>NW_028324304.1:7848740-8506240 GCF_058129835.1 Hydra viridissima | reverse complement strand
GTTATCATGGTATAGGTGATCCTATTAAAAAATTCTTCACAGGGAATTTAATTGACCACATTTTCCAAAGTCAAGTTGTTTCTAAAAACATTTAATTATGTGACTGCGTTTATTCCAAGAGGTTTTACTTGGTTGTGTTAAATGTGGCTTTTAAGTTTAAGTAATGCTACTTTAAAACCCGTTTTCCTCCCCAAGTTCACAAGTTTATAAGCTTTGCAGACTTTTTAATGTTATTTTATCTATATGTTATATTACTGCTTTAGCTGTATGTTATATTAGTGTTTTATTTTTATGTTACTGTAACCTTGAGTAAAATCTGCTGCATAAAATGTTATTTGGAAGCGTTAGTGATATTCTAAGACTTAATATTCTTCGCCCTGTATTATGAAAATAATTTTTATATTATTACAACAGTTGTGTAATCTTTTTTCTATGCTCGGAAAAAATATCGGCTTTTAGCGATTATAGAGCGGCTAAAGAGTAATTTGTGTAGATGGTTGATTTGTGTAACACAATAAGTTTTGCAGTATTATCTAAGCAAATCATTCTACCAAATAACAACGTTCGTTCTGATTATAATTTTGACAAAAATCTTCGCCGTATGATGTTGATTTTTGTGAAATATAGTTCTTGTATTATTTTTATTATAATTCAGAAATGAAATGATTTTTTTTTCTTTCTAAATTTTACATTAATGTTTGATTTTCTTTTAAGGTTTCTTTAATCTACTGCTTTTTTCTGTTTTTTTTTTGAATTTGTTTGAATTGAATTTCTTTTTTCGTTCATTTTTAATCCAGGTTATATTTATATTTTATTTTAATATTATACTATTGCTTAATTGTAGTGCAATTCTAAAATTGGTTCTAAAGTCCATCTAAGACTAACAATTCGTCAGGTTGGTCTTCGTTTTTTATTGCTTTAATAATTTTATTTATAATTTTTATAAATATACTTTTATTAATTTTTTTGATCAAATCAATTTTTTAATGAATAATAGTCTCTTTGTACATAAATTTTTTTACATACTTTGCATTAAAGTTTTTGTTTTTTTTTTCCTTCATAATTTTTCTTCTAAATATTTGTTCAATATAAGTTAGCTAACATTGACTAAATCATATATAAAACAGTGTTTTTTAAAAGGGCGGATTTGCACTAAACACTTGTGTAAAATTCGTCCTTTTAAAAAAACACTGATTCGTATCTTAATGAGGTTTATCGTTTTTTTAGTTTTCCTCAATCCTTTCAACAGGTAATTGTTTTTTTATACATAAAATGATTTTTATGTGCCCTGAGTTCTATTCCTGGTCTAGTTTTTAATTTTTTTTCTTCTAGTTTTTTCTAAAATAAAGCGACCTTCCAAGTTAGTATTGTAGTTTGTATTAGTTGTTGTTTTATCAATGTTTGTCAATTGCCGCTTTTAAATATATTTAACATATAAAAAGCTCCGTAGCAACTTTGATCGTTTTATCAGTTTTCACAAAATTTAATTTTTAATTTTTTGCTTTCTTTGAAATTTAAAGTTTTTGTCTAAGTTATTTTTCTCATTGGAATCAGAATAGAGACTAATTTAAAGTAAAAATATCAATTAATTAACTGCAATATTCTAACGTTGCCGTCATTTGCCAAATTTGATAATAGGTTACAATTGTGTTGATCAATGATCAAAAACAAAAAGATTTGAATATTTTGACCAAAAATAGTCTATTTTGCTTCACAGTGCGCTGCTACAGGCTGCAAATTCTTTTACAATTTGTTAGAAAAATTAGAAAACTTTTTTTTTTTTTTTTTTTCTATGTTATTTTTCTTTTCATAGTTTGTTCGCCAAACCAAGAATGAGGCATTCAAAGCGAAAAAAATGACGATCAGCTTCAATTTTTTTTAGTTTGTAAAAATTCATAGTATTTAATAATGATTTATCAATTGCGTGTTGTTCATGAGAGGCCATAAATGACCAAGTTTTCATTTTTATTTCTAAATATTAGCATTGAAATTTCTGATTCTGTTTCCTTTAACAAAATTTTTCTTTAAAACCCAAATTAAATTCGATTATTTATGCAAAATATCTGTTGAACATGGTTTTAGCTGAAAATATCATTTGCATTAAGTTCTCCTGATAAAATATAAAAAATCAACTCAAAGAAAATGGAACGGTAATTTAAATACGTCATTTAAAACGTTATTCTTAATTTACTTCAACTTTTTTCCGTTTACAGTACAATAATTTAATTCGAATTTTATAGGGAAAAATTAAAGTTCGAATTAGAAAGTTGACTTTTCTTAAGCACATTTCAAGGTGACCTAACATTTAATCGAATTGTAGAGTTTTTCAAATTTTAAGGAGATTCGAAAAAAAATGATTCTCTCTGGAGATCAGTTTTTTAAGGTAATAGCAAGTTGCATAAAGATGTTGCTCAGAGATGGTATCAATATAGTTTAGTATGGTTTTGATGTTGCTTTTTCCGAATACTTTCTGCTGCAATTGTTGCTGTTACTTACTGATTCCAAAAAAACAATAGATATATGGGTTTAGAAGTTGTGTGCTTTTAAATGTAATACATTAAGTATGTAGTAATATAAAGTTGAGTACACAGATCCAGTTTTATGCAACTTATCATCTGAAATGAGGCAAATGAATGCTAAATTTGTTTTTAGTTTTGAAATATATCACCTTTGGATGCATATATTAATAAATGACTTTTTACTTACGTAATTCTCAGCCCTAGTTCTTTTTGAGGTATAAAGCTGCGATAACACTTGGTAAATCCATTTATAATAATAGTGAATTAAATTATTATTATGAAATAAACTTTTTCAAACTAAAATTAATGATATTTCAAAATTAACAGAATCGCACATATAAAAAACGAAGGAAACGTTCAAAGTTTTAAAAAAAGAAGTAAATAGTGGTATTTTAATTACTCATTTTCGTTCCTTAGAAAATGCGACTAAACATTTTGTTTCCAATATTTTTTAGAGTATTTCCACCCCAGTCCTACCATCTGTTAGAGTCCTTCCCAAGCTTCGAAAATTGCTACATATTGATGCATACTGTTTTGTTAATTGCACTAACTTTTCATGTTAATATCCCCCAAATTTTTTTAATGGTTAAAGATTAGAGTTTCTTTCTAGTCACAGTAAAACATTTTTAAAAATTGAAATCAGTTCATAGTTTCTTCGCTTGTCCTGTTAAAACGTATACTTTTGTGTTTCGACATATTCTTTAAAGTTCATTTTATATAAGATGTCCGAAATATACCCCATACTAAAAAGTTCTTTGGCTTTTTTCGTTGGTCAGTTGGAAGCCATTTGGCCCATCAAAATTGAATTCTTTTCATCCGAAAAAAAAAATCTGCAGTAAAATTTCGTATTGCATAATTAAATAAGAAAAAGAAAAAACAAAAGACCCAAAACTCGCGTAACAACATCAAAGTTCAGTCCGGATTTGACTCAATGATTTTGTGGAGTTTGGATGCGGAGTGTGGATGATAATTGTTTACTATCTATCCAAAAGTCTGGACATTTTGGGTTAAATAACTGAGGTTCTACTTTTTTGCTTATAGCTTTGAGTAGGGAAGAGATGTGTCAATTGATACAACTTTCGTAATAATTAGGGAGTTTTGGCAATTTTTATAGCCAATGAAAATCTTTTTTATTTCAAATGCATTGGATTCCTTAATATATTTTATTTTCAAAATGTTTTCAACCACTTCTGTAGCTTATTTGGTTCCAAAGATATTCGTGTTTTAATATTTTCAATTCATATATATTTTATGAAATATTTCCTTAAAGTATCTCGTTAGACTTTTGGCACCGAAAAAAAACTTTTTTGTCTTTTTTTTTCTTGCGTAAAAAGTTGCGTTAACAATAAAATATCAAAAGACGGGGGAAATTTATAAAATCTCCACTTAGAAAACAAAAAACCACCCTATTAGACTACCAAAAAAAAAAAATCTGTTTGACATAATAAATAAATAGTTGCAGAATCTATTTTTATGTGGGGACGAAAGAATTAGCTTAATTTACTTGTGTATAAACAAAACTGAAACATTTAAAATTAAATAACTTTATCAATTCTAAAGCAAAACGACGTCCCCAAAAAAATTATTGTAGTTCAACCTTTTCTAAAAAAAATAACATCTATATATACTTATATACTATTTATTTTCATTGGTGGATTTTTATTCTTCGACACCTACATAAAATCATTTGTTGCGTTTTTTGGACGAAGTTTTTCAAAAACATACGATATATTTTTTTCCGCGATAAAATGTTTATCATAGAAAGTAATATTAAATTGCTTTGACAGAAATGAAGCACTTTTATTGTTTATTGAGTTAAACATTAAAAGTATTTTAAAAAAATACTTTTGTGATACAAGTCGGAGTGTAATAATTGCACCATTAAGTGGGTCAATTGTAACAATAGACTATTGTCATTATTACAAATTAATTATAACAATCAACACCGTTATCACGAATAGCGATAATGAAAACCTAGCTGACCCGAGAGTACTACCTAATGTGGGGTGATCCGAGAATCCCTTGATATAAATTTTAAAATTTATTATTTTCGTCCGCAGAAAAAAATTGCTTTTGAATCTTTCAGTAAACTACTGTTTTAACAACCTCAAGTGTCACCTAATAGTGACTCTAAAATTTGAACCAGAGTAAGAAAATCAATAAAAATTAGTGACAATGCACCAAATGGGTGCAAACACATGTGGGTAAAACTTCCGCTTGATCGTATTCATATTTCAGGATTTATGCCAATTGTAATATTGACTTTTTCCTTTTTTACCATCATTAAGAAACTTCTCTGTAAAAAATACTCTCTTGATATCAGTATCATGATGATATCAGTATCATTATGATTGCAATTTAAGAACTCTATAGTGATATACCAACAAATTTTGTAAAAAAAAAAAAAAACATTACCTTTACTGTTATAATAGTAAAGGCCAAAAATTAGATTAAAGAGAGATTCTTTATTTGACTATTAAATCTTCATCTTACGCAAACTTTCTTTTTTCATGTTTAAAACTCTTAGAAATTATTTTGAAATTATGGATAATTTAATCAATTTCATACTTGTTATACAATTTGAGTAACTATGGCTAGTTGCTCAAATTGCATTAAGATATAAAATATTACAGGTGTAAAATATTTTGAGTCTGCATATTAAAGTAAACGTAAAAATGTATGTTTGCAACCTGCAAACCCATTATGGGTTTACTTTTATTAGTGATTAAAATTGTGCTTATGCCCCTCAACATTGATATGCACTGTCATAAAAAAAAAACAAAAAATCTTAACCCACATAATTCCAAATCAAACTCACGTATTTAAATTAATGCGATGATTAAATTTTCATAAGAATCGTTTATACGTTAAGATTAAAATCTAATAATTTATCTTATAGTATTAAAAAAAAACAAAAAAGCATCAATATGAACAAATAAAGTGGAAATTCTTTTTTTTTTTACAAACTTTTTTTTTTTACAATAAAACAGAAGCAGGCTTTTTGGGTGTAAAAATGTTGAAAAATTCTGATATTTCTTTGAACGAATATTTCTTAAAATGACTCTTCACAAAAATAAATTTCTTTGATTACAGGAGATTACTTTTTATATGTAACAAGAATTGCACAATTTTGAATTTTTTGTGTATTCTTTCTAATTTGATCAACAAAAAAGTTCTCATTTATTTCATCTTTCAAAAACTTGCATAACTTTATAAACATATTTTCTATAATTTTAGTGGATAAACTTTGTTTGTAGAAGTTTAAAGATGCTTACTATTAAAGCCCACAATACAGCACAATCACCTACCTTTATATTCTATGTGGGTTTTGTTTCTTTTAAAGTTTGACCAGTGTTGATGAAAGTTCTGGTGTGCACATGAAACGTCACTGTATAGACTTTAAGAGTGATGCTACCATTTAGGATTGCTAGAAATGATACCTTGAGCTGATCAATTTTGTTTGTGTAGTCTGCTTCCAGGACAAATCCAAAGCATGATTTGACAACTTAATTGATCTTTTTAATAATGGTGTCAACCATGTTAAAAACATTCAAAACTTCTTCCGGAACAAATCCAAAGATTTGACAACTTAATTGATCTTTTTAATTGTGTCAATTATGTCAAAACAAAAGCTTCTTTTCGGAATTTATTTCCTTCAACTGCAGCTGGCCACCTGCATCTGCACCTGCCTAGGTGGCTTTGGGAATCTTGTATAGATGGTTAACAATACCCAGTAGAAAATGAAGCCCCATCGGTGGAATGATATCCAAGAATATTTTAAATCTTGCTTTAGGAAGAGGTAAATTTCCATAAGTAGCCACAACAAGATCTATACGAGCCGAAGCGCAAGCTTCCAAATGAGACGAAATTTGTCGCCAATCGTCAAAAATTGGTTGCATGACCGTTTTTAAAAGTGAATTGTAATATAAGACGAGAAGTGAGTTTCTTGGCCAATTAAGATCGCTAAGATGTTGGTTCTCAGAAGATCAAATTCTCTATCCGTTCCAAAAGAAAATTTATTCGGAAAGAAGATCATAATTTGACTTTGGTGGAACTTCGACGGAATCTTGGATTTTAAACTTATGCCGAATGGTAGCGCCAACAACGCTGAACTTTTTTGCGAGTAACTTAAAGCGTGTCAAGAATTTTTCAAATAGGAAAATTTGAAGATTGTTGGCAGAAGGTGTTAGACAATAACGGTCTTTACTTTAAAGAATAGTTGTTATTGTTTTGAATAAATTCTTACATAAAAAAAGATTATTTTAACACGGCATACTTCTGCAACTGCGCCCCTCCGTTTAGAACTAGTTTCGACGGCCGTGTAGACCTCAATCTGGTGTTGATAATTCGATCTCGTTCCTTGACCCGACAACTTTAGTGGAAGCCATTATAGAGCAGCTCAACAATTCCACACGGAGGTTAGTTTACATATTTTAACTAAAGAACAACGAACTTATAATTTAACAATACTTAATAATGTTTTTAGAAATTAAAAAATTAGTTAATATACTTTTTTTATTTGATTAAGTACAAAAATAAATATAAAATTGTATTTTATTTGTGTTATATTTTTAAAGTGTCTCCCTATATCAGTAACTCTTTTTTTTAGACTGTACTGAGGAACATTGGGAATCAATATTTTGAGCAGATAAAAGTTGCTGTAAAACCTATGAAACTTAACACGATCAAAACTCTTAAGACTACAAGCGATTAGATCTTTAAGAAATGGCTGCAGATGCACCTATGACTCCTGTGGACGGTAATGGTATTTTGTTTTTCTTTTAAAAAAGTAAAAAGGCCTGGAAATATATAGGTTATTTGGCTTAAAGAAAGATTGCTTTACTTTAAAAAGTCTTAATGAAGCAGCTAAAGTTTTGAAAAATGGGAAGATTCATCAAACATATCGAGTTGAAAAATTAAATAAGCTTTAAAAAGTTTACACAAGAATTTTAGTTTTATCACAATAATACCTAATCATATCTTCATTTATTTCTAATCAAATCAAATATCTATACCTAATCAAAAACACTTTTACTGTTCAAGTTCTTATCATAATTTAATAGAAGTAATAAATTTTATATACTTTTTTTTATGCCATAACAGTATGAATGGTAAAATATTGTGACATTTGTTTTGAAAATTATATTGATTTAATTGTTGGCATTATTTTCAGACTTTGATAAAACTCTGTGAGAGTATTTGTATATATAAAGATGAGTGATTCTTCTGAATTTCAGCTCATAATCTTTTGTTGTTCCGAAGATAGTCCTATATGTGTGTGTGTGTGTGTGTGCGCGCGCGTGTGTGTGTGTGTGTGTGTGTGTGTGTGTGTGTGTGTGTGTGTGTGTGTGTGTGTGTGTGCATGCATGCATGCTAACACCAGAAAGCCTTATATTTTTTTAAACTACTTGCTCTAACACCTTCAAAGTTAATAAATCATGACAATTTAATGAATAATTTCAACACTCATCAATAAAGAACATTACTTTTCAATAATCAAGCTGCAATAGCAGCTTAAAATGCAGAAAAATATATCAGCAAAGTGTAAAAAAGGAGCTCTATCATTTTTAAGACCAGATTGTTAGATTAAAATGATAGTCTATCATTTGTATGAGTATTATATGATTATTCTAGAGGTAAAGTATTTTGATGAGCTTGTAAACATGACTATCATTTGAATCTATCAATCTCAACCTAAAGATGAGCTTTTAAGAAGTTTTTCTGATAAATGAATACTACATTAATTGATTTAAGTGTATATTTCCTATAGTAAAAGTTTGAGGACTAATTTTAAAAAATTTTCTTTTTAATAATAGACTACCCAAAGAAGTATTTGTAATTTATCACATATTTCAACACTTTATTTTAAATCATTTTCAATTTTTTAACTCCTAATATAGACCTTAAATATCAAAACCATTAAATGCTTATGCATGAGTAGAGTTTTTAATAGACAATTTTCCTTAATAAATATTTTTAATAGATAATAAATATAATGACCTGTTGTAACATTTCCAGTAATGAAAGAACTGTTATATTTAGCATTTAGCAGGTTTAATTGTGATTTTAAATGTATTGTGTGTATTTTAAGATACCTATAATCGTGGCGTTGAAGACTATAGAAAAGAGCAAGATGAACGTCGTGAATATCAGCGAAGTCTAACACCAACTCACAGTCCAGATCAGAGAAGTAATAGCCCTGGTAGGAGGCGGAGTAGAAGTCGGTCACCATTACGGAGAAGATCACGGTCACGATCACGGTCTCCTCGCCGTCATAGGGATAATCGTAGTGGGGGCAATTATAGAAGTGGGTCTGGTAGTGGAAGAACTGTTCGAGATAAAAGCTGTAGAGTTTATGTCAGTAATTTAAATTATGATACAAAGTGGATGAATCTTAAAGATTTTATGAAAAAAAGTAAGCAGCTTTTTTTTGTAATGTTTATGAACATTCTAATTAATGTTTCTGAACATTCTAAATTAGAAATTGGTTTGCAACTACTTGTTTTACTTATACTAAAAACCAGCTTTATTAACATTTTCTTTTTTTTTTTTAAATATATACATCTGAACTTTTAACCTATATTTTAAAAATGTTTTTTTTTTTTTGTTTTTTTTTTGTATGATAGGTATTAGCTGCCTTTTTTTAAAATTTTGGTTTATATTTTATTGAATTTGTTGCGGGTCTTTTACAATTGATGTTAGATTAAGCAATTTTTTCTTTAATTTTAAAATTAAACTTATAGTTATTTTTAAGTATTATCAAAAAGTTCTTAATTTTTATCACAAGACTTCTTAAAATTGTTTTCTATTTTTAAAATATAAATTGATAAATATAAATTGTTTTTTTAAAGTTGGAGCAGTTGAACATGTTGAAATTTTTACTGATGGTGAAGGTCGCTCAAAGGGATGTGGGTATGTTAAAGAATGACCTCATTTATTACTAAAAATTTTAATGTTTAATACTTTTAGAGAATTCTATATAACTCTTATATTTGTTTGCTTTTTTGTAGTGTTGTTGAATTTTCACACAGTGATGATGCTGCTCAGGCTATTAAAGAACTAGATGGAGGAGAGCTAGCTGGGCGTAAGCTCAGGCTGCGTGAGGTAATCTAACATTGAATTAATTTCTTTTCTTACTTGACTCCTTTTTTATTAACTTTTTTCAAAAAAGTCAGATTACATCATTAAAAATATTTTCTACAAGAAAAAGCACAGTTCTGCAGCATGATATTTTGGAAAATTGGTCTATTACTAACAAGAAGATATTTTATCAGATACAAAACAAATGAGGCAGGAAAACACTACAAACATTGCTTGAGTTACTCTTGGTGTTTGAGCTTCAATATATATATATATATATATATATATATATATATATATATATATATATATATATATATATATATATATATATATATATATATATATATATATATATATATATA
This sequence comes from Hydra viridissima, assembly GCF_058129835.1. NCBI lineage: Eukaryota > Metazoa > Cnidaria > Hydrozoa > Anthoathecata > Hydridae > Hydra > Hydra viridissima. The sequence continues at coordinate 8,496,276 of NW_028324304.1, read as the reverse complement.
TATATATATATATATATATATATATATATATATATGCTGTCTGAAGAAGAAAAATTTTTTGATTGATTATGATGTCAAAAAAAGTTGCTTAATCACTGATCAATTGCAATGCAGTGTTAACTGTGCCAAAGTAAAATAATTCAACTTTTTTTTTTGTCTTAAAGCTAAAAGAAAGCAAAAGAAAAAGAAAGCTGAAGTTTATTTGCATGTTAATTAGTAGCAACTTTAGAAGAATTTTTTGTTTTTTGTTTTGTAGGTTTTTTTTCTGCTTGAGCATTTTACAATATAACTCTTTAATCAACTAGTTTTTGAATGAAACAAGTAAATTTCTTTGTTTAAGGCCTTTGTGGATGACTTGATTGTGCTTATTTTGTAAAAATAATCTTTTAAACTTTTAATTTAAAACTTTTTTATTAGGATATTATGGATGACTCAACATACAAAGAGCAGCTCAAAACACAGAAAGATAAATCTCAAGCTATTAAACATAGAGAAAGTGATCGTCTTGCACTATCACAAAACAACTCTTCATTGGGTCTTGGTTTAGGAGGAGGTTTAGGTGGTTTAGGGGCATTGTTTGGTGCACAAAATCAGCAACTTCAAATTTTGACTATGTTAAATAGCAAAGGAGGAGAGGCAATCAACAGCTCTGTTTTTGTTAGCAATGTATGATTTTCTATATTTGATTCTTATTTCGTTAAAGATAAAATCAGAAGTTTTTTGTTTCCCTTTCATTTCAAAGGAAAAAAAAAATTCAAGTTTATTTCAAGTTGTTTTATTTAAGTGTTTGTATTTTGTTAACAGATCTTATGTTGCTACAATTTTAGCTTGATTACGAACTAACTTGGCAAAAGTTAAAAGACTTATTTCGTAAAGTTGGAAATTGTGTTCGTGTGGACATTGCTCAAGGAGATGACAATCGTTCAAAAGGATTTGGAAGTGTAGTTTTTGAAACTCCAATGGAAGCACTAAGTGCTATTGCAATGTTTAATGGTACAGAGGTTGGTCCTGGAAGACGACAAATGAGTGTTCGATTGGTAGATATTTTTTCAGATTTTAAATTTGATGAGCAAATTACTTATTTTTTAGTGTTATTAAAAAGGTTATACTAGTTAATGTAGCAGGTCAAATGATTTCTACTTTGTAAAATAAGGTTTAAAACTTTCTTGATTTGGTTTATTAATTCATTCAATTAGCTATTAGATTTTTTTGTTTTAGGATCGAAGTGCAAGTCTTCATCAGTTACTTGGCCAGCTTGGAATAAATTCCATAGATATCAATCAGAAAACATTAATTCAACTTCAGTCTTTAGCCACTGTAGCAATGCTAAGTGTAGGGGGTCTTGGTGGAGGTCTAGGTGGGCTGGGAGGCTTAGGAGGTGGGAAATTTTTTTTTTCACATTATACTTAGTTGTATATAGGTAAACTTTATAACCTTTAAAATATTCTGTCTTAATATGCTAGACATTTTATAGCAGATTTAAAACTGGTACTAATTAAAAATATGTAACCAGATTGCCAAGGTTTTATAAACATATTGCTGGAGTGAACTATTTCACATTTCATGCCCTGAATTCAATATAATCATATTTTTTTATAAAAATTTGTTTTAATTTTTGTTATATTTTTCTCTTTTATTGATTTAACAAAGTGCTTTTAATCTTGTTGTCGTCAGTGTAACTTTAAAAAATGTTTTTTTTTTTTACCTAAACTTTATTTATTGGTATTAATGCTTTGTTATATTCTTTATGAAGAGAATTTGTATGGTTTATAGAAATGCTGAACTATATCTTATATCATAGTTTTGATCAAATTGAATATGATACCTAAGGCTATATATTATTTTTAAAGTAGGTAAGTGTGTGATTATTACTTTTATTAAGCCAACTATAAATGCCAACTATAAATGAGCAACAAAAAAGTAAGTTTATTCTAAAGGCTTTAAAAGCTCTTTCAAATAAGTATTTTTTTGTTTAAGGATTTTCTGTACTAATTAGGGCATTCATATAAAAGTATATAAAAAATTTAGCTGGAATAAATTTACCTTTGAACAATTAGCAGCAAACAATAGTTGTTAGCTGCATTTTTTTGAAGTGGTTCATTTGAAAAAAGCTTAACAAGTTTTTTTATGTGTAATCTCAGACTTGGTCATGAGAAATTAACCTGAGTGTGGCTAATGCTGGCCTAATATTGGTGTAATATTTTTTGTATTTTAAAATAGTTAAAAAAAAGCATGTGATTAGAACACTTTTAGGAAGTTTTAGCTGTGCAATGGGTCTCACTAAATTCTGGTGTGAGTGTGCTGTGGAGGAGTGTGCAAGTGTAATCACATGCTGTTCTTGACCAAGACTGGGTCTAAATTTGTTAAGAATGATGGTTATCTGCCTATATGAATTATTTTCATTATTAACCTGTGTGTTGATTTTTAATAAGATTGGTAAAGTTGGTAACTGTCAACATTTTGGTATAAAATGCTGAGAATTTGAAGGGTTAGAAAAATGAAAATTGCCTTGATTTTTTACTGTTTCTTTTGAACTTTCTTTTTTGTCATGGTGAAACAAGTGTTACACCAGGTGAATCAACTTCAAAGTAGGTTTGAATAAAGTTTTAAAAAATTTGTGTATTTGATTTTTTTACACTTTCACATTAGTATATGTGGACATTTTACACTTATTCACGTTAGTAAGTGTGGACAATTTTGAAACATTTGCTCTTTAGTATTTGATCGTGGTGTTTCTGCATGCTTTTTCTTGTTATGTTTACAGGAGCATTGGGTGGTCTCAGTGCTGCGTTAGGTACCGCAGCATCGGGCACTGGTTATGGAGGTCTTCAAGCGAGTCAGACTAGTGTAACAAACCAGTCATTAGCCGGTTTGTCAAATTTACAGAATTCTTTAAGTGGTCTAAGCTCTTTGATCAATGGCGTCGGTTTGTCTGGGGCTGGTCTCTCATCGTTAGGAAACTATGGTTCATCAGGTGGAACAGGCAGTTATGGAATTACAACTAGCAGTTATGGACAATCAGGAAATACAGGTGGAAATGGTTACAATTCTGTAAATACTTCCTCAAATGTAGGAAATAGTAGTCAGTCGAGTCGCAGAGACAGTAGTAGCGGAAGATATGGAAGTACAGGCACTCGTGTATTTATAAGAAATGTAAGTAGTTGAGAGCTGTGGATAGCGGGTAAACTGTTTTTTGTGGTGACATTGTTTTACTATTCGTTTCTGGTAAAAAATCATGTGCAATATAAATCATGTGGTTGTAGCATAAGTTTTCTTCTACTCAGATTTTGTTCAATCAATTGCCCATTAACTGTTTTTACACTGGATAACTAAGTTGCATGAGGTTGTCTTGACTGTAACCAGGGGAGAATTTCTTTGCATGCCATAGCCAATGGGATAATTGAACTAAATAATTATGTTTTATTATGTTCAAAAAAGAGCATGCTGTTTTTTAAAATATATACTAATTTAGTTTGCTTTTTTTAAAAAATATATTCTAATTTAGTTTACTATTCAACAACTCATACTGAAATTAACTTCGATAGATTATTTTTTTTTAAAGAAAAAAACAAACTTTCATCACCTGTTTTTAGCTTCCTTTTTCTCTGCGATGGCAAGATCTAAAGGACAAGTTTAGAGATGCTGGTTAGCCCTTTTCTCTTTTTTACCAAAAATTTAAAATAGATGTAGATTATATATATGATTATTTAGTCTTTCTTTTTCTGTTACGTATGTTTTTTTTGTTTGTTTTTTCAGGCAAAATAGTTCGTGCCGACATTATGAAGATGGATGACGGTCGTTCAAAAGGCTGTGGTACTGTAACATTTGAAACAACTGCTGAAGCTAATCGTGCTGTCAGTATCTTTTCTTATTTTTATTCCATTTATTCGCATCATAATAAATCTTTTTGGTTTGGTTTCATGATTATGTTATTGTTCTACGCTGTTTTATCACAAGAGTTTTACGCCAACGAACTCTGCAGTTAAAAACCCTAATTCATATTGTATTATTTTATATAAGCATTTTTTTTTATCCATTATACATAAATTAAACCTTGATTTTACGACGATGAATCTTCAAACTGACTAAAAATTATACGCAATAAATAATATAATATATAATAACGTACTGTGCGACGCACCACTATATTTCATTTTTCTCAGGGTTTTGTGCGTGTGCGTGCGTGTGTGTTAAATTATTGAAAGTAGGGAATACGTTTGGTGCAAAGTCGACAGACAATTGACAGGATTAAAAACCGCATGCGTAGAAAGGCACCTGAGCGATTGTTCTAAACTTTTCCCCTTCCTTTTTTTGGATTTTTTGGATTTTTTGGTTTTTCTTAACGATAAAAGCTTTATTTAATGGTTACCGATTGGATGGACGAGAGATGGAGGTTAAAATTGACATGCTGTTTTAATATCAAAAGTAATTTAGAGTTTTCCCCACGAGAATAAGATTATTTAACGGCAATGGTGAGCTATTTAACGGCAATGGTGACATACAAGCATTAACCAAACTTATGTTTAAAACATTTGATACGTTTGCCATACAATCTTCACATCTATAAAAATGATTCAATGTCAAATGTTAACAATACTTCAGGACAATTTTATCTTAGAGTACCTCTACAACACCTAAATAAACATATCGACTACGTGTAGTTTATCAGTAGATGTACATTAAGAAAAGCTGTTTAGAAACGAGACTTGGTTTACTTAGTGAACCTATATTTTTTAGTGTTGTGGTTTATTTCGTTGATTTTATTTCTTTTGATTAAGCATTATTTATTATTACAAATTTTGTTATTAAATGCGCTAAAGAGAACTATCCTTGGTGAAATTCTAATGCCACTTCTATTCGACTTTACAATTATGGATTTTTGGTGGCTATTTCTAATAAATAAAGTGCTTCTATAAAATATTTTGAACAACTTTGATTTTGAAATATTTAACTAATTGGTCTTGAAACATTTTTCAATCGAGTTTTATAGAATTCTGAACCATATAATTTGCAAACTTAATTTTAAAATATTGTAATAACGATCCAAACAAAGTATTAAGGTTTTTAGTAAATGAAAAAGTTATAAATATAATCTGTCGTTAAACAACTTCAATCACGAAGCTGATAAAGTTATTCGAAATTTTGTTTATTCGATTTTTTGCTCCCTTTGACGAAAACCCCGTCAGTTATTCTAAGTTTTTCTTCGATTCAAGATACCATTGGATTGCATTTCAAAATATAACATTATTGAACGTTATCAAAAAATAAAAAAATAATAACAAAACATAAAACAAAATAAGATAACGTAAAAAAATGATAATAACATCAAAGTATAACAAAATATCGAACACATTGCAATGTGGTACAGTAGAAATTTCAACATGGCGTCTACACGAAGGAAGACAGTTGTGACAATCAAAGAAAAATATCTTGTTCTTAAAGATTTGGGAAAAGGTATAACTAAAAAGAATGTTGCTCAAAAGTTTTAAAAAAATTTAACTTACTGGATTAAGCGTAAAGAAGACATTATCAGCAAGTATGTGTCCGGTCAATTTGGAGCAAACAGACAAAAGCTAAGTTTTGGAAAGCATGATTACGTTGACAAAGCTGTATGCAAATGTTTTATGAACGCACGTAAATGAAACGTACCAATTGGTGGACACATTAGGGAAAAAGCTTTGGATTTTGGATAAGAACTCAACATAAATGATTTTAAGTCTTCAGAAGGGTGACTAGATCGGTGGAAAAATAGACATGTTGTTTTTTGAACTATTTCTTGCGAGGAAAGGTCATGCACAGAAGAAATGACAGCAAGTTGGGAGCAGACCCGTTTCCCCACAATCCTCTCAAGGTATGAATTGAGGGATATTTACAACGTATTTACAGCTTAAGAGTTTATTTACTAAGAGTTTATTTATTAAGGGATATTTACAACATAATTACAGCTTAAGAGTTTGGTTTATTTTATCAACAACATCCGACGAAAACATTTCATCTTAAAGGTAAACGATATGTAAGAGGAATTTTTAAGCTCTTTGATGAGATCAATTTTTTGGCATCGTTTAGGCGTAATGGCGTCCCAAACAGCCTTTATTTCGATCCAAAGTCGGTCTAAATTTGTTGCAGTTGACCGGTTTATGTTTCCATCAACTTCCTCTCAAAAATTTTCTATCGGATTTAGGTCTGGTGACTGTACAGCCACTCCAAACATCAATCTTGTTTGCGTTAAACCACATTTTAACACTTTTGGCGGTGTGCTTAGGGTCGTTGTCTTGGAATTTCCAAACACATGGCATTTTCTAGTATTTCTTTGTACATGTGTTGATCAACTGTCCCTTGAATTCTGTGCAACGGGCCCACACCACACCATGAAAAACTGCTCCAAACTATCACATTGCCACCACCATGTTTTACGGTCTTAAGAGTATACCGAGGGCTGAGTTCTTGGTTTTGGGGACGACGCACATATTGTTTTCCGACGGATCCCAAGCGATTAAACTTAGACTCGTCAGACCAAAGCACATTTTGCCGAAAACGTAAACTCTTGAGTACGTGCTGTTTTGCAAACTTCAAACGGCTGACAAGATTACGTTTTAAGAAATATATTTTTTCGTGCAACCCTTCCAAATAGCTTACTTTCCCGTAAGTGACTTTTAACAGTGCTGACAGAGGGATCGAGTTTTAAGTCTTGAGCTATTTGCTCTTTAATTTTTGGTGCGCCAACAAAAGGATTCAGCTTAGCGATACGGACAACAGCTGCGTCTTCTCTGGGGGTTGTCTTTCGTTCGCGAGACTTGCGTTTTTTGTTGCTTAATGAACCATTATCGTTAAATAAATTAATAGCATTGATAACTTTCTTGCGAGAACAACCCAACCTTCGAGCTATTTCAGAATTGTTCAATCCTAGATCTCGAAATGTCTGTACTTGTCCTCGAAAGACATCTGTTCCATGTTTACCTCGTCCCATAGTTGATAGATAATGATTTTTTTTTATTTTTCATTTTTCTAAATGAATTACAAGAATATCCTTTAAATACTGAATGGAATGATTATCTTTTGGTATAATAAAAGAATTTAAGTTTTTTTTTAAATAAAAAGTAAACGTGTGTTACTTAAAATGTCCGCCAAAAGGTAAACACGACTGCTTAAATGGTTAAAGCAAGGACGTATTAATAGATGGACGTTCAACGCATTGTTATAGATCAAAGGTGCCGCCAATTAGCCAAAAACTATGCGTGTTACCGTCAATTTTCTAAATTCATGATACAGATACTCCGACTTCTACTCGTCAAATTTCCGTCAAAAAACCTTCCTCAGTAAACCCATTATAATTATGCATTTACTGAAGCTTATGGTTATAAAAGACAAAAAAATTAATCAAGAATAGTTCACAAATCTGAAAAAGGTTGATTTGAGCTATGAACTTTGCTTAATAAAAATTTAGCTGTGTTTAAACTTTAACGTCTAAAACTAGGCTTTTGCAAAAAGGCTATGTTTGGTTTACTAGAATGGATAGAGTAAAGTGAAACAAATTTTCCTTATTAAATTGAAGCTGCTATAATATACTTTAAAGGTCGAAAGAGATATTTTTAGTGTTCTTTTCACCCCACTCTCAGATTACGCTTCCCACTTTAAGGTTCAAATCAGAGAGTATTTCTTATTTTTGTCGGAAATGTCGAACTTATTTGCCTCGCTTTTTTTTTTTCTCTTGAATTTGTGATTTTTTTTTTTCTGAACGACCTAGTTAAAAAATTTCTTACTTTCGATACCTAAACTGCATTTTGTCTAAAGGTATTATAACTAAAAGCATCTTAAAGTTCATAAAATACTATTCGTTTCAGGAGTTGGAAAGATATATAAAGTATGTATTTTTAATGAGCATTTTTGTTTAAGCATTTTTAAACTGTCATGTAGAGCTACTTTAAGTTATAATGATCTTATTTTTTTAATTATTACTGTTGTTACTAATAGTAACAACAGAAATAATAAAAATGATAAGACCATACTTTTAGTTGCATATTCTTGAGCCTTCTACAAGTGATGTATAGCCTTATTTCTAACCTTTTCTAAATATTATATCAAAAGAAGTAATTTTATATTCATATTTATTATCTCATTACAGGATAAATAATGAGTCTTCATGAGGAATATTTAAAACATTTATGTAGAAAGTGTGGCTGCATAATAAAGCAGGATAGTCACTATCAAATAAAACCTGCTGTTATCTATAAACAAGCAATTCTTAGCTTTTACAAGCTGGATACAACCTCAGACTATCAAAAAGTTCATCCTGAATATTTATGCAAATCATGTTATATGGTTTTATACAGGTTAGATTTAAAATCAAAAAAAGGCTTTGAAGTTGAGAGGAATGATAAATTCTTCACTTTTTCTGAACACACAAAAACCTGTTATGTATGTAACACACTCACAAGAGTTGGAAGAAATAAAAAAGTACATGCGTTAAGTATTCATCAACATTTAAAAGCATTTGCATCAAAACATGGTTTTGACTGTTACAATGAAAATAAGAAAAATTATTTTGTAATAGTTAAAATCAATAGTTATCGCCAATCAAATGGCATGTGGAGACTAATTGTTTTAAATCGTGAAGTGCCATTATCCATTAATATTAACAAATCTCTTCCAGATCAACTAAATCTTCAATCTGCTAATATTATATTCTCCAACATTTCATGCATAAACATCTGTAAATGTAATAATGACTTCCAGTATCTATTTTTGTAATCAGAAATAAATTTTCTGATTTTAAAAATTTCCAAAGCACATCAAATGAGGATGTTGGAATAATTGAAACGAGAGAAGGTAATACAGTTGAAAACTTTAAAGTTATTAGACATAAAGGTTGTTCATTAATATGTTTAGAAGTCTGTTGTGATTTTAGCACCATCTACCATACTAACTTGGCTGTAATGGAACCCAGGTTAAAGAGAAATGTCAATCATCTATTACCTTTAACTAGCCATTTTTTAACTGTGTACAATTTCTTACACCAGTATATGTAAAAAATGTAATAAAGACAACTTGCATTCTTCTATATGGAAGTTTAATAGTACATTACAACAATTTACAGTTTTGAATAATTTCTAAAATCAAAATTAAGAGTTATTACAATATTTTCATAATCTGGGAGTATTTGCAAATATAAATTAGCACCCGTTTAGGCGTTAAGCTCCACAACATGTGAGTATAAGCACACCTTTAGTGGCAATGTAACATTTCTTTTCATGCTTTTTAAAATTCGATTCTCTAAGATATTTATTGCAACATTTCAGACAGGTAAATTTAGTTATTAAGCGTTTTTCTGTTTTTTTCAGCATTTTGGTTTCTTCTGCAATCAGCTTCTCTGTAGGAATTGCTGGTGGTATGAGCTCCAATTCAAAATCCTCTGATAACAATTCCGCCAACTCTTCAAGATCTATCTCAATAAAATCATCCACAACTAATTCAATTTGGTTATCAATATTTTCAAGCAAAAAAGAATAATCTTGATTAATAGCAAAGTTTTCTGTCATACTCATTTTATGTATCGATGCTCAGAAAAATACTTTTAAAAATATTTTTATTGGATAGTCATCTTTTTCCGACGTCGAAAAAAATAGAAATACTCCCCGGTTTCGCAATTATCACCTATTGTTTCGCTTTTGTTATCTAAACAAAGCGTAACACGCATATCTTTTTTATGAAACAATGCGTTGAACGTCCATCTATTAATACGTCCTTGGTTAAAGCAAGTAATTTTGACAGTTGTAAATGTCAAATAAGTATTTCCGTTCAAAAAGGTGAACATTGTTGATGCTATAAAAAATAACAACAATTGCTATAGTAAGTTGGTATCAAAAAGTGTGTGTGTATATATATATATATATATACAGTGGTGGCCAAAAGTCTTGGAACAAAACATTTAACGACCAAAAAAAATTATTTTTGATCTAAAGTATAAATTTTGATGGTTTGAGGTATATTTTTAAAGAGAATGTTGTTTAAAAAAATACTTAGAACTTATTTATTTTTTTATTTATTTTACTGTTATCGTTTATTATTTTTAGTATAAAAATTTATCAGCTATATTATGCCAGAACTTTCACCTAAAAAAAGAGGAATTATTGCTGCATTATATGAACTAGGTTTAGTTCAAAGAGAAATATCTCAAAAGTTTGGTTGTTCATTATCAACTGTAAGTAGAACTTTAAAAAGGCATAAAGAAGAGCCCCAATTAAATTTTACTTCAAAGATGAGATCAGGCAGGCCCAGAGCAACCACCTCAAGAACTGACAAACTTATTGGCCGGATCAGCCATGCAAATCCACGGCTATCTGCACATGAGATTTCAAAAGAAATTTTTATTGAGAAAAAAGTAAGTGACCGAACAGTTAGAAGAAGGCTTTTGGTTGATTTCAAAATGAAGGCATGCAAGCCAGCAAAAAAACCTTTTTTATCATTAAAAAACCTAAAAGATTGAAAAACATTTTGTCAGCGCTACAAAAATTGGACTGGAGAAAATTGGTCTAAAGTTCTTTTTTCTGATGAAACATGTATTAAACAATTTAATGTTACAAACAACTTTGTAAGAAGACCAAAAAACTGTAGATATATGCCAAAATATACAGTTAGCAGTGTCAAGGCTCCTGTGTATTGTATGGTTTGGGGTGCTATTTCTGCAAAAGGACGTGGGCCATTATGGATAATGCCCAAGAATACCACAATAAACAGCAAAGTCTATTTGGATGTTATGAAGGAGAAGTTGCCACCTTTCATGCAGATCTTGAACTGCACTTATTTCCAACAGGATGGTGCAACATGCTACACAGCCAAAATTGTAAAGAAGTGGTTTGCTGATGAAGGAATTCAAACCCTTGGAAATTGGCCTGGGTCATCACCAGATCTTAATGTTATTGAAAATTGTTGGCATATTATGAAAGTAAAAGTTGCTGCCAAAAAGCCTAGATCCTATAATGATTTAGTTGAAGCAATCAAATCAGTGTGGAGCCATGAAATTACACCAGACTATTGTACAAAACTTGTTAACAGCATCCCAAAACGTATCCAAATGGTAATTGACAATAACTATGCTTCCATTAAATATTGAACTTTAATCATGTATGTGCATGTACCTATCATCTTTGAAATTGTTATAAACACTTATTTTATTGAAAAAAATAAAAAAATGTACTAATAAATTGTTTTTCACACAAATATATTGATTTCAGAACATAAAATATGTTGTTCCAAGACTTTTGGCCACCACTGTATATATGTATGTATGTTTATATATATATATGAAGTGCTATCACTTACATTTAGTGCATAATAACTAAAAAAATTAGCCACAAGTCTCAATATTAGAATTAACCTTGAATGCATATATGCCTTTATGTATCGTATAGGGGAACCTGTTGTACCTCTGACCACTTTTTGTTTCCGGGCGTTTTTTTGCTCGACGGTTGAATCAATTTATACCATTCAAAGTTAATGTTATTCTCTTATATTTTGCGCAAAAATTATACTTTTGACTTTTTTCTCATTCAACCAATAAGTATCATTTTTGAGCGTTTTTAAAAAAGTACTCAAATAGTCAATGGTACAACATGTACGTTGTACCTTTGACCGAGGTGTGTTGTTCCTTTGACCGTAATGTTATTAATAAGTTCTTATGAATTATTTGGACTTTTAATAAGTAATCATGACATATTACAGCTTTGCTATATGTTATAAAGAAATTTCTAGCCAACCACATGTCAATAAATGCTTATATAAAACCATTTTGTAAGAAATTAAAGACACAGCCGCAGCAAGTTATAACCAAAAAACATTTTTTGATGGTCTAAAGTAAAATTTTGTTTCTTGTCACTTTTATATTACAATTTCAAGTAAAACGTTTTGTTGTAATTCAATTTATTAATTTTGCTTTGAAAAATAACTACTAACTGCAGCATTACATAAGTCTCCCTTAGTTTGGATTTTTTGATACATTTTGTTTTGTATCTAGTCTTGTACAAAGGGTCATTCATTGTCCTTGTACTTAGGGCCGTGTTTTAAAGTAACACCTACGGTCATAATCCTTATGATTTTGCTTTTTTGTTTTTTTGTAGTAAATAAAAGAAAATGACATCAATTATCAGTACTATTTCGATTTAGTCACATTTTTTTCAGTTGGATGCTATTTACATGGGACGGTTCGGGTTAAGATTGGAAACTTCAAATGTGATTGAATTGTACAAAATGTTTTTAATTAAGTTGTTACTCTCTTTTAGATAATTTAAGAGCAAAAATATATTTCTATAACTTGCTATACTTGCAATTAGAAATGAACTCATTGTACCTAAGTTTACCGATTTTAAAACCCTTTTACTTGGCGGAGTTTTATATTTTAAGTAATTATGTCGATATCAATAGGAAGTAATTTGTATGATATGATCATACAAAAAATCTGGCCCTAAGTAGATTAATATCCCCTAAATAGGTTTTTAACTTAGAAACCTCTTAAAACCCAACCAAAACTATTTTTAGTTGTCAGATTCATTTAGATTTGACCATAATGCTTTTTAGAGGAAATCTTTTAATGCAGACAATGAAAAATATGAAAATAAAATATATTATATTAAAAAACATTACTGTACAGTAAAAGATGTCAGATCAACATCAAACATAAGATACTGGCGTCTAGATGATCCATGACCAACACTTGGTGATGGAACTTTCATTATAATATCTTCAAGTTCTACATCATAAACATTGTCATCTTCTCGTATAAATTTATTGTCTCCTGATTTCTTAAGATACTTAACTTTGTAAACTAAACCAACAACTTCAATAACTTCTGCCACATAATGTCTAGAGTATTTCTTTTCACTTAACTTGACAAGTAAGAAACTTCCTGAAACAATTTCACTATTTTCTGATTCATTGTCAAGTATATTTATTCCAAAATCAATTTCATCAAAACTTTCATTAGTTAAACTTGTGTCAGAATGTTGATTAAAAATAATCTGTTTTGCCATGGATTTTATTTGTCTTGAAAAAGGTTTTTGACATTGTTCATTATTAGATTTTGAATGTAAAATAACTTTCATTTCAGGTGTATCAGTTAAAATGCGTGATTTTCCCTTACGTCTTTTTGAAATAGCTGCCTTTCTTAATTTGGCTTTTGGGTGAGGTCGTATTATTTCAGGTGAAACAATTTCCAATGTTGATGGTAAATTGCCAGGAGTGGTTTCAACCTCATTGCTATCATTAGAAATGCAAGTTTCAGTATCCACTATTGGCCTATCAGTAACAGTTGCAGCTAAGAAGTCAATATCAGTAAAAATATTTTCATTAAAGGGAAAAAACCCAGTACATTTAAAACTGTTAACAATATTAATCGGTACAAAAGCATGAGGATAAGCTTGACCAACAAGGTAAGATATATCATAAATTGTAACTGGTTTACCAGCATTTCCTGGTGATATCATCCAATTATTCATGGCATTATTATAAAATATTTTAAATGGACCAAAAACACCACGATCAAGGGGTTGCATTTTGTGGGTTGTGTGAGGATGAAATGTCATTAAAATTATGCCCGATCTTTTAGCTAATTCAATAATAGAAATGTTAACATGACTTTCATGGTTATCCATTAACAAAAGAACTGGTTTTTCTACCGAAGGTCGTACATTACTAATAAAATGCTCAAGAAACTGCAGAAAAATGACTTCATTTGACCATCCAGACTTATTAGCTGCTCCTACACTTCCAGGAGGAGCACCATTCAACATGTAGTCCTTAAATTTTGCACGCGGAAATACAAGTAATGGTGGAATGCTACTTCCAGTAGCATTAATGGCTGCAATCATTGTTACATTATTGCCTCGTTCTGCACTAGTCATACTTCCTATTTGCTTTTTGCCCTTTGGGGCTAGGATTTTTGGTGGTACATGAACTGTGGTAATTCCTGTTTCATCGCAATTCCAAATGTTTGATGGCTCAAAATGATAACGTTCTAAAACATTTCTATAATTTTTAAACACAATTCTTACAGTTTCTTTATTGAATGCAGAAGATCTACCAAGACTTGTTGGCTGCGGTTTACGTAGGGATAACTTATCATTATATCTTTTCCGAAAATCTCGTAGCCATTGTTCACCAGCACATTTATTCTTTATCCATGAAGTTTCAATTTTTTTATGGTTTGCTAAAGCATACTCATATGCAAAGAATCTGATTTGCTTTAATGTAAGCCCATAATGCATATTTGCAGCATCTGCCAAGTATTTTACCAAAATTAATTCTTCTTTTGTTGAGAATACTTTTTTTGGTTTCTTATGTGAATATGAATACTGGGTTCTTCCAGATTTTTTAAACTGCTTTAACTGATATATCAAAGTTGATTTTTTAATGTTGCAATGTCTTGCTGCTTTACTTAGACTCATTTTTTGTTGAAGAACAAAATTCACTGCATCAAACATATCCTTCTCGCAAATCTTCTTACGAAAAACACCAACCTTACTCCTTGGCATTTTAAGATTAAAACATATTAACAGAAATGATTATATATTTATTTGTTCTTACTTCCTTATTGCTGTACAGAAATCAAGTACAACTATATAATCAACTTAATTATCAAGCTGCTACAGCTGCCAACTAACTTAATTATTAAAACTGATTATCAAGCATTATAAGTACATAAAAATATACATTCCAATAATGGATTGTGTGTCAAGTGTAAAATTTACTCTTATTTATCAATAAATTAAATAAAACAATGCATAAGATATAGAAATATATAAAAATATAATTTGTTAATATTATTTTATCACTTATATTATATTTAAAACTTTCAAAATACCAGCAAGAAAGTAATAGTACGCTTTTCGCTGATTTTTACATGCAAGAGTACAGCTGTCTGATAAATTTGATGAAAAATTTCATAAAAGTGTCCTCTTTAAGTTCGCAAAAAATTAAAGCGCAGTACAAACCAGTCAAAGGTACAACGTCCTACGCTGGTCAAAGGTACATGAGATGGGTTTCTTCAACAATTATCATCTCAAACCCCATTTAGGGTTAGAAATAATTATTTAAACTTTTCCATAATAAAAAAAAGATGTTGGTTAATGTAAGTAATATCATAAATTAGCCAAACAACTATTTATGACAGTTTTGTTATTAAAATAAGATAAACATAAATATTTACTTTTTAAGAGCTAAAACTAATAATTTCTTGTGGATCAACACAATCTTCCCCAACCATGATATTTTAAGGTAAAAAGAGTCGTCATGGACTAATATTTCAAATGGCACTTCAATTTTTTGCAAAATGATAATAGTCGGCCAATATGACAGAGTGACTAAAGGTACAACGTGGTCAAAGGAACAACAGGTTCCCCTACTGTCAAAAATTTTGAAAAGAAGTTTGTGAGCTGGCTTAATGAATATTTAATTGTCAGAAAAAAAGACAATGAGCCAACTGCAAGTAGACGTGGTCGAAAACCAGTTGCTTTTGATAATAGTTCTAATAAAACTAAAAAACGGCGTGTATCTTGTTTAAGTGAATCTCATTCATCCAATGAATTATTTTTTGCTGCTAATAAAAAATTTAGAGATGAATCTATTATTATTGCTGCCAAGAACGTTTTAAATATTTCAAATACAGATAAAGCAACTAAATATTCAGCAGACGAAGCACTGGCTTTAATAATTGATGCAAGTCTGACAAAAGCTTCCTATCAATTGGTTAGAAGCGGAGCCTTGGAGAAAGAATATAACATTTACCCTGCTTACAATGATGTCAGAGATGCAAAATTGAAATGTTATCCTGCAAACATAATAGTGGAGGACTATTCAGCTTCAGTTCCTTTAAAAGATTTAATAATTCATACTTTGATAAGAATCTGTGCAGTTCGGGAACCTGTGCTAAGGCACTTGATATTGAACGACAAAGCAATAAAAACAATGACACTAACGTGTAATGCTGGTTTTGATGGTGCTACTGGCTAAAGTATTTATAAACAAGTTTTATCAGAACCCGACATTAACAGAGATTTAAAGCGTGAAGAATCATTATTTATTACTTGTCTAGTACCATTAGATTTGACTGGATTTAACAACAGCAACGAAAAGGTGCCTATTTGGAAAAATCAAAAGTCGTCCTCCACAGGCAATTGTAGACCCATAAGATTTGCATACAAAATGGAATCCAAGGAATCTGTGATTGAAGAAGATCAGTACATTAAAAGTGAGATAGAAAGCTTGGGAATGATTTTATTTGAGGTTTGTAGATCTTCTATTGAAGTAATTTGTATTATTGAACATACAATGATTGATGGGAAGGTTCAAACGATATTATTGTTTTATAATTTTTTGATGCAATTTAAAGTTGACAATTTTTTCTTGCACTATTTTTGCTTTTAATATTCCTAAAACATTATTTACCTAAATACTCAATTGTTATTCAATATAGGTGGGACAAAAATCCGATAAAATATTCAAATATCAATTTACCACTTTGTAACTTAGGAGAGTATCCGGAAACTAAGCAATATAAGTATCCATAGCAACTAAATTTAAAAAATTATCACTTTTGTAAGAAGTGTGATCTCATATTGGTACTCATGACAAATTTAGTGAATATAGCACTTATAAAATATCTGCAGATAACAAAAATAGGTTGTTGCTAAGCAAAATAAAGGTATCCATAGCAACGAAATAAAAAAATATTACCTTCATAAAAAGCGCAGACATCATATTAGTACTCATACTAATTTTAGTGAATATAGCTCTAATATTAAATTAGTTACGAACTTTGTCCAGTAAAAGTGAATTCTGGCCCACTGTACAACGGCATAACGTGACTTTTTTGAAGCCATTTTTGAAATTTGGCCGCCATCTTGGTTAACCCAAAAGAATTTCGCGGAACTAAGGATTTTATTTAAAACTTTGTTAAACCAAATCAAAACATTGCAATCAAATGATTGAATAATTGGTCAGTTTATGCTTGGTAACTTATACTATCATGTAAAGAATTATTTGCTAACTGATAGTCTTCTTCAGTTCATTTCAATAACATTTGGAATACTGAAAAAGGCATTCAGATAACTGTATTTCAACATGCTACCAACAGAGACTGTATTTCAGATACTCGAAAGATTCTTGTGAAAAGAAAACCATATGTTTGTGAGTTGAAACGAGTATGTATTTACATGTATATAAGATTTTTATTTAGCTTTATATGATTTATACTGAATAATAATAAAATGATAAATATTGATAAACAGATTTAAATTGACATGCCATCTTGTTCTGCTTATGGGTGTACTTCAAGAGATTGTACTGGTGGCATTATATTTAAATGTTATGTAAATGGTTGATACAGAGAGAAAGTTTTCCAAAGTTTTCTGCAAAGTATAAAAATGAAAGTTGATAAATTCATATTTTGATATTGGTGAGGTTATAAACACAGCAATAAAGATATCAAACAAACGACAAATTTTTACTACTGATCTAAAATAATGACAAAGTTATAAGTAAAAAATCATATGTAGTATATTTATTGCAAAAAAAACTCACATATAATATATTTATTTCAATAAAAAACTATTAAGTGATTTTTCTGAAATTCCCCTTCCAAAATTGACAGTGTTTTTAAATGCATGTCTTTTACTACCCTAAGTTATTCAAAAGGAAATAGCTTACAAATTTGGAATTTAACACAAAATCTTTTTTGTGTTAAATTTCAAATTTGTAAGCTATATCCTGGTTTGTGTTAAGTAGGGGAGGTAGGGGAGCATTGGGCACTTTTTTACATAAACGCTGATAAAACTGTTATTTTTTATCATAATCAAAATTTTATTTCAAATATATCTGGCACACATATTTGGCAGTAATTATTGCTAAGAAAAGTTTTAGTAATATAATTAGTCGCAAAGTTACAAAAGGTTTTTGAACACAAGTCCAAAGTGCCCAAACCTCCCGGTGGTTGGGAGGTTTGGGCACCCCTGAGGGGAGGTTTGGGCACTGTATTTAATATGCACAATATTGTTTTAATATACTGCTATGATTAAGTGTTATATAGCATTGATATAAAAAATTATAATACAAACATTTTTTCTTATCAGAGACTTTACAAAAAATTAAACAATGTCACTTGGGATCAATACTGCACGATGTTGGGGTTAATAAGACTTATTTTAAATTTGGTATGACCCAAAGAGGCTTATCAAATTTATATTTTAGGCTGCCACGTTTTATCCATGTTGTTGGTGTAGGCAATTTTGTTTTTATATCCTCCAGGGACGCTGGCTACGTCCTTGATGTCAGGAAACATAAACGTATTTCTTATCTTACTTGCTCTCATAAATTTGACAGTTGCCATGGAGTGATTAACCTCTTCGATTATTCCAACATAATGATAAACAGTTTTTTGGTGTTAAATTTAACCAACACAAAGTTATTGACCAGGAAATTTCTATCCATAACAATCACATCGTCTACATCAAAATCTTCTTCCGATGAATCGATTTCAACAAGGGCTTCGTCAGAAACGGAAACATTTTCTATTTCATCATCACTGTTAATCTTCCTGCTTTTCTCGTTTTTAGAGCATTTTTGATTTTTGTTGAGCTCTTTGATCTTATTTTTTCTTTGTCTTTCTTTTTCTTCCATTTCAATGAGTCTTTTCTCGGGTGTGTCTGTCAATATTCTAGTTTTTCCTTTCTTCCGTTTCATGCCATCCAATTTCCTGGGGCCGGCATTCGGGTATGGCCTTACTAAATCAGGTGTTACATAGATAGCGCCCCTAGTCTGGCTTTTAGATAGAGATTCCATTTGAGATGGCCCAGTGACTTCCATATTTGAACTTGTACAATCCTCTAGACTCAGATTTTCTTATGTTGAAGGCTGTTCCATGATAGGTTGGTCGGAAATCAATTTTTCTGTAGCAATATTATTCTCTTCCGGCAAGCAGCGATCAGTTATAGAAGAACAAATAAAATCTTCATCAGAAAAAATGTTTGAATTGAATGGCCAAATGCCAGGTTTTTCAAATCCCTTTTGAATATTTTGCAACTTGAATGCAAGTGGAATGGCTTTTGCTGCTAATTTTGGGATTTCATAAATTGTTAAAGTTTTGCCAGGATTGCTTACCATCCAATCTGTTACAACAGTGTTATAATAAGTTTTAAGTGGTCCATAGACAGTCAGGTCTAGGGATTGCAGTTTTTGGCTGCAGTGCGGTGGGAAAGTCATTAAAACAATCCCTGATTCTTTGCAAAAATCGAGAACTGGTACTGAAATATGGCTCTCGTGATTGTCCAGCAGCAATAGAACTGGCGAGGAAGGCGTTGGTTTTGCGTGTTTTGCAAAATGGTGTACATATTTAAAAAAACATGGTGCTGTCATCCACCCTGAAAGATATGCCGCTCCATCTGAAGCAACAGGTGCATCATTTAGCATATATGTTTTGAAATTAACCCGTGGGAATATGAAAAAGGGTGGTATTGAGTTACCCAATCCATTAATACCAGAGCAAACCGTTGCAAGTGTCCCTCTTTCAGCTGACGTTACTTGCCCAACTTGCTTGGTGCCTCTGAGAGCAATCACTTTTTGGGTTCGTTGTACTGTTGATAATCCAGTTTCGTCTATATTGTAAATAGACTCAGGGCCGAAGCGATCCCGTTCATATACAGTTTTAAGATTTTCAAAAAAATCCCCGACATTTTTCTTATTGAAACTTTTGGCACGTGAGAGACTGGTAGCTTCTGGTGTCCTTATTGTAAGCTGAGGTTGTCTTTTAAAAAATCCTTTAAGCCAATCTTTGGATGCAAGTTTCTTCTCTGTCCAGTTGTCTGGTATTTTTTTTATTAATGGCAGTAGCGTATTTGTAAACCAATTCGCGTGCCTTCAGTTTTGACATTCCATGATTTAGTTTAAACAATGTTACAAGATATTCTGAAATTTTTTCTTCTTCATCTTTCGTGAATATTTGGGATGATACAAATTTAGAAATATCTTTCACAACGCCACCTTGCTTTATGTGTCTTTGAAGGTTAGACCTGGGTATATCATATTTAATCGCAGTAGTTTTAATTTTTCCTCCTTTAGAAACCTCTTCCAATGCGCGCAAAATAACATCTTTAGGGATTTCACATCGTTTGTTTTTCTTTTTAAATGAAAACGGGATTGTCCTGATAAGAAATGATTAACCATTCAATCCAATGGGCATAGCAAAAAAGCACAAACGTATGACACCAAAACACGCTAAAAAAAGAGGGAGCATTGGGCATGTCCAAACCTCCCTCCTACATGCGTGCCCAATGCTCCCCACAACCTCACTTTTCAAATAACTTTGAATAAGTTTATTTTTATCAAATGTTGAATCATAATTGCCAGGTAAATATAATGTTCATTAAACGCAAAAGAAGAAGTTAACACAAATACTTACACTTTCTTGCAGATTTCTTTGTTATCTTTCTTCAAATCACAAACAAGATATTTACTTTTGTACGCAACAAACCGTTAAGCGCAAGTAACTTGACAACCAAGTGAAATGACAGCTGACACTTTTAATGAGCGGTGTTGTAAGTTATAAAACTATATTGCTATGGTAGAAAACAAAAAATATCTATAATAGATTGTGAGAAATGAGGGGGTGCCCAAACCTCCCGACTGCCCAATGCTCCCCTACCTCCCCTATTCAAATTTATAAGCTATATCCTGGTTTGTACTGGTATGCTGAAAAGTACTTGCAAACTAAGCACTCGTATCTTGTTCTGCCTATGGGTGCACTTCAAGAGATTGTGCTGGTGGCATTACTTTTCATAGGTACAGTAATTTTTTTTTGGAAAAAAAAGGAGGTTTATTGGGTTGTAATAAATACCCTTCAGCAAAACAGTTTATTGGAACATAAAAAATTGCTGGTGCATAATGATATTCAAGATATTTTTCATGGAAACTGTTTGCCATTGCAAATTGTACCTATTTTGACTGCTTCTAGTAAATACCAAAACATTGAAAACATTGATGTTCCTTCTATTAGTGTTTTGAATAGCTCTATTAGCAGAAATAGGATTATTGAACTACTAGAAAACTCTGTTACTGATCATGATTATTTTTAAGTTCCTGATGCTAGTTGTTTGTCTACATGTTCACAAAGTATTGTGGCTTGTATTGCAGGATTTGCTGTATTTAGGGTAAATTCTGGGGAATTCGCTACACTGTGAAACATGTATTTCAGCGCTAAATACAAGTAGCAAACAAGAACAATATGCATTAACTTGAAAACAAAAGCTGCATTATTGATATTTCCCTCAAAAGATGATCATGACATTTGCATTTTTTGTGAAAAGTTGTTCAGAATCAATGTAGAACACAACAGCAATGATTCATTATACTTGTCAGATGTAAGGTGCCATGCAATTTTGCAGTCAGTATATCAATTCACAAACGCTTGTTTTTATTTCCACAAGAAACGTTCATACTGTGTAAAACATGGTGTCTGCTAATTTTGTGTTGACATACAACTATCTGAATGTCTGTTTCAGTATTCCATATATTTTGGAATAAGCTGAACCAGATAATCAGTTAGCAAACAATTCATTGTAACATAATATAACCTCGAAAGTATAACTGGCCAATTATTTATTGACTTGTTGCAATGCTTTGATTTCGTTTCATCTGTGTTTTCTCCATAGTTCTGCGCAAAATATAAAAATGTTTTGGGTCAACCAAGATGGCGGCTGACTTTCAAAACTGGCTTCAGCGCGTTTTATATAAACGTATATACCGTGCCGTCTCCTGTGTATTAAACCTCCTTGCTTGAGTCAAATTATGTGGAATTACGGCAATTCCGACAAAAAATTCTGACGAAAATCCTCCAAACACGTGTTACGGTTTGTTTTATATTTTCTACATTAACAGCATCAATCACATTGCCCTTAATGCAGTTTAAGTTTTTGTAATAAAAATTGGTCATCTGAAGATGAATATTCAATTGTTTGAGAGACTAAAATGTGATGGTCAAACTCACAAAGTAATCTTAATGCATTTTTTTGTTAGAAGTGAATCTTGTTTTTTTAACTACCTATGGTCTGTTTACTTATGCCTGCATATATTTTGTTTTAAGATGGGAGGTACAAAATTTACTTTAAAAAAAAAAAAGGAAATCTTTATTTATAAAACTACATATTATATACATGTGGGTTCACAAGGTTCCATACATTCATATAAAACAATAGACAAATAATGATAAATAAGAAGAGATAAAAGATTAATTCTATAACCAAAGTTTGTTCTGTATTGAATTTTGATATTCTATACTCTAAAAATCAAATAAAAACAGCTCATATATAACTGTCTTGGTAGTAAATAAATTGTCTCTTGATAATTATAATATGTGTATTAAAATCTCATTTACAACGCAAGTTTACAAAGAAAGTTTAAAATATGGCTTTAATTCGCAAAAGAACTTTTAGTTTGTTTTATTTTTACATTTTCTTCTAAAACCCTTATATTGTTTTATTATTAATAATGTCACTATTTACAAAATCATCTGTTATGTTTTATTTATTTTAGAATGACCTCAATGAAGTTTTATCCAAAATCAGGGAACTCTTTAACAGTAAAGATAAATGGCAACAATTGCAGGGTTTATGTCTTTTAAATGTTATAGTAAAAAAAAGCAAAATTGATGTTTTGGATGAATATGCTACATCATGGATTAGGCAAGTAATGCAAGTAATTAGCACATTCCCAGTAGATAGCATATTAAAGTTGTGTTTCAGTATTGTTATTCATTTGCTAAAAAGATCTGCTGGATTTGATAAGTTATCTAGAGAGATTGCTTTAAAAACTGTTGAACCTTTTCTAGTGATAGTTCTTGGTAAGCCTTAAAAACGTTTTTTGTACATTTTTCAAGTTATACATCAATACGCCCACAGTTTGAAATATGACTTTTATCCAATATCTTTTAAATTGTTTTGTGGATTTTAAATAGCTTGTGTTTTTTTTTTAATGTTTTGTACCAAACAAGAAAAATAATGGTCTGAACCATTACTTTTTTTGCTTGGTATCTTATTTCTTTTATGCATTTCATTTAGAGCCTAATTTGGATGTTATATGTGAAACCTTCATTCTGCTTTCAACTTGTATTCAATATTATCCAGGACCATGTGGTCGATATTATAATGACATTGAAAAACTTATTATGTCAGCTTTGTTTTCTTCACATGAAGCAGTAAGTATATCTGCTAGTTCTTGCTTTCCATTGTTAGCGTTATGTGGATCTGGTGGTGAGCGAAGGATTAAACATGCTGAATGTTATGAGTTACTGTTTAAAAGAGTTCTAAAAACAATTTTACATTTAACATTGTCACTTTCAGATAATTTAATGGGTAAAGAAAGACATTTATTTAATGACATTGATATGAAACTTCTAATACTGCCACCACTTGAAGATAATGTAACCGGGATTTTACCACACACCTGTTTACATTTAACCAGACTATTATTTGTTGTTACTGCTTTTATTACGCAACCAATACCTTTTAAAATAGATTTTCCAATCAATCATCTAATAACACTCTTTATGACTGTTTCTGAACTTACTCACATCACCATCAGTGAAACACACAAAAGACTTGGAGTGGATGCATCTATCTCAAGAATTTTGAATGAATTACAAAAAAGTATTTGTTATTCAATACACCAGTTCTCTACCTTGCTCCTACCTTATAGTTATGTTCTTCTAAAGCTAATATTTGTTGGTTTTTCTAGAGATTCTTGTTCTGTTAATGCTTATAAAAGCTTAGGTATAGTTTTTACAAAGTGGAAAGGTATAGCATCTAGAAGTACTTTTGTGGAGGAAGTTTTAAAGTATGTAATTGCTGATTTGAGATATGATAGTTCTGACAATCTTGTCTTAATCAATGTTGAAAGTTCAAAGAAGAAAAAGAAAAAGAATAACTTATCTCAGATGATACAGGAAGAATTGAATAATTCTACTTATCAAGAACCTGCAACAAATCTTCAAGAGCAGCGGGCCTTTTCTGCCCTTAAACTTCTTGAAATTTTATTAAATAACTCAGGATCTATTTTAGAAGGCAGTTGTTTAAAGCTGATTATTAACTACATATTTAGTGCTCTACAATTGATTTATAGTGTTAATAATATGACTGCAACCATATACAGTAATAACCATGTTCGAAAGATGCTTTTTCAAAATGTAAATGCATTAGTAAATCTAAACCACCATTCTGTAAAAGTGCCAGTCTCCTCTCTTTTAATGCTTTTCCATATGGGTGCAAAAGATGAATGCTGTTTAGTGTCAGAATATTGTGAAGTGTGTTTAACGATGTGTGATACAAAAATCCACAGTTCAAATCCTTCATTTCGTAATGAAGCATCAGAGAAAAGTGATGCTAAAGAACAAGCTATAACTATGTTACAGGTATTTTTTTGGATTTTAAATGTATATTATTTGTCCCTTTTTTGTTACAGCTTATGAAAGATTGTAGTTTCAAATGAAGATTTGGTACTTGTTTTGTTTTTTGACTAGTGCTCTAACTTATAGTTCGAATAAATATTTTTTCAATTTCAAAGGCCATTTATTTGTGATAAGTAGTTAGACTGGTTTTTTTTGTTTAAAATTAAAAGTTCTTTCCTGTAATCATTGTAGTTTTTAAACACATAAAGATTACCAAATTTTTTGATTGTTAATTTTTTATTTTACAAACTTGATAAAACAGCCTTTAATTTATTATATTGGTTATTATTTTTAATTAAAAGATAAAATTAAAATAAAATTCTATACAAAAAACTGACCAGTCCAATATGCAATCTAAAAATGAAATTTTTTGTGAGATGGAAAGCAAAGGAATGACATTAGGATTTGCTATAGGAATCTAAAAAAATTCTTTTTTTTAGGCTCATAACTGCCAAACATTGATTGCTATGGAGATAAGCAACTGTCTTAGCATTTTCTTCTTGGAATTTTCTCTCAACATTTAAGTCCAGATAAAATTAGTGAAAATATGAAAAGTAGTTTATGATAGTGTTAAAAGTTTTAATTTGTAAAAGTTTTAGTCTATTAACCTTTTTAAAGAGCATCATCTTAAACTTATTGGTGCCACTGTAAACATGCCAATTTGCATGTGATATAGCTTGATAACTAATGATGATCAGAAAATGCCAACTATTAGCATTTTGGTATGGTTTTTGGCTTTTTATTTTCCTTTTAACCTTAAATTAGAGTACTTTACGTTGGTCAAAAAACAAAATTTATGCCACTCTTCTTCATTTTAAATAATGATTTTTTATTCTATTATGTTTATGTAATAGAAATTAAGTACACAATAGGTTTTCTATTTTTACTATATATATATATATATATATATATATATATATATATATATATATATATATATATATATATATATATATATATATATATATATATATATATATATATATATATATATATATTTATTTGTTTAGGTAAAGAAAGACAATTTAGAGAAACAAAACTTATTCAAGTTATTTCAGCAAGATCTAGTGAACGTAAAAGGACCGTCAACAGTGCAAGAAAATTTAGGCTCAAAATTTTCTGAATCATCTGAAGTTGTATTGGAAAATAATGATCGTTTGGACGGTTTAAACTCGACTCAAAACGCTAAATATTTGCAACCTTCCCAGGATTCTGTGACACCAAGTGAAATGCCACATCTAACAGATATTCCGTCTAATCAGCAAAATAGTATATTAGTTGTTGATAGCAGCGAAGAAGAAAACAATATCGAGTGTGTCCCACTTTTAACTACGAGAAAAAGAAATCGAAGTCAATCCGAAGACAAAGAATATAATTCCGTTGTGAAAAAAGTATCAAGTTCCGCAAAAATTACAGATGACGATCAGGCTGTTTTAATAGAGTCACAAGAAGTTAATGAAATTTTGAGCAGTTTTTTTGAAGAATAATTTTTTTTTTCTTCTTTAAGAAAGTTTGTCGTTATCACTTCTTCTTAAACGCTGACTTGAATGGCTTTTTTTTTTTTTTTTTTTCTTTTTTTTTTCGGGCTTTTTTTTATGCAGACCTAGAGGAGTGAGGAAAAATGGACTACCTCTCTTAAAATCAAATCAATGGGATAAAGATATTTCGAAACTTAATGCATTAGTTAGTTTCTGAGTTTCTAAATTTAGATTGTCAACAGTTCAAAATTTATAGACGGTTAAAATGATGGCATAAAAACACTATAAATTTAATTGATTAATCAGGAAACAAGGACGACATGTTTTTATAGATCATATTTAATTATGTTTTGATACACCTTACTTAAGTAATATTTTATATTCAGATAGCTAATTTACAGTCATTAAAAAAAAAAAAAAAAAAATTACTGCATCATATCTCACTAGTTGTAAATTTCCTTAGCTACATTTTGTTGTTTTTATGTTTTCACCTTGATATTTTATGTGTCCAAATAGGTATGCAATTTTCTTGCTTTAATGTGATTTTACAGCCAGAAAGCTGGGAAGTCAGTCCACGCAGTTGATCAAAGTGTGTATCACAACATTAACTAACAATTTAAAAAAAAACACCCAATAGTATTTAATGCTGACCTTAAAAAAATTCAAATATGTTTCATGGACTGACATTACACAATGTGAAACTTTCGGCTTAGGAGAGACAACCAATTTAAATAAAATAAAAATAGAATCATGGCATTAAAAAAGACTACCTGAGAAGGATAGCTCTTTGGTTCTTCACAACGTTAAGCTGAATTAGTTTCTTTTTAGCTAAAACAATTTCAGTTGTGGAAAGGCTGCGTGAAATTTGATCTATTAGTAAATGCAGCTAACATTTTATCTCCGCATGTATACATTGAGCTCGGCTTGACTTTGAAAAAAGAATGTCTGAAATCTACCCAAACCCTAGATAAGTGATGAAAAAATGACGAGTAATGAAAAATGAAGAATTCAAGGAAAAGTCTCCAAGGAAATACAACTGGAAAGATTGTAGGAGTTTAAGTGGATCTGCGAAAACTTCTTGGGTAACAACGATTTCATCGAAACATAAGGCTGATGGAAAAACGCTAGCAGGAGTTTAAGAACAAAATGTCGGCAGATTACTGCTGAGTGTTGTATCGCGACATTCCAGACCATTGCATTGTGGTTAGAAATACTCTTTATAATACTTTTAGGTAATATTTGTATTACGTTAAGTTGACCCATTTATAAAGGAGTGTTAAAACCATAATATTTGCATATTTTGTACTAAGGAATCCAACAGAACGAAAAATTATGATAAGTGTTTTGTGTTTTACCCATCCCCCACTCCCCTATTGTAGAACATGGGAAATTCAACGTGATGGGGGGATTTATTACTAGTAAAAGCTGTTAAATCACTTTGAAAAAATCCATTTTTGAAAACATATTTAGTCCCAAGAAGGCAATAATTTATAAAAGAAGATTGAATATAACTGACATTTTTTTATGTGTTTAAATTTATTCAGTACAAATTGGACAAGTATATAAAATATTTCAAGTTCATTAACTTTGTTTTGTTAATATTTGCATGCGTAAAGATAAACTTGATGCCAAGCATAAAAATACTTAAAGCCTCATGGAGATGTGTTGTTCACTAAAATTTGCTCAACATGGAAAACGTTAACGACTTCGATCTTTCTCTTTCTTCGCTGTAAAATAAAGCAATTCTTGAACTGATAAAATTAAATTTAGCATTTTGTTGTTGATCAAAAAACCATTTTATACTCGAAGAAGTTTTCGCTACATAGATTTCACGAGTGAAGAAAATAAAATCTAATTAATTTAAAATACTAAAAAAGACTGGAACCTAAGGACTATTCTTGACATGGTACTGATCATTACTAACGTCACCATAAAATTGCTGATTTTCAACCTCATCTTGTTTCTTCCATTGGGCAGGAGTTTTTCCAGTTCCTATGTAAAAGACGTCATAAACGAAAAAGTGGAATTTTTATTATATTATTTTTATGTTGTAGAAAGTTAAAGAAGGAATTCATACCAATAAGTCTAACTTTTAAATGATAAAACTTCTTATGATGATATGGCTCCTCATAGTCTGTTTTATGAAGATATGGCATGTCATAGTCTGTTTTATCGTATGGCAATTGATTGTCTGGATTGTAGCTAACGTTCTAGTAGTTCCATTCAATGAAAAACTGAGAAATGTGGTTCTTATTAGACTACATAAACTATGAAAAATGATCCTTATCTTTTAGCTTTTAGCCACATAACGTAATACTTCTCTTATTTCTGATATTCCCTAAATCCCTAACCTTAATATTCGATGTTCAAACAAAATCAAATATTGAGAGTTAAAGCTCTAATTCTTTAATTTATTACAAAAGAAACAGAAAAATTGAATATGTTTCATAATCCCGCATTCAAGTTGCTATTACTCTTGTTCACATGAGTGCACAAATTAACAGACGCCTTGCAGGTAAATACTTTTGAAACATAAATCGCACAATTTACATAAAAAAGATTTGCAGATAAATATTAAAGTCACAGGCAACAAGGGCTACAGGTTACAGTGGTTAGTACAAAATCTATAATTGCTGACATCTAATAAAAGTTGTAAAAAATTATAACTAAAAAATAAATAAAAACTACACGAAGAGCTAAATTAAACATAAAAATATAATAAATTCCAGGAAAAATGTTATAAATTCCAGGAAAAATTATTTTATGAAAACAAGACTATTAAAACATTGATTGATAAGCTTTTATTTACAGTGACGGTGAATTATGTTCAGACCTCTTCGTCATATTGATTGGCACCAAAATATTGTTGAGGAGACAAGTGTCGTTGCTCAGCATACCTAATACCTTTAAATGCGAGATAAATATTAAAAAAAGGGAAATAAATGTAAAAAAAAAAAAAAATTAATCAATGATTTCAGAATATTAAGATATAGATTTTTGTCTATAAATATTTTTTGTTCTTGTTGACGCAAATCATAGAACTTTATAAATTGAAGGCAAGGACATCAGTAAAAAGAATAAAGCAAATGTGACACGTTGTCAGGTGTGCTCTTCCTGGTCATTCCTGGTCACAACTGTTTTACAACTTACTCTGTATATTTTTTCTCTTCAATTAAAGTTCATTATATGACACAATTTTTTTTTTTATTTATATTTCGTACCGATAAACTTTAAATTAATGCAGGCAGCTTTTTATGATACTTAAAAATCTGCATTTTAAATAAAAAGTCACAAAATTTAAAAAATGTAGTCTGAGCTTAGATCGATGCATCATACTTGAAAAGTAGCCCTTTTCTAATAATATTGTACATTAGAATATATAGTAGATTATAGTTAAAAACAATTTGTTTTTGTCATTTAAAAGGTTAAAGAGCAAAAGATATTTTACATTGACCTAAAAAAATCTAAAATTTTTTTGGTTCAATTAATTTTTATTATACTGAAAAATCTCCCACTGTGAGGCCCCGAGTACCATGCTTTGCTAACGTAAAAACACTCTCTAAAAAGTAACTAACTTAAATACATCACCTTTTGCATCTGGCGTATCAAGATTATCGGCATTAACTTGTTCACTATCAATGTTTACGAGGTTTCCTGTGTTAAAACTAAATCCATTGAGGCGTGAGTTATGATTAGCTTCAATAAAAGAGCGTTTATTTTGTACTTTTTCATCTTTGTAGGAAACAGTTTTTGTTTCAGCCAATTTTTCTGCTTCTATATCCAGTTTATTTTTCTGATAAGAACTTAAAACGTGTTTAGAATTAATTAATTTATTTTTCAGAATATTTACCGAGTTATTCGCAGCGTCTAAACCTCGGTTTTCTTTTAAAAACGAGAAATAATCTTTGGTAGCACTACCATCATTCTCATTGTCAGCTTCATTGTATTTAGAATCTTCATTGTATCCAGAATAACTTTCAGATAGCCTACTATCAAGACCGACTGTATTCACCGACAGAGAGTTATTATTTTTTGTCTTTAGTTCAGTTGAGGTATCTTCCTGAGTATTATTCGAATTGCCGATATTTTTTAAAGTACCGTTGCCGAGTACAAACAACCATTTCGAATTCAACTTATTAGAATTCAATGCTTTGTTTGTTTTTCCTATGATTGAGTTATTAAGGAACGGGTTGGCCGGATTTTTGTACAGCTGCTCAAAAGTTTCCGCGTCATGAGTCAGGTTATGATATGAACTAGAATACTGAGTTTTTGCATGCTCATCACTCGAGCGATTTGTAGAAGTATCTTTACTTACTTTAAGAATTTGTTCTGAACTCCTTTGTTTAGTTAAACTATCAGTCAGTCGCATTATCTTATTGCGCTTTGTGTTTAATATTTCTTGTATTTCTTGAAACAAACCATCCATAATCGTTAAACAGGAAACACTGTCTAACACAAAAATTAGAAATAGAAGATGCAAAACTTTCATTTTTTAATCTCACAATATTAAAGATCTCTTCAAGAATAAAGGTTCAAATCATAAAAGTTTTATTTAGCGTTAGGTCACAGTAGAAACCGTGAGTTTTAAAAGTGTGCCGCAAAAACGCTTGTCACAGCGAGACGTTATGTGAGTTACGTTACAAGCAGTTTGTTTTATTTAGTGAAAGAATGAGGTACTTTTCATTTAAAATGCAAAACATAAATATATTAATTGCAAAATAAAAGCTGCTATATTTAAAGCCAATGTTGATGAAAAGACTATATAGATTGTTCGAAGAGAATTTGTGTTCTAATTACACAGAGGATCTTTACTTTAAGGAGATCGATTGAGTTTAGAAAAAATCTGTTTCCTCAGGGGCGTCTAAGTCTCGGTACTTGATAATTTTGCGCTCTCTGAAGTTAGTAGCAGCGCCCCCTCTGAAAATAGAACAAAAATAACAACTGTTAAATAACCAAAAAAACGTTTAAAAAACTTAAAATATTAACAATTTGAATATTTAACAACGATCATTTAACATTAGTTCCATCTAAAGCTCTGCATATACTTTTTTTTTACTCTTAAAAAATTTAAAATTTCAATAGAGGGATACTTTCCTAGATTATTTTTATTTTAACCGACAAACTTCCATGCCTAACCAAAACCTGTGTAAATTTCGTAATTTTTTTTTTAAGCTGTTGATTCAAAATAGATTAAAAAAAAACGAAATTTTTTAAAAAACATAAATTGCACATGTTAATGAAGAAAAACGCAACTAACAATTTAAAATTACAAATGGCTTTTTTCAGATAAAATTTGAAAAAATTTTTTGAACAATTCAACAGTAAGGAGTGACGCCGACTCCAACTTTTGGAATCCAAGATTTAGGATTGGCTCAGCAATTTAATTACATTTACATTCCATTATTAAAAATGTCAGGTTTTCCAGAAAAATTTAAGAGCAACTGCAGCCTCTTCAAAACAAATTTTTTTTCTCAGCTCTTCAAGATCAACTGAATTAAATTTTTAAAGATGTATTACTATATAATTACATTTCATGGCATTAACTTTTAACAACTTCTAAGACAGCTTTAAATAGTTTTTAGGAATTTAATTGCCTAATATTGGCAAATTATATATACTTTCTGCATGTATTAAAAATCTTATAAGATAGATGAGATTTCTTACTTTTTTTCTTCTTAAAAGAGAGATTGCTAAAAGAAATACTAAAGCAATAACACAAATGCATTTGTAATCCTTATAATATTACCTTCTTTGTTTTGGTGGGTAGGTGCTCATTCGCCCATAGGTCTCTTGCATCATAACAGGTGATTGTGGGATGGATGTGGGGTAAACTGTAGTTGCACTAAGAGGTGGACGGGGTGCTAAAAGTAACACCAAAGTTAAAAATAGTTTTTAAAACTAATGTAAAAAAAATAACAAAGCTGCATCAGTACACTTACTAGCAAACAAACCCGATTGTCTAGCAGAAGACATCCACGTACGATTTGTTGTTACTGGAGTAAAAGAAGCAGTTGTAGTTTGGTTAACTCGCAGTTTAGGATCAGGAAAGCATGGGCGCTTGCTATCAT
The DNA here is from genome assembly GCF_058129835.1 of Hydra viridissima. NCBI lineage: Eukaryota > Metazoa > Cnidaria > Hydrozoa > Anthoathecata > Hydridae > Hydra > Hydra viridissima. Next base: position 8,464,252 of record NW_028324304.1, on the reverse strand, counting down.
AAACATAGTTATTGAAAAACATCACCTAAAAAAAACACAACAAAAAAAGTAACACAGAAATTAATGGCCACAGCACAAGCTGAGAAGAAAAAATTTAAGACTGCTGTAGAATCATTTCTCACTTCAGTTTTTACATTTTCCACACTGCTTAAATGCTTCATCATAATATGCTTTCTAATGTAATCAGGTCCACGGAATTTCTTCCCACTAAGTGGACATAACCATTTGTCTGGTGTTAATTCTTGGGTGTTTGCTTTAATAAAATTCTCAACTTCACTAAAAGAACTTTGTTAAGAAAAGTTTTTATCTTTTGAAAACCTATAAGGTTGATAATTTCTAAATTTCGATTTATTGAATTTTCAAGTATGTATAACAACAATTAAAATATTTGCAGAGAAACAAGTAACAAATAAATGTAAGCATTTAAGAAAAATGTAAAATAAAAAAAAAGGATACACTTCTTCATCTTTTTTTCCTAACTTCATTGCTTCATCGTCAGAAGCCAGCTCACTGTCATTCAAAATGTGTTCCAACTTACTTTTAATACTTTGAAACCATTCATCAACTGAAAATTTTATAAAATCTAATTTAAATTAATATAGCTTCAAATCCAAGCTTAAACTTAAAAACAAACAAACAAACAAAAAATATTAAAGGTAAACTAGAAAGTTACCATCTTTTTTGCTAGCAGATAAAATTGGCTGGTCTCGTACATGCATAATTCCACACCTTATTGGCATCTCATCTTCATGCAAGTATTCATTGGCATTATAGTAATCAACACAATGTACAACACGTAAATACAACAAAAGCAGATCCAATGACTAAAGAAATGATACAAAAATTTCAATAGAAGAATAAATATACTGGCTTTTATAACTAAACTACACTAAACTCCCAATATGTTAAATATATTTTGAATATCAATATATCTTTATCAACTATAACTCTATACTTTTTCAAGCTTTTTGTCAACAACTATGGTATGTTCTATCTTTCCATCTTCCTCATCTTTGATCTTTATTGGGGCTACTTCAATTATATCTGATGGCAAATTCTTAGTAATTGGATTTTCTTTAGGTAGCTCAAACTGCTCTTCTTCTTTTTTCTTCACACTCTCCTCCTCTTTAACTTCTTTTACCTCACTGGTATCATCTTGGCTCTGAAAAATTTTTTTAGTATTTTTGAAATGAAACTTTAATATATATATATTTTTTTGCTAAAAGATAAATCCTTAAAGTAAAAAATTCCAGAGAAAATTTATTTTTCATTTCTTGTACCTTATTTACAGAACTCTCAGTTGAAATGTCAATAGTTTGATTATTTGTTAACTCATCAGTTTCATAGAGTCGATATTTCTTATCCAAAATTTGAATCAAATCTAAAGTAAACTTTACATCAAGTTGCATTGTCATTGGTGAACATGTAATACCATTGACAGGACGAATTCTGTGAGAGACTTCACGGTTAACTACAGGAGCAAGCTCACAATCCTTTATACGGATATTGCTTAGGTTCCAACAAATATCCTTAATATTTACTGTGTGTTCAAATGTAGCCCATGCGCGACGTGCCCACCTGCGATCAGGAGATGGATCAGAAAGAGCCACTCTTAAGTAGCCCGGATAACGCTCACAGACTGTTACTAAATCATGGCGGCTAACATTTGATGGAATGTTACGCATAAATAAGGAAACTGGTCTCTTCAAATGTAACCCATCATATACATACTTATCATCATCTTTCTTTGCTACAGAAGCATCAGTCATTTCTTCATCATTCTTTTTATCATCAGCACCATCATTTTTATCAATTACTTTTTCCTCTTCATCCATGCCAGGTAATTCAAGCTCTTCATCGTCTTCCATTCCAGGTGGAAGAGGCTCTTTTGCATCATCTTCTTGATCTGCACCCTGATCCCCATATTGCTTTTTCTCCCCCTAAAGATCAAACTTAATTTGACAATTACACAAACTTTATTTTTTAAAAACATTTATTAAATTTTCTTGCTGCTTTTCAACAAACAAAAGTTCACATACCCGCTCCTCATCTTTAGATACTCCATCACCATCTGTAAAAAAAGTTTAAGATTATTTAGCCAGTTGTTATGATTTTTAGCTAAAATTTAAAAGCTTAGAGAACAGCTGTTAAGGAAATAAAAAACTAAAAAAAACTATTTTAATTGTGAATCAACAATTTTCTTTTGTACAGCTAAGTTGAACATACAGTATCATGTACACATTTGATAAAAACTTTTTTTCTGCCAAGAATGATGTTAAGACTTCATTAATCAATTTATTGAAATGAAAAAAAAACTTAATGCAAACTTTGAAATGTAATGGTAACATAAATCATGTAAAAAAAAAAAAAAAAAAAAAAAAAAAAAAAGAATTCGGAGTTAAAATATACCTATTTTCACATCAACTTTCTCTTTGATTGGAGGAATGTCAAGGGCTTCTACATCTTCTTTAGTACCCCCCTCAAGTTTTACAATGACTAAATAAAAGTAGAAACTATATCTAAAAAAGTTCTTACAGAAACTGAAGCATAATGTTTAATCTTAAACAAACCTAAAAACAAAGTTAGCGATGTGCAGAATTTACACAACAATTAATTGCAAATATTTTCTATTTAGAGCAATAAAATGCTACTATCTCTAAATATTCTACTAGAGTAACTTTTAGCACCCCCTTTAACCCTTTTAGCTAGTATTTAGTAAATTTAGCATCTTTAACTACAAACTATCATTCTAAAATAGCACTTTTTATATACCATACAAAACTAAAAAGTAGCAACTTACCTCTGTCTAAAAACTTTAATACTTCAGAGCTTGCATCGATGGTCAATGAAAAATTATCAATAAATCCTGCTTCATACAAGTCAAGAAAAATTCGGAGACGTTTTCTTAAGCCGCTGCGTATAACTGCTTTACGAGCATTACTTTCTACTGGATGGTATTTTTCTTTAAACCTAAAATAAAATAAAGCTTTGATCTTAAGAACAGACTTCTACAATTCACAAAAAGCTATTGACAAAAAGTGTGTTGTTCTAATTAACTTTATTCACTTACATATGGCAAATTCTAATTTAATATCAGTTTTGGCTTTATCTTTAAAGGGATTTCCCATAATAAGAATATTCTTCTTAGAGAATTTCATATTAAAAAAAAAATCTTTAATATGCAAATAAATGAAAGCAAACTCAATTATCTGTCGTTAAAACAAACAAATTACAATTTAAAACAAATTACAAAAATATACTAAAAACACACCATTTAAAGAAATAGATAATTTTTCTAAATTATACTCAAGTATATGTTTTGGGCACAGAAAACTTTGTCATTTTTGACTAAACGGTTTTGAAAATTTTTGTAGCAGATTGTAATGACTCTTGATGATATAACAGATATTAATTATCAGCCCAAAAACTGAACTTTGGATGTATTGGAAATATTAACAAGTAATATCATAAAGTACTACAACTTTTAGATTCAACTTTTACATTACAACTACATTACAACTATTGTTAAATGGAGTATTTCACTTTGAATTATACTGCTGTAAGTCACAAGGTGACACAACAGCTAAGACTTATGCAGCCATTTGATATTGAACAACTAAAATGTCTCCAAGTTCACTTCATTGTTACCAGAATAATCATAAAAAAACAACATCCATTATCAACAGTGACACCATGAACAGTCTTTCACATGATACAACTCTTGCAATGCAAGCTCTGGTTAGGAAAAGGTTCAAATAATTGGAACTCTTGCAAGAGATGATAATGCGTTCCTACTTGGTACCTCTGAGATTGGATCCAGTTTTGGCACAGATCAAGCCAATTCATTTTTATTTCTACTACCAACAAATGAGCTCCCTTTCATACCCCATTTGTTTTCCATCAAATTACAGTTGAATAAGGACAATATTTTAATGAAATAATCTTTTTCTAAAATCAGTTAGCCTAAGAGACCAAAAAGATGGAAATGGAAAACCATTTTTGCCACAGATTTCCATACCTGAACTTTTTAAAACAAAAGAATATTTCTAGGGCCCCTGTAAGAAGAATCTGAATTCCTGTTCTTCGGAAATAAATTATTATCACTTTGAAACAGTAACACTAGATGAAAGTTGTAAATAACTGAGGTGATAGGCTATTTCTATTATCCAACAATTTAACACTGCTATTAACAAAGATGAAGCTCAGTTACAAATTATTCCTTTTGTAGTGTTTCTTAAAAACTAAATTAGCCTATCATGTTTTAGCCATAGAGTTTTATCCTATTTTTTCAAGAATCCACATCAATCAGATTATTTGGAACAGACTATGGTTTCTTCCAAATCCCTTTTTGAAAAAGTAAAAAAGTAGTAAGTATAGCAACAAGATATAAAACAAGATTAAACATAAGATCAATACAACTTTCTAAAGACACAATTTTCTACTAATATGATAAGAGTGAGTACAAGAGTATTATCATTCGTGGTTGGGGGGGGGGGGGGGGGGGGGACAGACGGACGGACGGACACAGGTAAAACAGAGCTAATAATAGCCTATAATCAAAATCACTGTAAGTGAACAAAAACTGCCATATTCTTTTTACCTTCATTTATTAAGCTAAATTTCACTTATTAGGCTACCTTCACTTATTAAGCTAACTTCACTTACTTAGCTAAATTTTAATAATCCAACAGAGAAGGAATGAATATTATAAAATTAAATTTTTAAAGAATTGCTAATCTTTGCTAAAAATATTCAATAAAGCAATTGTAAAACTGTTTTTAGCAAATATTAGCATTAAAGATGATTTTGAGATTTGTAACAACAAATTAAACTCCAAATCATCTTATTAAATCAAACTCAGAAAAAATAAGACTGCAATAATTTGAAATTCCAACACCAAAGTCCACTTTAAATTAAATAAACTCAAGTAAACTCTTCTAAAATGAAATTAATATTGCTTTAAGTTTAAAATATTTAGTGATTGTGAATTAGAAAATTGAAAAAACAATATAATTCCGTTAGGATTTCACTATATTTGATAAAGAGATTCTTTTTATTTTAGGCAAAATGATAGCTTGACAGAGTTTTACAATAAGCAAGATGGACACACATGAATTCAAATCAGTTGAATCCTGGAAGACTATCTCAGCAATCACAGAAATATTTTAATCTATGAAGAAGTTATGGTTAAATCCAAATCCAATGAGAAACAAAAACTTTAAATTTTAAATTAGTGAAAGTTACTTTCGTAAAATATCAACACAGAAGCTGGGTTTCAAATCCTACCATAAAACAACAGTTCCATGCGTTCCTGAGTAGCAAAAGGAAAATGTTGATTTGATGAAACCTACATCACCAAAGATCCATCAAACATCAAAAAAAATCCTGGTTGACTATACTGTCAATACTCAAGAAGAAATCTGAGCTTTCTGACAGACTGGTTCAAATCCAAAAATTAAAACGGGGTTAGTTTGAAACTTTAAATTATAAAAGTTTACAACTAAACATTTTTTTACTGTTTTTTCTTAAAAAAACTTAATTTTCCTTCATTGTAAATTATCAGCTGCTTACCTTTCTATATTAGGTAAGATGTTAAGTGACTCTCATTAATCTAGACCAACAGCTTCATTTAAGAATGAAAGTTTACAAGAGAAGTAAGTTTATTGCAATTTAAGCTTCTCTAACTCTTTATTCTTAAATGTTTGCTTGAAGTAACAATTATTTTTGAATTTCTTCAAGTAATTTGGATATTTGCTATACTGAACTAAAATATATTTTTATTAAATCTATTTCGTACATCCTTTAACAAATAATCAAAAATGCAAGTTCTGATAGATCATCACTACACAATACATTCAATATAAGTTCTGATAGATCATCACTACACAATACATTCAATAAATAAGTAATCACTGTATGCTACTTGTTTATCCAATATAAAAAATTTTGTTAAATTTCTTTCTAAATTAATCTCAGTGAGGATCTGTAATGTTAATGGTGACTTTTGTAATATAAAATATTTGTCACAGCATATAATAGTTTTTAAAACACAATCATTAACTTTTATGATTACAGCTATAGGCAGCATTATTCCACAAATATTTATTAAATATTCAATGATAAAGCCAAAACTAGCATAAATTAAAAAATGATAAAATGCTATTTTATCCTAAAATAGATATAACAGTAGAAGAAAAAAAAACAGCTTAAAGTTAAAACCATTTGAAGGTATGTACACAGATATACATATATATACTAACCATTATATTAACAATATACATACTTGTCACATTTTTTATGTATACATAAGAATAACTTACTGACTTAGGAAAATCATCCAAGTATAATGGCGGATAATTCAAAATGACGGGTAACTTTTAATGCAATCGCCCACAGCCACATTATATACCAGTGACTGTGGACGCACACTCAAGCAAAAATAAACAGGCTTGGTGTGAACTCATTTAAGAATACATATTTAAATATATTTCTCAAGCTATAGTTTAATTTTGTCTTCTCTGTTCCCAGGTAGCGAAGCAATGGGAAGCTAAAGAGTCAGCTAGATACAATTCTATTAGCCCTAAAATTTAGTATGGAAATACAAATAGGCAAGAAAAGAAATTAACCAGCAATATTTTCAAAATACTGGTAAGAGGATTGAATAACTAATTATAATTCTTTGAACATAAATGTTTGAAAAATGTGGAAAAGAATTAATCACTAAAACATTAAATATACGCACCATTCTTTGTCTTTTTGCAAGACAAAAAAGTCATTTATTTGTGTTCGCTTAAATTCCACCTTATATTCTTGATACCGACGTACAGCTTCACTTTCATCAATATCATCTTCTTGTTGCAAAATAAACTCTTTGAAACCCATCAATGAAGGACTGCCATTGCTAAAAAGGAAGAAAACGAGTTAAACATTAAACCTTTTATTTTTCTTATTTGTAAATAATAGATATAATTTCCTTATTTACAAGCATTTGGAAATGTAAAATGACAAATTTTTTCTCTTTTATTTAAAATCTATGTAGAAAATATTTGCACTCCTCTCAAAAATCCCAAAACTCTATATAATATTTCCTCCATATTTTATCAACAGCAAGGTAAACTAAAAAACTACTTTTTAAGATATAGATCAATCTTTTTTATTCACATGCAATAAAAATGACCAATTAAAAAACAGTGTAGCTTTTAATAAAAAAAAAAAACAAATTGAGGTACTACCACATGGTCAACAAACAAAAAAATGAAACCAGCTTAGTTTAAAAAAAAATATGATATTTACATATAAAAATTAAAGATTAATTACATTTTACTGTCATGAGGAACTAAAGAATTTGATTCTGCTCCTCTCCATGGTGACTGCTCCTCCCTAGAATAAAATACATATGTTCATATACATATGTTCATATGTTGTATGAACATATGTATGCATATCATATTACACATGTGTAAATATTTTTTGCTATTAACTTACAATAAACAAATAAAAATATGTAAACTAATAAAAATTGTTGAAATTGGAACTGATTTAAATAGACACAAAAGACAATCTTATATAGTTGCAAATTTTCTTTAACAAGCTGTTCTTTAAAAATCCATACAAATCATGTTCTGTGTTTGTAATATAAACTTATGTAAATGATTGTAACAGTACTTACCATTCGCGTCTAGATCTCTTTGAAGATGGACTAGAATTGCGTCCAAAACTATCTCTACGTTCATGATGGGCATCCCTCCCATAGTAATCTCGCTTGGAACCTTTATTTTCCCAGCTATTATTATCATGTGAAGTTCTTACTCGCTCACCTCTAGCACGATCATATGCTCGTGGTGGAGGTCGGCGTGCATCATAATCATTTCGTTCACCCCGAAATTTATCACGGCCACGGCGCCTATCATACTCTTCATCACTATCACCCATTCAAATTACTATGTTCTAGATCTAAACAATTAGCAAGAAATTTGAAATTTAATTTTAATAAACTTGATCAAGTTTTAAAAAGATATTTTTTTAAAAGGAGAGTTTTATATTATTTTTTCTAAAACTATATAACTTGTATAAATTACTAAAACACAAAACAAGAAATCATCAATGTCTTAATCTAAATTAATGGGGAGAATTTCATATAATATCTTATTACAAAAAGATGTCAAAAAATTTAACATTAGTAGCATAATCATACAACTAGAGTAACAGCTTGTTGCAATGAGTCAGCTTCAACAGCTTGTTGCAAGACATTGTAAATATCTAAGCAGCCTTGTTTACTAGTCTTTAATAATTCTTCAAGATTGTCTAGGTGCAATCTGGAGTTGATCTGAAAAGCAACTACCTTTGCTGTTCTAGGCAACATTGCTAAAGTAAGTAGACAGGAGCCTGAACTTTCTTCTAAATGGTTTATGTCTGTTAAATTTTTCTCCTGAACATAACTTGAAGTACAAGCACAAACAAAATCTTTCATTGGCACCCCAGCATCTATAAGGGCAAGGGTAGCAACATTGATGCAAGCAGCTATAATACCACCATCAGCTTGAAGGACCTGAACATAAATATCAATCTGTGAACGTGGGTAAAGCTCAGTCATAATGGCAGTTTCAAATGTTCTCTCTAAGAGCATAGAAATTTCAGTTGATTTTCTATCACCTTTTGAACGATTCTTGTGTTCACTCATGCTAAATGTTGCCATACTAAACTGACAATTAATTAAAGTTGAATCATGCAGAGCTTTTGTTCTATTACTAACTTCATGTGGGCCATAAACACTGGCAATAACTTTGGTATTGCCTTGCTCAATATAAGCTGAACCATCAGCTTGTGTAAACACTCCTTTTTTAGCTGTTATTTTACGCAGCTCATGGCATTTCCTACCATCAATACGAAGACCTTCAGGTGATACTAAGTCCAAACCAGCCATTATGATTTGATTCTGCAAGAATAATGTTAGATTCCTTTAGTTTGAAATTTCCTTTATTTTATATTTCTAATCATTATGCTGACTTATGAAAAATACGATAAAAACAAAAATGTTCTATTTTTAAATAAAAAGAGAAATTTAAAAAATCTAAAAAACAAAGAAAAGGTAAACATACTTTTAAAATGAGATAACAATATTCTTAATGTTTGACAATATACTTTGCTGGTAGAGCATTCAAAAATATAAACAAGGTAGCAATTTAACACTCTTGGTGCTTTTCAAAGCAAAGAAACAACCTTCATTTTTTAAAAACCAAACAGAAAATTTAAAGTCAGTAACTTATAATTTCATACATTTATTCTTAAGAAGTTATGCCTACTTAACAATAGATCTTGGCTGTTTAATATTAGTTTTATTTATGAAAAAGTTTATTTATAAAACATTATCTTCATTCATTACTTACAAAAAACCTGTTTAAAAAATAATAATTAAATAATACTAAATCAGAATACTTATTTATATTATTAACATTTTTTTATTTTAAAGTTTTTTTTATATTTGCTAAATTTCTTTTCTTTTAATTTAATTTGCAGGTGTTGCCCGATGTCTTCCAGATGTTTTTGTACTAAAAGATTCTCCACCTCGTTTTCTAAGACCAGCACCAGAAGATATGGCTGCAATTAGAATATTTGTATCATTAGATGATGGTGCTAAGTTTGCTTGCTGTGCTGAAAATTCTCCATCCCAATCATCTCTAGCAGATTGAACCAGCTCTAAAATGGAAGAAACCAATTCATTTAATGAAGATACTTGTCGCTCAGCTTCTTCTTGTTGAAATGATGCAGCCTTATTAATTAGCATTTGTTCTTCTTTCTCAACATCAGGTTCATACTTGGTCCGCAATGCATTTGGGACAACTTCATGGTTAAAAATTGGTATTCTATTCTCTGTCAAGCGCTGCAGCTCTTCATCACAATCAGGCTGTACATTTATCGGTAAAACAGAAAGGTTTCTTAAAATGGGCATATGGTCATTTTTTAAAAGTTTATTTAATGTGTTTATTTGGCCTGATAAAAGTGCAAAATTGTCTAATACTTGAGGCCAAGTTAAAAACTCATGCTCAATTTTGAATAAGAAATTTTGCAATGATACTCGTATATCACCAACTCGACCAATAAGACTTTCCAGAGATGTCTCAATAACCTTTTCATCAACTTGCATTATTTAATAGAAAACTATTTAACTTTTAAGCTTAGTATATATACATATAAATAGGTAATATAGTTGTTATTATCAAACGTATAATCTCTCTTAAAATATAACGCATAAATGTATTTCTGCATATACTGATATATATTACTTGACAGCATAAAAATTATTCTTCTTCAAGCAAATAACTAAATATTTTAATAAACTCTGTAGTGTGCAGTCCAAGCAAAAGAAAACTTATGGTACAGATTTAAGTAAATTGAAGACAGATTTATCGGTGCTATAAATGTTAGTAATTGCAATTTTTTTAAAGATAAACTAGTCTTTTTATCATAAAATAACACCTAAATCTATGGCGAATTTATGGCCAAGACCGCCATGTCAACCACGAATAAAATTTTAAAGTAGTACTAACTGCTTGAATGCCCATGTGCCCCCCTCATCAGCCCTTAATTTAGCCTTAAGTATTTTAAAATCTAAGTATGGCTTTTTGTTTCGATCATCATGATTATTGCATTCGAAAAATTTAATGAAAATCTTTATTTTTAATGACTTTTATCTAATTCTTTATATCAAAAAATAGCTAAAATTTTATAATTATTTTTGATGAAATTTGAATTTACTGTTTATATCATTTTATGATCATATAAGGAGAAGTTTGCTTTATCAAGTAACTGTAGGGACAAGGGTATAGGAAAAAAATAAGATGTGTTGTTCCTTTGATCATAATGTTATTATTTTAAAAAATGCATTCTTTAGACTTATCTAATATTATAGCTTTGTTCTATATTGTAAGAAAATATATGACCAACTTCATGTCAATAAAAGCTTGTATAACCATTTTATAAGCAATAAAAGCTGTCTAAAATAAATCCTTTCAACCTTGGGAAGATTCGTGTACTAGGGGTCATTTTTTGGGACAGCTTTTATGGTTTCTTTACTAAATGTTTCTTTACTAAATGTTTCTTTACTAAATGCAGAAGATTTACGAAACCTTGTTGGGTTTAGTTACATAAAGATAATTTATGATTGCATCTATTGCAAAAATTTTACAATCATTGTTCTCCGCACATAAATTCTTCATTAATAAAGTTTTAATTTTTTTATAATTTGCTTATAACATGCTCATTTGAAAAGAATCTGATTTGATTTAGTATAATACTATAATGCATATTTGAGGCATTTGCCAGGTATTTTATTAAAATGTAGTTTTCTTCTGTTGAAAATACTTTTTTTGATTTCCTATTTGAGTATTCGCTGCTTCCAGACTTTTCAAACAGTTACAACTGGTACATGAAACTGGTACATGAAACTGGTACATGTAACTGGTACATGAAAGTTAATTTTGCAATCTCTTACTGCTTCACTTTTTTACTGCTACAGTTGTCCAACTGAATGATTAAAATTGATTATTAAGTAATTGTACAAAAGTACATAGAAATATACATTCTAAAAATGGATTGTGGGTTAAGTGTAAAACTTACTTTTATTTAACAATCAATTAGAAAAATTACGATGCATAAGATATATAAATAAATACAGATAGTTTGTAAATATGTTAATAATATTTGTTTGTAAATAAAAATAATACATCATTATTATCATATCATACATAATATAAATGCATCGTTTTTTCATCAAAAAACCTTTAACTTTATTATAACTGAAATATTTTTTATAGTTTTATTTCTAATTTAGAATTACAAAAGCACCAGCAAGAAAATGAACTTTCAATTGTTTTTTTACATACGAGAGCAATAACTTGCAGCCGTTTGATAAATTTTATATCGTAATTTTCATAAAATTGGTCTCTTAAAGTTCGCAAATAATCAAAGCGCAATATAAACAAAAGATATAACATCCTATACCTGTATCTAAGCAGCGTATTGCACACGCGTATGTTTGGTTAGAGTCTTTTACGCGCCAAAAGATTAATTTAAATTTAAAAAAATGGGTTCCTCAAACCGCACCAAAATAACGTATTATTTTATCTAACTATTCTATGACCAAAACAAAAAAAAACAACTTTTAGGAAAAACAGCATTATTTTGTAATTACGTTATTAAAGCAGACGAAACATCAGGGGGAAGTTGTTTTACATTTTCAGATTTGTGGTTTTTGAAACTAATGCGGTTAAAGAAACTAAAATTTTTAGGAGTTTCCTTCTAACTTAACCTCAAACTAGTAACCAGACTAGTCTATGGATAGACTTACAACACAGACATAGACAATTCTGTATGTTGTAATGGACACAACAAATGTTTAATTTTTTGTCCTTGTTGTGTCTATCAAATTTTTGATGGTGTCCTAAGATTGCTCAGTTAAAAAATAATTTTCACTTCATAAGTCTACAAAGCATAATTTTTTGTCTATTTGGTGTCTATGATTTTGTCTAAATTTACTTGATTTCATAAAACCAGAAATATTGATTTTTGCCAATAAAATCTAAATTACCCAAAAAATCCCTTAGAAACAAAAAAGAAAATATACGATACATTATATTTGAACTTTATTTCATGGTAAAAATGACTTTTATGGTGACAAATTTAAAGTGGTGACAAATTTTAGGGCGGAATATGACAATAATGTTTCCACAAATAGTTGATTTTCCAAAATTTAGATCCAATCATAGTCAGATTCACAGTCTGAGGATAGAATGTTAAGAAAAATCCCAAACTGGAGAGGGCATTTTAAAAATAAATTTTCACGCACATTCACTGAGAACTGAAAAACAACTGAACTGAGTAATTAATGAACTTCAATTGAGCACAAAATAGTCCATTTTGAGGTTTTTAAATAGACATTAACTTTTTAATCAACAGCACACGCTGGACAAAAAATTAAAAAATGAACTTCTGTTAGAAAAATTGTATTTTTAATTTTGTGCTCGTTTTCAGTTTTTGAAACGATGCTGCAGTGAAAATTTAATTACTCGTTATAAGTCCAAATTATATATGAAATAGATCTTCTATACCTCATTAAAAAATCGAGATTGTTCATTTAGTGTCCGTTTTTAAAATGATTGTCTAGAAAGACAAACATTTTTTATAGACAATTCATTTTTGATAGTTGTAATTAAAATTGTTGCAATTAGTGCTTTGTCGAAGTCTATTTTTGTCCTTTTATAATAAGGCCATTAGAGATTGTCTGGTTGCTACCTCAAACTCGACAATTCATTTTAGCTTTAAGATGTTCATTATACAATTACAAAAAAGTTTTTTTTTAAATAACATGATGCACCCCTCATATCTTGTTTCTTTTGGCAATATATAAATATTTAAAAAATTTTAGATCATATGATTATGTTTTGACCAAAGCCCAAACCAAATAACTGATTTACTGAAGGAATCTTTATTTTTCCACATTAAAATCATGAAAAGATATTTGTAATGCAGTACGGTTAAATAAAAGAGAAGATTAAATACAAAGGTACTATATAATAATAGTAATAATAAATAATAATTAATAGTTATAATAAAAGTTCGTACAACTGTAAAATTACATAGTAAATTACATATCAATTTATTTAAAGTTTCCTTTGGAAAGTTTGGAAGTTCTTTGCAATCAAATTCAACAATAGATTGTTTTGCATGGATTTGCAAACTTCTGTCTTTGATTTTTAGGGTCTTAAAACCAGCTTCTGTGTTAATATTTGGTCAATTGAATCTCTGAGTTGAATAAAGTTGGTGTTTGTAGGACCTGATGTTGCACCAAACAATTGTTTGTGAACAGTATTCTTTCATATAAGTGATGCCGACAAGCCAATAGAAATAATTTTTTGCTGAGCAACTTTTCCATTCAAACACAAGCTCCACTATTATATCCAGAGTTACTAGCTGTAGTGTCAAAAACAAGCGATCTTATGTTACCAGAAATGTCCCACTCATTTGCAAGGTCATATTTACAAATATCATTGTTTAAAAACTTCTAAAATCGTAAACAAGCCAGTGGTTATCCTGCTCAATGGTGGTGAACAGGATAAACACTCAGTTATTTGGGTCGGGCGGGAGTCAAATCATCATCAAATGATCTAAAAGTCTTTACACATTTATATTTTGCCAAATAAACAAGATAGGAGGGTAACATATGTGTTTAAAAATTTTTTTTTTTTTTGAAATGATCTAAAGTTCATCTTCATTTCTGGTCAATTCTTTCATTCCCTTTTGATTTTGAAGATGTAAGGGTCAACAATGATCTGTACTAAAGGTCTTCTTATTCAATCATACTACTTCCTTCATAATGGTTAATCTAAGTGAAGGGAGAATTAAAATTGAAAACAACGATCGTGCGTACTGTGAGGAGGGAAGATGAAGAAAATTGTAAACATTATCTTTAAGTTTTACCCGACTCAAACACGCTACATTCGAACGAGGAAAGTCAACCACACCAGGTGGACACACATGTCTAATAACATGAAAAATGAATAAGTCACACCATAAATGATTAAAACTGTTTCGCAAACACGACTTGAAACATAATGATATGATTTTAATTAGTAAAGTTCTAGAAAGTTCTGTAGCCACTCTGATATAAAGACTAATAAAAAGAAAACCAGTAAAACTTGTTTTAAAGAATACCATGACTCAGAAGTTGAAACTAAAGTACTGAACGAACTTGAAGAAAAAAAAGAAATCTATTGTCTGGACGAGAATTCAAAATGACACCTGCGGACAGATAGAAAAGGAGCGGTTGAGAAAATCTTTTAGATTTTTATTGAGTTTTTTTTTTTTTTTTTTTGTTTGTTTTTTTTTTTTTTGTTTTTTTTTTTTGTTGACTCACTCTTTTCCTCGTTCGAATGTAGCGTGTTTGAGTCGGGTAAAACTTAAAGATAATGTTTACAATTTTCTTCATCTTCCCTCCTCACAGTACACACGATGACTTATTCAACCTACTATATAAATAAATGATGAATAGGTATTGCAACCGAAAATAAACAAAAATTACAAAAGCTAAAAAAAATTAGAGTTTTATGGAGAGAAAGAAGGAGTTTTAAAGAGAAGCAAAAGAAAGTTTATAAGAAGGGAGAGAAAACTTTTGTGTTTGAGGAGAGAAAATTTTTGTGGTTGAGGAGAGAGAGTTTTTGTGGTTAAGAATTCTTGGACAGAAGAAGTAAAGAATTAAACAGAAGTCTGAAGAAATATTAATTAAAGAAAAAAAAAAAACAGTAGTTTTAGCCGTTTCAAAGAAGAAGAAGAAGAGATATTCCTTTGACTGTAAACACAACTTAAATTCTTTAACGTTTTAACCATGCCCAGTCCTAACTAAATGGTCCCCAGATCTTGCCCTTTCCTAACCAAACTATTCCCAGATCAACATCAGTCCCAACCTCCACATACCCCTTCCACATAATCCTCATACCCATACCTTCATAACCTTACTACAGCTTCATGCTACAAACACCACTAATAAAACATTAAAAAAACGCCACCCTCACAGGAATAATAGCTATCTGAAAAAGACTTCGCTCGTTAAGTTGGGCCGCGCCAATATTTGCATCAGTATATTTTTGTTTATACACACTTTGATTGGAAGCAGCACCTAAACCCACATTAAAGTGAAGTACACCTTCAAACTTTCCCCCACTCTCAGCGAATATTATATTCGAATAAATATTCTCATAGAATCTTGGCAGTTAGTTAAAGTTAGTATCTTTCCAGAGTATGATTAAACATACTCTGTAAAGGAGTTAAAGCAGATGTTTCTGTCAGGACTACACCCGTAGGATAGTATTTTTCTCTTTCATTCTGGATTTCATGAAGTAAAGGATAAATATCTGCATTCTGCGTTATGGATAAATTTTTAATAATTTGATACTGTTCATTAGAAAGATCACACTGAATTTAAAGCTCAAGGCATCTTCAATCTTCATTTTTATTGAAAAACTGAAGTCCATGCTTTTAAGTTTGTCAGGATTTATAGCATTTTTTATGACAAAAATAAAATCTTTCTAGATAGGATTTCCGGAGGCTCTTCTTAATGAAGCTAATGCAAATGCTTCAGCAGGATGTATAGCCTACTTGGTAACCTTAAACAAGATAATATTTAATATTTAAGTGAGCAAACTACCTTTTGAATTGGTTTAAATTCAATTAACTTATTACTACATGATCCTTTGCTTCTATCACTTAGATTTTCCCAGTCCTTGTTCTTTCTAACTGGATCTGCTTCAACGTCTTTTCTGTTAACTATTATTTATTTATCCAAACAGATTCACTCGTGTTTCAGAAGTCTTGAGAAGGTTCTTGAATGTTTCAGTAATTTAGATTTGAATTTACATTTAAATATTGATCGAGTTTTCTTGAGATTTATTGTCTCAAGTTCATCAATATTTTCATGGTCGCACTCTCCATTCTATTAAACTCAAGTAGAAGAGCCTCAAGTAAATTATCATGATTAATTCCTAACTCTTGAATGACAGGAACTAAATGTATTCTTTTCATGATAAATGTAACCGATGATTCGTTTTTGTACGCTAGTTTTCTTTTTAAACGTTTAATTCAAGCAATAGGTGGTCAAATCATGCAAATTTTGGTTTTTGAGGTTTAGAAATGTTGGCTTCTTCCTTTATTATCTTTTTCTTGCGTTTTTTTGAACCAGATACTTGTACACGTTACATTTTCACTGGCCAAATCTTTTTCTCTCTAAAATCACTCTTTCACATTATTGCGTAAGTACTGTTAACGGTTAAAAAACAGGTCAAAATTTTAAATTCAATTTCAAAATTTGTAAAAAGATAATACTGGTAATTTTCTTAACCATAGTTGTACATTTTTCTCCCTTTTATCTAAAACATTATACATTATTTCATTTTTGCAAAGTTTGAATTGGCAACCAATTGCTTTATATCAAAATAAGACTGATCAATTAAAACTCTTTTAAGTTATCATAGATTCTTGCTAAATGCATACTTTGCTAAATGACTCTTGCTAAATGCATACTTTGCTAAATGACTCTTGCTAAATGCATACTTTGCTTTACACATTTTTTTGAGTTAGTGAATAACATTTATACTTTCTCAGTTCATTAACAGATTTCCCTTTGATTTGTTCGATTTAACTGTTTTAAAAATAAAAATTTGTCAATGGCCATTTTTTTAGATTTATTTTTTAGATTCTGATTCCTAAATTTTTGAAAAATGTGAAATCGGTTTTTTTTTATTTGTATAATCATGAGTTTGGTTGAAAAAAATTTTGGTATAAAAAAAGATTCAACTTCATGGTAATTTTAATATTTTCTAACTGATAGATATGAAAGAAGAAAGTAAAAAAAAAAGTTAGTTGTCCAAACTTGCCCCAATTCATCATACAAACCTTTTTAAAAAAGTCAAATGTAAAATCTCGTACTAATTGTTTTTCATATTTTTCACACTACAATAACACTACAGAGATAATTTGTCATCAGGGCCGGCGATAGGGGGGTGCATGGGGTGTTTGACACCCCCCCAAACACTGAATCTTAGTCGGCACAAAACGGATTCAATGACCTTAGTCGGCAATACAGACTGATTTAATATTTGCGATTACATTTTAAAATATTTACTTTCAATTTTTTACAGCCTTTTAAGTTTTTTAAAACTATTACGATTAACTTTTAAGACTTACAATTTTAAGTTTTAAAAGTTAATCGTATAATAAGTTAATCGTACTTTTAAAAGTCTTAAGAGTTAATCATAATCCCGTTTCGATTGTAGGAGAAAGGTCAACTATATATGATTTATTGTCGGTTACCGGTTTTTAAAATTTTCATACATTTTATAGATCAGAGTTCAAAAAAGTTTTAGATTCTCTAGTTTGTTTGTCTTCTGAGCATTAAAAAAAATGTATTTCAGCCATTGAACCGTTATTTAATTTATTAAAAGCACCATTATGTACCAAATACTTAGTAGATGACTTTAAAAAAATTATAGAACTATTTCCTCCAGGCTGTGATGCAGCTAAGATAACTGATAAGGAATTTATTCTGAATTTTTAGTGTTGGTTCATCATTGTAAAGATATTTCAAATTTATCAGATATTTTTAATGTATCAGAAATGCACAAGAAAATCTTGCCAACTATAAATAAAATATTAAGATTAATGTTAACAGCACCAATAAGTACATCATCAAATGAACGAACATTTAGCAAACTAAAATTGATAAAAAACTATTTAAGATCCACAATGCACGCTGATCGACTTCAAAATGTGATGCTTCTTAACACTAATAAAGATATGTTGGACAAAATTGATTTAAAAAGGGTTGTTGAAAGGTGGGCGTCAGTAAAACAACGGAGGATAAATGTTTACTAGGAAATTTCTAAACCCGTTGAAAAAAAAGTCTTAACTTTGGGTGATTTGATGCGGAATTACCCTGGGTGCTTATTCACCAAACTTTCGTAACTTTTGCGCAGCTCAACTAAGGTTACGGAAATCGTAAGTTCATGTTGCTATTTGGTATTCACCAATGTTTCGCAGCATTTCCGTAAAGTTAGGGTTGCGGATAAGTTGCGCTGCACAGTGACTCAAAACAGCAAAGAAAATGGTAATAAACCCCTCACAACTTTTCTATAAGTTAAGTGCCCTTTTTTTAATAATATTAAATTGCAATAATTTTTTATTTTAAAAGTATAAATAATTGTTTCATAAAACTTTTATTTTGTATTTTATAGTTAAAAGAAGTAAAAAAATTTGATATTATTTTCAAAGAAATCTGAAAAATGTGAGATTTTTATTTAACTAAAAAAGAGGATTTTCAAATTTACTCAAAAGAAAAAAAAAGTCTGATTTTTTTGTTTAAATTTAAAGACTTTTCTAAAAAAAAGGTCGCAAGTAATTGTATTTTTTTTTGTTTATATATCAGCTAAAAAAATGTTCCACCGAGTTCCAAAAATATATACATTTTTTCTAGTTAATTAACATTTCTACTTTTAAATTATAAAGGGATTACTGCGGTCTCCTGCGGTATTGGAAGTTATTAAAGAAATAAAAGTGTTGATAAACACTTAAAAACCTTGTTTTCCGCCATTTTTGAAAGTATTTATTATTTGATAAGTAAAACATGTTTGAAAAAGCTCAACTGAACAACTTTAGTAGCTACTGTATTATAAAGTTAACTTAGTAATATAGTGTTATTGCAGGATGTAACAATGTGACAATTGTTAAAGCCATTACAAAATAAAATTTTGAACAGTGTAGGGGAGGTAGGGGAGAATTGGGCAGGCGGGAGGTTTGGGCACCCCCTCATTTCTCACAATCTATTATAGATATTTTTTGTTTTCTACCATAGCACTATAGTTTTATAATTGGCAACACGTGTTGCCAGTTATAAAACTATAGTGCTATGGTAGAAAACAAAACCCAAACCTCCCGACTGCCCAATGCTCCCCTACCTCCCCTAAAGTAAAAAAATATATAATGTAATTTAAGATGTTTCTGATATATTAGTTTTATTATATTGATGGTTCTTAAAAACAATAACAATGAAAAGATTAGATCTTATCCCAAATATACGTGAATTAGGAGTGGATAAATTAAGATTATGGAAGGATTTACTTACTTAAGGAAATAAAAAATACTGAAGAAATTCGCAAAGAAAACTTAAATAAAGTAAAGGTTGCTTTAGTTATATTTATTTCAAAGGTGAAGAGAAAACTAACACAATGTGGACGAAATTATGATACATTTATACAAAAAGAAAATCGTTGGCTTCAAAGAAACCTTATGAACAATAAAAATAGTCATTTTGGTTCTGGAAGGCCCCATAAGCAATGGAATGTTCTTGGAGAGCAAAGCAAAAGAAAAAAAAATAAAAGAACTAGCCACTAAACATCATGAAGCTCTATTTTTAGCTTCTGCAAAAATTGCAAATGCTGCTGGAGAAAAAAAAAAAGCTTCTTTTTTAAAAAACAATTTGTCTAATCTTTTAGAGATAGAAAAAGTTGATAAAACTTTGGATAAAACCTTTCCCATTATTATGAGTGTAGAGGAAGCTCTTGCATTAAAAATGAACACTGATCTCAGCGAAAAACAATATCAAATGATCAGAAACTCAGCTCTTGTACACAATGTACATATTTATCCTTGCTTGCGAGAGATTTTTGTGGAAAAATTGAAATGCTATCCTGAGAATATACATTTTTCTGAAATTTCTGCAAAGTGTACTCTTCAAAGCATGTTAGATCACACTGTGAGTAGAATAACTGAAATGGTTGATATGCCTTATTGTGGTCAAGGTAATGAAATATTTGGAGTTTTATATGGAAAGATTGGTTTTGATGGAGCATCAAGCCAAAATATTTATAAACAGAAATACTTTGGCTTGATGCTCCATCAGAAAATCTTTTCAGTACAGCTTTTGTGCCTTTATTGCTCAGTAGAAGATGGTGAAATTTGGAAAAGTGGAAATCCTTCAAGTTGTCACTTTGGTAGACCTCTTCATCTATAATTTAAAAAAGAGAGTCCAATTTTATCCAGAGAAGAAGAATCAGATCTAAAAAATCAAATAAATACCTTAAAGACGTTTTGCAAAGTTTTTGATATTGCTGGAAGAAAGGTGACCTTTAATATCAGCTATAGAGTTGATCTTACAATGTTTGATAATAAAGTAGTTAATCCACTTACAGAGACAAAATCCACTCAATCCTGCAATGTTTGCAATGCTAAACCCAACGAAATGAACAATATTGATTTATTAAAAGCAAAAACTGAAATGAGTTAGCCTTGGGGCTTGGAATTTCAGCTTTGCATTGCTGGATAAAAGGCTTGGATTTTATTCTTCATTTGAGTTATAAAACTGAAGTTAAAAAGTATAAGCCAAAAACAATTGAGGAAAAATTTTCTGTACACTTAAAAAAAAAAAACAGATTCAGGTACTCTTAGAGAACGGTTAAGCTTTTATGTTGACATGCCTAAAACTGGGTCTGGAAATACCAATGACGGCAATACTGCCAGAAGAGCATTTAAAAATAGTAAAGTTTTTTCTGAAATTAGTAAAGTTGAATGTGATATAATTGAAAGATTGCATAATATTCTCATAACCATATCTTGTGGATATCCTATTAATATCAATTAATTAGATTTATACTGCACTGAAACAGCTAAACGTATAGTGAGTTTGTACGACTGGTATGTTATGCCTCCCACTGAACATAAACTGCTGCTTCATAGTTCTTCCATATCACATAAATTACCTTTGTTAATCGAGGTATATTCGGAAGATGCATTGGAGAGTTTAAATAAACAGATAAGAAATTCTAGACTTAAGCACACGGCAAAAAATTTCAAGGTTAAACACAATGATGAATCAGATGCACTACCTTCTAGTAAGATCAGATCCAAAAGTATTAAGCATATCTTTTTGAAAACATAAGAGCTATCGAGGAAAACCGTTACCAGATGAAGTTATTAAATTAATTGTAATGTAAATAATAAAATGAATGTAATAAATACAGTTTTTTTTCTCTATGTATCAACCTCCTTTAAAAACCATTTTTATAAAAACATCAAGTAGAGTAATATATCAAGATAATGTGTTTGTCTTGATGATTCTAAAACTTGAAAAAAAAAATTTTTGTACGCGTATAGTCACCTTAAACGCGCATAAGCGCGCGTTATACGCGTCGAAGCTACGCATAAAAAAAAAAAATTTATTAATAAAGTTGAAATCTTTGACCCAAAAATTTATTACTTTGATATATAGCATTATTGATTTACGATTTATGTCAAATTTTATTTAATTTTTACCGTTTTTTGATCGTTCTGAGTCACTGTGTAGGTACGTGTGCAAAATTTTTAAACTATTCAAATATTTAATTATTATACATCATTGTAAAGAGCTTTAAATCAGTATTACAATGGTGAAAATTTTATAAAAAACTAATCATTCTGCTAAAAGATATGCCTATTTAAGTGACAAAAATTCATTATAAGGAATGCTTAAGAAAACTGCAACCAACTTAAAAAATTAGCGTTCGGCTCAAGGTGGTTTTATAATAGTACTTCATTGTTTAGTTTTTAACGCATTAATTTGCCTCGGTTATATTTTTATTCAACTAATAGCAGAATATGGTTTTGTGTGTGCGTGTGTGTGTAAATCATGTTTTGATTATTTTTAAAAAATCACCAATATTTTAAATAAAGTTTCATTTTTCTAAAAAAATTTTTTAATGAATAAAAAAGTCAAATATACAAAAGGCTTATAATCGTGAATCCCCTCCCCCCAACTTCTACAACAGAAGAATATTTGGTACCTTTACTGCGTGCAAAAATAGAATATGAGCGTGTCATTATTTTGAAATGAAATTTGGCAGGTACATAGAAAATAGATATATAAAATTGATTCAAAAGTTAGAAAAAAAACCCATCATCCCTTCAATGTCAATTCACTTCCAGAACAGGAATGAAGTTTTCAATAGCAATGAAATCACTAAAAACGTTAGTAACTGCAAAAAAAAAACAAATTCCAATAAACTTACAACACTCTACTTTTAAAATATTATCTAAGTCAATATAAAATTCTAAAAGACGAGAAAAATCCATCCTTGCAACACCAACCTCGAGCACGCGGTGAAAAAATGGTCACAGATTTTATCTTTAAAATCGGTGCCGTAAATCGCAGATACGCACATACCTACACTGCACAGTGGGCCAGAATTCAC
This sequence comes from Hydra viridissima, assembly GCF_058129835.1. Taxonomy (NCBI): domain Eukaryota; kingdom Metazoa; phylum Cnidaria; class Hydrozoa; order Anthoathecata; family Hydridae; genus Hydra; species Hydra viridissima. The sequence goes on along the minus strand of NW_028324304.1, from coordinate 8,441,486 downwards.
TTTTACTGGACAAAGTTCGTAACTAATTTAATATTAGAGCTATATTCACTAAAATTAGTATGAGTACTAATATGATGTCTGCGCTTTTTATGAAGGTAATATTTTTTTATTTCGTTGCTATGGATACCTTTATTTTGCTTAGCAACAACCTATTTTTGTTATCTGCAGATATTTTATAAGTGCTATATTCACTAAATTTGTCATGAGTACCAATATGAGATCACACTTCTTACAAAAGTGATAATTTTTTAAATTTAGTTGCTATGGATACTTATATTGCTTAGTTTCCGGATACTCTCCTAAGTTACAAAGTGGTAAATTGATATTTGAATATTTTATCGGATTTTTGTCCCACCTATATTGAATAACAATTGAGTATTTAGGTAAATAATGTTTTAGGAATATTAAAAGCAAAAATAGTGCAAGAAAAAATTGTCAACTTTAAATTGCATCAAAAAATTATAAAACAATAATATCGTTTGAACCTTCCCATCAATCATTGTATGTTCAATAATACAAATTACTTCAATAGAAGATCTACAAACCTCAAATAAAATCATTCCCAAGCTTTCTATCTCACTTTTAATGTACTGATCTTCTTCAATCACAGATTCCTTGGATTCCATTTTGTATGCAAATCTTATGGGTCTACAATTGCCTGTGGAGGACGACTTTTGATTTTTCCAAATAGGCACCTTTTCGTTGCTGTTGTTAAATCCAGTCAAATCTAATGGTACTAGACAAGTAATAAATAATGATTCTTCACGCTTTAAATCTCTGTTAATGTCGGGTTCTGATAAAACTTGTTTATAAATACTTTAGCCAGTAGCACCATCAAAACCAGCATTACACGTTAGTGTCATTGTTTTTATTGCTTTGTCGTTCAATATCAAGTGCCTTAGCACAGGTTCCCGAACTGCACAGATTCTTATCAAAGTATGAATTATTAAATCTTTTAAAGGAACTGAAGCTGAATAGTCCTCCACTATTATGTTTGCAGGATAACATTTCAATTTTGCATCTCTGACATCATTGTAAGCAGGGTAAATGTTATATTCTTTCTCCAAGGCTCCGCTTCTAACCAATTGATAGGAAGCTTTTGTCAGACTTGCATCAATTATTAAAGCCAGTGCTTCGTCTGCTGAATATTTAGTTGCTTTATCTGTATTTGAAATATTTAAAACGTTCTTGGCAGCAATAATAATAGATTCATCTCTAAATTTTTTATTAGCAGCAAAAAATAATTCATTGGATGAATGAGATTCACTTAAACAAGATACACGCCGTTTTTTAGTTTTATTAGAACTATTATCAAAAGCAACTGGTTTTCGACCACGTCTACTTGCAGTTGGCTCATTGTCTTTTTTTCTGACAATTAAATATTCATTAAGCCAGCTCACAAACTTCTTTTCAAAATTTTTGACAGTATAGTTTGCAGATTTCGACTTTTTTTTATACAAGTAAACAAATCGTTGAACAGCATGTCTAAAATCAACGTCTTTAAAATCAGCAAATTTTGGCTGAATAAATTTTAATATATCTTCAGAAATATATTGTTTTGAAATACTAAGATTGTTTTTTTTGGAGAAAATTATGAATGTCTAAGTTTAATAAAACCATATCTAAATTATTATTGTAACAAGTATTTTGTATTTAAAAGTTTAATGTTATAATATATATGCCGTCCGGACTACTAATACTTGTTATTAATTAAGTTACTACAAGTGCTAGTAATTAAAATTAAAAGTAATTAAATTACTGTTAGTGTTAGTAATTAAATTACTAACAACTACCGAAAATATGTTGTTGCTATGCTATGCAAAGTAAGGTATCCTTACTAACCAAAAAAAATAATCTCATAAGAATTGTGAATCTCATTTTAATACATACCCCCAATATTGTGTACTTAGCGCATGTAAAATACTGTTAAAACAACGTTAATGTAAAAATGAGTTGTTGCTATGCAAAATTTAGTACCATAGCAACCAAATTAGAACATATATAAAATCTGAACGGGGATTTAAGGGGACGAGCAATCAATTAAAACTCAATTGAAGCATCATATAGATCAAATAAATATAAGATAGCACATGGCAAATTGTGGTAATTATTAGTTATAGTGCGGCAAAAAACAAATTTCTTAAGGAATTTTTTTTTTAATCTGTGATTTTCAAAGTATAACTGAGATAACATGCTATGACAAATTTATTTCACACATTTGGTTTTTCTTATCTCTATATACTCTAGAATAACATGTACTAATTTTTTGTTTCAAAAACGTAGATGTAATTGAAATATAACACAACGTTGATATCACCGTTAATTACTTAAAATTTTTTTTTTTTTTTTTAATTTCAATATTCAAATGCTTAGAGTCCTGGTAACTAAGGGATTTAATATAAATAAGTTATCAATAAATTTCTCCTAATATATATAGATACTAAAATTAAATAAGTTTTCAAGATTAGACAACTAAAATTTTTCCCATTTTGTCCACCTACTGGCCCACTGTGCACTGTGCGCTGAACTTACGCAAAAAAACAACCGAGTTGATTTTTTTTTTAATAAACCAAGTTTCCGTAATTGCAAATCTTTATCAAAGGATATTTTTCTGAAGATGAATTCATATAACTTCTGTAACAAAAAAAAAAAAAAAAAGTTATTAGGTAAAGAAGCGTAAACTGATAAAATAACAAGCCGTTATCAAGTTCTCAACTCTCATAAATTAATTAGTTATTAGCAGTTAAAAGTTTTAAAGTAATGGTCATTTTTTCTTTTTGGTTTTTAATTTTAAAATTTCTCGGCTAAAGAAATTTATTTTGGTTTTAGTTTTGTAAAAATTAAATGATTAACGAATAAAAAAAAATAACGTTAAGAGTTTCTTAGGTCATTTATTTTGCCTTCTTATTCTAATTATTCTAATTATGTCTCAACTTTAATTAATAAAATTTATTTATTTGTATATTTATTAAAAAGTCGCGATTCTTTTTGACTGAGCGTTTTGGTTTTTTCTCATCTAATTTAGCAATATTTATAAGATCACCGATATAAAAAACCGGTGAGAAAAACTACTAGTAGAAAGCTGTCGTCTATATGGCTTACATATCAAAGATTGGAGAGGAAACTGTTGCAGCCGGACAGAGTATAACCACTGTTCTCAGCCGTTCTATTCCAAGCGAAAGCCTCCTCTTTGAAAGTATTGCTGAAACATTGACTCGCATTGCAACCTCTACAGAAAGTTTTGCCAACTCCGCTAAAAGAACTGCTTGTTCACTGGAAACGATTGCTGCGGCTGACGCAGAAAATAACTGAATTTATGAGTTATTACAGGCTGTCAAGTGACAACTTTTTAAAAAAATGAAAAAAAAATGATACTATTTTTTGAAAAAAAATGAAAAAAAAAGAAAAATTTCAATAAAAAAATGAAAAAAATGACAAACTTCATAAAAAAGAACGACACAAAAAGTCATTAAAAAATAAAGATGACTTTTTCACAAAAATTTATTATAACTTGTTGATAGTCTACTTTGATTTTTTAAAACCATTAATTAATCTCTGCATTTCACTTTTTCGTTTTAAACCAATATTTACTCGCAACTTTTTTTGTTCATTGCTATGTGCTTTAGCATTTGTAAAATTTCTTTTTAGCACTGTTTACCATTTCATGAGCAAGTTTAATACCAATCATATCTTCTTTATTGATGGCACTTTGCATAGACTTAGTTGCTTCATCCAGCATTCTCTGAGCAAGTTCAAACTCCATATCCGCATTTTTCTCATCTTTTTCTAGATTTTGCTCTTTTTGATCAAGATTAATTTTACTTTTTTCAATTTTTTGGAGCATTTCCTGGTGTTGTTTCTTTTTACAAATAAGTTCTTCCTCATGAATTTTTTTAAATCTCTTTTCTTCCTCTTCTTCAGTTTTTCTTACTTTGTAAATTCTATGAGCATTTTGAACAGCTTGAACAACATCTTTTGCTAATGTATCAACATTATGTGCACCTTGGCAACTTCTTGCATATTCCTTTGATATTCTCAAAGCCATTAATGTTTCATCAATTTAACTTTACTCTCTCTGAAATCAATGTATTCTTATTATCTGATAAACTTCGCTCTACACTAGCATTTCCATTCTGAAGTGTTAAACAGCTCTTAACAACTTTATGAAGAAATCCATACTTAGTTTTTCCACATTCTGTATTACTTTGGAACACTTTAGCCCAGTAATGATCTACTCTTTTTAATTTATTTGTATTTGAATCTAAATACCAGTCTTCTGAAACATTATCTGCTTGGTATAACTTCCATTCATCCTTCACAAATGATACCTAGAAAAAATCAATGAAATAATTTTATTCAAAACACCAGATAATGATTTGCAATCATATAAGTATATATAACTGCATTACTTACATATTAAAACCTAACTAAAATTTGAAACTAAATTGCAAATAATTTTGTGAAAGAACTTCTAGAAAACTTTGTTAACACTAAAATTAATACCTCCCTCTCATTTACAATGTGTGGCATCATAGCTGCTATTCGCCCAATTGCATTAACAGTCCAAGGTTTAGATCTCATTTGTGGACTCAAACAAGTCAAGTCTTTTAATAGTTGTGAATCAAGAGGAAGTTTCTTTTGTAAGTGTTTAACAATGGCTATATATCCATCTATCATTTGTTCTAGGCAGATATATCTTTTTTTTTCGCAAGAAAGTTTTTTCACCTAAAAATTAAATATTTTTTATTGAAACACAACAGAAAATTGGAAAGAATAATGACCATATTGTTTTCTATAATGATATATCAAATAATTAATCATATTAACAATAGATTATAGTATCTCCCAAGTAAAATCTGCAAGTATCAACAACAACAAAATACTAACCTGGTTTTTTGCTTCCTCACCAAAATCCATTTTATTTATTTCAAGATGTATAGTTGAATCTGAGGAATCAATTTTTAAAAGATCTTTAGTAAGTTTTTTGTCAACAGCAGAAGGTTTAAGGAAACGCTTCATCAAAGATATTAAAAGATCTTTCATTTTATAAAATAAGATATGAATAAGTGGTCCTTCATCTTGGAATATCATTAAGTATTTTTCAAACAAGGGTGCAATACCAATAAGGAATTTAATAGACACAAGTAACTCCTATAAAAAAAAAAGTAAATAGTTTAATCTTCTTTGAAATCTTCTTTAATCTTATTCTCTTTAAAACATAAAAATTTTAAAAAACAAGGCTGATGTAATTTATTACATTTTCATTTTCCTTTAGACTCTTCTGAATCCTTACAAAACGTTTGTTGTTTGTCAGAGTCTTTTTATATTCTTTTTGTTTTGGAATGTATTCCAAAAAATATTTCTTTGTATCTTCCCATCGTAAAAGGACTTTTTCAAGTGTAGCAGAAAGAGTAAGCCATCTAGTATTGACAAATCGAAGAAACAAACTTTCATCTTCAATAAAAATGGACTCTGCTAACTTTTTGAAGTCTTCAATTTTGCATGGTGCATTCTAAATTAATAAAATAATCATACTAATATTTATAGATTATAACCTGGGATGGAAAGTCCCAAGAAAGACTCCAGGGTTTTGAGTCAAAGATTCCCTAGTTTTTCCTGGATTCTAGAGTAATGAGGTGTGAAAAAATGGCTCCAAAAATGTTTAGGAACTTCTGAACTCCATAGAGAAAAAAAACTGGCCTTTAAGAGTTCTAGAATCTATCATTTTTGAACCTGGAGTTCCTACCTACAATAACACATAAGGATTATGTATTATTGTAACTAGGGAAATAAAATTTCTATTAACAATAAAATCCTTACCTTAAACCATGCATGTAGATCAAATGCTAGCTGCTCTGCATCTTCACCTAGAACCATAATTGCTTTTCGAAATGCATTATGCACTGTGTGCAATGTACAACTTATAAATGGTAACAAACCATTAAAATCATTGCTACAAAGCTCCTCATTTAACAACCTCCAAATAGCCTTGTTTATGTTAGGACCATCTGTTGAAATATTAAAAAGACGACCCCATGGTAAGTTATATTTTTTATTGTGGAATAAAGATGCTAGCATTTTTTTTACATCTTCAGCTGTTGCTCTCCCAAAGAAAAATGAGGTTAAATATTTTGTGACAACTTGGTTTTCTTCTTCTGACCAAAAACGACATAAAAGATCCATTTGTTTTCTCTGCTGAGTGGTAGTTGTTTCATCAAACATCAAAGTGAAAGCAGCAGGGCTTGAGGTTATACTGGTACAAAGTCGTTTCTCTAATAATGGTCCAAGACCATCTTGAAAAATATATGAAGCTTTTTGGCGACTCATTGTAAAACCCTGACAAATCTTACTATCTGGAAACATCCTTTGAAATAGTACTGATGTATTGTCACAATGTCTTAAAGCAAGATCATTCTCAGCAACTTTAAATAGCCACATGGCTTCTGCAGCTGAAATTTTATCATTAGTAGAATATTCTAATGTAACAATTTTTTTCTCTCCTGTAGAGTTTGTTTTTGAATCTATATAAAAATGGCGAGCTGTATTTGAAAACCTAATATCAGACACTGATTTATGTTTTGGTTTAGAAGAATGTTGAAAAAGAGCTTGAAAACCAACTAAGCTATATTTTAACTCACTTAAACATAGTTTACAAACTGCATATTCTGAGTTCTTTTTCTCAGCCCATAATTTGATTTTGACTTGATTCATATCTAACTTTTCCAACCACACATCAGTCCATTTAACCATTATGTATGGGTTTTATACAAAAAATTACAGGTTTAAATGAGTAACTTCACTAAAACTTTACACTTACTGCTTTCTGGTTTACTTAAAAACTAACTTTTCACTTCGATTTCTTGACAAATAAAGTAACTATTAATGTAAAAATAAAATATCAGAACACAACCATTAAAAAATTATGATACTTAAAAGAATATTATCCCACCTAATAGTATTGATTTTTTAAAAAAACTTGTTATATAGTAAACAAAGAACACAATTTCAAAAATTATAATAATTAAATGAAAAACATCTCACATCTTTATTAGACATTCTAATACTGAACATTTTTTGTAAAATATCTCAACAATGAGGAAAACTAAATCTTTAAAAGGTACAAAGTAACAAAAAAAAATGAAAAAAAATGACAAAATTGAAAAAATTGAAAAAAAAAAAGAAAAAAAATGACATAACAAAAAAGACCAATAAAAAAATGAAAAAAATGAAAAAAATGAAAAAAATGACAACTTGACAGCCTGGTTATTACTAACATAAAATAAATTGGTACATAATTAGATAAAGCAAGATATCTACACATTTTTTGCTTAAAAAATTAGCACATTATTTAAGGTTTATAACTACCAAAACGATATATGCAATAGTATCAAGCAATTTTGCAAACCTTACATTCAATTTCATATAAAAAAGAGGAAAAGAGGGGTTCAGAATTGCTTAATCTGATCTACAATTACATTATAAAGAACTTGTAGCTTTTTACATTTAACATACAATTAAACTTGCCATAAATATTTACTTCTATCATAGATATCTAAAAAACTGAAAAATTGTATACGGAAACTACAACACTTCATGAGACCTGTGTGCTTTTCTGATATTTCCGATATGACACTTTTAGGGAATGTGCAAACTCTGCACTTTAGTATGTTAATGCTATTTTATTAACACATTTCCCTGACATTTGGTTTACTTGAGCAAACTTTTTGGTGTATTTTTATTCTGAGACTCCAATCACTTCTTTATATTTGCAAATCAATCTCATTTGACATAAGCATGAACATACTTAAGCTTATATGCCTAAAAATGTCATATCTAAAACAAAATATCCTGCATGCATCCATGCAACATTTTTAAAATATATATCATCGCCTTTGATTTGCAAACACATAGTTTTTAATTTGTGTCCTTCTTAAAATACCAAGTCAAATTTGGTTGGTTTGAGTTAATTCAGATTGAAAACTATGCACATAATCTTCATCATTGTCCTCAAAGTTGATGTCATCTAGAATTTTTAATCCTAAGGAAATGCAAAGGTTTTCCAGTAAAGTGCAAGTAAAAACTATTTTGCAGCAATTGTTGGGGTGTACTGAATTGTTCCACCACTTTTGTGCAAACACCCCCAACAGTTTTTTAAATGTCCAATGGCTCGCTCCACATCACTAGGTACCTGACAGTGAACTTTATTAAAATATATTTCCTATGGGGTAGTTGGGTGATTAAACAGTCTGTAAAAAGGATGCCTGCATTTCGATCATATTCTAATGTCTGTTTTAATGCAGAATTAGAAAAAATGAAAACATCATGGCACAATCCAGGATACTTTGCAACAACATCTCTAAACTTTCCATCAGCATCAATGACAACCTGACAGTTCAAAGCAGGATACCCTTTTCTAAAAAAAAGAAGCTAAAAAACTTCAAAATGTTAAAATGTTTAAAAATAAGAGAGCATTAAAAACCTTTTTTGAAAAAATTGGCATCATGTTAGAACAACTGGCCACCTTTAGCCAACACAAAACTATGCTTTTTTACATGACCTTTTATTATAAACTATATGACCTTATATTATATTGTTTTAAGTTTAGCACTTACGTTATATAATTTGATGTTTTCAAACTTTAAATAACTATGATGCACTATTTAAAATGTTAAAAAAAACTTCAATTTTTGTTATAAAAATGTTGCACTTTGTGAAATTGAAGTATTGTTTCTTCATAAATTAAATAATTTTTTTAGATATAATTAACAACAAGGTTTTCTCAGGGATTTTTTTTCTACCTCAAGGTTTTTTAGGTATTCCAGGTTGAGTAAAAACCCTGTATAAAGCACCAGCTTTAAGCTCCATTCATAACAGTCCATTAATAACAAGCATATTTAACAATAAAGAACCATAAGATTATAGCTAATCTTCCTTGCATTGAGTAATAATTCTTACCAATTACTGCTTGAAAACTCCAAGTTGATAAAAGCCTTAACACTATTAGTACTTTTGCTTCTGAAGAAATTGGGTTGCTTGTCAATGTGATTGGTAATAAATCATAGTGTAAAGTGTTGACAATATCTCTTATATTGCTTTTTAGTAAACAAAATTTTTGAAGACATTCCACATCAGAGTAATCACTTAAAGCAACACGCTGAGTCTCACGCCATATTTGATCTTGATCATGTGCAGCTAGAATAATTGAAATATCCATTTTGACTAAACTTTTATAAAACTATTAAAACAACGATATGAATTATGATCATAATACTTAATAAGACATGTACCTTTTTAAAAAAAATTGTGAAGAACATATATTTAAAAATAGTAATATTATATCTTCATAAGATGTTACACTTTTGTACAGGGACTTGTATTATATATATATATATATATATATATATATATATATATATATATATATATATATATATATATATATATATATATATATATATATATATATATTAGGGTAATAACTATTATCATTATTTTTCATTACGAAACTGAAACCCTTTACATTAGAGGAACAATTGTAGGTAGATGACAGTAGCAACATCAGTTTTTAAAAAAATTGAAAAAAGTTCCCCCACCTTTTTATTTTTTTTTGTGCGCACATCGCACAGTTTGACTATCGGTTTCAATTTCACACTGACTTTTTATATGACGTTCTATATTGCTTTTAAGCACATTCCAGTCAGCTGTTTCCATTTGTTTATAAACTAGACATTTACAGATGGTTGTTAGTTTAGTAGTTTGTTAACCCTATCCTGCACAGCACCCAATTTTTTTTAAATTTTTGGCTTTGGCATTAAAACATTGTCAAATGGGATGAAATTAGATGCTTTAGTCCACCAAAAAAAAAATATTTATGATTCGAAAATATTGAATGTGTAGTATAGTACACGTTGTACACTTTGGGGTACATATGAATGAATAGCCTACTTACGTAAAAGGGAAATAAAACGAATAAAAAACATCAAATATAGCTATTGAAATAAATGCCATTTTAAATATATATATATAAATATATATATATATATATATATATATATATATATATATATATATATATATATATATATATCTCGTATATCAATATAAAATAAATCAATAAAAATAAAACACTTTTTCCTTTTTCAATAGTAAATAGGCCTTTATACAATAAATATAGCTATTGAAATAAATGCCATTTTAATATATATATATATATATATATATATATATATATATATATATATATATATATATATATATATATATATATATATATATATATATATATCTCGTATATCAATATAAAATAAATCAATAAAAATAAAACACTTTTTCCTTTTTCAATAGTAAATAGGCCTTTATACAATAAATATGACTCGCATACGGCACTAAATATATATTTATAGAATAATTGTTACAAAAAAATGTAAAAAAAAAACATTGTAGTTATTTCCATGCTATAGCTAGCGTACAGTTATTTTGAATGGTAGGCAATAAAACATTCTGGATCATTCTTTATGCATAAAGATACCTTGCATTTTTTGCAAATGAATATAGTTTTACTCTTACAGCCAGAAAGTTTGCATCTCTGCATACTAAAATTTTCTCTATTTCGCATAGGGAGATGATCAATTCTATCATACCTAATATCCTGAACTACTGCAGAAGTAATTGCTCTGCCAATAAGCTGAGGAGAATCAGAATGCATCAAGGCTTGAGCTAGTTCTAATTTATACTTTACTAAAGACCTATCATTTTCACTTGCTCTATTACCATACTTAGCTTTGTACAATTGCCAAGAGTTGATTACAGCCATATCAATAAAATGAAATATAAGTCTCTTTTACCATTTTCTTGACTTATGAAATATTCTATATAAAGATAACAGCATATCTGCTTTATCTAGTCCACCCATACATTGGTTATAGTTCTTGACTATAGTTGGACATGAAACAAAAACATGCTCTTTTTTTGATTTATCATATCTCTTGACTTGCGTTATTGGTTCGATGGAATGTATGTTAGAGGCAAGGAGGACAGATTTGTTATCAAACCATTTGCAAACAATTAGTTCAGCATTCTTATCTAATCTGTAATCTACCAAACCTCTGCCTTTGGTTTTCATTTCTTTGTCTGTAAGTAAAGGACATTTTCCAGACCTGTTGACCTGCAATGTGCAAGTTCCAAATAAATCTCTGGCTTTCAGCTCTACTAACAAGTCTGGGGAGGCAAAGTAATTATCGAAAAATACAACAACTTCTTTGGATAAAGAGGTACATAACCTCAAAACTACTTTCCCTGATTCCCCCAAGGTGCTATTAATCTGAGTTACATTTTCTTTAAGATCGCCTGCCATTTCAAATTGATAAATATACCCACTTGTTCCTGTCCTCGCCCAAAGCTTATAGCCCCATTTTTTTGGTTTTTTTTTTCATGTATACCTTCTGATGATGGTGACCTTTAAAAGGAACTATTTGTTCATCAACACACTGATGACTCTCAACCTCCACATATTTTTTAAAGTTATCATTAAGAATAGTTATGAGGGGTTTAATTTTAAAAAAAGGATCATATCCTAATTGACCACGTTTTACTTCTAAACTGTTGTCTGAAATATGCAGTACACTTAATATGGCCTCAAAACGTTTCACTGTCATAACGTCAGCAATTTGGGCAATACGCATCTGTTGAGACCAATACATACGTCTCTGAGGAAGTTTCATAATACTCATTTGCATCAACATGCCAAAGAACTGCCTAATATCTTTATGTGTTATAGTTTTCACATTTGTCAGCGATTTTAAATGAATATACTTGTTACTCTCTAAAACAAATAAATCAATAAGGTTAGCATCAAATAACAAATCAAATAAAAATAATGGACTTGGATTTTCATTCTCCAATTTGGGAACCAATGAAGATGGATTGCATTCAGCAAAGTGCCGATCTCTTTTCACCCAATGCCACATTCTCTGACGTCTGTCCGATGTTATTTCAACAACTTCATCTAATTCCTCTGATTCTTCATCCGAGCTCTCAGATACTTGGTGCATTAGATCCTGAATATTATCAGGAGTAAACCCTTCATCTGAATCATCTGCAAGAGCTTCATCTTCGGATCCACTAGGATAGTCATCTAAGAAGGCGCTAATTTCGTTGACAGATAACGATTTTGGTCGCTTTTGACTTTTGCTGGGAGGTTCATTGCTGAAAAAAAAACAATATAAGTATAGTAATAAAATTTTATATTAGTAAATTCTGTAAAAAGTAGAGCAATTAAAACCATTGGCTACACCAGGAAAATATGAATGGTTTTAGTAATTATAAGTACTAAACCTCAAATAATCTAAAATGTGATAGTTTTTTTCATTTGCGTTGAGCCTAATTGCTAATAAAGTTCTACGCATTTGTTGGCTGATTGGTAACCATAACTGCGCAATGTGTAGTACAATACACATTGCAAATATATGCAGTTTTTACTAATAAAAAAAAACAGAAACCTTTGAAAAACTGACCTAAGTTGTTCTTTATATATTTATTAAAAATAATTATCACTAATATTACGTAAATTTATAAATTTTACCTTTTATTTTATTATTATAACATGCTTACCTTGTCGAAGCAGCGTGATCCATCTTGAACCGGCAATATCTAAGTTATTGTTTAAGGAGCGCCATCTATTGACAACGGAGGAAAGTTTCATCCCCATGGCAACAGAAAATAGAGTCGTTTAGACAATTACGTCACTCATTGATATTAGAAGCATAAAAGCAATGTGTAGTTTACTACACGATGTGCAGGATAGGGTTAATAGATGTTGTTTATTATCTTTGCTTTGAATATATTCACTGACACACTTCACACGGTATTTTGCTATACCGTGTGAAGTGTGAACTCGTTTGAATATTTTTGTTTTCAGTGCAAGATTGTCAATAAAATGTCTTATAGAAATTTCAGCAACAGTGTAAAGTCAAACAGGTATATTTGGAAGAAGAATCTACCCTCTTTTTCTAAACAGAAAAGAGATCCAAGTATTCCATCTGTTGAAAAGCTAACCAATCTCACACGGATGCCGACAAACCGTCAAATTCTTGGAAACTTCACTTTTCTGTTCAACAGCAAAAAACGGCGTCTGAATCGAATCAAAATTATGATTACGGATATAGAATTGCTCTGGAGGGAATTTCTAGACTTTCCACTATTATCCAGCGCACTCATCAGAAAGAAGCTCAATAGTCTGATTGATCTATATGACAAAAACAAAAAGAAACCGTCTGATAAATTCACTGCAACACTTTCTCAGTTATTTGATGTCACTAACGTTAATGGAGAATGGAAAAGCACGGAGGATAAAGAGCTCTACCAGAGGCAAGTTGAGAGTGGAGGAAAGATTGGTTATTCAATGATCAAACAAGCCCCTTTGGAATTAATCCACCCAAAAAAACGAATCCGACTATCAACAACTCAATCTCAAGCCAGCTCTTCTCAATCCCAACCCACACAAACACATGAAAGTGACTCAGAATCTTCGGATTCTGAAACCTCTGATTCTTCACCCGAGTCGCCAACCTCTTCTTCCACGTCATCTTCTCCTGAATGCAAACCAACATATCAAAGATCAAGCACTACAACAGCGGGTTTACTAGTACTGAAAAACAACATTTCTACACATAAAGCACATGACGTTCTTGCAACCATTGCTGAACATGGTCATGATGTGCCGGTTCCAAGTCAGGCGGGTGTCTGGAAACGAGTAATCTCTGAAGGACAGAAAATGAAAACCAAAATTGTTCAAAAACTTCAAAGCAATGATCCCTATTGTCTCCAGTTTGATGGTAAAAGAATGCAAGGGGAAGAGTATCAAGTTTTTCTGCTGAAAAATTTGACAACCGAAATCAAACTCGGTATTCTTAAATGTGAGAGTGGCTCTGCCGCGGCCATTTACAAGGAACTTCATCAGCTAATTGATGAGTACGATGCTTGGGAAAATATTCGCATGATAATCTGCGACACGACCGCAGTAAATACTGGTCGTTTGCACGGGATTGTAAAGCTCATACAGGATGATGTCTTGAGCAAGGGGTTTCAGAAGCCACAATATATTGGCTGTCAGCACCATGTGCTCGACCTCCTTCTGAAGCATGTCATGGATTTTCTTATTCAAGAGCCAACAACTAAACCAGAACTCAACTATTCCTTCATTAACAAATTAACAGAAAAAATGTCTCTCTTCAGGCTGATTACCACCTCGTTGCTACAGATGATGTTAACACAGGCAAGAACCCTGGATGGCGAGATGGTTTTAAGTTCTTATTTGAACTATGTCAGGCATATCGTCATTACAAAACAACTTCACGTTGGCCTATAATCAGCTGGAAGAAACTCCCAAATTTACACCAGGCAAGGTGGAACTCACGTGCGATATATGCTGTTAAAGCATTATTTCTGATACCAGAGTGGCGCAATATCCTCACCCCAGCATGCGACTTCATCTGCTACGAATGGGCAAATGCTTGGTTCCATTCGCAACGCTACAATGAAGCGTCCTTCAATGAACTGTTTACCTCACTCATGAAGATAAAATGCAAGAAAGCAGTTAAGTGTTTGGAGACGCATTGGTCAGTCGAAGAGTCATTAATTGACATTCCCAGATCTAACCAAATTGCTGAACGTGCTGTAAAACTGATGGAGGAACTTCATGCGAAATCAAGAAAAATTGAATTTTTGAACCTGAAGTTCATAGCAAAAACTATTTTTTAAACATTTTTTGTACATTTTGGACAAATTGCTAGCTGTTCTGTATCTTATTAATTAATAAAAGTTGCTTAGTTATTACTAATACTCTTTTGAATAAAGCAAAAAACACATGTCTTTTTTTTTTTAAAAAAAATTATTTAGTCACTTTTTTCTTCCGAAGAGGGGGGGAAACTTTTTTAAAAAAAATCAAAAATGCAATTTATATTCTTTAATTACTCATAAACTTTCCTCGATTGCAAGTGGTTTCATAAAAAAAGTTTTTTTATTACCACACTAATATATATATATATATATATACAAAGTATATAATGTATTGTTATAGTATAATAATACAAATACTCTTGTGCGTTTGAGAGTGCTCGATACTATTGAATAATAGAGCAATATTTATTTATTTATTTGTATAAAATGAATAAAAACACCTTTTTATGGAACTCTGAGTTTCATGCCTTACGGCAATCATCAGCCATAGTGTATATCGTTACTTAAAAGCCGTTTAAAAATTACAAATTAAAATCACGGTAGAACGAGTTCTGACGTTACTAAACCGAAACAAAACAAAAAGACGTCAAAGGTTTTAGTCCCTGGTGTCGAATAAGGATAGCAAAAATTTCTTTGCATGCCGGCACTTTGATATTATTTCATATCTTTTGTTAAGTAAGTTTTCTCCTTTGTATGATAATATATGAAATTTTTCGCGGAGACAAAGGTTACAAACTTTTGCTGCTTGATTGTAGGGTTTGCATTGTGCTACAATCTTCCATGTAATCACCGGTTTCAGATTTTTAGATTTTAGCATCCATATTTCTTTGGAAAGTTCGGTGTCATTTTTATATTTTAGTGCGTTGAAAGATTTAAGATGGTTGGCATATCTAAGTTTAAACGTAGTTTCACTTATACCGAAATAAACTTTGTCTTTGAATTGAGGATCTCCAGAACTTACAGTGGCTTGGTATACGACATTGCTAGAAAGGCATTGGTTGTTTAACGGACAATTTTTTTGTCTATGCAGTTGCATTCTTTTGTTGTTTTATATTTATCGCTTTGAAGAATTTTGTTATTATGTGCATTTATTAAAGAATTGATATTGGGCATGCAACTATAACTAACTTTAATATAGTTTCGATTAAAAATTTTATGAAGCCTGTGTCCTATTGGAAAGTGTTTGTCAATTAAAGCTAAGAAGCGCTTTCCAATATTAGTTTCAACATTTTTGTTATACGGGGGGTTATACCATATAATTTTACGTTTGCGATGTTTACTTTGATGCTTGTCTATTTGTGGTTGGTAGGTGAGTTTTGAATTGTAACCTGATTTCCGTAAAGCCTATTCATAAGGAAGAATAGAGTTATTGAACACAGTTTCATTTATTGCCATAGCTGATAATCTTGACTCAATAGTGCGAGGGATTTCTTTTATTATATTAGGTGGATGGTTTGAATCAGAATGAACATACGAAAGTTGGTTATTAGGTTTACAATATGGTTGATAAGAACTGTCGATCAGGTTCAATGTTACATCCAGATAATTGACAATTTTAATGTTAGATTGAATGGAGATATTTAGGTTGTTATCTTTAAAAATATGCGTAAAATGCTTTTTAATTTTCTCCATTTGTTGGCCGCTTTTGTTTTCAAAAATAGCGAGTCCGTCATCACGATACAAGCCAAAATTATTTTTATCGTAATGTTGAGAAAGCTGAAACAATATAAAGATACCAACTAGTTCGCAAACTTCAGCTCCATCAAATGCACCCATTGTGACATCAAATAATCCGCCTCTTTTCTTTATCCAAGCTTCATCGTTTTTAAAAATTAAAGATTTTCTTGCATGATATATTAATTTTTTATCGTCATCATTTATAACAACATGTTGTTCGGCGAAACTGATTGCATTGGTAAGAGTGGTTTCACTAATAGATGGGTAAAAATCATTTATATCAAAAATTAGAAATTTGCAAAGGGGTTTATTTTTGATGTTTTTAAACCAATCTATAACAAATTGTGTGCTTTGCCATTGATTCAACTGTAGTTTGCTTTTTAATTCGTGGATAATTTTTGATAAAATGACTTTGCTAACTCTTCCTACCTCGTTTTTCGATGGATTTAAAAGGCGAACTGAAGGGTTGTTAATAAAGTTATCTTTATGGTCTTTTAAAGTGAAAAAGCAACCGGATGATCCGTTTATCTCAATATTATTATACACTTCATGGTGGATTAAAAGGTTTTTTCCATCCTTATTTATTTGATCTTTTAATTCTGGCGACGATTTTTTGTAGGTAGAAGTAACTGCATTTGTTAGCAGTTTGTTGTATTCATCTTTAGATAACTTATACAAATTAGATGTTTTATCTGCCTTTATTAATGTTTTATGCGATGTACGTATGGATTTTAAGTCTTTTTGCATATTATTCTGAAACTTGCAGTTTACTTTGCAAAATTTTATAGATTTAATTAGGTTTATAAGGTCTTTTTCAAAAGAACGCATTTCATTTATTTGCGGTTGGCATTTTGATGATTTAATTCCGTAGTCCGTATAACTTGAATCATTTCTTGGGTAGTTATTCATGAAGAAGAACGCCTTCCATCTCATTTTCTTTACGAGCATTTCTGTTTTGTTTAGCAGTTTTAAATTGTATTCTTTTTCAGATGGAATCGGTATATTTTTGATTGAGTATTTCAGGTTTATTTTTTCCATTTTGTTGACGACTTGAGAAGAGTGCTCAACTTGTCGGAGCAAATTTATACAAAGTATATAATGTATTGTTATAGTATAATAATACAAATACTCTTGTGCGTTTGAGAGTGCTCGATACTATTGAATAATAGAGCAATATTTATTTATTTATTTGTATAAAATGAATAAAAACACCTTTTTATGGAACTCTGAGTTTCATGCCTTACGGCAATCATCAGCCATAGTGTATATCGTTACTTAAAAACCGTTTAAAAATTTTTCAACGCACTAAAATATAAAAATGACACCGAACTTTCCAAAGAAATATGGATGCTAAAATCTAAAAATCTGAAACCGGTGATTACATGGAAGATTGTAGCACAATGCAAACCCTACAATCAAGCAGCAAAAGTTTGTAACCTTTGTCTCCGCGAAAAATTTCATATATTATCATACAAAGGAGAAAACTTACTTAACAAAAGATATGAAATAATATCAAAGTGCCGGCATGCAAAGAAATTTTTGCTATCCTTATTCGACACCAGGGACTAAAACCTTTGACGTCTTTTTGTTTTGTTTCGGTTTAGTAACGTCAGAACTCGTTCTACCGTGATTTTAATTTGTAATTTTTAAACGGCTTTTAAGTAACGATATACTAGCAACCAGACAATCTCTAATGGCCTTATTATAAAAGGACAAAAATAGACTTCGACAAAGCACTAATTGCAACAATTTTAATTACAACTATCAAAAATGAATTGTCTATAAAAAATGTTTGTCTTTCTAGACAATCATTTTAAAAACGGACACTAAATGAACAATCTCGATTTTTTAATGAGGTATAGAAGATCTATTTCATATATAATTTGGACTTATAACGAGTAATTAAATTTTCACTGCAGCATCGTTTCAAAAACTGAAAACGAGCACAAAATTAAAAATACAATTTTTCTAACAGAAGTTCATTTTTTAATTTTTTGTCCAGCGTGTGCTGTTGATTAAAAAGTTAATGTCTATTTAAAAACCTCAAAATGGACTATTTTGTGCTCAATTGAAGTTCATTAATTACTCAGTTCAGTTGTTTTTCAGTTCTCAGTGAATGTGCGTGAAAATTTATTTTTAAAATGCCCTCTCCAGTTTGGGATTTTTCTTAACATTCTATCCTCAGACTGTGAATCTGACTATGATTGGATCTAAATTTTGGAAAATCAACTATTTGTGGAAACATTATTGTCATATTCCGTCCTAAAATTTGTCACCACTTTAAATTTGTCACCATAAAAGTCATTTTTACCATGAAATAAAGTTCAAATATAATGTATCGTATATTTTCTTTTTTGTTTCTAAGGGATTTTTTGGGTAATTTAGATTTTATTGGCAAAAATCAATATTTCTGGTTTTATGAAATCAAGTAAATTTAGACAAAATCATAGACACCAAATAGACAAAAAATTATGCTTTGTAGACTTATGAAGTGAAAATTATTTTTTAACTGAGCAATCTTAGGACACCATCAAAAATTTGATAGACACAACAAGGACAAAAAATTAAACATTTGTTGTGTCCATTACAACATACAGAATTGTCTATGTCTGTGTTGTAAGTCTATCCATAGACTAGTCTGGTTACTACGATATACACTATGGCTGATGATTGCCGTAAGGCATGAAACTCAGAGTTCCATAAAAAGGTGTTTTTATTCATTTTATACAAATAAATAAATAAATAAATAAATATATATATATATATATATATATATATATATATATATATATATATATATATATATATATATATATATATATGATGAAGTAATTTATAATTTGCCTCGAAAAAAGCTCGAAAATTTTATTTAAATTAGGAATTGTTTATGCTGTGGTTAGTTAGCAAAAAATGAAATAAAGTTAAAGAGCTATAAAGGCATAATGTATTTTTTTGCTTCTACGCTAAGTATATATTATATAATAATAGATTTACTCATATAAGATATATTAAGCCCAATAAATATAATAATATAACATCTTAATAAGATGCTATATCATTATGATGCAGTTATCTTTTGTTAATATCTGTGATTATTGTTAACCCTAACTATAATATATATAACTTACATATGTTAAGATCCCTAACAATATATCAATTTGACAATAGAACTACATATGTATCATAAAATATTCTTCTTATTTAGTGATTTTAAAGCTACGCCAAAGTTAAAGCAGCTCATAGCAAGCGTAACTTTTCTTGAGTAAATTGAGCTGAGCAAGTTTCTAAAAAGTTTGGTGAATACCATTTCAGTTTGGTGAATACAATAGTTTAGGGTTACCGATAGTTTATACTTACGCAAAAACTTACGAAAGTTTTTTTGAAGCGCAACTGCGCAAGTTTGGTGAAAACGACTTTTACAGTCTTGAACTTACGCCAAACTTACGCCAAACTTACGCAAAAAAAAGTTGGGTGAATAAGCTCCCTGTTGTTTTCACCCGATCCTAAGTAAAATGTTTCGATCTCATCGAAATAAAATTTCTCTATGTTTTACGATCTCATCAGCCATGTATGCGCAACACCGCCACACATGTGGCGCTGTCTTCTGATCTCATCAAACTGTGTATGCTTTGTTACAAGCTGTTTATATTTCTTGCTACTTTCATTAAATATGTCTTCGAGAGGGTCGCGAAGCTTTCGAGCGAGAAGGAAAATAACAATAAATGTTGTTGGTAAAAATAAAAGGAAAATTACAAGAAAGTGGTATGATTCAAACAGTTGTCAAAGTCAAGTTGATGAAGTTGACGGTATTTCTTTTCTTTAAAACCATACGAAAAGTTGAGTAAAAATAAGGTCATTAAAAAAGGATCTTTATAAATCTGCTTCAAAACTAAATCTTGTGAAGTTTTGTGGTAATGGCCCACATCATATGATTTTAATTATTTTTTTGGAAAACAAGAAATTATTTACAAAACGCCTTCTCTCTATTTTTTTAAAAATACTTTGAAATGTTTTCTATTGAATTTTTTTTCAAGAATTTTAAGTAATTTGTCAAGAAATTGTTTTTCATTATTACAAAAATGTATTAATGTTTAAAGTAAACATAATGAAAATTTCTTGTAATGTTACAGGAAATAATGACAAAGGCAATGGGGTGGAACTTACTTGTAATGATAACCAAGATAGCGTTGACATTGAACAATCATTGAAAAAGAGAAAGCAAGTTCCGTACGTTGATATTGCAAAAAAACAAGCTGAAAATTGGAATATATTGAAAAAACAAGCTCTAACTTTTAAGTTGTATAATTCATCTATATCACTCTTAACATCAAGATACAGCAACCATATAAATAAAGATTCTAATTCTGATTCTCTGCTGAATAAACCTTGTTGTATATGCAATAAAATTAAACCTCTAGATGAACTAATTCAATGTCCAGATTGTCTTTATATTTGGTATTGCCACAATTGTTGGGAGAATATGCATAAAAAACTTTCTCTTTTTCATAAAGCTCGTATTTGGTGTTCAAAGGTTTGGATAATGTTTGTATATATAGGTTCTTTTTCAAAGTAACAGTAAAAAGTTTAGAAGAGTTGTTACTTACACTCTGTTATACAATAATACTCTGTTTGCAATACTCTGTTATTTTTTAATATGCCATTTTTCTTTTGATTTAAGACATATAATAATCTACATTTTTTATGTATTAAAACATTGCTATTTACAAATTTAAGGCTGGGTACTATAAGACTTATAAAGGTGAGCGACAAATCATCAAGTCATCTAATTGTCAATGTGTAAATACTTTAAATAAAGAAGTGATAGTCTTTGATGCTTCAGGTATTAATGTTAATTAATACTAGTTTATGATAATAGTTTCCAAATATATGATTGTAACTTAAAACATTTTGTTAGTTAATTTAAGTTATCATAATTTTCTTTTTGAAACAAATTTCAATAGCGGCCTTTTCCTTTTGTTTTTTTGTGCTTTTTACAACTTAGGTAGGCAACATGAGTCATATGTAGGGGAATGTTTGTGCTCTCCAAGTGTTGTAGATCTTTTGCTGGAAAATAATTTCTGGCCTAGTTCTCCTGTCCATCCAACTGCAGCATTCAGCTATGAATTAATGGATTTGATGGAAGCATTGTTTTTAGATGGGAATGTTGCTGTTAAGTCATTCTGCAAAGCTTTGTTTACAAAATCAAAAGGAGATGATTATATTAAGGTTATTTTATAAGTTCTTATAAATCTTTGAAACTTTTTTTACATTTTTTTTTTATCTATATTTTTTTATAAAGTATAAAGTATAAAAATTTACCAGGTAGATAAAAAATTAGAAAAATATCCCAATGTAATATACATAAAATTAATTATTGTTTATTATTAGGTTGACACAGTATATAAAATGTTAACCGGTGAGTGTTTCTTAAGTTATCTTTTGTTTAAAAATGACTTTCAAACCTTCAAGTCAAGATTTCAGAACTTTGCTGAGTTATCTGTCTGTCCAGCATGTCCTAAAGTACGTAAAATATATCGATAATATACTGTATTTATTCTCTTTTTTTTTGAGAAACTTTGGCATTTTTTTTTTAAGTAAATATTAGTTGTTTCTTGTTACAAAACTATTAATTTAAATATTTTGAATACTTTTCAAATTTACATTTTAAGTATTTGTATAAAGTAAATTTTTCAGGAGACTGGTACATTAGTGTTATCATTCGATGCACTGTTTGGACTGGTAAGAAAGTTTTCGTCAGGGAAAAGTCATTATGAACCAGTTCTTAAAAATCTTTATCTGATGGATCAATCAATTGTAGATGATTTTGTTGTTAGTTATAACTCTAAGCTATCATCACAAGAGTTAAAGGTATTTTTTTTCTCTAATAGCTGATTTAACTTGCATATTCAGCATTATTGTTTATCAAAGAATGTGAAAACTTGAATCTTTAATAACATTTTTTAGGCATGTAATGATTTTAAAGCAATAAATTCACTAAGATCTAAAAAAGCTAACGCAAAACTTGATGAAACAGGAGTTTTTGGTTGTGCTTGCAGACATGAAGTACCTCGAAAGTTTTTCAATCTAAAGTTTGGAGAAAGGTTTTCTTCAAAATAGTTTTCTGTATTTTAATAATAAAATTACAAAGAGTTTTAAATGTATTTTAATATAAATGACATTATAAATATCTTTTTTTCACTAAGATACTATTGTAATAAAATAGCTACTGATTAAAATAAATAGTTATTAAATACTGTATTTGAAGCTCAAACCTAAAATATGAAAGGCTTTTTAATATATCATAAGAGACATTTTTTATAGTTTGGCAAATGCAGTCTACTTGATAAATCAAGTTCTCCAGGAAGTTAATGAAAAAGTAAAAGTTGTAGTTATGTATGATATTGCATGTGTCCTTGTCAAACATCTAAAGGTAAATCTCATCATTTTGTTAAAGTGTGTTTGTTTAACAAAATGTTGGAGCTAATGTAGATTGCTCTTTGTTGGCTTAAAACAAAATGTAACTCTCTTGTATATTTTTTTCATTGTAGAAAAGAAAAAGTACTATTCTTGATAAAAACCTTTCATTCTGCATTCCATCATTTCATGTCTATGGTCATAAATCAGCTTGTCAGGTATTCTCTTTTTTAAATAAAACAGAATAAAGAAATACTTCTTCACTTAATGAGAACATCACTCTTTTGATTATTAAAATGAATACTTTGATTAATTGAAAGACTACTGGTTAAATTAAAATTGGTAAATGTATCTACCAATTTGCCAGTATAATAATATTAATTAATTTTCTATTTAGTTGCAATATTCTCCTAAATCAACTGTTGGGATTGGTATTTCAGATGGAGAGGTTATGGAGCGTCTATGGTCTACCCTCAGACGGTTTTCAAAAATTACTAAAGAGCAAACACCTAGTCATAGAGCAGACACAATTTCACTTGGTTTGCTTCATTATGCCCAATATTCTATTAATGCATTAGGTAAGTTTCAGATTAGATATACCCATGTCCACTACTACTACTACTACTACTACTACTACTACTACTACTACTACTACTACTACTACTACTACTACTACTACTACTACTACATTATAATGATAACAATAGTAATAACCATATTTTGTTATTCTGTGAAATCAATCTGTGAAATTTTATAGGTAGAAGACTTTGTGCTCGATATGATAAAGCTTTAAAACTTAAAGATACTACTAATATTGAACTTGAACAAACTTTAAAATCTGTTAATGGTTTGTCTAATTCTATAAGTTTGTATTAAATTAATTTTATAAAAGAATTTAATATTCTATAAAATTTGGGATGACTTTTTTAAAATTAAGTATTTATTTATAAATATTACCAGTTACTTTAATTACTAACTAGTTTCAAACAGAGATATTATTCAATCTTGGATAGAAGCAGAAATTGATATGGAAGAGCATAGAATTCAGAAAATTGAAAAAGGTTTCAGTTTAATAACAAATTACTAATCTGGATTAATATTGTGTTTATTTAGATTGTTTATTGTGTTATTTGTAGCTTTATGGTCATATTTGCAAATATTTGTCATATTTTTAGCAAGTGATCTTGAATCATATGCTTTAATTTTGGATGATTGGTGGAAATTGAGGTAAAATGCTGTTTATTATTTTATGATGTAACTGTTGAACATTTAGACCCCTGCCTCTCCTCCTCCCTCATAAATTAAAATGATTATAATAGAAAAATAACTGATCTTTTCACTCATGGCCCAGCTCCATGAGTAAAATGATCAAAACTCTCAGTATGCCACATCTTATTTTTATTATTAATAATGTTACATTTAAGGATTGTTTGATTGAGTTTTATTAGTTACATTTTAATTTATCAGAAGCGATATTGCACTCAATGACAGAAATTTAGAGAGCTTTATGGAACTCGAGCGGTAATTTTTTATTTTTAAAGATAAAGCAAAATTTAAAAACATATTCATCATTAGTTATACATTATAAGGTATATTTCATAATTTCAGACTTGAGAAAGAACTTAAAAATAAAGAAAAGAAATTAAAAATTAATGTTCGTTGGGATCCAACCACTCATCCTTTTAAGGACACCATAACTGCAGTATATGAAAGAAAGAGAAATTTTATTCTACAAAGGGTTCAAAGTTTTGCGTTTCAAAAGTTGTTACTGAGTAATTTAAAAAAAAAATATGCAGGTAAGAAGTTAACATTCAAGATCATGTTATAAAGCTTTTATTTGACTAAATTCATATTGATTCAAATTGTCTACTAAAATAATTATAAAGTAAAAAACAAAAAGTTAAAGTTTTGTAAAACTTATGCACACTGATATAAAATTGTAATACAACTTTTGTTTAGATGGACAGAAAATAGCTATAAAGCTAAGTAAACAGATAAACAAAAACAACAAACATTTACAAGATGCAATCAAAGAGTTTAACTCTATAAGTTTATTATATCCTAGTAATACTTTACCAAATATTATTGTTTGGGATGAAGTTACCAATATGGAGAGTGCTTTTTGGAAAACCCTCAATGATGAACCAGAGGCTTTGATTGCGATAACTGTTAAAAGAAAATGTGTCGAGTTGTATCAATTAAATTGTAGAGCTGTTGAAGAAATTGAGATGTTAAAAAATGAAATGCAGAATGTATTAGATTTTTACAGCAATTCCATTAATAAATACAAAGAAGGTCTAGCATCACTTGAACAAAGTTTTTTAGATGATGGTTGGAAAGCTATATTGTTGAAAGAAATAGACTCTTTAGTTGGTAAAATACATTGGTTGTCTGAGCTTTTTCTTCAGTATTTTAATTCAGATTCTGAAACGAATGTTCAGTTCTTGGGAGAGCTTGATGACGAATTAAGTACAGACTCAGATGAGAGTGATGTAGATTTTTCTAAAAGTAGTGAGAATTTCTAATTTGACGGGGAGTGTCGCAATTGATGTTAGTAATATTTTGAACCCTTTATCGTATTTTTAGGCATCTGTCAATTTCTATGAACTTTTTCCTCAGAAAAAAAATAACAGATGCTTGCTACACCGTCATCAGGGGAATGTTAACTCATTGTGTTAATGATAATTTTTTTTTAATATTGGACTTCACTTTCTTGTTGATTCCTAAATTTTATTTGGAAAAAATTAGCTTGAGTTTCTGTATTATTTTGTACGAAAAATAAGAATTAATAAATCTAAGTCTCTCACCAATTGTAAACTATTTTTTGAAAGTTTACATGAGTCATTCTTGCACATAAGCGATAAGTTCTATCCGTTTACTATCTTTTACGGCGATTTTTAGAAAGGGATCACATATTTTTTTATTGTATAATTGAAGGGTTTATTAACATATACTTTACTTGTGCGTAAATTCAAAGAAGAGTTGTTAATGTCGATGTATTTAATGAGATTAGATGAGAATCTATATGTATTTTTAAGTTAGTATTTAATGAGTTAGGTTAATAAAATTTATTGATAATAAGATAATAAATTTATACCGTTTTTGGGGAACGGAAAATGGATGACTATTATAAATCATTACCAATGTGTTACAATGTGAACCTGTTTTGAACGCCTTTAGCGACTAAAAATAAAAAGCTTTTGAGGAAGAGTTTATTAATGCGCCAATTGTTTTACAGATTGCTACTCTCTGCAATTCTTTATAAGCATGTTTTTTTCAATTTTTACAAGGAAAGAAGCAAAGCAAACTTTTGTTAAAAGTAAGCTAAACTAAAAGTTTTGATTTAGTAATTCAAAATGGTTGCCGAGTGCTATACGATTTTAACAATTCAGCACAATTATCGACATTAAGTTGTATTTAAGAAAATAGTAGTGACATTGTTGATACACTATTCTAAACGTTTTGAAAGAAATCAAATTTACAAACGCCGATGGCCTTTTAATTCTTATTTTTATTATGTAATGACAATTTGAATATTTTCATAAAATTAAAAAGCTTTTTCCTCAGTTTTACATAAGCAATTAGATCGAAAGAATCCAAAAACTGATTAACAATACTTCCCAATATGTTAAGGAAAGTCAGTAAGTTTTTACATGCATGAATGTTTTGTGATAAAACTAATACTTGAATTTTATGTAATGCCAATGGAAATTGGTATTTTGTCATTGTTCACTGTTGTAAAGAAAAAGGTATGCTAACACTCTATAAGATAATGATGGATTTCTGTAGATGAACTCGGAATAGAAAATCGTAATGCAAACTTTTGTAAAACTTTTTTGCATTTGTAACTCGCTGTTCTAACAAAAAGCATGTAATTAAAATGAAACTTTGTTTTTCTTAAGCAAGCATTTCCCTACCTTGGATTTTTTTTTTTTTTTTTTTTATCGCTGATTCGATAATTTTACAATATTTTATTCAAGTTTGTATTCGGAAAAATATATTCTTTGTGGAGATTTGAAATTTCAATTTTCACAAAATTAACGAATTGAAGTAATTTTTACTTTTACGTACGCAGGCTTTCCGTCTTTTTAAAAACCCCCAGTTCGATGTTTCATTTTCGTGTTGAATATATTAAATTAAAACTTTGTACAAATTTTTATTCCAGTCTGTTGAAATTTAGCTTGTTTAATAGTAGTGAAGAAAAAGTATTTGTTTGCTTGTGCATAAATCTCAAATTTCAAATAATTAGCATTTGCCATATAATTTATGTACCTTTTACTTCTTAACTACCCAATGCTGTGTGCTGGAAGGTTAATAGCACAACAGATTGGTAAGCAGCTAAGTTTCTCTTTAAGATAAAATATTTTTTATGCATTAGTTTCTCAGATAGGTACTACAAAGTCATAAGTGCTGCATGAACTATTAGCTGAGCGCTGTGAGTACACACAACAAAGAGGTTACTTCTAGAGTTATTTGGTTGTATAGAGTTTTTATATTTAAATAATTATTATATATATACATATATACATATATATATATACATATATATATATATATATATATATATATATATATATATATATATATATATATATATATATATATATATATATATATATATATATATATATATTACATATATATAATATCATATCATATAATAAAAATATTATATATATAATAATATATCATATACTAAAAATATTATATATATAATATCATATCATATAATAAAAATATTATATATATAATATCATATCATATAATAA
This sequence comes from Hydra viridissima, assembly GCF_058129835.1. Taxonomy (NCBI): domain Eukaryota; kingdom Metazoa; phylum Cnidaria; class Hydrozoa; order Anthoathecata; family Hydridae; genus Hydra; species Hydra viridissima. The sequence goes on along the minus strand of NW_028324304.1, from coordinate 8,413,890 downwards.
AAATATTTTGAATTGGTTTTTGAATAGGGGCAGTTTGTTCTTTATCCAGGTGATAAAGACATATTTTTGCATAGTTTTCTGAAATAAGTTTAGTCAGTGAAAATAAATGGTTATCAGTTATAGCTGAGTCAGACATGAGAAGTTAATATTTCTATATTCAAAAATTTATTAATAGTTTATGAATTTTTTTTAAAGGTGTTTTTACATACATTTATATCTTAAACTAGGAGTGATTATTAAACTTTAAGGGATAATTAACATTTAAAGATATTAATTAGAAGGAACCCCTGAGTTGTATGTGCTCACAGTACTCAGCTAATAATTCATGCAGCATGTACATATCTGGTATCTTGCTTCAAAAATTGAAAATATAGAATTTCTCAAAATTGTAAGTAGACACCACTGCCGCTTACCATCCATTACCATACATACCATTAATAATTTCTTTAATTGTCTAATTTTTTAAAAATCATTTCATTTATTTAAACTTCTTAAAAATTTATTTCATAGTCTAGTTTTTCTTTCAAAGCTCTGTTTAATTATTTTCTTTCATATTTCTGTAAAACCTTACATGGGTCACCGCTAAAAGCTCTGATCGCTGCCAGCTTGGGAGGCCAATTTTGGCTTCAAATTTAAAAGAAACAAAACAATAGAATACACTTTCCAGTTATATTTTGAGATCAGTGCTTGTCATTCTGCCCGTCGGGCATGCGCCTTGTATTAAACTACTATTTGACATGGCCGACACGGCCTCTCTGATCTTTAATTGACCGGCAGTGTGGCCGATGCGGCACAATATTTTACCATTGCCGCCACGCCGACCACCTGTGGCTGAATTGAAACATCAAAAAACACAATAAATCACCTCAAAAATATCTCACTAACATTATAATATTCGATTATACTTTTAATAATAATATATTTTAATTTCATTAATATATGAAAGTAAATTTATTATACTTTAGTATTTCATTTCGCATTCTTTTACATTTTAGAGAATATGCAAACTATAATATATTAATAACTATCATAATATTAAGTATTATCTATACAAATAGCAAATACTGAAACTTCGATTAAAAAACTCCAAGTAGAAAATATTGCTAAATATAAAAACACCTCTCTTTCAGATCAAAAATATGACTCAAAAACTTTAAAACGAAAACGAGAATTTTATTCTTAGTCTAAGTTTTATTCTTAACTATAATACAATCCTTGTATAATACACAATCCATGCATAATAGGTGATATATCCGTAATACAAGATACACACAAAATCAACATTAACTGCTTTTAGTGGCCTAAAAAGAAAAACAGTAATAAAAATTTGAAGAAAAATATCAAGTCATAGTATAAATGAATAAAATTTTCAATATTTAAATATATGGAACCATACAATGGAACACTAAACATATGCTGCAAGCAAACTGCAGATTATAATCCCGGCAAATTATTTCGTGTTCTGTTTTAGGTAGTAGAGAGAGATAACTTCTGAAAAGAATTTTTGAGCATTACATAACATAATTTTATAACAAATGATGATATAATTATAATTTCTTTAAAACATCACTTTAGGTTCGATTGTGTAATTTACTGGCCCTATGTTGAAAATAAACATTGAACTAAAAATCATTTTTAGTTGTTTTTCATATCAAACCTTATTCTTTAAACAGTCTTAAAGCCAGAACCAATTCATCTGTTTAATGGCTGCTACAGATGAACTAAGCTCAGTAGAATCTCAAATTGCATAACCCTTAATATTATTATAAATTATAACTACAAAAGCCAGCAGTAAAAACACTTTTTTAACAATTTCATCTGATTCTTATTTTTTTGGGTAAGCTGAGTTTGAAAATAATAATAAAGAAGTCGTGTCACTCACCTTTTTTTCACATTTGAATATACAAAATTTGAGAACTTATACAATATTTTTTATCTAATATCTGCTTTTTCTACCAATTTTGAATCAATACAACTAGAATCTATCTTATTCAGTTGGATTGTTTTGACTCGCTTTAATAGATTTCCTGAAAATAAACAAATTGAATTAATAAAAATAAGTTCAAAATGAAGGATAAATGAAATAAATGAATAATAAAGATAAATGAATAATAAAAATAAATGAATAATAAAAATAAATGCATAATAAAAATAATGATAAATGAAGGATATTGAAACACAAAGAAATTTTTTTTTAGATAAAACTTTTAAAAAATCCAGAAGTTTTGGTTACCTATTTCACTGGAAGAAAGTTCATTCAAGTGAATATAGTCATGCTCAATATTAGATGACTCATTTGATTTAATGGTAATTTGGCCTGAATTAAATAAGTGACACAAAAGTGAAAATCATAATAAAACTATGCTGTTAACAAATAGTTACCAATTTATTTACTATAACAGTATATAATAGAATTAACCTGCTCTATTTGAAAATGATGCTAATTCAAATGTGGATCGATTATTTGGAGTAGTTGATGCTGTTGTATTTGATTCAAAGACAGATTTAATGACTGGTAAAAGTTCATCTAAATATTTACAACAAAAAGGATATTGGATTGAGAATTCAAGCTAAATATTGATAAATGCAACAACAGATGTAAGCAGCTTCATACAACCATACATAAGTACAAAAGTAAAAATGAGTATACCTATTTTAGTAGAAGACAATAAAGTGTTTGGTAAAACTGAAAAGATTAATTCTGTGTTGCTAATTGTAGCTGCTTCTATTAAAATGCATATCATTTTATTAAATACATAAATGTCAAAAATGTATAGTCGTAAAGCCATGTTTAGTAAACAAAACTTTTGCATAAAAATATTTCTCATTTACCCACATTTAATTTATCAGAATTGTTCTAAAACAAAAGTTGCAATAAAACTTATTTGGTGGAAAACTGTGAATAAGAAAGCTTAAAGAGAAATATATAAGATAGAGGAAATGAATTCATTCAAAGAGAAATTGCAGATAAAGTTGATGGTTAAATATCCAGACAATCAAACCTTATTACTTGATGGAATTTAATAATCAATGATTAATACAAAATTTTGCTTGTTACATTTAAAATACACTTTACATTTCAAACTATAACTATCAAAATATAAATATATTAAAATGTATCGTTATTAGTTCAGCAATATTATTTCAAGTAAAATTTACCTTGTAAATCAAAAATAACATCAATATTATCTTGGTTTTCAACTATATAGGTTAATAAAGTTGAACCCATTGATGATGGATATTTTAAAACATGTCCATCTGGCAAGCCACTTGCTTTTATAATGGAAGGAACATATTTCTTGTAAGGTATATGTCCTTTACTAAACTTACTCTGTAGTTCAATTGGTAAAGCAAGTCTAGCAATTTCTAAAAAAATTAAATAAAAAGGTATTTTCAAACTAAAAACATTTCAAAGATTACATTTTGCACTTCCTTTTATTCTTTTATAACCATTTTTTATAATCTAATTTACACAAAATTATAAGTAATTTTTTAAAAAAGCCCATGAAAATTTAGCTATCATAATAAATACAAGTGCTGGAAAATCCACTAAACTATTCATAAATGACACAACAAAACAATTAAATTATCTCCCTCAATTCATACCATATTTCTTATTTAAGATGTTTGTCACTTCGATGCATAAATTATTTTTTGTGGCATTTGACACCTTATTCTTTTTCATATTTAAAACTGGAGCTATAATAAAACAACATTAAATATAACCATAAAAAAGATGGGATATAAATTAATTTATAATAAATTAAATTATATTATAAATATGATAAGATAAATAAGGTACATGTGAGGAAAATATGAAATTAATTCAAAAATTTAAAAATTTCATTGAAATTAATACAGAAAATTATAGCATAAAATGCAGTCCTGCAGCAATTGGTAGAACTGCTATTGTTTAAAAATAAGAATTACCATTTTGAGTTCTCCCAGTATGAAGAGTTTGGAATTTTATTAATCCTATGGATACTTCATCTAATATTTTTGTAAAACTACTGTACTAAACATTTTAAATACCTTTTACAAATTCTGAAAATTTAAATTGAAAATTAAGTTCTTCAGATTTCAGTAAAAATTGACATCCTTTTTCTGAGGCTGTAACAATGGGAGGTCCACCCTGAGCTAGACAAGTAACAGCAACAACTTCATTGCCGAGATTTGCTAACTCTTCAACCTAAGTAAAACTTTAATATAATAATAAACTAAGGAAAATCATAGAGTTAGAGAGAACTCAAGATGAAAACTTACCACTTTTGTAAGCTGATTCAATAGCTTTTTTGATTTAATTTTTTTCTCCTCATTTGAAAGAGGGACTAAGTTATTTCGTTGAAGTAAAGCTTTTTCATTCCAAATACCTTTTTCAGCAACACTTAACTTTGACCAGTTATGACCAAGCTGCTTAAAACATATCTTTTTTTTTTCTAACTCAGCATCTAATTTAAAGTTAAATATATCTCACTATTCATAGAAAAGCATTTTTGACTGATATGATCATAACAATAAATAAAATATTCGTATCATTTATATTTTTACTTTATGATATAAATATATATTATATTGAATATTTATATACTTATTATCTTTTAATCAACATAAATCATCATCAATTAAGCAATTTAAAATTACAGTTGTTTTAAAAGTTCTGAAACTTTAAGTGTTTCACCTCAGCATACATAATGACATCAAAATGTGAAAATGGCTAACTCTTTTATTGTAAGATGGCTTTTCTGGTACTAATCCAATTGAAATCCAGAAGTTTGGCACAATCATTTTCCAAATGATGAACTGGCTTAGGCAATCAATAAATTGTAATATCCAAGGCAAAGTGAAATAAATAAGAATACCTTTAAGCATAAGTAACTGGTTTTGCCTCCAAATATCATAACCCCGTACAGCTTGTGTATTCAAAGAAACTTTCTTTCGATTAACAACTGTTTGAATATCTTCTTCATCATTCTTGCGCTTATTGTTTTTGTGTTGAGCAATGCAGTTCTAGAGAAAAATTTACATGAAAGAAATACAGAACCATAATGAAAAAGACATCAGGAGTCTAATTTTTGAACAGTATGAACAATATTTTTGATCTATGATTATCATCATTATTATTGTTATTAATATTAATATTATTATTATTATTATTACTATTATTATTATTATTATTATTATTATTGTTGTTGTTGTTGTTGTTGTTGTTGTTATTATTGTTGTTGTTGTTGTTGTTGTTGTTGTTGTTGTTATTATTATTATTATTATTATTGTTATTATCATTATTATTATTATTATTATTATTATTATCATTATTGTTATTATTATTATCATATTATATATATATATATATATATATATATATATATATATATATATATATATATATATATATATATATATATATATATATATATATATATATATATGATTATACAGCCTATTGCTGTATAATCATATAATGTTTATACTGATAAAAAATATCAAGATACACATATTTTTAAAAATAAACCAAGCAAATGGTCTAGTACTAGAAAGTTTCTTATTTTAAAAGTACTTTTTTACAACTCTAGTGCTAAAAGTTTCTTAATAGTTTCTTAAGTATCAAATGAAAAAGTAAATAAAATGCAATTAGAAAACATATTAACAAGAAAGATAAAATGTTTTACAGTCAACTAAAATTATTTGAATTCCATTAATATCATTCAATGAAATATAATCCTCAGGTTTGTCTGTGAACAGAACAAAAATAAGAGAATATTCTTTGAACTCTAATTAAAATAAGTTTCCTAATGAAAATAACTTAGCACAAATAGTTTCTTAAGGTTTTGGGGCTTCTAGTATTTGTTTCTTATAAACAAGTTTCTAATAAAAAAAAATAAAAAAATGTGTACTAGCTCTCTGGTTTATATATATATATATATATATATATATATATATATATATATATATATATATATATATATATATATATATATATATATATATATATATATATGTATATCCGTTTGAACCAGTATCTTAACATTATATAAAAGATTAAAGGTTTTAATCAAAAACTAAATTGAGATTCATTTAAAGAATTAAAAGTATAAAGAAAGGATTATAATTTGGTTATTTTTGATTTAATCTCAATCAAGTTTTATAAAGCTCTTAATCAGAGTTCTAAGAGTTAGCAAAGATTGTTTTATCCTTCTACTTTTTTCCTTTACAGATTCCAATTCTATTAAACTTTGTGAAAATCTAAATCTAACAGAAGAATTAAAACTAACCATTTTTGTTGCCATACAAAACGGAACAGGGCATACACAGTTTGATGAGATCAGAAGACAGCGCCACATGTGTGGCGGTGTTGCGCATACATGGCTGATGAGATCGTAAAACATAGAGAAATTTTATTTCGATGAGATCGAAACATTTTACTTAGGATCGGGTGTTGTTTTCATTGAAAATCGTACGCGTAGGAAGTGGTTTATAAGTTACTACAAATGGTACGGTTCACTCCGTTTCTCATGGGACTAAAATGGCAGACTCATTAAACGACAAAACCTGTTCAAGTCCAAACTGTAACAAGCCTGCCAATCTACAATGCCCGACGTGTTTAAAACTTGGTTTAAGTGGGAGCTATTTCTGTGAACAAGTAAACTTTATTTTTTTGTAACCATACAAATATTTTATTCCATAAAAACGGTTTGCGTGGTTATTAACAATTTATATACCTAGGTGCCTCTATTTAAGTAGGGGAACCGCAAACATCTGTTATATTGTACAATGATATCCTTTAGCTTAACGATAAATTATTTAGGTCCTCTACATGAGGAGATTCTTTAAACAACTTACAACAATATCGGCTAAAATTATTCAAATCTATTAAATTATTATTGATGTTTATGATGTCAGAGTGTCTAAAGGAAGTGTACGCAGAAAAGATAAGCGAAACGCCATCTCTCTGCCTAGTTGAAAAATTCTTTCATGGCTGTTAAGTTATTTGTTGCAATTCTTTTAGCCCTAAGCTTTGCAGTTCAGCTGATTCTTATGATTTTGTAGACTTCTAACTAAGTTATCATCTTGGCTGGAATGGTAAAGCGCTAAAGTTTTGACATAATGAAAATATGTTTATGGAAGTCTTTTGTTGCTTATTTTAATCTATTTTGTCAAATATAGCAGAATATGTCAAGACTGCTTGTGCAGGTTATTTGAGATTGCGTTATCTTAGGTATGTATAAACCTAAAACTACATATGAATAAAAGAAGACTTTAAAAAAGTGCATTAAAACATATATATAGAGCAAATGTACACAAGAGGCCAATAATTATATTATAATTTGATTTGCAAACCAAAAGTTTAATGAATTTTTATAAAGATTAAAAGACTTTTATGATGATGTAAAAGTGTTTCATAATGTATTACAATGTTTATTTGTAAACATCTTGCAAGAAGGTTGTATAAATATGTGCTCTAAAGAAATTATTTCTTAGCCATGCATTTTGTTTATTTCATAATATTTTTTTATAGACACTCTTGGAAATTATTTATAATTTCACCTCTAAATAAAACAGATCTAATATTTTCAAGTATTCATTTCAATTTTTTTTTTTACATTTTTTGATCTAAATTAATAAGTCTAAAAAGTTTATGTGGTTAAACACAATTTTGAAGATTAACTTAGAGATTTTACAGATGAAATTAATTCAGTTTGTAGAAGATAAAATCTAAGAATTTTTGCAGTTTTGCTAGAAATTCTTTACTTTTTTGCGTTAAAGCAAGCAGTTTTGTTCATGTTAGATAAACGCTTTTTGTCTTATTGACATTATACTAATTCTAAAATTACAGTATGCTAATTATGTCCTTTTGAACCTCAGGTATTGGTACAATACCATAGGTTATAGAAAGTTAATATTTTTTATTACTCTACTTTAAAAGATTTATTTCTGGACTTGCATATATTTTACAGTTATCAATGTATTCCCATATATACTAGTATAGAAGTTAACTAATATTAACTGGAAAGAGTACTTTAATGTTTTATAAAAAAATGTATAAGTCGAGGTGTGTTTTCCACATATTAATATTTTTATCTTTAAGGAACATTTTTGATCCATTCTAAACAGCTAAAAGTCTTGACTTATACTCAGGTATATACAGTATGTAAAAATAAATATAAAATTATATGTTCTAAAATTTGTGTTCAGAAGAAATACTTGTAAAAATCCCTATAAATCTTTATAAGAATTTATAAATATTTATTTTCTTTGTGTTCTAAATTTAATTATACTTAAAAGTTTATGTATAAAGATATCTAATTAATAAGAAACATTTGTTTACTAAAATAATTGTTGCTTTTTTGTTCTTTTTTGCAGATAAAATTATTTTTTACATTTTAATGATTTATTCATAGAACAAACTGAACTTAGTTCAAAAAAAAAAAAAAAAATAGAAATTGATAATTACATTGAAAGGATATAAATTTTGTTATATGGAAAAATCTTCATTCTTTCAATTTTTGATTTTATTTTCCTTAGAAGCCATTTGGCAGCATCTGTATCTTTTAATCCTTCAGACTTTTGAAACCATCACTCTTTTCTTCTTCTTCTTTTTTTTTAAGGCATGTTTCAAGAATGCATGGAAAGAACATAAAAAAATTCATTCAGAAACTGGTATTTGACACAAGTTTTAAATTAATCATTTTGGTGTAATTTGTTTTAGTTCCAAAGGTTTTTATTTAAAATGTTAAGTTTAATCAAAATTTAGTTTCTTTAAAATATTTAGGATTGCAAGTTAATGCTCTTAGTGAAGCGCTGTCTAAAAAGCAGGTTTCTGATTTTTTACATGGAAATGTGAAAACACAAAATCCATGGCCCGATTTTCAATACACAGGAAAACTTCGACCATCATACCCTTTGGTAAGCTATTTTAATTATTTGTATTTCTAAGCTTTAGACAAGATTATTCAAAATTTAGTTGCATTAAGTAATTAAAAATTTTATATAGTTATATGTATAGTATATATATGTTATGAGTATATATGTTATAGTATATATATAGTTTATAGTATATATGTATGAGTGAATATTGAATGTTTAAATTTAAAATTTATCCTAAAAAAAGAAAAGAAGCTGAAATAGTCTTTCATTTATATTCTTTTCATATATTCACATATATTTCTTTTCTTATGTAAAAAGTAAAAATGAAAAAAAAAAAAAAAAAAAATTTTATCAGTTATTGAACATTTTCAAGTTTTTATTTTTCTACATATTGATGTTAGAAAAACTAAATATAAGTAAAAATATAAAAAAGTCTTCTATTTAATTATTTAAGTTCACTGCCTTTAATTTAGAGCAAAAAGCGGCATGTTCCAAAACACATTCAGAGACCAGATTATGCTGACCATGAGCAAGGTTTAGTTTTTTATGCTTTTTTTTTTTTTGCTGAAGTTTCAAAAATTTTCTCTAAAGGTAGTGCACATGTCAAATTATTATCCACTATTTATAACTTTCTATTATGACCTTGACCCTTTCTGAATTCAAATATAAATTGTGTGTTTCTTAAAAGGTTTGCCTCTAAGTGAAATCACATCAAAACGATCAACTCAAATTGTTCAGCTCACATCAAAAGAAATTGAGGGAATGAGAGTAGTGTGCAAGGTTTGCAATTCTTTCATGCAAATTTTTATTTGTTGTAAATGTAAAATATGTAAAAAAAAATCTATGAAATGTTTATTTGATTATTTAAAACACATTTATCTAAAATACTAATAAAAACAGCAGAATAAAAATCATTTTAAAAATGTCTAAAAATTTTTTTGTAGAAAACCTTACTATAAAAAATATTGAAATTGTAAATCATTTTGAAAAAGAATCATTAGCTCGAAGTATAATCTATGATAAATTAAAAAGATTTGCAACTGATCAGTCTTTTTTTGATAAAAAGCACAATGCTCATCCAACATCCTGGATTTTGAGAAAAGGAAGCCAAACTAAAGATTTGCCAACAATGAAGAAAGGGATCAATCCTTAATTTGGTGTAAATCAATTGACAATGGTTGTCAATTTAAAAAAATTAATATTCAATACAGAAAATGTGAAAGGACTCCCAAATACACTATATAAAGTCAAAACAAATTAAGGAAACAGAAAATTTACTCTAAATACGATATCACTTCTGGTCATCAATGATGAAAATTACTTTTGTTTTGCAGGCGCTAACATGTCTGGAAGTTCTGCATACTGCATAAAAATCAAAGAGAAATATTGCAGAAAGTGTTGGCTTTGTAGGAAAAGAGAAATTTCCAAAAAAATTGTTTATGTGGATAGCAGTATCTCAACATGGAATGTCCAAGTCATTGTTTTGTACTTCCAAGGCTGTAGGATTCAATACATCAATCAATGTCAAAGAATGTTGTTATGTCAATGAATGTTTAGAAGAATGACTTCTCACAAGTATTCACAAGTAACGTGGCAACTTTAACTATTTATTTTGACCAGAGTTAGAAAGTTCTTATTGCTCTAAGGATTCTCTAAATTTGATGGACGAATGTTGATATCGATAAGGAATCTAACCCACCAAATGTGTCTCAAGCAGAACCAATTGAGAATATTTGACTCAAAAGGTTTATGAGGGAGATTGGAAAGCTTCAACAGAGCAAGTTTTGATTAATCACATTAAATTAAAACTAAAAGAAATTGATTTGAATTTTTACAGTTGCTTATAAAAGTTATTAAAGCAAAATTGAGATTTATTGCAGATGGAGTTTTTTCACATAAGAAGTAACTGATTTTTAATCAGTGTATTTCAATATACAAACAAAAAAACACTAAATACTAAATATAATACTTATGTAACTATACTAGTTTATATAGATAAAGTTTGTCTTCAATCTCTTCTTCAAAAATTGAAAAGATACTTCTTACTGGCTCATCTTTCATTTCCCATTCCTCTTTGTCTTCTTTGCTATCATCATCATTATAGGCCATAAAGTTTGACAATTCTTTTGAATTGAGATGCTCACTTTCAAGCAGAATGGACACAATTCTGTTTTCTAATGGGTCAATAGCAGCTGAGTAGATGTTTGGTCTATTGTCATGCTCTATTGCCTTTGTGATTCCAGCTGCCTTCCAATCATTAGCTATTATATCATAATGTTTATAGGACCTGAGATAATCATAATGCTCAACAGTCCATATAGCTTGCAATGGTTTCAAAATTGACAGCTTCAATTTAATTTCAATTTGTTAATGGTTTTTTCTTCATTAACTGTTAATTCAAAATGTTGGAACAGGTTTGTAATAGTTGCTGATACTTGGATCATGAAATTATTTTCTTTCAATATTTTTAAGAACAGGGTCTGTTGTTTGACCTTTAGATACATCCAACAGTTGTTCATGTTCCGATTTAACATATGGTATGATAATTTGACTAAAAGTTTAAGAGATTCTGTTGTGTTACTATAGTGTCATTTACACTAAGCAAAAATGAATTTAAATTTCTGAAAGATTGGAAAAGTTTTACCCACATAAATTGTTTGTATTGGCAGGAAAGATTTGTATATTTTCCAAAGGTGGTAGTAATTGCATTTTTGAAGTAGATCATATAGTGGCTAATCTATGTTCTACTTCAAAAATGCAACTAATTTTTGCAAAGAAGCAATATTCAAAAATTTGGTTGATTTGGGCAAAATCTGTAAGAACAAAAATTTTTTCCACAATTTCCTCTCTTAATTTACCTGAAAATTTCGAAGTGTGTTGATTTAAAGGAAATAACCTAATTCAAGAAATTAAGAAAACTTTTTATTCTATTAGCATGTGTGACACTCTCCCTAATACTTGGAGTTGTATTACACATAAGTTTAAATTTTTTAGCTATCCTAATATTAAAGGATGACAATTTTTAAAAGTCTGTCTAATTATAGCTTTAGATATTGCCAATCAATCTTACAGAATGTTCCATTCAAAATCTGTTTTTAAACTTATAACATTCTGTAACATTCATTGGTAACATTTAAAACTAGACTTGGACTTTTAGATTTTGTTATTCTTTAGTATTATGTCTTTAGTATTATGACTTTAGTATTGTCTTTAGTATTATGACTTTAGTATTATGTCTTTAGTATTATGTCTTTAGTATTATGTCTTTAGTATTATGTCTTTAGTATTATGACTTTAGTATTATGTCTTTAGTATTATGACTTTAGTATTATGACTTTAGTATTATGACTTTAGTATTATGACTTTAGTCTCTTCTTTCACATGAAAAAAGTTTTGGATCAATGAAATTTCAATGAAACTCCAGGAGTTAGTGAAAGCATCATCCATGATAACAGAGCAAAAAAGTTATTGTTAGTTTTAAATAAAAAAATAATCATCAAGTACTTTGAATTAGATTATTTTCTTCATATTTTTAAAACTTCAAAAAATATCAAGAACCATTTTTCCGCCAGTTTCTTTTACTAGAACTCTTCTTTCATTTGAAAAAAAATTTTTAATCCATAAGTTAGGCAATTTCATGAATTAGTGAAAACACAAGCCATGCTAACAGTACAGAAAATTTGTCTTGAGCACTTTAAAATCAAAAAATGACCAGAAGTTTTTGAATTCAGCACCCTGAATAATAGCAAAATACTAATTTTCAACTATTTTCTTTTACTAGATTATAAATAATTCAGGAAAAAGTAATACCATAAAATCCATAATGGGAAAAGAATAGGGCATTTTAAGCTAAATTTCAAAGTGTTATAATAATTGAACTGTTCAAAGCTGGGAGCTAAAATTTTATATTTTTTGATATTTAATAACTGTACAATGGTTCAAGTTTGAAGGAAATCTGAGGGGTTGGATAGAAAAAATTAAAATTTAAAAGTTAAAAACACTTGTTTTTATTGTAATATTTTAAAATGTTTGCAAAAAACTAGAACTTATGTATAATTACTTAACTTTTTGTTTATAATTTATGATCTTACAATACTGTTGTTGTTGAACAATTCAGTTTTAAAAAAATGTAGTTCTGTGGTTCATTTTTGAAAAGTTATTTTAATTTTATTTAGAGTTGCATTAATTTCCAAATTTACTTAGGTATTTACTTATCATTTTTATTATTTTATTATTTTAATTCTTATCATTTATTATTTTTATCTTTTTGAATTTATAAAACTGGAAATATTTTTCACTTTCGTGAATAAAAACTTTAATAAAGATTTCATATAATTACTATTGATATGTGTATGTTATAAATTCCATAAAACGTTTATTTAAATGTGTTAGGTGTTGTAAGCTTTTTTCTTTAAATTAATTCTTTTATAGTTAGCCCGTGAAGTTTTAGACATTGTAGCAAAGGCTGTGCGCCCAGGGATTACAACTGATGAGCTTGATAAAATTTGCCATGAGGTCATTTTTCTCTCAATTTATGCACTTTATTTAAAAATAACTTTCTCTTTCTTCAAAATTACATATGTATGTATGTATGTATGTATGTATGTATGTATGTATGTATGTATGTATGTATGTATGTATGTATGTATGTATGCAATTTTGATTTTCAGAAACATTTAAATAAATATTTTGAAGTAAATGCAAATTGAAGCTTTAAATTGTTTGAACTTTAGGCAACAATAGAAAGAAACTGCTATCCTTCTCCTCTAAACTACTATCAGTTTCCTAAAAGCTGCTGCACGTAAGTCTGATGTATTAACTGACTGTATCATCTTATTGTCATTCACTATTTTTCAGATATAATTTTGTATTAAGCATGTCACTTTTGTCATTTAATTTTGATGAAATTCTTTTCTTTACAAACTTGTGTTATTGTAATATTTGAAGAGTTGCTTGTTTTTTTCAAATCATGGGTCAGTTTTTGCATATTGGTATCACATAGGTTATATTCTCATCTGATTTGGCATTGTTAAACAAATATTTTGTTGTGTTAGGTTAATATTCTTATTTTAGTTGAAAGTTGTTCTTTGATATCTTTACTGTACTTAGTTCTGTAAATGAAGTTATCTGTCATGGAATACCTGACCTTCGTAAACTAGAGGAGGGAGATATTATCAACTGTGAGTAATCAAATCTCTGTTTTTTACTCATACTAAGAAGTTTTTTCACTTTAGAGTTTTGTTTTTTCATTATTTCTTTAGTGGATGTTACTTGTTATTATAATGGTTTTCATGGAGATCTTAACGAAACTATGTTCGTTGGAGAAGTTGATGAAAATTCAAAGCTTTTGGTAAAAACAGCTTATGATTGCTTAATGGCTGCTGCAAATGAAAGTGAGTATTTGTTTTAGGTGTCAAATTTTGTTTACCTATTTCTAATGAGTTTCACAATCTGTAGTGATGTTTTTCTTTTGTATATAGTTTCATATTTTAGTAAAACCTGGAGTTAGGTACAGAGATATGGGCCAGTATATACAAAATGTTGCACATGCTAATAGATGCTCTGTAACACGAACTTATTGTGGTCACGGAATTCACCAGTAATTAGTTACTCAATTTATTAGGATTTATTTTACCAGTTTCCAGTTTCAAAAAGTTTTTAAATACTTTTAAGTTCGATGTTGAAAAGTTAGCAATTAATTTTATTTAAAGGAAGTTGTTCCATGAGAGATTCTTGCTATAGATAAAATTTGATCATAATTTTGTTGCTCTTAGGTTATTTCACACTGCTCCTAATGTTCCTCATTATGCAAGTATGTTGGTGGTATTTATTATAGTTTTATTTAAGTGTTCATCTCTTATTATTTTTTATGCAAGTATGTTGGTCGTATTTATTATAGTTTTATTTAAGTGTTCATCTCTTATTATTTTTTTTTAAAAAAATTCTGCTTTACTATGATTTTTCTATTTTAAAGGATCTGTCGTATTATAGTTATGGCATGTATATATTTTTTATATATATGCTATAGTTACATTGCTATAGTTAAAGCATATATAATTTTTTTGGATCTACTTCATTGTTTACTTTTAAAAAAGTATTTAATTTTTCACTTAGAACGAGTTCAACAAAAAGAATACAAAAATTAAAAATAACCATTTATAGCAAATAATATTATGATGAAAGGAATGCCTTTCTTATGTAAAAAAAGTTCCTTTCCAAATAATTGTCTTTTTCTAGAGAATAAAGCAGTTGGTGTAATGAAGGCTGGTCACGTATTTACAATCGAACCTATGATAAACCAAGGTATGAAAACGTTTTTTTTGACTGGCTTGTATTAGCACCATTTTCATTTGTTAATTTGTGATGTTAATCTCATCAGTACTAATAATCTTTTATTCGTATATTTACGCAGCTTATCTAAACAAGAAATCTTTTAAACAGAGCAGATTTATTTTATACTTTTCTGTGTCCCAAGAGTTCTTGATAATTCATTTAAATGACGTGAAAAAGATTGATGTATATCGTTATTTTCTTTTTTTGGTTCAATCGATCCTGTACTACTTGTATCTGTATACAACGTTGCTGTAGTGTTTGAACGTCTTTTTACTATTTCTTTTTCTCTGTTAAAGCACGATAAAGTTTTCTTCGTTAAAGTTCGTAGCTCTACATTTGTAGTTGTGTAGATTATTGGGTTTAAGATGGACTGGATATAGGTAAGCAGATATAAAGAATACGCATACTTAATGGTATTATAATTAAAATTCTTGTCACTTACGGCTTCTACCAACATTAATATTGCATATGGAAGATTGCACAAAATGCATGTTACTACAATTAAAAATGTGGTTCGCACAGCTTTTGGGCTCCATATATCTTCCGTTAACTTTTTGTTCTTTGACTTTGTTTTGCTTGATTTTTTATCCCCTTGTTTTCCCTTATTTTTCTTTTCAACCTCTGATTGACTTGAAGACGGGACTACTTTTATATGGCTTAAATTCGTTAAGGCTCTTAGTCTCCCGTAATGCTGCGACGCCATTTGCATTATCTGTATGTTTAAATAACTCGTAGCAGCTATCGGTATAATTGTTACGCCTATAGATACCCATAGTAAGAACTCTTTTTTTACGATGCGAGTCAGCATGCATTTTTGAAATTCCTTGCTGGAGCATTGTCTTTTTACAAACGCTATTCCTGTAACGATTGGCAATAGTGTAGCTACTGCACTTCCCCATAAAAATATAATATAAAACGTAATTCTGCGTTTATTCATTTGTTGTGCATACGCCAGAGGCTCTCTTATGTATATATATCTATCCAACGAGAGTAAGCTCACTGTTCCTATTGACAGACTATAGCCTACAGCTACAATTGATAATGTTATTTGGCAAAATATAAACTTTTCAGTTAAATGAAGTAAGACGCTTGCAAAAGTAGCGATCGTTGTAATGATTATGTCGCTAAATGCTAGATGTGCGTAAAGAAAATACGTACAAGTCCGTAATTCTCGGTGCTTTAGTATCACGACAAGAACTAAAATGTTAAGTACCATTCCGATCGGGCTAAATATTGTTAACACCCCGATATTTATGACTCGTAAAACTGACATGGTTGAGATCATCTGAAAAAGAAAAGATATCAACATTAACCTTTGTAACACTCCTCTGTGTTCTTCATGATGTTTAGTTTAAAGTTCTTACTTTTTTTTTTTTTTTTTTTCAATGCTTTCATCAGACATCAGTATAATGCATTGAATCCAACATAAGTGAAAGCAATATTTTTATTGCAATATTTATACAGCACCTCTTGTGTTGATTTTTTTTCTATTCTTTGCAAATGCTGTTTTCCCAATCTCTGCTTTTGTTTATTACAAACGAAAGTATTCTAAGGCTTCTTAATCTACTTTTTCATTTTATGTATCGATTAAAAAAAAGGATAAAAAGGAAATATCATGAAATGACAAGATTGGCTTTTTTAAAAAATTTTTATTTACATTATTTAGATAAAGTTTTTAAGTCAGTGATTACAATTAAATCTTATCATTTAACATTTTTCATTTGTAAGGTACTTGGCGAGATTTGACTTGGCCTGACAATTGGACTGCTGTAACACAGGTATCGCTTACGGCTCAGTTCAATTTTTGTCATTTTAACAAACCAAAAAGACAGTAAAAGCAAACGAAAAACATTTTTTCTTAACAAAAAAAAATTTATTTGTAAAATTCAATTATCTTGTTTCAGGATGGCCGTAGATCTGCTCAGTTCGAACAAACCTTTCTTGTTACTGAAACTGGAGTCGAAATTCTCACTGCTCGTAAAAATAATAGACCTTACTTTCAGGATCAACTAGATGGAATATAGATTTGAATAATTTTGCGTTTATAGTTCCCAAGCTTCTTTACTAAAAAGTACTGATTTTACTGAACGTGATTTTTTGCGCAATATTTTATTGGTTTATGTGCAGTTTAATTAGTTTTTTACACAACACCATCTTTTGTGTATTAAACAATAGTTTGATTCCCTAAGCACCCTGATGATCGTATTGCATGTTGCTATACGACCATCATTACCGAGTTTTGGCTTACTACCAAAATGGTTTCGTAGACGTATTTCTTCAACGTTTTTTTTTTTTTTTTTTTATTTAGGAATGCGGGTTCAATTACGTTTTTTCAGTTTAAAACAATTTAAAGAATTCTCTTCGTTTTATTACTCAGTCGAATCCTCTTATCGTCAAAGAAGCTCAGGAAACTTCTCTTGTAATAAAATTGTTCTAATTCTTTTCATTGCTCTGAAACAAAAAAAAAAATTTTTTAAAAAAAAAATATATATATTTCACTACCTCTGATGGCCATAATGTGGGTTGTAAACTGTGAAAATTAAAAAACCCAAACATTACTTACCAACACTATCAACACTGTCAACACTATTATTAAGACAGCGCAAAGATGTTCGACATCAAACTAATTTCAAAGTGAAATCTTTCAAAAGTTACTGCAAATCACGTGACATGTAAAAAACACTGTAATGAAACTTTTTTTACCAGATGTTCTGGAGAGATCTCCTGAGATGCGCAATCACTAGTTACAAATTAGATCAAAGTATCTCTGCTGTTAATATAATATGTATTATAGCATATCAATTGTCATAGTCTTTCAACCAAAGTTTAGAGATAACGTTTCTATTTTTAATAATCATACCTATTTTTTAAAACTTACTTTATGTTTGAAAAGATGGTGGTACATAAAAAAAACTAGTTTTCAAAAATATTTTTAACTGTATAAAAGACCACAAATTTTGGTTAGAGCTTGGTTGTAAAAACTGCTATAAAGCGATTATTTCAAAGAAAAGAATTATGCCGTAATAGAAGAGAAGAAATTCTTGAAGCTTTAAAAAAGAGGTGTCTCAGGGGGCGGTTGCACAAGACGGAACGAATTTTACTTCCTTAAACCAACACGACAACCTAATTATTCTATTTTAAATAACTTTGCTCCTAAGACTTAACAGTACGTTTCCCAGAATTAGTTTTGATTTTAAGGAGTTTATTTTCTCAAGACTAATTTAAATGTCAACAATCAATTTTACTGCCTCTAAAATTTTGGCAGAGAATTTACCATGTAAAATCGATTTACTGTAAACTATTAATTTATAGAAAATCAACTTTAAGTGATAAATTTCTCCAGTGGGTATAAAACTTTAACTAGTATTCACTGCGTTTAGACTTCTAAAAATATTTTTCATTACTATTGGTGTTAAAGAACTTTTACTATTGGTGTTAAAGAACTTTTATTTTTGAAGAGCTTCCATATTCCAAAATAAAAATGTGCAATCGTCAGTTTTTTTCAAATTTTTGTATTTTGAAATTTTAATAAGTTTAAGTTACTCAATTTTTAGTTCGTTTTGTTATAAATTTATGAATTTCGCACTAGAGCTTCATCAATTTTTTATTTGCTTTACAAATTCCCTTTATACCAAAAACATATTTAAATTTCTACATTGAAGTTAAAATTTAAAAATCATTAAAAAGATAAATAATCCGAATATAGCGATAATATTGCAGATCTAGTAACGCCCACAAAAACAACAAAACAGTTACATAATTCAAAGAATATATTTGGTCACACTCTCTATACAAAAACAAAGCAAAAAATAATCACTTTCTAACCTAATAAAAAGTGACAAATTCTCAGTCTCATTTTAATAAACGCTCTAAATATATTAAATCTTATTTGCATAACATAAAATAAATAACAGTGTCGGTAAAAGAGCAAAAAAAAAATAAAAATAAAATCATCTTTACTCTTGCAACAAAAAAAAAAACTTTACTTTTTCGAAGCCAGTTTTTTGCGTTGCTTTCAAATGGAAAATTTTTCTTAATAAAATTCTCTTTATTTTTTATTATAAATATATTTATATCATGTTTTAATTAATTTTTTTTTTTATACGAAAGTGAAAAAGAGACAAACTTTAATTATAGGAAAAATCGCTTTAAATAGCGTCACAAATTTTTTCTCGAATCGAAACAAACTTCGAAAAAATAAATTTGCATTTTCTTCAAAGTTTTTTCAAATTGAAAGCGAAAAAAATGTTAAATAAAAAAATTTCACCCTACTTTAAAATAAAAACTGTAAATAATATTATTTAATAATATCTTTAAATCTATTATTTTCTCTCTAAATAATATATTTCAAAAAACTCTTAAGAAAAAAATCTACACAAAAAATGACTCTGCGTTAAATACAATTACTTAGCGCTGTAACTATTTTACAAAAAAAAGTACAAACGAAAAACACAGGAACAAAAGATATAAGAAACTGTCTTGTTGAGAAATATTATAATAGCAAGATAATCAAGTTAAACGAAGAAAGACTATTTATCTTCTATGTGGGTTGTTTGTAAAAGGTTGCTTCAGCGACAAGAAAAGAAAGTTTACTGGGTTAACTTATATAAAAAGATTTCTCGTTTTCAAATAAGTTTCAAAATAGAGAAAACAAACCGTTGAGCTTCCTAAAACCTGCAAACCCCCGGAATTAGCAAACCGTCTAAGTGCTGAAACAACCTGGTTTCGGCAAAAGAAAAAAAGCAAACAAAAACAAACAAACGAAATGCGCGATGTGCACCACAACAAGTAGCACATCATTTTTCGACTACAAATAAAATTCAAAAAATAAAAATAAAGATAAAAAAATACTAAAAATTTCAATCTTTACCACGGAAATTTATATTGAAACGATGTAGAAAATATAAATATAATTAAATAAGTAATAAGTCGCAAAAAAATCAATAAATTCATTCGAAAAAAACAAAAAAAAAAACAAAACAAAAAAAACAAAAAAAAAAACAAAAAAAATATGTAAAAACGAAGTGTATGACGTATGATAAAGCAAATATCGCAAACAATATTTGAAAAAATGTACTGCCTATGAACAAATGGTGGTGGTTGTGGTTGGGGCTCAACGACGAACGTTAAGTTAGGGTAACAAAAAAATATCTTTTAAAAAAGAAAGTTCTCAAAAAGAACCAGAATACCATTAAAAGAAAAATACGGGCAAGAGAAAATGTTAAAAAGGCAACACGATTTTCTCGGAATATTTCCCGATAAAAACATCTTCAAAATAATCGTTTTTAAATCTGCTCTTATTATAATAATTTTTTTTTTTTTGGACATCCTTTTCAAAATAGACGTGCATTTGATTTTAATATATTAAAAAATGGGCGTCATAAAACTATCTTATATATTACACAAAAAACCTTAATAATAAATTCTTTAAAATACTTTTATAATACTGTGTGGCAATTTGAAAACTGAAAAAGTTTCTTTTTAAATATATATTCATAAGTCTGTTTATTTTATCGATAATTTATATTATTTACCTGCTTTCTGTTCTTTTGTAAATTTAACTAAGAAACAGAAAATAGGTCGAGGGGGAAAATTTATAAAACAAAGAAAACCAAAAGTAAAAACTACCTAAAAAATTGTGGATTTCATAAGAATTCTTTGGCGATTGCAACTTGATGACGAGTCAAAAATTTTCAAGAGCTACAAATAAATAAAATATAAAATTAAAAAATTTTTTTTTTTGAAAGCAATGTTCAAAGGTATCCCAAGAACTTACCATTACCATAGTAATAACTTAATTGTAGAGTTATTGTAAAATATAGAGGATATACCCTTCAGTTGTCAGTTAATGATCATAGCATGCACTAATATATCCCCAACATAATATATATATATATATATATATATATATATATATATATATATATATATATATATATATATATATATATATATATATATATATATATATATATATATATATATATATATATATATTAGGGATCGCTAGTCTACGGTATACTAAAAATTTAGTGTACAGTTTACCGTAAAGTATACCATAAAGTACAACGTAAACTAAACTTTTTATTTATTAATTTTTTTTTATTACTATTATTATTAATTTATTTCAGATCAGAGATATCCATGGAATAAACAATCTTAAATCTTAAAACGGTGAAGAGCAGCACAAACAATCTGGTATAAAAATATAACAACTTAACAAAATAAAGTTTTTATAAGTAAATCTAAGAAACAAAAATTGAATTTAAAAAAGTCAAATAATAGACATGGTCCAGTAATTTAATTCATTAAGAAAATATAATTATCAGATTATCAAGAAAGTCAAAAAATATTTCACAAATAAAAGTAAACAGGTGTACTATTCTGTATACTAACTCTTTATGTACCAAGCATACGGTAAAGTATACTGAAATGTTAGTATACCGTATACTGTAACCGACGATCCCTAATATATATACAATGTAATCAATATGGTCAGTAAAACAGACATACTTATTAAAACATTTCTCAACATGTCCTCGGAATGCTTCCGTATCATGATAGCGTGCACTGCACTTGCCACAATTGAAGCTTCCTGGAACTCTCATGCCATTTTCAAGATTTTCTCTATCTTCTTTTACAATGTAATCTGATGGATTAGCTACAGGAGTTGCTGTGCGACTACCTGATATGTTATTCATGTCATCACTACAGGTAGACCATGAGTCAACACCTAATTCAATATGATTGAGAAACTTATTAAAAAAAGTAATTAAAAGGTTATAATAAAAAAGCAATTAAAAACTAAATAGGCAAATAACTAATTTGAACAAAAAAAAAAAACAAACAAAAAAAAACAAAAAAAAAACATAACATATCAATTAGAAAAAAAACATGACATATCAAACAGAACACACATATCAATTATGATACCTGAAAAGTTTTTCATGGCATTTAGTCTGTCAGATTGTCCACCATATGGACTATTGTTTCGATCACTGTGACTTGAATACTGATTTTCATTTAATTGCCAGTTAGAGGAAGATGGCATTCTCACAGCATTATTATTCAAGCTTTCACCATTAAAAATAATTGGTAATGTAGGAGCATGCTGGGACCAAATGTTGTTCACATAACTGAACTCATTTGCCCCACCCTTTAAAATATGATTAGATATAGTCAATTAGAGGTTAAGTCAAGCCAAAATTGTGGCTGTTTATCATGAAGTTAACTTGGTTAAATTTTTTAATAAGATCTGTATTTGTTCACAAAATTTTAAACTATAATATTCAGGAAAGAATTACCTGACCAACTTGTCGTGCTTGATTAGCAACAGTAGTTGGAGGAACCATCCATGGGTCATTGTTTTGTCCTAGTAATGGAGATCTTGGAGATCGATTCATTGCTGACATGGGAATAGGATTTCTAGTTTGTTGTGCTAATCCTTGTCTTTGTGACCATTGATCAAAGTCAGTTATATCACCAAAACTAAAAGAAAACTCAATAAAAAGACCTCACTTTAAATACAAGACCTCCCAAAAAAAGAAAAAATTTTGTACTTAAATTTTTCTGAAAGTAGAATCTGATTGCATTCAAACAAAGAGTGGTATATGCAGCAGCATTATACATGGATAAAAACTTTATGGTTATTTAGAATCCAACTTAAACAAACCTCTGAGGTCTTCTTGAGACTCCTCTACCATTACTAGGAAACCCATTCATACTTGATTGTCTTGTTAATGATGGATCATTTACTGGAGAACTTTGTCGCCCATTTAGAACAGGACTTGATGGGTCTTGGTTAATTACAGCAGAGTTTTTTAACAGATTTGTAGCTATATCTGTTCCCATACGAATCTTGGGATTGAAGTAAGCAGGGCTGCTAAGTTGACGAGCAAATTTATTTCCTCCCTAAAAGTAAATATTGCTTTAAACAAACAATAAAACAAAAGAAAACTGTTTTTTAAGTTGCATTTTGATTGAGAGACCTTATTTTTTGTTTGTTTTGAAGTTAATGATTTTTTTTAGCTATAATAAAAAACCTATACAACATATAGTCATTTTAATGAACACTAATTTAAATAGCCTTTAACCTGAGAAGCGAATCTTAGTTCTATATTAAAACAAAACCAATTGAAAAATAAAACACTTAGTACCTTGATACCAACAAACTCAGAGTCAAGATCCCAACTATTGACTGCAGGATAGCTGGGTGGTTTGTAGCGTGTCACCTTGATAAATAAAATTACAGTAGAACTAAAAGAACTTAGGAAAGAGATTTTTCACTGATTTAAGTCAGTGCACTTTTTTCATAAGAAAAAAATTTTCACATGTTAAAGTTTCTTTAGAAATTTTTTGAGTAAACATTTGACAAATAAATCTAACAACTAACACAAATGAGTGAAATAATATTTGAAAATACCTGATGCCCCATTTGCAAGAACTCCTGGTTCTGTAAAATTCTTCTATCACCAGTATTCAGTCTCATGATATGTTCTTGGTATTTATATACCTGAAAACACCAAACAATAAGTTAATAAAGAATAGGAAGTTTATTATATTAGCCATAAGCAAATTTTTTTTTTGAAATATTTTCTGTTATAGAGCACATATTTTATTGTCCTGAACTTTATTCTTAGAAACACCATATTTTAAAGGTTGAATTTACTTTGATGAGATTTTTTTTTTTTTTTTTTGCAGTTAAAGATTTTTTTCAACTATAATAAAAACTACAAACATTGTTTTGAATGATAAATTCTCTTTTCATTGTTTTTGCTTTTCCATATTATAAATTTCATTCATCTTAATGCTTAAAAACTACAAACCTGTTCTTGTAAAGATTGATTTCTACTTTGAAGAATTTCAAGATCTCTACGCATCTTTTCACGCTGAGCCTGTGCTCTCTCTCGATCTTTGCGTTCAGTTAAAACATCATCTTTAAACATTTCTGTCTGATAGTTTTAAAAATGATAAAAATGATAGACTTAAATTTCAAAAAAAAATAACACTGATAAATTTAATGGATACCAATATTACACAAACATCAGATAAGAATTTAAATTGAAAACAAAAAAACCTAATTTATAAAGCAATATTAAATAAAATAGAGATTATTAATGATAAGTATTTCTTTTAGGTAAATTCTAAGACTTTCAATAACTCCTCAGTTTTAATTAACACTTGCCATAAAAATGTGAAAAGTTTATATGACCGAATGATAAAATAACTTTATGCAATAGAAAACAGGATGTGACCAATTTCAATGTATCATTTTAAGTAATATTAAAACCTAAATAATGCTTATGTGTTGGTTGTGGAAATTAAAACACTATATAGTTTTAATGAGATGTTGCACTTTAACCCCATTACATTAATTGTAAACCCATAACAGACATTGCTCTTTAACCTTATTACATTAATTGTGAACATCTCCAATTTTCTAATAAATTTTTGCTGGTATCTGAACTTTTCTAGATTGTTGCATGGATGACAGTTTATACTTTTATTATTGAAAACAATGAAATACTATTATAATTGTTTTGAGTTCTATAGCAATAAGTAATTCTGTGCCCAACAAAGATCATGTGTCACCCAACACCATTTATGGATATTCAAGATCAGTTGTGTGTTCAAAGGAATCACATTAAAAACCTAAAGATTGATGAAAAAGCAAATACCAAAAAGAACAAATGTAGAAAACAAGAAACCTGCTGCTGCAGCATAATAAGCTGTTCATGGTTAGGCAAACCATGATCTTGTATCATCTTCTTAAGTTTTCGAAATTGATCACACTCTTGTTCAAGTTCATTCTGTATACGACACAATTCTTCATTTTTCATCTACAATGATAAAAGCCATTCATATATTCAAGACTAAAAGTAAAAACCAAGTAAAAATAATCATAAGATGTCAATTAATTATGCTTTGTTATAATTTCAGGTTTTAGTCAAACAAAAATCTAATCAATGAGTGACCAACAAGAGTAAGCCTTCATAAGATTCAGTTTCCCATAAAAGTGCAAGAAGGTCTCACCTGATATGACTTACAGTTTTCTGAAAGTTTTTCAATTTTATGTTTGAGTTTGTTTTGCTCTACCAACAAGAGATATCTGTCTTGACGTTCACGATCCATTCCCTCTTTTTCTATTGCTATGTATCGCTCTATTTCAATTTTATGGGTTTGCTCATTTAGCTGAAGATTTTTGATAACTTCTTGCATACTGTCAACCTCTTTTTGAGAGGTTGTCTTTTCAAGTGTAAGCAGCTTTAACTGCTGCTCACTTTGTGCATTAGTTTTCTCCATCTCTTTAATTTTCTATATAACAAGTTTCAGAAGCCTTTAACAATTTAAAAACTTAGCAAGCAATAATATGACCAGGCCCATCAAGAAGTGAGGTTAGGGTTGCAGAAAATTTACCAAGGGTTTCACACTGGGTAAGAGCCCACCGAATTGAGTGGCAAAAAATTTTTTATTGACTACTATGTGTTTTTTTGTTTATAAATAAATTCATATAAACTTTTTTTTTTATAAAAAAAAAAAAAAAAAAAAAAAAAAAAAAAAAAAAAAAAAAAAAGAAAACATAAATTTTTCTTAGTCACATACGTAAAAATTTTTTAAGAGGAGTAGCATACTGAAAAACTAATCCCCTTCCTTTGTAACAGTACCTGGACTTCAGAGGCCAACCACAGTAAGTTAGCCCTGATATCACTCATCCTCTTGATGAGCTTGAATAAAAGATACAGTAATGATTTTCATTAGTAAAATCATTAAAATAAACAAAAATAATTTACATAAAATTCTTACTTCTTTCAGCTTTTCAACTTGCTCACTTAATTTCTCCATTTTATCTATTTTTTCATTTGTTACTGTTTCTTTACTTCGACTTTTAATCGAGGCTTCAAGATTTGCTTTGTAATCAATTTTTTCCTTTAAGAATTTTGTTTCTTGCTGTTGTGAAGAAAGCTTAAATTCATGTTCTTCCTTAAGCTTGTCAGCTTCTTGTTTCAACTTTTTCACTGAGCTTTCTAAATTACATATAGTTATGTCTTTTTCTTGAAGGCTACACTCTAGTTGAATTAGCTTAAGAACAAGATGTACTGGCTCTGGAAGGCCAGTCAAATCTAAAATTAAATTGAAGAGGATTAGAATTGACACTAGAAAATAAAAATCATGATTTTTTTAAACTATAACTAAAGTATTTGCATTAGATTAGTATGTTTTCTTATGGTAAACTGTTTATAAAATGCACTATGCTAGCCATCTAACCTACATATTTCTAAAAACATATACCTTCTGTTTGAGCAACCAGCTTAGTGATTATTGATTTCATTTCAAACAATTCTTCTTTTAGACTTGAAGAATCATTTGTCTGAGTCAAGAAAATAAAAAAATCTTATAGAATGATAATAAATTATTTTAACTCTATAGAAAACATTATTTTATAAATTGTGTTAAACATAAAAAAGAACTTTTCAGTTTAGATAAACATGTTTTCAATATTGAAAAAAATCTGCAATCAAGAAAAAAATCTGCGAGTTATCTTTAAACTGGGTTAAACTTTGTTCTAAAAATCACTATTAACATGAGAATTAATTTTAAACATAAAAAAGTGGTAAAACTAATTAGTTTTAAACAAGTAATTAAAAGTTCTTAAACCTAATTTCTTAGGATTACTATTATAATACAAAGATCTCCTATATCTAAAAGAGCTTAACAATGGAGAACAACAATTGTATTCTTATGTTCTTACAAAGCCTACCTACTAAATTACTTTGCAAGTTATCATGGATGAGAAATAGTATAAAAATTTGTTTTTGAAAAAAAATCTTTTTAAGAAATTCATAGAATTTAATTTCAACATAATTAATACTTGATATAATGAAAAAAAAAGTGAAATATCCACTACATAAGTAAATATATATCTATGTATCTATGTGTGTGTGTGTGTGTGTGTGTGTGTGTGTGTGTGTGTGTGTGTATATATATATATATATATATATATATATATATATATATATATATATATATATATATATATATATATTTATATATGTATACCATTCTGCTGTCATATTCTTGTCCACTTTCTGATAAATTTTCATTTTGAATAAGATTTGATGATTGCATTAAATGTTGATTTCTTGAAGGAGAACCTCCTAATGACATTGATGAGAAGTTTGATATCATATTTTGGTTTGACGGGTAGTTACCATTACTTGTGAAGTTTTGATTTGTATTTGCCATTGAAAACTTTCCATTATGAGACTTGCTGGATGTTAAGCTTGAGTTGCTTGTGTGATTTTCATTTATATAATGAGCAATATCATTTGAAACATTTTGGTTTTGATCGAGTATTGGTGATGAACTTGAGCTGCTCTGCTGCTGGTAAATGTTCCTTTTACTTTCGTTTTCCCACATCTTATTTCTAATTTCTATTTCCAGGCTCAGTTTGTTAAAGTCTGCATAATCGATATGCTCCATTGGCAAGTTCCAATCAATAACTTCCCGAAGGGAATCATTTTGGGAATCTAAACGATGTGCCATTATTGCGTTTGCCATGTTAAGTTTGGGTAACGTGTGAAAAATAAACTATTTTCAAATAAAGCCGAAACTAAACATTGATGAACTTATTTTTATAAAACAACAAAATCATTGTTAATTTTCGAAAACGTCTTTCTTAGTTCTTGTAGAACTATTTCAGTAGACTTTTCAACGCCTTTTTTTTGAAAAACTTCAACTGTCGATCAGTTTAATATATTACTTAACTTGCGTGTGTGCAAAGCTTGAGTAATCTTCATCGTAGCCAGATAATAGGAATGCTCAAAGTATGAAAAACATCGAAAATAACCGTTATTTGATCAAGCAGAAAGAACAAAGAAAACGCAACCAATTCATGACCTACTTAAACCGATGCTTTGTTTCTCTGTTTACGTTTTTCTCGCTTTGACTTTGAACAAATAGTGAACTTCACAATAGTTACTCAGTTGAGGAATTGTATTTAGTCACGTGGTTGTCTAATTTAAATGGACGGTTTTTACATAACAAAGTTTTGTAAACAAATTGACTTGTGAATATATTTTCCCATAAAATTAACAACCCCAAAAATCAACCGTAAATGGCACCACATGATAATCATAAAAATGATATAACTATAAAAAATATTTATTCTTATATCATTTTTACTATAACCTAAAAGTAAATAAAGATTATAGTGTCAAGTTATTGCACTGGTTGCTAATAAACAAATATGGAGGATGGTAAGGTGACAGTTTCAGACAATATCGTTTTGAAGTTTGAAAAATACGAAGATTTCCTAGACAGTCAAATAACACCATTAGATTTGTATTATCTAGAGGTAAAGAATCATGAAGTGTGAACTCTATTTTATCTGAGCTGTATACATATAATATAAATTATGCAATCTCTTCTATCTAATTAACGAGATATGCAACGATTTATATATATATATATATATATATATATATATATATATATATATATATATATACACATATATATATATATATATATATATATATATATATATATATATATATATATATATATATATATATATATATGTATATATATATATAGGATGAAGAATTAGCAAGGCAGCTTGTTGAACTTGGTTATCGTGGTAGTGGTGAGGTATATGTTTTCATCTCTCAATTTTTTATTTCCTTATAAATGTCATGTATTTTTAATTCTTTATATTATTGCTTAGAATGGTAGACTTAAATTTTATGTATATATATATATATATATATATATATATATATATATATATATATATATATATATATATATATATATATATATATATATATACATATGTATGTATGTATGTATGTATGTATGTATGTATGTATGTATGTATGTATGTGTGTATGTATGTATGTATGTATGTATGTATGTATGTATGTATGTATGTATGTATGTATGTATGTATGTATGTATGTATGTATGTATGTATGTATGTATGTATGTATGTATGTATGCATGTATGCATGTATGCATTCATGCATGTATGATCACTGTAATAGAAAGGATTATCTTTTAAGTAGGTGGCATACTTGCAATTTAAAGCAATTGTTTAAAAATTTTGTATCAGGTTTTAAAGAGAGAAGAATTTATTGCTCGAAAACAAGCAGCTGAAGCCAGTCTTTTATCTAAACGTAACACTCAGAAGTATGAAGTATTTTATTTTGGTAAAGCTTACTTTAAAACAAAAAGTAAAATAGGTTCTTAAAGCTGCAACAGGCAAAGCATAATTTTTTAGTTAAGATTTTTTGTTTTTAAAGAGGGTTGTATTAGGAGTGTTGGGAATGGTTTAAATTATTTAAAACTGAAAAATTTAAAACCATGGATTGAATCTTTTTTTTAAGATTTTGTAAACTAATTTAAATTTAATCATTGAACTTGTTGATTGAAGTTTGTTTATCATAATTTAAAAATAAACCATAAATTTTAATAAAAAATTAAACTTGTAGAGTTTTTATTTTTTATTTATTTAGGATTTATGTAGGTTTATTTTAGCCTTAAAGAGAATAAATTGTGAAATAACTCTTTTAACAACTACTCATGTTTAAGTTGAAAGCATTTTCACTGTATTTAGTTTATAAAATGTTCATTTAATATAAAAGAATTTCATTCATTTTCTTATGACTTGAATTTAGTTTTGGTTAACTAGTACTTTGTGCCAGTACTGATATTAATGTGCATAATATTTTTTCAGCTTTTTATATCCTGTAAATAATGATTAAAAGTAATATTCATTTAAGTTTTTTTAGATTTTATCTCTTAATCTGTTTATTATTGTTTTCTTTTTGATAATTTTTCTTTAGAGTTTTAGCAAGTGTTGGTAAGACAATTGTTGATCCACTTTTAAGTGCACTAGCAGCAAGAGAAGAAGCCAATAGAAATGGAAAGCTAACTGTAAGTTTTTAGGAGTAATTCTCTAATGTGTATTTTTGATTTTTTTACGCCTTTAAAATTTTGTGTTGAGACCACTTTCTTTAATCGAAAAAAAATTGTTATTTTATTTTCATTTGATTTTAGACAATTGTTTTTATTAGAGACAGAAATTCTAGTGGTCAAGTAAGCATTGTGTTTTAACTTTGTCTATATATATGTATGTATATATATATATATATATATATATATATATATATATATATATATATATATATATATATATATATATATATATATATATATATATATATATATATATATATATATATATATATATATATATATATAATTTCAATTATACTTTATAACTTTTTTAACCTTTTTTCAAATATTCATGCAACAGTATTTTTTTGGTAAGACTATTATTGAAGTAAGAGACTATTTGATGATTTAGCCATGATTTAAAAGTATTTTATGTTACCAGTGGACCAATTGTTTAACAAAGTTTTACTTATTTGGCATCACTTCATAAACAAGTCATTTTAATATTTTGAATTTCAATGCTTTCTTTCAAAACTTAATTATTTACTTGAAATACATTTATTATGTGTCTGAATGTCTTTTTAATTAATTTTACAGGAGATATCCGGATATATAGATTATTCAGACAGATTGAAGGTAAAGCATATTTGTTTGGCAAGCACACAATCTCTTTTATTTTACTTCCTCATAATAAAGTACATAACTTTTTTTTACAGAATGAAGATTTTGAGTTGTATTTTTCTGAAAAAAAGCGATTTCTACCGCGGCCTTCTGATTTAAGGTAATTAATTAAACGTTTATGTAGTTAATTTTTTACTTATGTAAAAGTGTAATGAACAACCTGATGTTATTGTAAATTTTTTGAAAATAAGTTTTGTTTATTAAATGATCTGTTCATTAATTAGTTTTTATAATTGGGATACACACATCTGTACATCTCGTTCCTCAGCAAACTATCAGGTATAGTGTTTCCTGTTTATGTAAATAGACTATTTTTCATAGAAAATGATTTTTCTAATAATTTTTTTTTTTTTTTAATCTAATATGAGTTTTAGTGATTTTTTTACATAGTTGTGAATTTTTAAAACAACATAATTATGCGAGATGATTTTGTTGTGCAGGTGATCGCAGAAAATATGAAGGGGTTGTTGTTTAAAAATAAAAAGGACAGAAAAATTTTAAACGTTGATCCAAAGGCAAGTTTTTAAAATTAACTTTCTTTAAAATTAACTTTCTTTAAAATTTTTTAATTCTTTCATCATAAATCCGGAACAAATTAACCAACTAATTTTGTTTCCCGTTACATTTTAAAGGCAATTTCTCCTGGTGATAACTCCGCGAGAGTTCCTATTACATCTCCAAATTACATACAAGTTGTACTATACGACCATGTGACAAGAAGGAAAACATGATTTTTTTCGATATTCATGTCTTCTCCTTAAAAAGCTTTTAAAAAGGTTTTAAATATGAATACATTTTTAAGTGGCATAGAAACAGATTGGATAGTTTAGGGAGATTTTCAGTATTTTTATAAATTGTTATACATTTTTACTTATATATTTAAAGATATTTTCAAATGCGTGCTCTATACAATTATAACAAATCAACTTTATTAAATTTAGAAAACTTTGTTTGAAATCTGAAAGCAAGGATTCTAACATTTTTCACCGAAGCCTATTAACACCTTAAAACAAGTCTGTGTATTAAAGTTTTATTTTCGTTTTTTGCTAAAATAACGCAAATAAAGAAATTAAGTTGAAAGCTTAATTAAGATGTTCTTAACGTTTCTCATTTTGTCTTAGCAATTTTTACTAAAAAAACTGCTAAAAAATTATCATGATTTTAATTTTGGTCAGCTTGACGGAGTCTTATATAGACTTTCCCTAGATGAATAAATTAAGTCTTACAAAATGACAGGTACGGAGAGTTGTTATTTCTTTTACCGCAGCATAAATAATGGAAAAGCAGTAGAAAGAAGCTTATTACCGCCGTAAAATATCTTTTTTGATGCTCCAAGCATCGAAAAACTCATTCGGATAATGAAAATCTCAAAATTAAAAAAAAAAAAAAATAGTAATAAAAATATATATTATAAAAAAGCTAAAGTAATATTTCAAAATTGAAATGTTTTTTCTTGCTCGAGTTTTTACTATAAAATGAACAGAGGAAGAAAAAGATTGTCGTAACTTTATATTTATAGTATGTTTGAAGACGGCATCATAAGCGCAATAACAAATATTCATAATTCATCTTGGCAAACAAACTCTATTAATTCATTTCTCGCAATCACATGCATTTAGTTTGTAATTTAATAATGTTCTTTAATGGGAATAATCTACTCTTGATGTCTCCTATGATGATTCCAAAACAAAGCTTTTTCCAAAAAATTTTTGTTTGAGAAAAGTCTCACTTTCAATAAAGATTTTGTAAGTATTTTGAAATATTTGCTCAGCTAAAATTCGCCGCTTAGGTTTGCTTCGAGTTTAAATGTTGATAAATCTCTTGGTTTGGTATCGAATTAACAATTTTCCTTCGTGAGATTTTTTAATTTATGCTCGCGCAATCCTGATAAGCGTTATGAAGTGACTGCAACTGAAGTGGCATATCTATTTCAAGGTCCTAATCAACGATAAAAAAGGTGTTTAAAAAACGTAATTCGTTTCGAAAGTTTTTTAAAATGTAAGTTGATAAAAAATCGCTATTTTTACTGTTTAAGAAGTTTTACTATAAAGTTGTTGCAAAAATCTCGTAAAGATTAAGTGACCATGCCTAACTACACTAATTTAGGGGATCTCTTAGGGATAATTGTTCGTACATTTTAAAAATAAACTATAGAACGATGGAAACCACTCTACTGAAAATGATTTTGACAGCGTTATTTAAGGTATTTCAAATGGCTCGCAAAGATAATTTCATTCGAAAATTCGTTAATCAGGTCTTATCTCTCTTCCAAATGCGCGTCATAGATTTTGAACGCAGAAATTTCTCTTAAATATTTCTCTCCTTTAAGGGATCATCAAATACGTTCCTAAAACTGATTCGCATTTATAGTTTCTGGAAACTTATTCAAAAAATTAAACAAAACATTGCATTTAATTGCAAGCATAAATAGTGTTAATATCACTTATCACTGATGATGTTAGAAGGTGTTTTTGTATAATTTGTTTTTTTAAGATTCTTACGCGTTCTGCAATGATCTTTTTGCAGCTTAAATCTCAGTTTTGTTAAAAAATATTGAAAGAAATATTTATTTGAGCTTCACTCATTCGCAAGGAATGTACAAGAGAATGTCGCCGGTCAGCTACTTAATACTATCAGCAAATATTATACATAAAATATAAAACATTAGCATGGAATATTTTTTTAATGCTGTGGCTTTATTTATATTTATGTTACTGTCGCCGCCCTTTTAGCGATTTTGTATATTTTGATAAAATAATCTGATATTTCAGTTTGCTTACAGTAAAGTCAATGAAGTTGTAAATAAATTAAGCAAAATATATAAAGTAAAAAATTTGAAACAATGAATGATTACTTTTCCTTACAGGCAGGAGGAGAAGGGGGGGGGGGGAGGATATAGGGCATGGAATTTTTAAATTTTTTCATTATTAAAATCCCAGTTTTTAACATTTTTATTACCGGTAAATCCGGCTAAACAAACCTTTTTTTAAAGGAATAAAAATATGCTTGAAATATCGCGAGGTTAGAATTATTTTGTTCTATCTCCAAGTTTAAACGTTGGGGGAAAGTTTTTGATTTTTTCTAAAAGTAAAAATTGTTTAAAGTTTTAGCTTTTATTTTACAAAAAATAATAACTTATGCTTTAAACAATTTATGTTTAAGCAAATTATTTTAAAAAAATTTATAATATAATGCGTATTTCAAAAGTTATTATTACTAAAATTAATAACTCATTTTCTTCCAACTTTTAAAATTGGAGATAGAACAAAATAATTCTAACCTCGCGATATAGCAAACCGACTTATATCTAACACAGATATCAATCATAAAACATCAATCTCATATTAAGAGCAAAACAGTTCTTGAAATATATCTTCTTTCAAGCATCACAGTTAAATAACACAATAAAAAACTCAAACTTAGTAGTAAAATTTAAATTCGATATAGGTTGAGTTATATAGTATTTGGTCGGAGAATAAATTCTGTCGCACTTGCGTCATAACATTAGAACAAGGGAAGTTTTATGATTTTCTAGAATGTTCGAACACTTTGTCTTAATGCTCCAACCGTACGTTATTTTCTAAAAATCACCGCGCAACTATATCAGAGAATACAGGTGATTCACTTGATATTGATGGAGAAGAATCCATGACCCAGTAGCCGCTGTCTTCATCACACAACAGTGCTGTACTGTCTTCATTTATTGCGAAAATTTCTAAAAGAGGGGATTTGGTTTCCTTAGACAACATGACACAACATGATCTGGAAAAAGTAATGTTTGACTGGTTAAATCACTTAATCGCTAGCGATGAGAAGTGGGTACTTTATGTAAACCAAGCACAAAAGCGTCGGTGGGTTTCTCCCAACACCACTATAACGGCTGACTATTACTGTCAATAACTGGAAAGATTTGAGCAGAAAGTCACTTAAACGCGGCCACAGTATTAAAATATTTATTTTTTGCCCAACAATGTCCATACACGGTAAAATTGACATGTCAGAGAAGAGCTTCAATGATGTTTATCAACAGGAAGGCGATATTCGTAAATTTATCGAGGCACAGCCAACCAGCTTCTACAGGGATGGGATCCAATCCTTGCCTAAAAAATGGAGATAACAATAGCGATTATATTGTAGCTTGATTGTGTTTATTCAAAAGATTGTACTAAGTTAAACTCTTTCATGAAAGTGCAAAAGAGCTTTCTTTCTAACCTATTATTTAATATTGTTTATCACAATCTTAATAATTCAATGCAGAAATTACTGGAGAGCTTTTATTAAGCTCGTAAAATAAATAAGACATCAATAGTATTATCATTCTGAGCTTTGTAATAAAAAGACCACTGAGAAAGAACGTTCAGATTCAATACTAGTTACTGGTATATTCGTGATCATGGTCTTAATTAAGTTGAAATTTTAAAATTTTGAAATTATTAAACAATCCATTACATTAACATTTCTAAGCTGTTTGTGCGAGTTTTTGTCAACTCAAAACTTCCTTAATTTGAAATTGGTGCTCACTCATTCTCTTGAACTGGGAGGAGAATTCATAGCGTCCATGATGGATTTTTCCAATCGCTCTGCCAAAAAGGTTTATCCTTCATCAATATTGTGTAGTTCTTGACATTCTTCTTTTGATTTATTTTTGTCGTATTTGTTGTTCTCCTCGAACAGACGATAAATAATTAAGCATCAGTATTTGCATGAGTATTTCTTTTTATTTGCGGAGTGTCAAAGACATTAGTAATATGCTTGTCCAAGACCTCTGGATTGTTTAAATAAATCAATAAACTTATTTTCTCAGGATTTCTTCTTTCCTTTTGTCTAAGTTTCTTATAACTCTGCCGTTTCTAGCAGGTTATGTAGCATCTTTTAGGAGTTTGCAAATTTAACTAAAATGCCAAAGTAAATATCATGCAACAATTAAGTAATAGTTATTGTAATTATGAAAATGTCTTTTTAAAACCGCGGTAACAGATACAGTAATAACCGGTTTCTCATTACCGTTTTTTAGGCCCCCGTTGGATTTAGAAAGAAAGGCCCAAGGTTTTTTTTAGGTTTTGTTTTTTATAATGTCCTTTCATCTTCCATTTTTATTCTTTTATGTTAAACGTCATAATAATAAAATATTTCAACACCAATTCTCGACAATATGTTAATTGCAAATATTGCAATAAGAGTAGTTTAAATTAAAAATATTACCGTGATCTATGATAAATTTAGGCATTAATTAACTAACCTTTATTTTAAAAATTACTGTAGGGATACTAAGTAAAAAATTACTGTAGGGATACTAAGTAAAAAATTACTGTAGGGATACTAAGTAAAAAATTACTGTAGGGGATACTAAGTAAAAAATTACTGTAGGGATACTAAGTAAAAAATTACTGTAGGGATACTAAGTAAAAAATTACTGTAGGGGATACTAAGTAAAAAATTACTGTAGGGATACTAAGTAAAAAATTACTGTAGGGATACTAAGTAAAAAATTACTGTAGGGGATACTAAGTAAAAAATTACTGTAGGGGATACTAAGTAAAAAATTACTGTAGGGATACTAAGTAAAAAATTACTGTAGGGATACTAAGTAAAAAATTACTGTAGGGGATACTAAGTAAAAAATTACTGTAGGGGATACTAAGTAAAAAATTACTGTAGGGATACTAAGTAAAAAATTACTGTAGGGGATGCTAAGTAAAAAATTACTGTAGGGATACTAAGTAAAAAATTACTGTAGGGGATACTAAGTAAAAAATTACTGTAGGGGATACTAAGTAAAAAATTACTGTAGGGGATACTAAGTAAAAAATTACTGTAGGGGATACTAAGTAAAAAATTACTGTAGGGATACTAAGTAAAAAATTACTGTAGGGGATACTAAGTAAAAAATTACTGTAGGGGATACTAAGTAAAAAATTACTGTAGGGGATACTAAGTAAAAAATTACTGTAGGGATACTAAGTAAAAAATTACTGTAGGGGATACTAAGTAAAAAATTACTGTAGGGGATACTAAGTAAAAAATTACTGTAGGGGATACTAAGTAAAAAATTACTGTAGGGGATAAAAAAGGAATGAAAATTATTTGTAAGTCCTCTAAAACAAAAAATAACGATAATATTCTATAAAATTAGTTTACGCGGTATACAAATCTTATAATTTGAGTGTAAAGATTTTATGTACAACAAACGATAAGTTTTCTAGATCTTTAACTTTAAATTATTTTTTTTTAAAGGGAAATTATAACTAATAAGAGTGACGTCCTCTTTGAAAATTATTTTTTTTAAAGGGAAATTATAACTAATAAGAGTGACGTCCTCTTGGAAAAAAGCTATTGTTTGCTTTTAGATATGTTTTACAATTATAATAACAATAGCATGATAGTTGTAGGAGCAATTATAATAACAATAGCATGATAGTTGTAGGAGCAATAAACTTTACGTCGTGGAGATAATTTTAATTTTGATGAATTAGTATTTTAAGAAGAGCGTTTAATCTTTTAGTGTTACAACTTTTCTGATGACCTTGTGATGCTCTCTTTTTGTTAATACTAATTTTCTTTTTTTCTTTTTTTTTTTTCTTTGAAATGGTTTCTGTGTCGTACTTGCGCAACTGTGAAAATATAACAGTCGGATAATCAATGTCAATGCCTTTCATGGTTGTAACTTATGCTCAAAATAATAAATCTCTCAGAGGTTTATCATTTTGAGTCCGATTTTTCTTCAAAGATTTAAAATTCGCTTCTGCTCCTTTAGTTGAGGCTAACAATTACGATAGAGAAATGTTGTCAGCCGATGCACAGTGCTCCACACCAATACTAATAATATAAAAACTAACTTAGTTTGCTATTTAAAAATTTCCTTAAACCAACAGAAATGAAATATATGAAGAACGAATCATAATTTATAGAGTGATAAAAATAGCACATGAAGTAAATGAAATAATTTTGAAGGTTCTTAAGGATGGAAGTTAAAAAGGCCGAAAAAAAATTCGTGAAAAATCAATATAAACATTTTAAAATACTTGGAAATCAAATCTCAGCCCTGGGTTTTTCGTGAAAGGTGCTACTAGCAGCAGCAGTTTGAATAGAAGGATGTTTGTTGACAATGATGTCATAAAATTGTAGTTAAATATTTTGATACGACTCCGTAGGTATACATTCCATTCCATGATTTTGATACGACTCCGTAGGTATACATTCCATTCCATGATTTTGATACGACTCCGTAGGTATACATTCCATTCCATGATTTTGATACGACTCCGTAGGTATACATTCCATTCCATGATTTTGATACGACTCCGTAGGTATACATTCCATTCCATGATTTTGATACGACTCCGTAGGTATACATTCCATTCCATGATTTTGATACGACTCCGTAGGTATACATTCCATTCCATGATTTTGATACGACTCCGTAGGTATACATTCCATTCCATGATTTTGATACGACTCCGTAGGTATACATTCCATTCCATGATTTTGATAGTGTTTTTTTTTTTTTTTTTTTTGATAATTATTGTTGTAGACGAAAAATTTCCTTAGAAAAACTACTTACAACTTATTAATAAAAAACTTCAAGATTAATATTTTTGATAAGACTTACAAAACAAACAATTTGATATTTCTTATTTTGTATTATTATTATTACTATTTTTATTAAAACGAAGGCAGAAATTTGCTTACACATTTAAGAAAGTTTTTAGCCTTGCAAATTATTTTATGACGCCTCTAAATTCCACTTTGGGATAGAGTGAGCAACTGAATTCAACCTTTTTTAGCTAAACTGTCTAGTTAAGTCTTGTTAAGCTTCTTGATAAGGAATATTTTTTTACCTAAATGGTGGCACAATTTCATTAGTCATTTAAATTTCATTTGGAATAAAATTTGAATATTTCTGACCATTTTGGTCGTGAGGACAATCTTTGTCCTCACTACCAAATTGGAAGTAAAAAAGACAATCCAATAAAATATTTAAAATTTATTTCTACTACATTTAGCCTACATTTTTTCATCACAGCGTAGAGAACGTAAAGATAGAATGTATAAGCTACGAGTTGTTTTTTTTCAAAGTTACAACAAAAAAACCCAAGAAATTTAATCTTATAACTAAAACTCATCGAAAATAAATTGAAGTTTTTTTAAAATTAAACTCCTAAATTCATAATTCTACTTACAAAATGCAGCTAAAAGACACCCCAATAAACCATCTTAGATACTGGACGTCTACCTCTCTGAATTCTATGAATCAATGTTTAGATTCCGATCATTTTAATTAAAAGAATTTTCTTTGATGTTTGAAATATCTTGGCAATGAATCAATTGTTTAACACTAATCTCTGATGTAAGATACATCTGATATCTCTTAAAAAACGAGTAAACAAACTTCTAGTTTTTATTTGGTAAGCCTTTGTCTTTATGCCTAACTTATCGATACCCACCTCCCTGGGCATAATTTCATCTCCTTAGTACTGCTTGCTGTCACAATTTTGTTAAATCCTAGAGTTTGCACAGTTTGCGGACGACGTTTTTTTTCACCAATCTTCAATACCTTAGATATCCTTGAACCGATTAATAGTGAGAGAAACAAGTTGGTTATTGATGCTTAAAGATTTTAAAGTATTAAAAATATCTCCCAGCATCTTCCCCAACATTATTTAATACAATAACAGAGATGCACTTTTCTTTATTACTCTCAGTGAGTTACTAATTGTGCCAATACCACATAGGAGTGGGGATTACCCATTTGAAGCTTACATATTAGTGAGATTTGAGCATGCATATTAGTCAGGGAAGGAGGTGGGGGACAGAAGATTCTGGATTTTTTCATACTATAGCTAACAAAAGAAAAAGGAAAGTAACTAAGGAAAAAAACATAGGAAAAAAAAAATCTAGATAGAGATAAAGGAACTCTTACATTTAGTTATTGGTTTTCCAAGTAGCGGAGCCTTCTATGCCAGCTGGAGTGCATGAAAGGAAATCATATGCTTCCTAAAACAGTAGTCCAATAGAGAACAAGCCTGTTCCTATTGGACACTGTCTGAGGTAGCACAGGAACCAAAATGTGAGAACTCACGCAAATACTTCAAAAAGCTTTCTAATGAAAATGTTTTTTTAATATATTTTTTGTAAGATAAATAATTTTTTTATCATTTTGTATAGGGGAGAGGGGGGCAGCTTTGAAAAAATGCATTTTTGAAGCGTTTTTGTATTTAAACTTAATAAAACTAAATATTTTGTGAAGATAATATTTACCCTCGTAGTTGTCACCTGTCTTTCCTGGGATTTGGCATAAAATGGACAAAATATATGATTGGTTTGTTTTTGAGGACAAATCGTAAACATTTTGATATAAAGTTGTAAGAATTTTTTGACCACGTTTCTAACTAGTGAGATGTTTAATAACATTTGTAAGATAGGATAACTCATAACATTTACAATTAAGCAGAAAATGTCAATCGCTGAGATAATTTTGTTTTGGAAAAATCATCGTTTATTATTTAAATCGCTACTGGGGCAGTTTTGAATAAAATGAATGGGGCACCTTTGAATCGCTGTTTAAACTCTCGCACTTTATTGCTTGATTATTACGGCCTGAACTTTGATTATTTAAAGATAAAAATGGTTCAAAATTATAAAAAAAAAGAGAGTTACAGAAGTCATAGAGGATGATGTTAATAATGCTGTTCTCCAAGTTGCAAATGGATAATTGAGACCAAACGAAGCTGCTACAGCTTATAATATAAAACGTAATACTTTACATTACAGAATAAAGAAGTATAAAAACTTTTTATCTAAGACCAAGCTTGGTTTGACAACTAAATATACTGTCGCACAAGTATTTAATAAAGATGAGGAAATAATGTTAAGAGACTACCTAATAAAAAGCTCTAAATTCATTTTATGGCTTGATATACCCAACTTAAACTTAATCCATTTCCACTCATGTTATAATCGTGTTTTTTTGAAGTTTAAGGTTTAGTTGGTTTTGTAAGTTTTTGTTTTTTTAAAAAATTGCTTCTATTTACAGCTAAAATAGCTTTATATAACTCTTTAGAATATAAGATTAGATAATTAAGAAAAAATAACTGATTTTTACAATTAGAAACTTAAACTTAAGGAAATTTAAAAATAAATCAATGCTTTATTTAAAAAAAAAAAAGTTTAATCACTAGTTATTCCCAGTTGCCCCAGGTGTGTTCAAAGCTACCTCAGGTTAGGCAGTTTTGAACATTTTCGCACATGTTGCAGAAATAAATATTCTGACTTATTTTTTAGCTCAAAATTTATTTAAACACTGCAGTTTTATTCCTTAATCATTGTTTTAACTATTCAGAAGAAAAAAAGAGGTTTGAATAATTAAAATATTGATTTATAAAAAAAAGTTTAAAAAATGTTCAAAGCTGCCCCCCCCCTCTCCCCTACACGGTTTTTTTTTTAATTTCAAGACAATCTTTATGGACGTCAACGAAGAGGTTCTATATCAACTTAAAGTTCTGTATACTATTTAAATAAATTGGATTTTTAAAAAATTATGAATGAAAGATGTTATATGAAATTACTTTAACAAAATCTTTGATAGACACCACCCATACGTAGTTGATGGCATTCACAAAGACCTTTGATAGACACCACCCATATGTAGTTGATGGCATTCACCAAATTGTCATATAGAACATTACTAATGATCGAATCTTTGAAAATTAAGAATATATTATGTGTCACTTGAATACATTTTAGTATCATAAAACCCTTATACCATCCACCAGGGAACGACAAATTTTTTTAGTCTAAAAATGTTAAGTATGTTAGGCAAAAGAATTAGGGGTCACTGAGGAGTAAAACTAAAAGAGCTGTTTTTTCCTTAAAGATTTTTCGAGCGCAATTCAAAAAATATTATACCATGGGCAATCTACTCATCTATGCAAAATCATGCTAAGTCATTGACAAATACATCAGAAAAAATGATTAAAAATCTCTGCACATTTGCAACGCTCATTCAGAGTTTTAAAGTTGTGATTTCTGTAGATTACCGCTTGCTCAATTCCATTTGCTCAGACGCAAAGTTTTGGTTATTTGTAGGACGGGCCACAAATAATCAAAACTTTCAAAAAAAAGAGCTCGTCGTTATTATGCTTTATAATAATATCTCTTGCATTTTTTTTATAATAATATCTCTTGCATTTTTTTAATAATAATATCTCTTGCATTTTTTTAATAATAATATCTCTTGCATTTTTTTTTATAATTTTGTAATAACTTTTTTTGTTAATTTTGATCACACGTTTATTACCAAGGTTCTTATCATGGTATCTGATTGATGAAGATGGTAGTCTTTTTGAAAGAGTACCATCTTCATCCATCAAATAACATGAAAAATTATTTTTAAAATATCGTTTTTCGTTTAAAAAAATTGTTTTCAAATTTGAAGACAATTTATATAGCATAATTCTTGTAAAATATCAAAGTATAAAAATAAATTTATTCCCGCATTCTTTTTTTTTAGGCATTTCAAAAGAGAATGGTCACACATTACAAAGAAGAATTTGTATTTTTTACTCAAACAGGAGCACACCAAAAACACATTGGCATACACATCACTTCACTAAGAACTAACACGGGTGCTAAAACGCAAAGCATTATTGCAGCAAAAACCAGACAACTTGTTGTATCACGTGTTATTGATCCGAGGCAATCTTTATAACCAGAATTCCCAAACATGTTTAAAACTTACTGGCGCACCGTTTTGACTTAGCGTTTTTTCGTTTACGTTTTCTTCGATTAATTTGTAAGTAACAATAAATGATAAATTAAATCGTTTTTCAATTGTTCATCTGCTCTTCCTACAATTCAGAAAACCCTATGGGAAAAGTAAAGAAGTTTTTGTCTCATTTATCAAAACAAATTTAAGTTGACAGAAGTTAAAAACAAAAAAGTTTTAAATTTTTTAAAAATATTTGTTAAAACAAGTTGACCTTTAAAAGAGCAATTAATAAAAGTTTGAGGCAATTATACTGTAAATGAAACCTTGATATCTTCTTTTGTTTCTAAATCTTGATATCTTCTTTTACATCTAAATCGTTTTATCTTCTTTTATTTCTAAATCTTTTTGTAAACAATTGAATGAATAACGTAAAAATGGTGTCAAATTATTTTACTTCATCGAA
Organism: Hydra viridissima; assembly: GCF_058129835.1. Taxonomy (NCBI): domain Eukaryota; kingdom Metazoa; phylum Cnidaria; class Hydrozoa; order Anthoathecata; family Hydridae; genus Hydra; species Hydra viridissima. The sequence goes on along the minus strand of NW_028324304.1, from coordinate 8,370,883 downwards.
AGAGTTTAAAAAATGTTATTTGTATGTTTAAATAAAATACCCCGATGATGTTATAGAAAGTCTTAACCGGCTACTTTGCTTACCACGTACGAATGTAAGCGACTCAACTCAATTTAATTTGTTATCGGAGTTCGTCGACCTATACCAATAATGACTTCTTTGCAGATCTTTTATCGAAGAAGTTATAGTAAAAAATCAGCGAATAACGAATGAGCGAAAGAATGAATCAATGAATAGGTTTCTACAACTTATAAGTATTAAATATTATTGTATGGATGCCATATATAATTTATGATAATTTATTATTAAATTTTTTACAGCATGCATTAGTGAAAATAATCCCCATATGAATTGTTTTTGTAGAGATATAAAAAGTTAATAATTTGAAATTAAAAAACATCAAGATTTTTAAGTTTCAAAAGCTTTTGCTTTCATTTTTCTCCTTTTTCAAAGCCAATTTTTTTTATCTTTTCGTTTAAGTTTACGATGATTTGAGACTGGTCAAGGGGACTCTTTTCTGATTCATAGTTGCTCTTATTTATATTAAATTTAAAAATTTAAATTTTCTAAATTCCATATTATAGATTGTTTGGTAATTTATCAGAGAGTTTAATGCTGGAAGATAAAGATTCCCCAGCACTAAATTCCCCAATGGTCTTCCCTAGAATCGCTATATAGTTGCTAAGCATTCCACTTAAATCTCTTTCTTATTCCTTTGAACTTAAATGGTCTGGAAAGCTCTTATCAAAAAATTTTTGTTAGCTTTTGAACTCTTTAAATAATAAGCTTCTTACTCATGTCACTAAGAGATACTATTCTAGCTGGTCATTTTTTTTATCTCGCTGGTGATCTCTTCATCTTGCTGTTCATCTGTTCATAACTTGCAACAACTAAATACATTTATTTAAAACATAAAAAATCTTCAACTGTAACAAACTTCGTTCTCCTTCACAACGCTCTCTTGTATTTGTATTTAGTTAATTGAAGCCTTATAAAGATGCCGCTCTTTTTAATCCACACTGTTTTTCCATAAGAGGAACATAAAAGATCCAGTTTACTAGATGAAGACAAGATCCGATAAATGTACAGAAGGTCGAATTGACTAGAGGAACAGTGATTCGATGATGTAGAGGATTTACTTATCTGGGAGCAATATCTTTTAAAAATTTCCTTAGTTTTTATGGCTACTGACATCTCATTTAAGACAATAGTAATCAATAATTTAAATATAAATATTTGTAATAAAAAAATATTATTGCATTAAGTTAAATGATATTTATAATGTCTTCTGCTTTTCATCCATTTTCACGTGGAACTACTTTTTTCATTTTTTCTAAGCAGTTAGTTTTTTGTTATTGTGCAGTCGTGGCTTTTTACACACAGGATTTCAAAAATTGATAAAACTTAATTCATGGCTTTTTTTCTTTTAATGAACAAGAATCTGTTTCATATGCTAATGAGCACAGGCATAAGCAGACTCTAAACGGGTCTTATTTTTGGCGTCACATCTATTTTTTTGTTGTTGTTGAAACTAATGTTCAAAAAAACTGATCTAACGTTTTTTTCTAATCGTAACTGAATTTGGAAATACGTCACTTTTTGTTTTAACTGGAACTCTGACTTTTTGGTCTTTACTTGCTTTAAAAATATCAGCTTTTGCTGGAACTTTGTTGGTTAATAATAAGCTTTTATAGCCTACTTTCATTTTAGGGTTGTATTTAAGTTTTGACGGATGTTTTTTATTCTCTAAATAATTAGGTAGTGGAGAGTGAACTGAGGATGTCATTGTTACTGGGTGAATAAGCTTAGGGCTACTGCCTGCAGGAAGAGATGCAGTTTGCCCAACTTTTGGAAAATCTGGTAAACTTGGTGGGGGACTGTATGAAGGAAGCGGAAAACCATTGGGTGGTGGGACTCCAGCCCATCCACCACCGCCACCCCATCCATAACTTCTTTCACCATACCCATGGCCACTTCCTGAACCATACCCGTAGCCAGATGTTTGTGGTTTGGATTGTTCATGATGAGCAGCACTGCTTGATCCAGGAGCTATAGCAGAAGATGGTGCAGAGGATGGTGCAGGAGATACTGGCGGAGATACTGGAGGAGATGCTGGAGCGGATGCTGTAACAGAAGATGGAGGAGATGCTAAAGAAAACGATGCAGGAGATTCTGGAGATACTTGAGGCAATGGTGCAGGAGGTGCTGGAGAAAATACTGCTGGAGATACTTCAGGGGATGAAGAGCTAGACCCTTTCTCATCTAGACCTTTATCTTCTTCTATCTCGTTACTCTCATCAACCTTGCTTTTAACTTTCTCTAATGATTTTTGTTTGGAAAATGAATTCATTACTTCTTCAGGAACAGTTTGTTGATATGCAATACTTGGTCCAGTCGGATGTTTCGGCTTCAAAACAGACATTACATTATTTGGAACTTGTCTCATGCGACTCCAATGTCTAGATACTGATCCGGTAATTTTTTTTTTTGAAACTGCATTATTTCTTTCAACTGCAATGTTGTGGCCATGTTTAAAATAATTTTTGTTCACAATTTTTCCACGTAAAACACCTCTTTGAGGAGCTATTCCTCTTAACTTCCACAGGTCCAACATCTGTGAAGACATTTGGGCACCTGGATTAACACCCGCAGGCAAAAAATATTCGCCGTTTGTATTGTATGAGTCGTCGTCGATAGAGTTGCTTATTTGCGATTCACCGCTGAATGCAGATATTGTTGTCGAGTTTAATGGGTTGGTAAACTGATCTGCTTTTGTTCTTTCAATATTTTGTGGTGTTGAAAACTTTTCAAAAACTGGTGATTGTGCTTGCAAATTTTTATACTTTGGTACATTGGTTACAGATTTTGCAAGACCAGCTCTTGATAAAGCTTCTCCTTGTGTGTCTGCTTGAACACTCAAGTGAGAAGGATCAGAGTTTTCAAACTTTCCGACTGCATCAGATTGAAAAAAAGGAGGTTGCGGTTCTTCCCGCAGCTGCTCATCCTTTGCTAGCACTTCATTTGTAGGTTCACTTTCTGCTGATGAAACACTCTCAAAAGCTGGCGATGCATAGCTTTCTAGCTCGGTGCGTGATGCTGAATCATTTTGTCTAAAAAGTGAGTAGTCTCCGCCTAAAGAAATGGGAGGTTTGTTTTGAGCCTCAGCGTTCAGTTGCTCCTGCTCCTTTGCTTGAGCAAAAGCAACTTTATTATCAAATGGAACATCCTCTGGATTTACGGCGAACCCAATATTATTAACTTTATTTTTACCATACGAAGATTGTATCTGTACTTGGTTACTTTCCAAATGAGAAAAATGTGGTTCTGTGTTTTGCATGAAGAAGTTTGCGGGTTTTTCTTCTTTTTCTTTTGAAAACTGCTCTTGAGCCTTTTGGTTTGAATTTTTCATAAGAGAAATTTCTTGTTGGTTTTGAACATGACCAAAGTTATCAGTTTCGACAGGTTTTAGTGCTCCTTGATATTGATTTGTTTCGGTTGAGAGAGCTGAGTCTTTTTGGACTAATTCACTACCAACAATCTTAGAAGAATCTGGAAGTTGAACTTGAATTGAAGATGTGTTAGTTGCTAAAGGAGAAGTATTCTCAGCTTGGTGCATTTGAACTTCTTCAACTATTGGAGAAGTTGATTGAGAAGTTGCGCTATTTGCAATTAGTGGGTTCGACGATATATCTGTTGGATTTAAGTTTTTTTGCACTTCATTAGATTTCTCTGAAGTTAAAGATTTTGCGGTAAGAGTAGTGTTTTGAAAAGGTTCAGATTGAACTCCTGCTTCTTGTGGAGTCTCTGCAGTAATCGTAATTTCATCATCCTCGTTCTTTCTTGCAGAAACAAACTGTTCATTTTCTTTCGCTGATATATCGATTCTTTGAGAGGCTGCTTCGTCCTTTGTATTTTTGCTCTGAAGAACACCTGACAGATTCTGCACTGCTTCGTTTATTGGAGTAGCTTCACTTTCTTCTTTGATCACATCTTCAGTTTGCTTAACAGGACCTTCATAGCCATTATTTTGAACTTGATTTGCTAAATTAGCGAGTTGATGTTGGTTTGTTTGATCAATGCTATCGGCCTGCAAACCTTTATTATTATAATTACTATCTTGGCCAGCTTTAGTTTGAACATCTTCAACATTTTCACATGAATCACAAAAGTTGACAGCGTTTTGTTCATAAGATTGCGAGTTTTCTTCAGCACCTTCTCTTTTCAGCGACTCGGAATTCGCTGCTGATGGTCTAGGCACTTGAGATTCCATTGAAGTTTGCGTATATTCAGCATCTACTGACGATTGGCTATCAATATTCGGTGAAGTTTGTTGAACAGTTTCTTCAGTTTGTACACCTGGTTGGGGGCCTGCTTTATAATGTAAAGAACTTAAGTTAAATCAAACGATAATCATCCGGTTAAACGATTATTAAAGTTAAATCAAACGATAATCATTGCGTTAAACGATTATTAAAATAAAAAATTTAGAAAAATAATCAGCAAATTTCAGTTCTTGAAAATATAAACTGAGTTTACTTTATATTTCTGAGAAAGTTTTAGGACAAATGATCTACGGAATTTTCCCAAAGAAATTTTTCCTTCTTTACATTTACATATATACTACCATCCGTAATTAATATACATACTACCGTCCGTAATTATTCGAATGACACTACTTTTAAAGTTTTCAATGCTTTACTTAAGAATAAGAAGAAAAATTAAAAAAGAAAATCACTTGAAATATATACTTTCTTATTTTTAATTAGTTACATAAAAAACAAATTAATGAGTTTATTAATTTACTAGTTGCTCTCATTAATGTACCTTAGGCGGTAAAAAAACCGCTTTACATATTCACGCCGCGTTCTGCATGACAAATGTGTAATAAAAACTATTTGTGTAACAAAAACAATATATGTATATTAAAAACATATATGTATATTAAAAACATATATGTATATTAAAAACATATATGTATATTAAAAACATATATGTATATTAAAAACATATATGTATATTAAAAACATATATGTGTAATAATATTTTGGTCAAAATAAAAAAACCAAGTTATTTTAACGAAAGTAAACTTTATTTGATGAAATTTTGGATAATAAAAAATGAATATTATGCCAAAAATTATTTGATGTTATATCTTCCTATCACATCGATTCTTTTGATGGGGAATCTTGAAAGTTCTTGCATGCTCTTCTTGTCAATTTTTTTATTGATGTTAATTTTTTTTTTTAACTGATTGATGCTTTGGCTTTCCAGTCATCTTTTAGAACGTCATCTTCTTTTAGAACGTGCCTCTGGTAAGTTGGCAGGGTTGTCCTTTTTTGAAAGAATCTTGGACCATTTTTGAATCTTGGACCATATTTTACCAAATTTCTGTAATGTTTTTAATAAATGGAAGAAGTATACCTTTTAAGCATTCTTCTTCACAATTATGTTCGACACCTTGATCACTGGACGTTTGACCGCTGGGCATTACAAAAGAGGTTGTCATAGCTTTTTGGAAAGCTTTTTGTAAGCGACATCTCCCGTTTAAGATTGAATGATTGAAATAAGTTTTTTTTATCTATTGATTGAAGTGTTGAATTTAGACTTACAACCACCTCCTTTCTTTCGACAATTAATTTTTCTTGTTCAGCATTTTTGATATATTTAAAAGCAAATGATCTATTACATCCTTCTACCTGAGAATGCTTCTAAATAAAGTTTTTTTTACTTTTTATTTTTATCTCTATGCAAATTATAAAATTCGTACAAACGCTTTTTCAGCTCATATTGATTTGGCACTTTAAAAATCGATAAAAGTAAGGAAAAATTTAAGAACTTAATTATTCGTTTTAAAGAGTATAATTTTTTCCTTATTTTTAGCGATTTTTTAAAGAGAAGAAAATAAGGTTTGAAAATTAATAAAGAGCAAACTTTCAAAAAAAATAAAACGTTATGATCGTTTTAATTTTGTCCGAAATTTTATTGCACATTTGTTATACCATAACTTAACCTTTTGAAATATGTAAAATATAATAAAAATGTAATATAATAAAAATATAATATAATAAAAATGTAATATAATAAAAATGTAATATAATAAAAATGTAATATAATAAAAATGTAATATAATAAAAATGTAATATAATAAAAATGTAATATAATAAAAATGTAATATAATAAAAATGTAATATAATAAAAATGTAATATAATAAAAATGTAATATAATAAAAATGTAATATAATAAAAATGTAATATAATAAAAATGTAATATAATAAAAATGTAATATAATAAAAATGTAATATAATAAAAATGTAATATAATAAAAATGTAATATAATAAAAATGTAACGCAAGGGAAAAGCTAAATGTTTATGCTTCTTTGCGTCTATAACCTTCACATGGAAATTGGTGTTGAAAACAGCGGAAGCTATCATCTTTCATTTAAAGAGTAAATCTAAGTTAAGAAACCGTAAACACCCACTTGAGACCATATGAAAACATTGTTAAATTTTTGATTTTCTTTTAATGAAGTTATCTATTCACATTTATATAACCATGATTTACCAAAATTATAAAAATAAAAGTAGAAGAAATATAAAACTCAAGAATTTAAAAAAAAAAATTTCAATGTCATTCGAATAATTTTTGACGGTACTATATGTATAAAAATGGTATAAAGTTTGATTTACCTTGTATCTGGGGAAGAAAAGACGTTTCTTTTGTGGCAGTGTTTGGAAGATTTTCGGTATATTTTTCTGATATTGATGCGTCTGTTGATTCTTCTTGAGGTTTACTTTCAACTGTTATGGTGTTTGTTTCGGAAGGATTTGTTTTCTTTGAAGCTGCTGATGAGTCGTCAGTGTTAGTTGGTTCAACACCTCTAGCCATTGATTGACTACTTTCTAACGTCATGGTCGATCTCTCTGGTGCTTTTGCATCAGCTTCTTGTTCTCCTTCTGGTGCATAATGCGCGCTGAATGAATTCAAAACAATCTGTTTCGTGTATTTTGGTGGCGTAAGTAAGGTATTTATTTTTTTACTCTCCTCATTATTTTTATCAAGCATTTTAATCATTGTAACTTTATGAGGCAAAGCGAGTGCGTGCTTTGCATGAAGAAGGGCCTCCGTGTGACGTAATTTTAACTGGTTATTTATAATCAGCTTTTGTTTATTATCTAGATTTTTCCCATTAATATACTTTTGTTCCGCTAATTTGTGAAACTGCCCTTCCTCATGGTTCATCAAGTGGTCTTCAATTCTGTGCATAGAATTCGGCTGGGATTCATGTTGTTCTTTTTGTCCTTTTCTGTCAAGAGCGTAAGCGTGTGCAGTGTGACGCAGCTCTTGGTAGGGCATGATCTAACATAGGCCATAAAAGTCTTTATAAAATCTTTCATCTTATGAAATTATCATTAAATATGGTTTAAAAATAACAAAAGCACCAACATTTACAAAACTAACCTTTGTTTGTAAAGAGTTTGGTAAAGAGTGTTGAGTAGAGCTTTGAAACTTCAAATTAATTTCTTGAGACGTAGTTTTTTGTTCGTTCTCCAGCTGAGCTTCGATAGAGTTAACTTCATCCGCAACCCCGGTACCTTTAGTTTTGATTCTTCTTTCTCCGAGAACGCCTTTCTCTTCGAGCGTCTGTTGGGTCACACTGAGCTCTTTGTTTATTTTCCACATATTTGACGGAGGTGGGTAGATAGTTTTACGTTCAGCCTGAAGTGGATCTTTATCACTTTTTTTGGGGATTTCGTCGCGCACCATCCCACTCACAGAAGAATCCTTTGAGATATTTTCATATTTAGATGCGTCATACCTATGATGAGGGCCAGTTATTTCGTGTGTTTGCTTACCATATTTGTAAAAACCACTAGGAAGCTTTCCGTGTTTTCCGTATGCATATTTTCTAACTTTTGAAGAAACTTTATGCTTTGAACCCTTTAACCTCTTTTTTCTTAGAACGTGTTTACTACGGTTATTTTTAATTGTTTTTATATTAACTCTTTGTTTATGTTTACGACTGTGGATGTCGTTATCGTCAGTGATTGCTTTCGATTGTAGCACTTCATTTTTCTTGTACTTAAAGGGTGTATTTTTAATAGGTATGTTGCTGCGTAAACCCTTTTCTTGTTGTTCGTCTAAAATATTCGAATGAATGCATTAAACCAGAGCCACAACCAATTAAAAATTATACCTGGAAGATTTTTTTTTAATAACACAGGTACCACTCCCTCCTCCTTGAATTAAATCTTGGTATCTGCCAGAGTAACTTCTTCCAAAAATAAGTTAATTATATTAATAATTTAAGATAATATTAATTTATGTTCCTCCATAAACAATGGAACATAAATCAAAAAGAGGCGAAAAACTAAAAAAAAAAAATTCTTTTTAATTTTTTTTTGTTACAGATTTGATAGTTGTTATGCAACTTTTTTCTTCTGTAGTTTATTACTTACTTTGAAAGTATTTCAATGCTTATTTTAGGCCGAAACACAATCCTGTTAACGATTTTATTGTTGTTGTTGTTTTTGTTTTTTTTTGGCTTTAAAGTTTTACGTCTAAAGAATCTGAGCGCAAAATTAATTTGCAGAAAGAGTATTTCTAAGATTGAGTTGCTGGGATGACTGGAAGGGATGCTACAGGAATGACTGGACGTTATGAGTCCAAAATTAAGAGCTAAGCAACCTTACCAGATACCAATACACTGCCGGATACAATCATATGGACTGGTGATCCGTCAACATCATAGAATTCTGTCACACCTTCCTTAAGTGAGCAGTCCACAACAGCGGAAAGGTAATGCAGTAGTAGTAAACAAAGTCGTCTCATATTTTTTCGGCCACCACCATATTCTTTTAAACTATTATAACTTTTTTATAATATAAATTTTAATGGCAATGCGGAGAGTTTGATTTTTTGGATTATCCGTCAATAATTACCAAAATGTTATTTTTGCTTTTAACAATATTTGTATTACGTTTGTTTTTGTTGAGAGTTTTTGTTCAGTATGATTTAAGTGTTCGTTCGGGCGTAAAAAGCGAGTTCTGTTTTATTTGCACGCTTGACGGCTTCTCCTTAAATGGCAATTTCATTAGATTAAAAAAAAATGATAAGGGGAAGAAGAAAAGGGAATATGCACTTAGATAAATAAAAAGGTACAAAATGAATGAAAAATAAAAATCTAGGTATTGAAATTCAATCAAATTTAATATACATCCGGTTTTTAAATCGCTAGTAAATATTGAAAAGGAGGTTGGAAACCACTCTTCCCAAATAGCACCTTTTGGAAGAGTGGTTTCCAACCTCCTCAAGCCTAATCCTAAAACCCTTAGCTGTTAATGGATCCCGAAATTGCAACTCAAGTAGATTTTTTTTTGTTGTAAAAAATTGGAACAAAAAAAAAATCTGCTTGAAAATTTTATACTTAGACATTTTAACATTTTAACAAAAACAAACTAAATTACAAAGCAGTAAAGTAAAATATAAATAAAATAATGCAATTGAAAATTGTTCACAGGTTTTACAATCTTTGTTTAGGGCACATTTCAGATAATATTTCCCACCAAATTTATTTCTGAGTTTTCATGAATAGTAGTCGACAAAAAGCAGTTTTTCATAAGATTTAACAAAAGTAAAGAGAAGGTATGGATTTTCTTGTTAACCATTAGGTAGCTATCCCAAGACCCCCAGATATCGGAAAGCTCGTGTGGCTTTTAAGCCCCCTCGAGCTGATACACATATGAATGACAACTTTCTTGTTTACGAATATTGAAAATGAAATTTTACGACAAATGGAAGTTAATGAGATTATTTAGGTTTTCGCGCCTTTAAATCATTCGGCTGTGAATTTTTAAAATTTTGTCTCTCCTGGCTCGCTATATTTAAAAAATTCCTTAAAGTGGATTTAAAAAAGATAATCTTGTTGATATGTAGTGATATTTTTAGTGATCTGATTTATAAAATGCTTATATGAGAATTACTTTTTTAACTGAACACAAAATTTGTCAGAATTAGACTTCTACCGGCGCCCACGTGTTCGATATTCTTTCATGGGGCCAAAAGTCAAATAATATACTGAGTATTTTATAAAAAGAGTAGCTTACATAGCGGAGGGTTTTTCTTTTTTTTTTTTGACGTCTAACCAATCTTACATGATGTCTTTTAAGCAATTGGGCCCATAATATTTACTACCGCCCACTTTGACATTAAGTGTTTGCTCCACCTCTGTAAATAAAAGTTTAAGAAATTTTCATTTTTGTTCGACTGTCACAGTGACGAACGTAAAAATAAGAAATGAATGTCTTTTGCATCTACCAAAAAAATAAGAAATGAATGTCTTTTGCACCAAAAAAGACTTCCAGCGTAAATTAAGTTAAACAAGTCTTAAAAGCCTCAATGAAGAGCCTTCTATCTTGAGCTAAAGCACATTTTGTTAAAATTAGTTACAAGGATGTAGTATGGCGTTGCAATCGTTCTGCTACATATTGTCAATTATGGAAATGACTAGAAAACAATAATGCATTCCATTTTGCATGCTTGAAAGTAACAGCTTCAAGTCAATAGCTTGTATCGTTATTTTTTTTTTACTCTGAAAGCGTTTGATACGGCTGCCGACTGCTATCTTGAAGAAAATTGATTTGACAATTTTGTGCAGCCGGCGTACAAGTATAAGCGTTGCCTTGACGCGCATAACGCGCCGGTGGACACTTAAATTTGTTGGTTTAAAACAGAATTGTTTGCCGGCTTTTGATTATTAAAGTAAAGTGTGATCTGTCTACATTGTCTGGCATGTGTATCAACTTGTGTATTTATGATTCGTCGCTACAGAAAAAGAAAAATAAATGAAAATTTAATCATATTTGAAACATTATTTATTCAAAGATTAATAAACAAAAACTAATTCTATACACTTTACAAATTATAAAAATTCAAAAATAGCTTAGAAAGCATACAATACCAATAAAAGACTTATGAGGGCATGTATCAGAATCTCAGTGGTAACTCGTTTGCTTAGTTTTACTCTTATTTTACATTCTTGTTCCGTCTTTTTTTTTTTTTTTTTTTTTTTTATAGCAAAAAAATAAACCTTTTTCTAATTTTGTTTTTTTTTTTTGCATTTCTCTTCTGTTTTTCCTTTTTCTCGTGTGGTTTTATAACTTTTTTTCTCTCTCTGTTTTAGGGAAAGAGTCAAAGTTAGTTTTAGTTAAAGGCTGCAAGTTGAATATTCAATTGTAATTCCACTATTTTCTTCCGTAATTATACACTATTAAAACATTGACCATTGATACAGGCAAGTCTGCTTTTTGCTTTTATAGAATCAGCTTTTTCTAATACCTGTGCAGCATTTTGTTAGACTCAATAACCATCAATAAAGTTAATCTTCTGTTAGAAACAGGAAATAAACTGATAGTTGCGTTTGATGAATCCAAATTAAGATATAGTCCTACAAGCACATCAAATTAAACAACATCAAATTAAAAAACTTGGTGATATTCACCAGTTACGTTTGCCCATTTAGAATGCAGTCGGGTTGTCTACTTGTTTGTCTTCTTCGACATCCTCTATCTTATTTTCAGAAGAACATTCTGATGAATCAGAAAAATCGTCTACAAAATATGGATCATTTACGTTGTCATCGCTATATGTCATTTACGTTGTCATCGCTATGTCATTTACGTTGTCAACGCTACATGTCATGTTTTTCTCTTTTTCCTAAAAAATATTTTCACCTTCTTGGCGCAACTCATCATCATTTAGTTATCTTTTCTTAGAATAGGCTATATTTTTATAGTAAACTTAAACACGAAATTATAAAAGTAATTTCACCCCCACAACGTTAATATATACAGTGCTGTGAATAAGTTTTAGCCCACTCATGCTTTTTTAGCAGATTTTGAATAATAGCTTCCGATTATTTTTTTATATAAAACAATGTCTAACTTCAGACAATACTAAACCCTATTTTAACAAACAAAAGCAATATTTATCAAAATTTTACATAGATTTTAGTATTTAGATATCTAACGTGTTTATTTTTATTGTATGCTGGTCTGAACCCAATTCGTATCAGCTTGTTTGTTTATAGTTTGCTCTTGTATTTTTGTTTATTTATTGCTGTGAAGGCTTCATATTAGATGATAGTACAGTTTACAAAGATATTTCATAGTTACTGTGTGTTTAATATTATTCTTTGGTTTTTTAAGAGAGAAACTTTTTCTAAATTACGTTTTTTTTTTGTTTTTTTTTTTTCTTTTGTATTATTATTTTTATTGTTATTTGAGTAAGAAAATGGGTAAAATTCCACTACTGGAACGTAAAAAAATTATCGTGCTTCATGAAGAAGGTTATTCTCAACGACAATTTGTCCAAAAGACAAAATATTCAAGGACAGCCATTAGAGAAATTATAAAAAAAATTTAAAAAACACGGGATCTCTTGGGGATAAAATTCGAAGTGAAAGACCTCCAAAGCTTACAAAACATGACATAAAAATATTTTAAAAATGTGTCTCTGCGAAATCGGAAAAAAACCTCCAGTGAACTAGAGGTTTGTGAAGTAGCCCAAGACATTCAGACTGCGGCTGGGACAAATGTTTCCTCATCTTGCTTCAACGACATTTGATAAAAGCTGGATTAAGAGGGTGTGTTGCCGTTCGAAAGCCTTTACTATGTCGTGGCAATAAAAGCTGGATTAAGAGGGTGTGTTGCCGTTCGAAAGCCTTTACTACGTCGTGGCAGTAAAGAAAAAAGACTTAAATATGCAAAACAGCATAATGATTGGACGCAAGGAATGTTAAACCGTGTACTATACACAGATGAACCAAAATTTGAATTGTTTGGTAGCAGAAGACGACAGTATGTAAGAAGAAGGGTAGGAGAGGCTTATCGCCCTGATTATCTACATCCAACAATCAAGCATGGGGGAGGTTCTGTTTTAGTTTGCGGTTGTATTTCATCATCTGGAGTAGGTGATTTAATCAGAATTGATGGCAAACTGACAGGAGAACAGTATAAAGAAATTTTAAGACATCATGCAATACCCTCTGGAATGAGACTAATTGGTAATAATTTAATTCTACAGCAAGACAATGATCCCAAATATTGTTCCCAAGTGGCCAAAAAATATTTACAGGACATTTGTGAGGAGGGAGTTTTTGAAGTAATGAACTGGCCTCCTCAAAGTCCAGATTTGAACATTATTGAACATGTTTGGGATTATTTGGATAAAAAAAAGGCAGAATATAAACCCAAAATTGTCGAAGAATGTCTTTGAATATTAAAAAGAGAGTGGGACAATATTCCACAAAAATTCATTACAAATTTGTATGAATCAATTCCCAGGAGATTCGCTTCTGTGATCAACGCAAAAGGCGGACATACGAAGTATTAATTGTTCTTTCTTTTTGTATCATATTTTATCAAATTATTTCTAGATATTTTTGTTTATAATATATGTTTCTATAAACCTGATTTATTTTTACTTCATAAGTCCTTCATATTTTTACGATAAAATCAAAAATAGTTATAAACTTAAGGTGGACTAAAACTTATTCACAGAACTGTATATATATATATATATATATATATATATATATATATATATATATATATATATATATATATATATATATATATATATATATGTATGTATATAATAATATCTACCAAATTCAGTCACTCATGTCGCTGAAGCCACGCTTTTCGGGTTTCCTGCAATAAAATATAGGGCTTATTGTGAAACAATGACAAATTTTTTCAAAAAGGAATTATCATTTTTATAGTCATAAATTTTATACGCAATAGTCAAAAATATGTTTTAACATAATTCTTAAAACTAGAGCCACAATCTTAAAATCATCTTATTGCAAATTGTGTTAAATACGACATTTACGAAACATCGGAACCGGTGTTTTAATTTAACCTAAGAGTCGCAGGAGATAAAAAAATGAAAGCACACAAAAACAAACGTAATCTAAATCACGAATATTTTAGTGGTAAAACTAAAAAGTTATTTCAGGCTAGAATTTTAGGATCATCTTGTGGTTGTAAAATTAAATGCAGGGAAAAATTGGTGCTGAATTTTTGATGAATTCTAGAATTTAGTATCATGGGAGTTATCAGAGCAGTTATCTATTTGGATGCGTAAATATCGTTCAGAAGAACAAGTTTTACAGACATAAACAAAACTAAATGAATTTAGTAGAAATTACAAAGCAAATTATTTTATTAATTTTAATGGCTAGAGCATTAAAATATGTAAAAATGAATTCCTAGGAAAAATAAATGTTTATGGATTGAAGAATTGAAAGGCAGAACGAAAATTTTTTTGTTCAGAATGCAAAATTGATCATAAATTAGAAACGGCAGTTTCAAAAAACAACAGTAGGAAAATAGTTACAACTTTCGATTTACAACAAGCTTTTACACTCCAAAAATTAATAACTGGCATTTCATTGTAGAAAAATATGGATTTATAATTTTGGTATACATGATACTACATTGGAAAAGAGTCACATGTTTTTTAGGACAGAAAATATAGTAAAAAAAGGAAGTGATGAAGTAGCATCCATTCTTTTAAAGTATTTAAGCACAATAACTGAAGTAAATGACTTCACTGATAATTGTCCCAGACAAAACAAAAATTGCCTACTGATGGCCCTCTGGTTATAGTTGATAAAAGAGAAAAAAATTAAAAGTATAACTCACAATTTTCTCTTACAATGGCCATACTCATCTTCCTTCGGATAAAGCTGATCTTATTGAAAAATGTCATAGAAAGTAAGAACCACAAATTTATTCTTCAGGAGAATGGCAAGTAGCAAAGCAAACAAAAAAACACCATTTGAAGTAACAATTTTTTTTTAGTTTTGTCTTTAAATATTAAAAGGACTACACATACAAACGATGGTAAAAGATTAGATTTAGCATACGAAGTTTTCTATCACTTTAATGGAGAAAACATTAAGATTTTCTATATCAAACACTAAATTGATAAAGATGGGTACAAGCAAGTAAATATTGCAAAGAAAAGAAGACCACTGCAGACATCACTTGCTGAATTAAAATAAAAAATAATAACATCATTAAAAATATCGAAGAAAAAGATTGATAATATTAAAACTCTATTACCGTATATACTGACAATGCATTACCACAACTATTTTGTCAGACCGAGGTCTCTGATGAGCTCAATCAACTCTTCCTGACTGAAACCTGATTTTAACGATGAAGGTCCTTCGAAGTCTTTTTGATTATCGCAGGTTTCAAATTCAGATTAATCCGACTCATATGATGAATCTGGATAATTCGTATAAATTGGTAGCAATATCTCCTCAAAATGAGGAACGCATCGTCTTGTCAAATCCTGATCAAGATATACCCATTTAGTACGGTTGCTTTTATTGATACCCTGAACATTAACCGAACAAAAATAACAATCATCACAGTGGTCTCGTTGCTCTCTTCACACCGTCGGGATACCAAATTTCATGCACTTTGTCTTCCCATTTATCTACTGACGCAGATGTTCTGTTCACGTTTAACACATGATATGAGGTTCCCAAAATTTATCTTGGTTATCTTAGTTTATCTTCGTAATTATGCCAAGTCAAAAACTTTTAACTTCTAATTTTCAATTTATCACAACATCTAAAATACAACCGAACAAATTTTTGATAAATAGAACAAATTTTTCAAAAATAAAAGTTCGACAATTAATGCAATCCCGAAGAAATATACTGGGAAACTATAATCTGTTAATATAATTCAATGATAGAACCGTTGGGTGAGAAAATCTTAAATATCTCAAAAACTAGAGCTGATAGAAGTAAACTGATAGTATTATTATAATCTGCGTCAAAAATACAACTAAAATTAGTTATGAAATTTTAGACACCAGAGAAAAAATTTTTTTTTTTTTGTCAGGGTAATTAGACATCAGAAAATGAATCCATGTTATATAATTGCGTCATGTTATATAATTGCGTCATGTTATATAATTGCGTCATGTTATATAATTGCGTCATGTTATATAATTGCGTCATGTTATATAATTGCGTCATGTTTTATAATTGCGTCATGTTTTATAATTGCGTCATGTTATATAATTGCGTCATGTTATATAATTGCGTCATGTTATATAATTGCGTCATGTTTTATAATTGCGTCATGTTATATAATTGCGTTTAAGCCCAGTTTTGAAAACACTTGACTTAACCCTTATTTAATGTAATTACTTATTAAATCCTGGAAACAATTACCAGTTTTTCCTATTCAAAATGAGGTGAAGAACAAAATTCGATGTGATGTCTGCAATTTTGATTTGAATTCCCAGTATTGATACTGTGAACTCTTCAACAGTTAAGAGCATGTAGGAGTTGAAGGTATACTAGCCATTTTTACTAGATTTTTAAACAACCTTGTTTTAAATATTATGAAGTGCTTCTTATACAATAATTCTACAAAATAAATGGTGGCGAAAAACAAAAAAAAACAAAAAAAAAACACGGTAGATCGGTAACATAAACATGATAAATATGATTTTTAAATAAAAGTTCTTCATGTATGTTTTTATATATACATTCATACATAAGTTAATTTGTTTGGTAATTCTTTTTTTTTTTTTTGCGTGTGTTTAAAAAATTTTTCAGCATAAATATTTTACAATTAATTTGAGTATTGATTTTGCCAAAACTATATTTAATTGAATCAATTGAAAAAATTAAATTTGAAAATTTAATAACTTAACAAATAAATTTAACAAACAAATTGATGAATTGAAAGTTTAATAGTACACATTAATTGTAACTGGAGTGGTTTTCAAACGGGTTTCTTACAGGTCGCAATTATCAAGTAGTAAAGAGAACGAGGTAGAAAAGGACATCACTTTCAATTAATTGAAGACTATCGGCAATTTCCTAACCATCCTGGAGGCCGAAGAGTTTTTTTTCTTTTATTTCTAAGATTAGATTATATATTTAATTATCATTTAAATCTTTTTATTTATATTCTATTCAAATATTTCATTCAATATCTTTAAAGTGTTTATGTATGACTGTACGCAGAGGCAGGTTTGACAACAATCTTTATTCTCACGGAAGGCAATTATATAGCCAAGAGTTCGACGATTCCGTAAACCTTCGTAGTGTTGCAAAGTTCTTGAGACCATCATTAAGGCTACCGCTAAATTATTATGATGATTTCACATTCAGCAGATGGAGGTCTAAAACCAAATGAAGTTGGATGAAAAGATGTGTTCAACTTTTATTTCCTCATTTAAGATTTTGTTTATTAACTATTTACACAGCAGATGTTCCATTCTCTTTTAAAGTTTTTGATTCAATTTTTTTTATGTGTTAAATGAAAAAAGTTTTAACAGAAAAAGTTTTTTTTAAAGTTTTAATTTTGCAGCTCTTTAAGAAGATCATCAAGCTCTTCATCAAGCGCATTCGTTTTTGGCGTTAACGGAATCTTTTTTACAATGGGTCTAATTGATACTACCGTCGTTTCGCTCAATAGTTCGTCAATGACATTATCCATACTGTCTACGTTAGATAACGCAATCGAAGAGGTTGAATCCTCGCTGAGCGTGTTGCTTAAAGACGTGTTTTTGGAAGAAAATTCCACAGGAATAATTACTGGATTAAAATGTTTGTAATTTTTTCGCAAAGGTTCATTTGAAAATTGTTTTTCTCCGTTTTTATCTTTCAAACTTATACATTCATGATTGAGTTGGGTGGCACTTTCGGCTTCAAGAATCTTGGTTGTTTGGCTACCTGAAGTAATCAAATCTTCTTGGTCTGATCCGTCTGTATCGCTTAATAGATCTGAAATTGTTTTTATTTCTTTCTTAGGTAAAGATTTCAGCTTTACTAATTCATCTTTGTTTTTATCTAACTCCTCATAATCTTCTTCTTTAAATTCTTCTACTGCGTCCGAAGATATTTCTGGGTTGGTTTTGATGACATTAGTACTTTCCGAAATTAGAAAGGTTAGATCTTGGTTCTTGGCATAATCAATAGTAATGCAGGAAGTAGCATCTCCTTCTGTAATGCACGAAGTAGCATCTCCTTTTGTTGTCGATTTGCCGTCATCTGGCTCAATGAGACTTTCTCTTTCATGATTTGAATAATCTCCA
The DNA here is from genome assembly GCF_058129835.1 of Hydra viridissima. NCBI lineage: Eukaryota > Metazoa > Cnidaria > Hydrozoa > Anthoathecata > Hydridae > Hydra > Hydra viridissima. Next base: position 8,352,745 of record NW_028324304.1, on the reverse strand, counting down.
GATTTTTCTCCCGCTCTTTCGCCTTGGTCTTCGTCTTCATCTACATAGTCACTTTCGTCAAGTTCGTCGTCCACATCATCGGAATCTGACGATACTGAATGAAACTCTTTAAAATTTTTTCTTTGCCTTGTTTCTGATTTAACAGTGTTCTCGCAGTTGTTAAAATCTTCAGTTAAATCAACTTGATCGTCATTTGCTGTTATTACTTCATTTTTGTCAGTTTTATATAACAGTTTGACATAATCTTTCCATTTGTCAGTTGGTTTTTGATTATTTAGAAGAACTACGATTTTGTTTGTTTTATCATCTGTCAACGATTGCTTTGCTGAAACGATTGATTGCAAAACTGTAAGTTTTATTTGTTTCTTGTATGCATATATGTAGCATAAACGCATGCATGGACGTATGTATGTATGTATGTATGTATGTATGTATGTATGTATGTATGTATGTATGTATGTATGTATGTATGTATGTATGTATGTATGTATGTATGTATGTATGTATGTATGTATGTATGTATGTATGTATGTATGTATGTATGTATGTGTTTTAATGTATTTATGTTTAATCTTGAGTGAATTTAAATTTAAGTTTTACTTGAAAAACTTGACGATTTCATTGTAAGTCCCGTTTTAGGACGATCAGTTCTGATTTCTGGTTTGCTATTTTCGTCAGGTGCTGATGATGGTCGTCTTTCTATAGCTATTTTCTGTTCTAGTAAACGTTCTTTTCGTTTCTGACGAGATTTTCTCTTCCAGTTCTAAAGGATAGCATATGGATGATATATGGTCTAACGAAGAGGTGCCCTTGCTTCCTATAAAAAGACACTTCTATCTACTCTATATTTACGGGCATATAGGCCAGCTATACTGTCTATATGTGCAAGTGCCTAATCATAGTTGCTAAAATTAGGAAATTATAGAAAAGTGAGCTCATGAACTATTTGTTAGTTTTTTATTTTGATAGTCGAGCTTTTAAAAAACTTTTACGCAACCCACTATCTATATATATCATCGAATATATCATCGAATATATCATTGAATAACTAATAAACTACGTAACAAAATTTGCAATACTGAAAATGTTCTATAAAAAAATTTCTTTTTACTCCATAAAATGAAAAACGTGCTTCGTAGGGCTAAATCGTACTTTTAGAGCATATATATATATATATATATATATATATATATATATATATATATATATATATATATATATATATATAGACATGTGGTTAGCTAGAAATTTCTTTATAACATATAACGAAGCTGTAATAGTCCAAATAATTCATGATTACTTCTTAATGACATTATGGACGAAGGAACAACACACCTCGGTCAAAGGTACAACGTACATGTTGTACCTTTGACCTTTTGACTACGTTTTTAAAACGCTCAAAAATGATTCTTTTTGGTTGATTGAGAAAAAAGTCAAAGGTATAGTTTTGGTGCAAAATATAAGAGAATAACACAAACTTTGAATGGTTTAAATTGATTCAATAGTCTAGAAAAAAAAAAACCCGGAAGCAAGAAGTGGTCAGAGGTTCAACAGGTTCCCCTAGTTGTCTTTTTTTGTTTCTTTTCTTTTCATTTTTAACTAATTAAACTTTTAGCTCTCAAAATTTAGGTTTTACAAAGCAAAAAAAGTTGTAAAGAAAAAATTTTAAACTGCTGATTGAAAAAATCTCAAAACCTCAAAACATTTGGTTCTGGCACTCAGAACCATCCTTCCATTTTTATCCTTTCTTTTAATTGACAATTTATATATTAGTGTATAATACATTCTTTAAATGCGTAATATTACTTGTGAGTAATACGAACGAAGTTTATTGAGAGCGAAATAATCAAGTTTCTTAACATATTTTAACAAGGGGATTTGTTTATATTTAAAATACGTGAATTTTTTTTTCTAATAAAACAAACTCTTGGAACAACTGAAAGATCAAAATCATAATTCAGTGATGAGAAAATAAAACAAACTCTTGCAAAGTTTTTTAAAATGATGTGCAGCCTAATATGAAACATTGAATAAACTATCAAGTTCATTTTTTTTTTTTTTTTTTTTTTTAGTATTACTAATCAAATATTTTGTCTTACATCTTGTACTTTTTCTTTTTTCCCGCTCTCTGGTCTGAAATAAAAAAAAACAACGAAAGAAATTTTTCCCGCTCTCTGGTCTGAAATAAAAAAAAACAAAACAACGAATGAAATTTTGTAATCGTAATGATTGGAAAAAACGTTAATTAGGACGCTTAAAAAACTTTATAGGAGTTAGATATCTAATTACCTCTTCAAGTCCATAGTTTAAACGCAACGATTTATTTTTTAAAAAAAGTTTATACAGAGCATTTTTCTTTTTTTAAAAAAAACCATTTCATACAAATCATAACAATGAGTTATAAATAATTTACGCAATTATATTTTTGTTCGAATGAGAATTTTTAATTGTTTTACCAAAGTCTTAACTTGTCAACTTTAATATTTTATATATTTATAATTATATTTATAATTATAAATTTATAACGTATATAAATCGTTCTTTAATGAATAGATAAAGTTATTAAATATGCGACTCTGTTAGAAAATTAGATACAATATTAATGTCGCTATCGTTATCACGTCTCAGATGATTTTTAATTTTTTTGTTTACAAGAATAGCGCTGTAAATTATAAAATGGAACTTTTATCAAGGTTTTAAACAACGTGTCGGAAGGGCTAAAGTACGATTTTCATATCGTGTGCCGTTTGCAACAGGTTAATATGACGAAAATGTACTTGGACTAGTTTTCTTTTAATAGGAACACGTGCGGAATACACGGTCATTAACTTAAAGAGCAACTGCGCTAAGTTATTATGCGCATGATCCAGAAATAGAAATCGAAAGCGATGTAAACATTAAAAAATTTATGATTTATCAGTGGTGGAAATCCTAAAGTTTTCTCAAACAATTTTACAAATAGAAATCTTCTTTAAAAAATGTAAATTGGAATAGTTCCAATTATAAGCAAAGTATACATAATTCTTAAAAAAACCTTGAAATTTAATTTCGCGCTAATGTTAAGAACTGAAAAAGCAGCTGTCGATAAAGGTAAAAACTGAGAATTTTAAAGTCAAAATAAAATAAAATGTGACTGTAGATTTTCCATATTTTTTTTTTTTTAATACTGAAATTTAGTCTATATACAACATAACATAGCAAGTTTTACTGAGCATTCAATTTTTTTACTTTACGTTGATGGCTAACAAGTGATGACAATATAGTATTGATTTTGGCAGGTTCAAAACTATGTACAAGTGCTACAACTCAAGAAGCTGGCATTGTTTATAAATTGGTATTCTCTAAATAGTTGCTGAAACCTAGTCTGGAGATGAAAATGTGGTTGAAAATACTCCTTTCACCTTTTACAAAGAAGAGAATGGAAAGTTTGAAATAAATCTAGCACCTTGGGGTTATGTAAAAGATCTATCAACACATATTCTCAAAAATCTTGATCCACTAGAAAGGTCTGAAGTTAACTAAGCAAAAACTAAAATCTTTAAAAAAAAAAAGTTAGTTTATCAAATGTAGAATATGTCAATTTCAAATGACATATGCTATACTCTTACATTAACGCAATTTTTAACACTGCTTGTAGCTTACAGCATTAAAATAAGATTTATATAGTATGTACATCTTTGAAAGTTGCCATGTTATTTATATTTTTGTTTTTATGCAGCTGAAATGGCCTTTTACATCATAAGTTCATTCCTGAAAAAAGATACTCAATATATATATATATATATATATATATATATATATATATATATATATATATATATATATATATATATATATATATATATATGTAGAGTTACTGATTTCAAAAAATACATATATATGAAGTTTTTATATATCTAGGGATAAGAACATTACAGTATTTATCTTTGGTGATTATGAGTTTCTTTGTGCACTTTTTGGTATTTCAGGAGCTTCGGGTGAGCTATTATAAAAGAAATTCGACATTAAAAGGTGAATTGAATTTGAACAACTTGTAGTATTTTTTTGACATGAAACTAATAATAGCAGCATCTGTTCTAAAAAATATCATGAACTTATATTAAAGCAAAAACAACTGTCAGACCTTCAAAGTTTTATTTTTAATCTTGATGAATAAATACAGCTGGTGAATGTTGTATCAAAATGGCTAATTAAATACTTCTGATAATGTGGAAAATATTATAAAATGGAAAAAGGAAATGGTAAGCATTTCTTTAAAATTGACAATATGATAATGTTAAGTTCTGTTTTTGTATAGAATTGTTGTTCTACTTTAAAGTGGTACTGGCCTACAAAAACTAAAACTTTTAATCCTTTGATTTTCAGTGTAATATTTGACTAAATACATGTGCAATGAAAAACTTTCAACATAAATAAATTAAAACTATCAGTGTGCCCATAAACATGCAGAGTCAGCAATTATTATGCAATTTTATAATATAATATAAATCAAATGCTGTTTTCTTGTTTTACCAAGAAAAATGAGTCCAACGACAGTAGATGTTAGACTATAACAGTCATTTTTCATTAAAGAGTTTTAGTTTTTAAAATCATTTTTCATTAAAGAGTTTTAGTTTTTAAAATCATTTTTCATTAAAGAGTTTTAGTTTTTAAAATCATTTTTCATTAAAGAGTTTTAGTTTTTAAAATCGTTTACAAAAGTTGCATTAATAACATCTTGATCTAGGATATTCCAAGCATCTACAACGCGGCGGTTGGTGAAGAAATTCTGCCTAGAAAGTGAGTGTCTTACATATTATCTTCTTAATTTCTGATCATGCCCTCTCGTAGTATTAGTTATTCTTTTAGGTTCGTTATGCCAGTTTATTTTATCTATATTCCTTTGAAATCTAAACATCTGAATTAGATCACCTCGCAACCTTCTATCAATCAAATTTGAAAGTTCCATATTTTGTAATCTTTATTCATAGCTTACACCTTTTGGGAAACAAATTTTAGTTGCTCGTTTTTGGACTCTTTCTAAAAGATTAACATCTTTAGCATATTATGGGTTCCATATTTGAAATGCATACTCTAAGTGAGGTCGCACGAGTGATGTGTATAATAGTTTCATAGTATTTTTGTCGATATAGTTGAACGCATGTTTTATTAACTCTGTGTTAAGTCATTGATGAAAATTACAAAAAAGTAAAGGACTAAGAAATAATCCATGCGGTACTCCAATTCTTACAGCTTCCCATTCTGATAAATATTTCCCTAGAACTACTCTTCGTTTTCTGTTATTCAAAAACGACAAACACCAATTAAGTAATAACCCCTTTATACCGATTGACTCCAATTTGAGAATTAATCTTCTATGTGGAACCGAGTCAAAAGCTTTTGCGAAATCTAAAAAGGTAATATCAGCACAGATACCTTTTTCTTTAAGATCAGTAAGCATATCTAAGGTTTCTAGCAGGTTTGTAATGCAGCTTTTTATTTTTATAAAACCATGTTGATCTTTGGTTATTAAATTGTTATCAACATGGTGTTTCATTATTTTATCACTGACAAAACTTTCAACTAGTTTGCATACTATAGAGGTTAAAGAGATTGGTCTGTAGTTGTCAGCCTTTAAGCGATCTCCTTTTTAAACAACGATGTAATGTTTGCTTCGAGCCAAAGTTCTGGTAGTGTTCCCGATTACAGCGATCGCTTGAAAATAATGCATAACGGTTTGCTAAGACTTTCAGCACAATTATTTAGAACTAATGGGTGAACTTTGTCACCTCCTGGAGATTTGTCTACATTAAATTTAGTTAATCTGTTTGGTATATCAGTTTCGTTGAACAAAGGAATCGGAAAGATTGAATTTGTTACACTTTCACATAATGGAATAACATTAAGATTTTCATTTGTAAAATACGGAACAGAACCTGTTTAAATAGTTTTCATCTGTAAATACGGAACAGAACCTGTTTAAATAGTTAGCCATCAACTATACATCATTAGATTACTCGTTTTTATCGGTTATAAGTGACCTTATGTGGTCCTCAACTGCAAGTTTACTATTGATATAGGCATAAATTTGTTTTTGGTTTTGTTTTGATTTTACTGCGATTTTCTTTTCGTATGCTTTTATGCTACTTTTAACTAGATTTTTTACTCTTTTATTTATTTCTTTATATTCTTGATTTAGTTCTTTATTTTTTAAATCTGATATTTTGTAACGATACCAAAGGTTTCTCTTCAGTCTTTTTTCGTGGTTAAGTTGTGCATTCTTCCATAAAGATCTTCTATTGCTTCTGAAATTTTTTTTGTTCAATTTTTATTTAGGTAAACATTCATCGCAACCCGTAAATATCAATAAACTTTAAATAACTCTGATTGACGTCTAAATTTTTGAAATCCTCGCTCCACTTATGGTTATCCAAAAACTTTGTGAATTTTTTATAATTTCCTCTTCTAAATAGTAGCTTTGTGGTTTCAATTGAGTTTTCTATATGCATTTGATCAATTGGTATGGTGTTGAAGTTAAAGTTCAGAATTTGATGTTTCTCTTTGGGTTCCACAGTGTGAACTAAACTTGAAACTAGTTTGCTGTTAAAATTAGATCTAGAATATTTGTATAACCATTTAACTTTAGCTGAAATGTTGGTTTTATAGCATGTCGTGTTAAGTAAGTTTCTTGAATACAATTGATAAAATTTCGGTGCGACATTAACACTTTGATACTCGTTGTTCCATTTGCAATTTAAAGATGGAAAATAAAAATCGCCACAAATCAAGACATCAGTGTATTTTTTGTTCTTAAAAAAAAAATATTCATAACTTCTTTTGATAGAATTAGTTAAAGACGACAGTTTTCAAGATTATTGTTTCCTGTTCTGTATATACATTTTAACCGCATTTTTAAACAATAATTTAATTTAGTTAAATAATTTTAAATTAGTTAAAGTTTGAGTCTAAATTTTTGAAAAAAGTTTACCATCCCGCCTTAAAAAAACTTCAGGGACCCTTAAGGGACCCTTATGAAAATGCCAAATTTCAGGGTCCCTTAAGGGCTAGCCCTAAAGCGGCCAAAAAAAAACCACGCTTTACTACTCATCCTGTATGAGTAGTAAAGCGTGGTTGTTTTTTTAAACTAGTAATATTCAGTAGTTTAACACAGTTTATTTAATAATATTTATATAAATCATCATTACATATCTTTATTTATAAAAGTGTTTTCTAAGTCTTTTGCTTTTTTTGTCGAGGATCTTTGTTTTCACTGTCATCTTTGTTTTCACTGTCGTCATTATTTCCTTCATAGACGTTTTTACTCTCTTCCTCAATCAAAACTTCAAGTGTCTTTTTCTTACAGCGCTGCAGACGACCACCAGAGCGATCCTGGCGTTATTAAAAAATCGTGCTACTTTCAGTTCTATCTTTTTAGACGTGGTGCCAGGGAAAATGTGAACAGTTTAAACTATAAACATTTAAATAAATACTTATAAAAAAAAGAGAAAAAATATGTAAATAAATAGTCATTTAAATCTATAACTATATAACCATTTACTATAGTTATGCCTATATATATGGATTCACATGTATTAGAGATTCACATGTATTAGAGATTCACATGTATTAGAGATTCACATGTATTAGAGATTCACATGTATTAGAGATTGTATTGTTTGATATAGCCGCATTGACAATATAAATTATATCTGCATGTAAAAAGATATTAATAGTTTTACTTTATTTTACTGTTAAGTCAAACACCACAAGTCAAACTGTTGACTCACAGTCAAACAGATTCATATTTGTACAATTGTTCACAGTAGATGTAGATTACACTGATTTTCTAACGCTGATTTTCCAGGCTATCAAAAACTTCAGCTTCCCGTGTGTTCCAAGCCCATTGATCTTTTGCTGTAAGTCATGCGCCGGCAATTTGTTTAAAACTGTTCATAGACAGTCAACCCTCCTTCACTCTTCATCAATGCTAACTAAAAAAGATCAGTTAACAACTTAAATATATTACACCATCATTCACACTATGTTCCCTTGTCAAGAGCAACACATCATGGCTATTCTTACATAATCAGAAATTGATAAAAACTTACCATATTATTTGGGTGCTTTTCAATCTCAGAATATTGCTGCAGAGAAGTAAAGATAGAAAATTATGTATGACAGACATTCTGATCAACAAGTTCACTAGCAACACATGCCTCCAATCTTCCCTGTCTTTGCTCAAGATTGAACAACTTATATTCAGTTCACGAAGAATGAACATATTCATAAGAAACTGTCCTGTTATGATAACCAGCATAAACAATATACTACATATTTACACTTAAAATATTATACTACTGCCATTCATTTCATATGCCAAAACATTTTATAGAATAATTTCTTACCCCTAGTAATACAAAACATTCAAACCTTGTGCACTAAATGGTTCAACTTTAAGTCAGTTGCAAACCCCAACAACTATGAAAAGACGTATAAGCGATGATTCATAAACCTGTCATATAAATAAATAATAAAGTGAAAAGAAGAAAACTTAAAAACAACGACTAAGAAAAGTTGTACACACGGACATTTACTCAACCTGTCATATGAATAAATGATGAATAAGTAACGCAACTGTAAACAACCAAAAACTATAAAAAGCTCAAAAAAAGAGACGACAGAGAAGGAAAAAAGAGGAGAAGGAAACAGAAGAAAAAAGGAGGAGGAGGAGAGAGAGAGTAGGAGATGAATAGAAGGAGTAAAGAATTTTAAGAGATTTTAAAGAGGATTTTATGAGAAGAGTTTATGGAAATTTTAAAGAGAACCTTACGAGAAGAGTTGGTAAGAAAAGATATTTGAGTGACTTAGAATATGCCTTATTATCTGTATCAATGTATTGTTATTTGCATAAGTTAATATTAAGAGAATATATATTGATGAGAAATAATTAAGAATATTTAAGAAAGATAAGTATGAGAAGAAAAACCAGTAGTAAGTATTTTTATTTTGTATTAAGACATCATTATTATTATTAATTGTTATTGAAAAGTCTGATGGTCCTACCGCGCTTCTACCATATTTGCGTTGCACACTGACTAATATACATCACATTCTATATTTGCGCTACAAACACACTCACACCCTTATTGTCACTATTTCTGTCCCACACTTCTGCATCACTCTCTAAACCACACTAAGATAAAATATCTAAATAAAATTATTTAACAAAATTTTCGCCCTCACATTTTTTTAAAAGGCAGTGAGACCCAGGGCTGTACCCCCTACTAGCCCCCACATCTCTCCTTAATTAAAGGCTACCATTTTATCCAAAAGTATTTCAAAAAAAAGTAAAGTATTTTCAGTGTTTATTTACTTCTTTAAATAATTATGACATTTTGTCATGATTATTTAGTTCGAACAAGTGAACATCAGGGCTGTGGAGTCGCTAAGCTGCTGTTCCGATTCCGACTCCGACTCCCGACTCCGACTCCTTCATAAGTAACCAATTTGTAACAACAAATATACTGTAGTAAAATGTTAACATTGGCTATTTCATCACTAAGATACAAATAATCCAACCACTTAGTGCTTTAAACAATATTTATTAGAAAATATTTTTTAAACAAAAAACTTTTCTTAACTCTTGTTATGCAATAAACTCTTATGCAGTCACTAATAACATGAATTTGTCAAAATCATGTTTGAAATACTGGACAGAAAGAACTTTTTCTTCTTTAGGTTCATATTCTTTAAGAATCTTTTCTACTAAGACCTGGAAAAATTCATTGATGTGATTAGCTTTGGTGTCTTTTACTGCCAATGTCTTGGTAACTACTTCATTTAAAAAAAAAATTAGACATTGATTGCAAAATAGTTAAGAAACACTATGTTAAGAAACACAAAGCGTCCCTTTAGAGGTTCATTAAGTTCTTCTTTTTGTTTAACAGCTTCTTCAATCACTAATTTTCTAATACTCTCTCTCTCCAGAGAAACAAAGTTAATTAAACACTTACAGTCTTTCTGTTTGTGGAGCAGCTCTTTGGTGCTTTGTGGTGGCACGCCTAACTTTCTACTAAAAGTATGTAGCCAGACGATTTAAGTCGGGAGTTGGGGGATCATGAAGTTATCTATTTTAAGGGAAGGTAGAGGAGAGTGCAAGGGAGGTGATTTGTGATTCTCAGTGATAAGCAGTAAAGTATTCTATTGCTTATCACTGTTTTAAAGGCCTTAAAATAACATGTCAAACTCCTTGTCCTCCGGTTGTTGCAAACTACAATTCCCATTGTGTCAACGTTCAGAGCATCCTGAGATTTGTAGTTTTGTAACAACTGGAGGGCTAGAGTTTGATACTTGTGCTTTAAACTGACAGAACATAAAATAATTTAATGAATAACATCTATAAAATCCTTATGAAAATTATGAAACTTTGAAAGATTTTTTTTAAACCGTAGTCGGAGTCGGTACAATTTTTCCGATTCAGACTCCGAATCCAGCCAAAATGAGCTCCGACTACGACTCCACGTCTCCGACTCCGACTCCACAGCCCTGGTGAACATATATTGAAAAAACATTTTTATAATATACATATAATTTAAAACTGTTGAAATGCTTAAAGCATGAACAAGGTCGCGTTGGAAATAGCAGCATTGGTCGTTTTCGTCTACAATTTTTGAAGAGTGTTACAAGTGAAAAAGGTTTTTGAGTTGTCTTCAAAAAGCAACTTGCAGGATAAAGTTTACTGGTAATTTTGTAACATACTAGTGTTGAGTGTGTTGTTCTACAACCTAAGTATAGTAGATAAAATACATTTTGCGATATTGTTAAAAATCTTCAACAGTTCATCAGTAAATTGGAATCTTTATAAAAAAAATGGAGAAAAGCACTGAAAAAATAGCAGGTTTCTAGAAGGAAAAAAAAGTCTGAACCTGTTGAACTGTAATAGTTGACAGACTTCCTTTAAAAAAGAACATCATAAAGACTGTTAGCAAATAAAGTTTTTCAATAAAAAACGCATCAAATTGGACAACTATGCAACTGAAGTTAAAACTATATAAACAAATTGAACTTACATCAACATTTTGCCATGCAGTATTACAAAGTTTCTTATCGAGTGAAAAATTGAATTAAGTTTGCAAAAAAGTAAATGTTCTAACCATATTTTTATAGAAAAGCAATACAAAAATCAATTTTGTAACCATAGTAGCGATGCTCCCTCATTGGGAAGAGGGGTTGGGGGGGACTTATTCCTATTATCCGCTTTACTAACGTGTTCATTAAACCATTAAAAACTATGAAAATATCGCTTTACTTTAAATGCAGAAAAAAGAGAAAATTGTTGCCGCAAGTAAAAGGCTCAAAAATAATGACGCGCTTGGTTTGTGACGTCTTAGAAAACACGATGAAAACTTAAGAGAGGTATTTTTTATGTTTTTTTCTTTTTTTTCTTTTTTAATCGGAAGTTGGGCTAATAGTAGAATATCATTAATTATTGAAAAAGCTCAGTAGAGCTTTATAACTGTACTTTATTCAAAAATAAATGACATTGGTGACGGTGATGCAATTGAGATATAAATAACTGAAAGCTTTGAACAAAAACTTAAGCTTTATGAAAAAAATGTTTTGATTTATCAGCATCAACACCATTTCTTCTCACAATATACAAACTTCTGGTGACAAAAATGACCTCATCTTGTACCAGCTTTTGACCGGTATCTCTAAAAGTCTTTGTGATCTTTATCTTCAAAGAGTTTGTCATTTGCGTGCGTTTTTGTCGATTCATCATTATATCATTTGCGTGCGTTTTCACTTACTTTCTGACAATTTAAAGCTCGTTTCCAGCCAGAACAATTTTCTGAAGGAAGAAAAGGATATTTTACATTCCAGGAAACAAAGCTTTCATACTTTGGCAACTGCGTACACCATAATCAGAAAGGTTTATTTCTTCAGAAAATTGTTTTGCCAAAAAGTTGGCTTTAAACAAACCTCCGAACACGTTTGTCGAAATTATGAATCACTTTGATACATCAGATTAAGAAAAAAAAAAGAACCTCTAGTAATTTAATGAGGATTGCGAATCGGAGAAAAATTTTAGAATTACGAAAGAAATATCAGTGTTAACTGCATCAATTAAATAAAACTTGAAGTTTGCGCTTGCGCATTACGTCTCGTTAATCGGCTCATTTAAATAAACATTTTTGTTACATAAAAATTACCGAAATCAATTTAAATTATTTTTAAAAAAATTCTACGAAATTCAATTTACAGGGAGAGGATTTTACTCAAAAAAAAAAAACAAATTCGAATTTTTTTCAATTTCCATGTGACACGTGACCGCCCCTTAAGGCAGCCATTGACTGACCCATCATTTTCATTGCAAGTTGATCAGGTCTTTGAAATTGCACAGTTTGCATTCCGTTATGTAATTGAGTTTGAAAATTAAACAAACTTTGTTGTCCTTGCAATGATGACAAAGTTGCGGCAAACACCGAATTTGTCGGCGATGAAGATCCTTGCATTACATTTTTCGGAACGGAAGGGAAAGTCATATTTAATCCAAAGGAAGAAGAGTTTGCTAAACCATTATTCCCGTTCGGTGTTAAACTTACAGCTTGTTGAAATGGTGTACCGTCCGATAAAACTCCGACAAAATTGTTCGACCAATTAAAATCCGCATTGTTTCCTAACCCATTAAGACCGCTATGAGTTAGGTTTCGATCGTTTTCAAAAGTCGGAGTAAAACACGTGACACCTTGGCCAGCTAAATTTTGTAACCCCGATAAAGTATTTATAGAGTTATTACCGTTCACCATGGAGTTCATGGCGTTCAGAGTTGCTAAAGAGTTCACATTACTTAATCCTGCTGTGTAAGCATTTAAGTTCAGGCCGCTTAAAGAGTTTGACCCGTTAGAGTATTGAGCGATATTTTGAAAGGAGTTTAATGCACCGTTTATTTGATTTAGAGCCGCATTCATGTTATTGACTGCTGCTACATTGTTTGAGTTTGGAAATACGTTGTACTTGTACCACGTGGGTGAAATCTTTTGCTGATTTATCCATTGCTAAAAAGAGAATTTTTTATAATAAACAAATAAATAATAGATATATTACCAAATAATAATGGCACTAAATATTTATTAACATTTATAAATTTCTAATATCTTTTTTTGCGGTTATAATTTTGAAAACTTACTTCATTCGACAACGGACTTTCGCTGAATCTTTTCCTCTTCATCTCTGGACTCAAGGATTCTGTGCGATTTCTTGACAGTTGCCGAACTTCTGATTTAATATTATTGTTTTCTTCCTTTCCGATTTCGCTCCGCATCCCAGATTCTTCCATGTGTCGTTTAAGTCCTCTGTGATCTAATATTTCGTGACTGTGAGACGTTAATTCGTGGTGGATGTCAACATCGTTTATATGGTGATGGTGCGAATCTGAATTCTCATTAGCGTGAGATAAACCAAGTTTTACAAGTCGATCATCTGAAAATTAAAAATGATAAGAAAAATAACAGTTTTAATTATAAAATAGTTTAAATTTATGAATAGGATGTAGGAACTGTAAGTATTAATTTAGAAATGTTAAATAAACATTAAACAGCTTTTTTAAAGATTATTGCAGCTTAAAACATGATTTTACTTCAATTATGTTTTTTTGTGGAATATATACTTTAATTATCGTGGTAACGTCTGTTATAATATATGTTAAAGTCTATTTTCTAGTAACGTCTGTTATAATATATGTTAAAGTCTATTTTGATTCTATTAAAAACTCTTTTTTGTTAATATACTTAAAAAAAAAAGACCCTACCTTCATGATAACTTTCGTCTTTTATATCTCCGCTAATAATATTAGAATTCGGTGAGATATCGTTGGATTGCAAAGCATGGTGAGAATGTATAGAAGGATCTTCGGCAAGTGGCGGTGGTAAATCATTACAAAGTCTATTTTGTAAGGCTTGTTCATGAAAATGTTGATTGGCCATGTGCTGCAGGGCCTCATTGTTATTTTTAAATTTTCTATCTGGCGAAAGTTGATTCACTGGTAGATTTATCAGCTGTTGCTGTTGCTGCTGCTGCATAGGGTTAGCCAGCATCGGGAAACCAGTGTTAAAAGCAAAAGGGAATTGTCCATAATTATTTTGATCCTGTTGATTTGAAGTCATACCGTTAAGACCATTAAAAGGTCCGAAATTTCCGAACGTGAACCCGTTCATCATGCCGAAACTATTGTTTTTAGAAAGTTCTTCTTGTTTGTATTTAGCTTCCTTAGTTTCCTTTTCCGCGGCATGATTGCGTAATATTCTGTTAATAGAGCTTACACTTGGTACGTTACCATTGTCACATATCCCTTCTGCCAACAAAGAATTACGAATTTCCCAAGCAAACATACAAGGGTTTTCCTCTTTTAACTTAACAATGCGACATACTACTTTTGGTGTGGCAACTTTTGGTTTGCTGCCTCCTATAGCACCTGGTCGCACGGACCCTGTTTCATAATAACGTCCTAGAATTTTGCTGACGCATCCGTGAGAAACTAACAATTGACGAGATATTTCTGAAGGTCTTACTCCGCATTGGGCCAGTTCAATGATACGATGTCTCATGTAATCAGGCAAAGGTCGACCATTGACAAAAACCCCACCCAATTGATTCACTCCACCAGGATCTAAGTCGTAAAAAAGCATTTCACACATTAATCAAGTCTTAAACCTATGTAAATAATGTTGCAATTTTTAAGTTTAGAAAATATTTCGATGTAGATGAACACTTATTTTATTGTTAAGAAAAAGATTACAAATCCGTCTTTATTCTTTTTCATTATGGAATTGTTAATAGCATTTTTTAGAAGTAAATTGTATTTCCAGAATACTTTAGTAAATAAACTGGTGTCCACTGATAATAATGGGTTGTAATATTTATTTCCATTGTTCTATACGGAACTGAATTTGTATTTTCTCAAGATGAATCTAATGAGAGACATACTGCCACGTTTAACTTTGCGAACATTTTCTTTAAACACCCTCCCCTGCTTTCAAAATGCCATTTACGCGTTTAAAAAATCAGGCGATGGGAAAAGAAAAGCAACATATAAATAAAACAAATTTTTCTTGATTCTGCGTTTTTAATTTAACTTACGATTTCACAAATTTGTTACAGGATGATTAAATTTAATTATGAAAACATTTTTTGAAGAGTTTGACGTTTGACGTTCAGATTGATCAGATATACATGAGGACAAATAGATATACATTCGAGCTTCCTCCATTTAAAAGAAATTTCAGAAATAGCCAGAAGATTAGATAAACCTCTTACCGTTGACTGAAAATTTTGTATCTTGAAATGGCATCGCTAAAATAAAATAAAAACAGAAATTAAAAAAAAATTATTTACAAATTTTTTTAAAAATTCATGCGGCTTGACACGTGACTTCCATGAGGTTACAGGTGACTTCCAAAAGTTTTTGAGATTTCTCCATTAAATTTTACGTGATTCCTTTTATTGACAATAAATAAAAATTTTTTTTGTAATGGGAAAAAGTTCTTCTGCTCACTAAAGGTTTTATAAGCAAGTTAAATACAGTGAGCTGACATTTTATAAATATGCTGCTGTTTTGCTTGGTATGAAAATACGATAAAATTTCGTGTTTAATTTCGCATTATTCGCAAAATTTAACGCGAGTTTTTAATGACACTATTAAGCTTTAAAAAATATAGCATTCTATTGTTATGCCTTGCAAAAACTTAAAAGTAAAAAACGTATAAAACGAAACATATCTCGAAAAATAAACAGAACGGAAACATAAATTAACTGCCGAATGTTTAAATTAGCGGCGTAATATTTTAATTTGATAAATTTTTATCGAAAAATAATATTTTAATTTACTTTTCATTGAAAAATAAACCAAATAAGAACAAGTAATTAAAAAAGATAAAGAAAATACGAAGAAGAAAAACGAAATTTTAATGATGAAGAAATAAACTAATTATAATAATTGTACATTGTTAAAAAATTCCAACGGCAATAAGAACAATAATACAACGGCGATTAAATTATGTAATAAAAATATACCTCTTTAGCGATATTATTTGCCGAATTTCCTATAAACATGACATCGTACCAATGACTTGAGTTCAAATGTGGGTGAAATGAGCCAGAATATTAATGAGTTTTAATATATTTATGCAAAAAGATTTCTTGCATAAATTATCATTTAGTATTCTAATAATTTGAAAGAATTATTTTCATTTTTCATAATGCTAGTAAATACCATCAACAAAATCTTACTTATAAGAACTTGAAATAAATTAACGCACTGCTTAGGAAAATGTTTTTTCGCGAAAAAACAAAAGGCTACATAAAAACGAAAAAACGCAGCCTAACGATAATAGATCTTCAACGATAACGATAATAGATCTTCAAGACACAATTTTTTTTTAACCGGTTGTCTTAGGCACATTTTCGAAAGCACATCTTGAGTACATAGCCTTTGAGAGGCGCAGCAACTTTCGATGATCTTTTGCGGGTGAAAATGCCGCAAAGGATAATGCTGAGTTTACTTCGCACCGAGCGTTGTTGAACTTTCATTAATTGGTGGACTAACGTTTAGTTGTGATGAAAGTTACCCTAAATTACTATCAAAAAAAAATTTTATAGAAAAAGAATTATTTTTTTCTAAAAACGGTAATGTGTTGGCAAGAGAGTTCGCTTTTCGACCCAAAGTTCGAGATTGCGTTCGGGTGACCACCCTGTGCCACGTCAAGCGCATTGCGCATTGACTTGCTCTGTAAAATATGGGAAACGAAGTTCTTCACGCCGGAATTTGAACATCTTAAAGTTTGCTAAAAATTTAGGAAACATCTTTTGTTAGATAACTTTTGACGTTTCTTATTTCAATTTCCAGGATTTTGAATATTCTAATTTGCTTATGTCTTTTGTAAATTATTTGCTCTTCTTTTGATTTTAGAGGTAAATTTTATTTTAAAGGAAAAACAAGCAAAGAAAAAAGTGTTTATTTTTGGTTTACTTTTTTAAAGTATTTCCATATAAAAAAATTTTTCTTCTTTAAAAATTACCTTACAAAGGCTTCACTTTAAGAGGAAGTAACGTAAGATTAAGGCCGTTGGCCTTTAAACATAGACAGTCATAAAACAAAAGGAGCTTGTTTATCACGCCTAAACTCAAAAAGAATCATGTTGAAAATTGTCTCCTTTGTTTAACAGTAAGTTTTTTGTTTTCATTGATGATCGTTTGGTTTAATGATCTTTTTTACGCTGGAATTTAATTTCTCTCACAGGATTTATTTCCGCAGAAAACGATAGAATGCGATAACTTGCTGTAAGTTTTCGAAAAATTTTGACATGTGATTTTATCTTACTCACCTGTATTTAAAATAATAAGAAATTCTTTGTAAAGAATTCCTCTTTGCGCTTGTTTCGACAAATAAAAACCTTTGATTATGTTTACAAAATGGTACGAGGACTATTTTACTTATTTAGAGACCTAATGACTTTTGTCGGCGATCTAAAAGTAATACTTCGCGTGCCTCTCAAACCAAATCAATTTTTAAATGTGAAGAAAAATGCTTGATTTAACTTAAAAAATCTAAATACAAGTTGTAAAGGAACATAGTCAGTTTTTTTAATCACTTACTTATTATTATATATATACATTACGCACACACAGACATATATATATACATATACATATATATATATGTGTGTGTGTGTGTGTGTGTGTGTGTGTGTGTGTGTGTGTGTGTGTGTGTGTGTGTGTGTGTGTGTGTGTGTGTGTGTGTGTGTGTGTGTGTGTGTGTGTGTGTGTGTGTGTGTGTGTGTGTGTGTGTGTGTGTGTGTGTGTGTGTGTATAGAGCAAAAAGAGATATTGCTTTAGCTCCAAAATTCGTTTGTCATCAACCATAAATAGTGATTTAGGGTTGATAACAAACGTGTATTTGTTGAAAGATCTTTTTTTTTTTTTAATGGAATCGCCAGTCAAAGTTAGAAAATATAAGCTGAATGAAATTGCTTTAAAAGTTTTCTACACGAAACAAATAGCATGGGAAACTAAATAAATGAGACGGATTGAAGCTAAGAATCTACATGTAATGTGATTTTGTAAACAACATGCCAACATCAGATAGGTCAGTGTCTCCCAGCCTTTTTTTATGATATTTTTATGTCCTTTGTATAAGTATACCTTGTTTTTAATATACAAAAATTAAATTTTTCACTGGAGAAGGTGAGAGCCGTCATACGGTTAGCTTAATCTTTTGTTCCCTGTGTAACGTGAACCTCGAGTTGGGAAACACCGAGATTTGTAGTAAGTGCTTTACATTTAAACGAGAGAAAAAAAGCATTGAAATGTCAATATAAAAACAAAATTTTGATATTTTGTGAAACTTTTTGTTTAAAACTAATTATTTCCTTAATTTTAAGGGTAAAAGGAAAAAAAATTAATTTTTAAAAATTTGGAGCATGCATTTGTTATTCAAATATTCACTCATCAATAAAATCAACTGATAAAACATAACATAGAAAACCGCCATCTTCAACGGCGTCGCGTTTTTAAATATACCAATCTTCATCTTTGTCACATTTTTTTTTCACTTCATTTTGATAGTGCAGATGAATTTTTTAATAATTCTATCTATTTTTTAATGCTACACTATATTCATAAAATCTCTTTTAATGAAATATAATTTTAATTAAAATGTTATTAAGATTTTGGTGACAAAGGGTTGGTATAAAAAGTAGGTATAATATTTGATACAATAATCGTTATGATAATGCGCTCATTACGATAATGTATACATTATAATATTGTATAACTAACATTCAGTGGAAACGTTTATTATTGAAGTTTAAATTTAAGTTAAATTTTAGCGATTAATGTTCCGTTTTATTTTATAAAATTTAAGAATTGATTATAACAAAGACCGGATCTGAAAAAATTTAAGTAATATTAATTTGTAATTGTTGTAAAGTGCACTACGCGTTAAAGTAAGAAACTCATCAAAACAATTTTAGGTCCTTTTTTTATATTTCCATTGTTTGGTTAACTCAGACGATGTTAATTTTCTGTTAGACGCTACGACGCAAGGATGCAACGCCGTTTTCTGCAACTGCAAATAATCAGTTTCATAGATCAGTAAACTTAACGAAATGATAACATTTCCCTTCTATCGTTCATGAACGGAAAAATCTATAAGGTAAATGTATAAAATGGATAGAAAGTAACTGATTTTCTACGTTGTAAATTAAATTGATGTAACTTGTTAAGTTACGCACTAACGTAAAAAATAACTTATTGGTATGGAAGTTTTCATTCCAAAATTTGTAAAAAGTATATATACATTAAAATTTATCTTCTCAATATTTATTTTCTTGAGAAGAATTCGGTTTAAAATTTTAGATTTTGATGGCTGTATTATTTTCCAGAGGCGACATGTTTTGTGAGTTTTCAGAGCCAAAAAGGTTTTGAAGCAAGACCGGTTTTCATTTTTATGGAGGAGTTGTAACTTGTATCTTTCAGGATTTTTTTCTTGCGTTTAATTTCTGTATATGGTGATGCCCAGAAAAAGAAAACATTGGTGGTGACTGGAACGAGAAAAAATCTTAATTTTTGTTAACTTTGAGGTAAACTTCAGGTTTTTTTATCTCGCTGTTTGAAATGCCTTTTATTAAACTTAAACTTATGGCAATCTCTTAAGGTTTTATATAACAACATCTTTACAAATGCATTTAATTTTTCTCGATCTCCTCACATGCCACTCTTCAATCATAATAAAGAGATCACTATGAGTATTTTTTGATGCTGTCAGGAGTGTGGCACATTAAATGTAAGCCGCATTCGAAACGTCATTCATTAGCTTAATAACATTTAATTAACCAAAGTGTGCAAACTAATTTTATTAGATCTTTTCATTAATTACGTCTAATAAGCAATTAAAACGCATTCCAAACAAAATTTAGATTACATATGATTAAACAAGGGTATAACGAGTTACATAAACTAGACGTACCGTCCAGAGTTGCTGTTTAAATTTGCTGGATAAAATGTGCGAAATCCTTCAGTGATCAAACCAAAAAGTCCCAGTAACCGCCCTTGAAATCGATCGAGGCCAATGAATATAGTTACTTTCAAAGGCAGTTTTAACATTCAATGATTTATTCTGCATAATTATGCAGATTTTAATACGCTTGATTTGGTAAACATTTAAAAGATTTCATTAAGGTGCAATTAATGCAAATGCAACTGCTACGGCTCGGTAATAAATCCGTTTTACCGTGCAAATTTATGACCGTTAGGCCATACAGCTATTCGCACAAAAACAAGGCCAATCTCAAAGCTTAAGCACACGAAAATTAATCGAGTGATGATTGACGTTTTGCAGCTAAAAACTAATGTTGGAAATAAAATTGCACAAAAAAATGATTTTTAATCAAAAAAACATGCTCAAAGTTTTTAAAATAAAAAATACATAACTTAGATTTATATCTTATCAAATGTGATAGATTAAATTTATTGGTAAGAACTATATTTGAACTTGAAAGCCCTGTCATCTAGACATCTTATTGATTGTAAAATCCTATATTTGGTCTAAAATGCACCCGTACTTTAAAAATAAATTCCATTTGTTGAAAATAATATTTGATAAGGAATTCATGCTCTGTTATTGTTTTGATTACTTTGGTTTGTTTTTTTTTCTTATGTCTCTTATTTTCAAATATCTCTCCTTTCTCAATACAAAAAATGGGCAAGTCAAAATAGTTGCATAAGATATCAAATGTAATTATCTCATTAAGTTCTGTGCAAAGTCCTTAAAAAATAAGCAGTTTGCTACAGCCTGACCTCGCCCAGGTGTGGCTAGATGGAGACTGTTTTAAGTTGAAAAACATTTTCGTGCTTTACGCATCACTGATTAATTGTTATGGTTCATTAGCTAGCTTTTTAAAATATAGCTTTTAGTTTCAAATTTTTATTTTACTTAAATTCATATTTATTTACACAACTAACAAATCTTCCTAATTTCACAGAACAAGTTTAATTATAAATCATGAGAGAAAAACACTGAAAAATTGTAGCGAAATGTGAAATCAGAGTATTATTTCCTTCAGTGCAACACGTTAATGATTGTTTGACTAAACCCTGGGAACAAGGTTGAATGATTCAGTTGTAGCAGGCAATTAAAATAAGACTTGCAGGAAAAAAGAGTTGGAAACTAAATCAAAAAATCTTTTGTTTCATACTTTAAACTTTTAAAACGGTCATCAAAAAGTTTCAAAGTTCACAGTTTCAAACTTTTAATGTCTACTTGTCGTTTAATAAGTTTTTCAGACGAAGAAATGACATTGTAGAGATAAAATAGTCGAAACGAAGAAAAACGATTTGAAACGAGGAACTAAGTCAGTTTACTGTGAAAAAACAGTTCAAACTGTTTTTTTTGCTGCGAATAGCATATTGAACATTATAGTTTTTGACTTTATTTTGGTTATTGGTCTGGTACTTAAAAACAGGAGGAAGCACAATGAAAAATTTTCGGCAGCATTTTTCATAGCGAGCTATGTTTCCAGAAATTAAACTAGAGACTTCTTACTTAAATAAGTCTTTTAACGTTAACAACTTTCCAACTTTTCTAAATTTAAAGGATGAAAGTTCTAAAAATAACTTTACACTTTATGAGAGGAACACATTGGTGATTAACATTTTGAACTCATTTATTCATTAAACTTTTCAGCAAAAAATGCTGAAAATTTAATGAACAAATAATGATTTAAAGAAAATTAAAGTAATGACAAATATAACTATTTGCTCGTTAGTTGTTTAAAAAAGCTGTTGAATATGTGTGTGTGTGTATGTGTGTATGCGTGTATGTTTGCATGTGTGTATGTGTGTATGTTTGCATGTGTGCATGTGCGTATATGTTTGCATGTGCGTATGTGTAATAAGTAAAATTAAGATAATACATGTTATGAAGATGAGATGTTAGAGTTTTTAAAGGAGATTAAGAAGTGAAGTTTTCGGACAATATTTCTGTTTGCCCCTAACTTATTCTGTCTCTCAAGTATTTAAAATTTAAAAGAAGCGGTATTAAAAAATCTACCAAAATCTTCTTAAAAGAGGATCTACAAAAATATTTTCTTGATTGGATGATGTCTTATATAAAAGCATGAAAATCTTTTGTTGCGCAAACCTAAAAATGTTTATAGTGAGTGCTTCTTCTAAAAATGTAAGTTGAGAAACTTGGACAATATTTCTATTTATTTTTACTAATGCATATATACATAAGGTGGTGCTTTATTCATTCAAGATTTCGAGGTGACACCTTTTGAGGTGCTTGTGGTTTCGAGTTAATAAACTAAATGCTAGTAAAGTTGTTGTAGAACGTTTGCTTTTTTTTATTTCAAGCAATCAATATATTAAACTTCTTTAAAGACATTTTACGTCTTTTTTTGTTTTATTGTTTTTATAATAGTATTCTGATTTGTAAAAGAAATTATTAAAAAAGGCAATCAAAATGGTAAAAAATGAAACTATTAATCGTTGAATAACAAGACAAAAAAATAAGCAGTTCGTTTCAATTTTTTCAAATTTATTTAAATTCTGATAAATAAAAGAAAATCAAAAAAATAATCCTTTGATTTCTTGAATTATTTTATTTCTTTAAACAAAGAATAATTAAATGTATCTGAAATATAAAACGGAGATCAAATATTTGATAAAATATTTGATAAAATATAATACATAATTCTAGCAGTCAATTACAGGAGAGAATATCCCGACATTGACAAATAAATAGAGCACTCATTAAAAGCAAGTGAGTCATTAAAGAATTTTTTTTTTCTGTAATATTTTGAAATCCACCATTATCTAGCGCATTTTCCCTGGAAATAGCGTTATTTGGAGAGGATGGCAAAATGACTAAAAACATCAGCCGATGGAGAATTGAAGAACTTTTTAGTGCTTGTTAAAGTCAGTTTAAGGTTGTTGTCTCGATGCGCAGTATGGTAAGTACTATTTATAGTGAAGGATATTCATATGAAGAAGGATGCACTATAAACTGAGCAGGAATCTGGTTAAAGTGAGCTGAAGAATTGAGATTACTTGAGACTAGTTGAGAGCACATTGTATGTGCAACATTTTGGCGGTAGATCTAAAGAAAGCGATATTGATTTTTAGAAATAAATTTTATGGTTATCCAAGTCATTAATTGTGAGTTGCTGCTCCTAAAAAATAAAGGTCTGAAAAATTTATATTCTAAAGTGTTTTACAGAATACTTAATAAAAATCATGTATACTGTATGTAAGCGTTAGTTCATATTTTTAAACATTGTACCTGCTCTTCGATTGCATTTACAAAAATGTATTGGATTGGCTGATGATGAGTTGGCACGACTGAGTAATATTGATTACCAAATAACGTTGAAGCATTAGGTTCAACATAAAAATTCTCTACTAAAACTTTAGCATTGCTAAAGTTAAAAAAAAATTCAATTTTAAACATGTTTTAAGAGTTTCAACTAACAAAAAGTCAATCGTTTTAAAATACGAACCTGACTTGGTTACGCACTTGAGAAGCTACATTTGATGCAAATTCATTATTTTTTACTAAAATGAAAACTTGTAGCTTATACTTTTTAAAAACTTACAAAAATTCAAAACTTGCAATTTTCTCATAATCAAGAAGTCTAAGATTCTAGTTTCTTAAAGCTTAACGTTTTCCTGGCCTGACGTTTACTTGCATCGAAAAAATCAACAAGGAAGATTTTAAAACGCAAATATAATCTCGTTCTTACTTGCTTTTTTCTTTTCTCCTATGTAGGCAAAATTTACGTTACATTTTCGGCCATCTAACTTAGGCGACTTATTTACAGTTGCCTTTAACGAACTCTCGTGTGTTGTCATCGTTACCTCCAAAAAAATATTTCCTTAAGATATAAAGCTAAAATTAAAACCATTCACCAAGTATTTGGTAAAAACCTCAACAACTTGTAGCATTCTTAGTTATTGCAATTGTATTATAGTTACTAATAACCCTCGTAATGACTTACAAAATCAACAAACTTACAAATCCGTATCCTTTAGAAAACCCGTTATTACGATCTCTTATGATCACGGCTTCTTTAATATCGCCGAATTTTGAAAAGTACTCAACCAACACTCGGTCTTCAGAAGAAAATTTCAATCCCCCAACGAACAACCTTGTTTTTCGTCGCAACACTTCTTCTATGGTCAAACCATCTTGGTTCAAATCTAGTTCTTGGTAAATGTCGTTTAGATTAACTTGAGACTGCATTCTTGAATAAGTTTTTTACACTGATCTTCAAGCTTGATGGATGTAAGCTTAAGGCATAAGTTTACCTTGTAATAAAGGGATCAGTTATTGAAAATTCTATAACATTTTAAAATTTTGTGAGAAACTAAAAAGAAAAAAAAAAAGAAAAGAATAATGCTAAACAAATAAATATCCTATAAAAAAACAAAAATGAAAATAAAAAAAAAAAAAGCTTAATAATCGTAATTATATTATTCATTACTCAACCTATATTCACTCTAGCGAAAGGTTGGCAGCGGAAAATTTTATTTTATGAACTGTAGCCTTTATTGGAATTAAATTGACATTCTCACGATTTGCAACTTCCTAAACGATTTATCGTATTTTGCTAACAAAATGTCTGATTGTAAGTCCAGAAAATGATTTAAAAATTCGTCTTGAATATTTTTACAGATCTTTCTTACTAAGTTTGTTAATTTATAAGGATTAGTTTTATAAAAATGAAACAAATTTGAAAGATTTTTTTTTGAGTTGCCGTTGTGTAAATAGAACCAGCTTTAAACTTCTGATTGAAGAATAAATGAACAAATCCCATTATTATGCTTGAAAGACCTTTGATCTCTGAAAAGACGATTCAATATAATTATAGTAAAAATTATTTGTTTTTATAGATGTTTCTGCTCCAGATATTTTTATTATAATTACATACTAGGAGATAATTCTGTAGTAAGAGCTTATCCTACTTTTAAGAAGCAAGAGGTTCTGCTTTATCACGGACAATTTCAAGCCTCTCAGATTACTGAGCTCTTCTCGGCCAAATATTCGCGGAACTTTGTCTACATCATCAAGATCATCATGTGGTCTGGATATGCTAAAAAGTTTTGTTTTTTGCTAGATATTTTGTTCAATCTCCAGACTTCACTCTCCCGATAAACATTGGACGTCCTTATACGTCCGTTGAACAAACAAAACTGGTCAGTTTTCTTCGTCCACCGGACGTCTAAAGACGTCCAATGTTTAATGGGTTGTTTCATAGACTCGATTCCAGCTTGCGGAGGAACGAGGATTGGAAAATTATTTCTATGTACTATTAGCCTAAAAGCTGATGAAATTAATTTGTCACATTTAAACAGATTGTCGTACGTTGCCAGTAAACTCATAATTACTTTTTGTGGTATTGAGCAAAAGAAAATTTGTTCCTGTTAAACTGATTATGATAATTTGCCTTATTAATTCTGCAGCACTAAAATTCCTAAAGATAGCAACTGGTGTTTCAGATATGGTATCACATAGCAATATAAAAAATCATCTGATCTAGAGTAATGTTTAGAATATTTCACTGTTTTCACTAATCTTGATCACATGTTACTTGTGATCACGAATAATTATAGAAATGAAGTAAAATGGCCGTCAGTGACGTATTGTTTAACAGATTTCAAATAGAATTCCAACTTTGATTAAAAAAATTGTCGAATTAAAATGCCAGTACATTTTTTAAATGGAAAAACTTTAATCCAGTTCGTTTGAAGAAAATAAAGCTGATCCGTAGTATTACTAAAGAGAATAGTTAAAAAATATAACTAATTAAAATTTTTGAAGTTATCCCATGAAATTTTATAGAAATGGGTTGAAAATATGACTTGTGTTTTTCTTACAGGCCTGTGTCTAATAAAAGCGCTCTATTTCTTGCCAATCTCAAAAAAATGTAGACTATATTAAGCATCGCAGCGTCACTCTGATTTGAAAAGATAATTATCAATTCTAAAAAGCAGACAAACGTCAATCACAGAGCTTCAATCGCTGCGAAATAAGTTTAAAAAATAAGTAAATTTTTAAAAACATTTTTCAGTCGTTTGCTTTCATAAAACTGAAAGAGTTTTTTTTAGGCGTTGAATTTTCTTATATCATTTTTTTACAAATACAAGTTTATAAATTTGGCTAAAATTTGTGATGTGTGTTGTCTGCAATATACTTATAACAGGATCTAATAATTTCTATATCCATAATTGTTTAATAAGATTCAACACAGGACTCAACACTTGACATTTTCTTTTTTTTTTTTTTTTTTACTTAGATGAAGCAGTTATTTCTCATTTTGGTACTTTTGTTTCTGACGTTTACAGGTATGCGACATTTTTTCTCTAAATTTTATAAATGAGTATCTCAAAGGTCCTAAACTTAACTAAGCTTCAAGGGTGCTAAGTTATTAACAAAATTAAACACATTTCCATTGGCTTTATAATTTATAACAACAGCACTTTTTTCGCAGCTATATTATCAAATTTCAAATATCAACCGAAGTTTCTTTTCGTAGCACCAATTTTTACTAAATTTAAAACGGCCTTAATATTTCCGGCAATAGTTACAGTAATTTTTTTTTCATTAATTAATTTACAGCATTTTGCGATAAGCTCGTGGTGTAAATTGTATAATAAGTCCTTCTTAAGGACTACCTAGAAATTTTTTTTAATTGATAAACTCTATGAAATAAGAAGTGGAGTTATGTGGTAAAGTTATGTACATTCTTTTTTAAAAATTTACTTTAAAATGTAAATTTATTTTTGTTACTTGATGTTGCTTCTTGTTGTCGTTTTAGTGTGTAAATCACAAGAAGGTTTATTCTGGGAAAATGACTTCAAAGCTGAAACAAAAAATATAAAAAATTATAATTTAAAAGGTTAGTTGAAAGTTATCAAGATTTAGGTTGATGAGGTAGATGAAATAAGGAAAAAGGTAGTGAGGTTTAAGAAGGATTTTAATTATTTGAATCGAAGTTTTAATTATGTGAATCGAAGTTTTAATTATGTGAATCGAAGTTTTAATTATGTGAATCGAAATTTTTAAGTTAACATCTTTTAGGTGATAAATTTATGGACAATCTCGTTGAAAACGTTGTTGATCAAGTCTTGAAAGAAATAATGAAAGAGAAATGGTAAAACTATATATATATATATATATATTTGACATAGGCAGAATTTTGTAGCTAGCGGAAGAAGAGGGGGTCCAGTGATTTCTTTTGGAGTGGGTTAAAATGGGTTTGGGTTTGCGAATTTTTTCTTATTTTATTAGTATGAAAAAACTAAGAAACTTGCTGAATATATATCTAGCTCATTCTCATCTGAAATTTTGGGGAATTTCTGTATGCATGCATGCATGCATGAATGTATATATGTATGTATGTATGTATGTATGTATGTATGTATGTATGTATGTATGTATGTATGTATGTATGTATGTATGTATGTATGTATGTATGTATGTATGTATGTATGTATGTATGTATGTATGTATGTATGTATGTATGTATGTATGTATGTATGTATGTATGTATGTATGTATGTATGTATGTATGTATGTATGTATGTATGTATGTATGTATGTATGTATGTATGTATGTATGTATGTATGTATGTATGTATGTATGTATGTATGTATGTATGTATGTATGTATCTATGTATCTATGTATGTATGTATGTATGTATGTATGTATGTATGTATGTATGTATGTATGTATGTATGTATGTATGTATGTATGTATGTATGTATGTATGTATGTATGTATGTATGTATGTATGTATGTATGTATGTATGTATGTATGTATGTATGTATGTATGTATGTATGTATGTATGTATGTATGTATGTATGTATGTATGTATGTATGTATGTATGTATGTATGTATGTATGTATGTATGTATGTATGTATGTATGTATGTATGTATGTATGTATGTATGTATGTATGTATCTATGTATGTATGTATCTATGTATGTATGTATCTATGTATGTATATATCTATGTATGTATGTATCTATGTATCTATGTATGTATCTATGTATGTATGAATTTACAAATATTCTCTACACCTTATATTTTCATAGAAATGGATTGAGAATAAAGAATCTATTTGATTACCCCCTGGTTTTGCTCGGAGATTTTAATCATTAACCATCATTATTCAAGCATTTAAAAAAATTCGTTAAAATTATTCTAGATAAAAAGTGTTTATTGTCTTTCAGTTGTTTTTGACACAAGAACCTAATTGAGTTATATCTTCCAGCCTACGACATATTCTAATTAAGTTATAACTTGCAAGCCTCGACTTAGAAAACCGTTTAAAGATATCTTAAGATCGATTATCTTACAACTTATAAAAGCTTGTAAAAGAAAAATATTTTCAAAGGAATTCTTAAATTTTTTTGTGATCTTTGAAACTTATGATTTATGAAACAATGAATAAGCAGACTTGTTAATTTTAGTAAAATGTGGTTGAATTGTTTACAGAACAAAACTCTGTTAGTTTACAGAATAAAACTCTGTTAGTTTACAGAATAAAACTCTGTTAGTTTACAGAATAAGACTCTGTTAGTTTACAGAATAAGACTCTGTATCGTGTATTGAAGCTCGTAATTCGGCTTGATTCAGGGGTTCTTTTTAATGGATTAAATTTTATTCAAAAACTTTATTGCAATAACCTTTTTGTTATTTCAGTTGTAATAATTACCAATAAAAAAATATTAAATGAATAGATTACGGCTTAAAATGAATTGTCTACCTTCTTAAAATGTGAATATCCAATGTTTGATCTAATGATACCTCGAGTTGTTATAGGATCATCCACGGGTTGAACCAAAATTAATTCATTATCTATGGGAAATTCTACGAGCTTTTAAGAGCGCTTTTAATTACTACTCTTGAAAAACTGACGAAAAGAACGCCACTTTTATGTAAAACTATCCATCAAGGAGAATGGAGAATTTTTTGAAGAAAAAATGTTGAAATCAAATTTTACTTATTTTCAAACTATTTTCTAATGAAATCGTTTTCACATAATCAATGAAGTAATATTTTTTCATGAAATAAATTTCTGTTTGTGCAAAAAATTATTATTCATTACAATAAATTATTATTCATCGAAATAAATTCATGGAGTTAAATGTGTTAACACTTTTTAATTCTTCTTTTTGTTGAAAAAAGTTAAATTTTTTGTTGTATACTTTTTCACTTTGAGTGCTGATTTAAATGTTAAATAAGTTAAATTATTAAGGGAGAAAAGCGAAAGTTTTTTCTAAAATATACAAATCATTTGGTATTGTAGTCGGTTCAAGCGAGCAAACATTTACTCCATTTTGGCGTTTTTGTTCTTCGGGTTAAATATATATTAAGATATCGCGTAAAAAGTGACAAATTAACAGAAAAACAAATTTAGCATAGATTAAGCTTGATTGGATAACGTTAAGTCGTACCTCATCGGTCCTGAAGTCTCAAAAAGCACCTGAAATGTAGTTACAACTACTATCCTTAAAAATATTTTAGTTTTCGCTCTTAAAAACTACTTCAAATAAATTTGCTAAAGAATAAGTGAAAAAATTGTCAAGTCCAAGAAAAAATGCAGAAAGAAACAACCATGAGAAAACAGACGTAGTCTGACTTTAAAATTGATTGCTCTATTTTTTTCCTTCGTAGAGTCCATTTATCATTATCTTTATTACTAGTATTTATACATGCTGATATGACTTTTAATTTTCATCGTTTTTTTTTTCTTTTCTAAAATACATGGATGTAAAGATTCAGGTAGAGTTGATTGAGGTGATAAAAGTATTCAGCAATTTGCTATAAAAGTTACTGACTTTTTCTTCATTTTTAGTAATATACAAATTTTCGAGATATCTGAATACCACAGGGGATAAAAGACGTGTCACAACTTTTGAGAAATGTGGATTTTAAAAATCGAAAGTATTTTATTCTTTTTTTATGATGCAGTGCTTTTAACTGCTCTTAATGATGACATAGCTGATTTTTTAACTTGTTTGCAAAGTTAGATCAATATTATTTTATTAGAACAACTTATTTAGGTAGAAAATAAGGGAGATAACAAAAATTATTTAATTTAGTTACTTCATCTATATTTATAGACTAAAAGTCTGAAACAAAACCTTAAAAAATTAGCAATAATACCTTTATTAATTAAACGTACAATACAGAGTAATTGTTATTTTCATCGTTCTTTTAGGCTGATTTGTGACGAAAGCATCTTAAGTGTTTTTTTCGTCATCATCAGAGTTTTGCTTGATCAAAACTAAAGCAAAAGAAGCCATGTTATATTAGATAATATCTTATCTTAGATAACTTTATGAAACTTTGTTTATAACAGATGATGGTTTTAACAAACCTTGGTCGCGACTGTTCAAGGCTTTGCGGATAATGTATACTTTGCTTTCTCCCACAAATATAGAACTTCCTGGTTTGTGAACCTTGTAGTTTCTCCAGTGTTCTTAATGCAAATCGTAAGACAGCATAAAGACCATTGGTCATGAAAACTTAGTAGAAAAAAGGGTTTTGTTTTTGCTTTTTTTTTTCTTTTAATACAAAACTTGTCAAAAATTATATCACGGCTAAAGTCGTTACTTTACTAATTTTCAAACGATAATCAAATTGTTAAAATTTAAAACTCATTTGCTGATGATGAACGAATAAGCGCTATCAAATGAAGCTTTTTCTTCTATTAGTTTGCAACCATTCTAGTGTACATCAAGCGCCAACTTGGCGTGCTTAACTGTTAGAAATATTTTAAAACTGGAATGTCTTTATCTATTTTACTTATCAACTTTAAGTTGAGTATATTAAATTTACGTATAATTTTTTCATCAAAAAAAAAATAAAGACTTTTTCACAAAGATCATTTAAAAAAAAAGGATGAGAGGAGGAGGATGTGGTGCCTTAGTATTCTTTTACTAGAATTTTTTTATTGAAAGTTTTTTGACTGCGCCAAAGCTTACTTTTTTTTTTTCTTTTTTTTTTCCAGGTTTGTGCAATTTTTTTGTTAGCCTAAAGAGAAATATTTAAAAAAATAGTGATAATTTATTTTATTTCTCGATATATTTTTGCTCGATATTTCATTGACAGCATATAATTTCATTAAACTTAACTTCAATTTAAAAATAGACTATAAAATTAAATAACGGATTTTTTTTGTTGCCATATCATTTAATCCGAATATTTAAATCGGATTAACTATTGAAATTTTTTTTTGATTTATACACCACAAGAACCTCCTCTGGTCTCCGTAAAAACAGTTGACTTTTCTGACTAACCCTGAAAAACTAACTAGAAAATGAAAAAAAATTGAAAGCATTTAAATAATAAATATTCCATAGGTAAAAAAACAGCGTCGGTGGTGTAACGGTTAGCATTGTTGCCTTCCAAGCAATAGATCCGGGTTCGATTCCCGGCTGACGCAGGAGACTTTTACTACAAAATCATTCTGGAACGAATTTTAATTTAACACAGAAAAAATAGTATAAAACAAGGAAAAGACGCCTAATCATGAACAAGGAAATTTTTAATATTCTGAAAATCGATTAAATAAATTGCATTTTTCTTTAAAACATCATTACTTGAGATTCATAATTTACGATCTTCCTCTAACAGAACTGCAAGATTTAATGTTAATGGTATGAATTTTACGTTAGCTGCAAGATTTTCGTTAAAAATTTGAGTTCAAATTTGTAACAAATGAAATTCGGCTTCTTATAAATGATTTACAAAATTTCATTCAGCGTACTAAGATCAAAGATACTCAGATCAGTTCTTGTAAATTTTTAAAGATTTTTTTCCAGTCATATTTTCACTGGTAATTTTACTTGTATTGTTGAATATACTAGGTGGCTCATAAGTCACTTTATATTTTAGAAATTAAATAACTTTTTCTTAAATGACTGTATTTAATTAATTCTTTTTTTATTACAAAGTTTAGAGTCTGTAAGTTAGTTCTGACTTAGTTACGAAAGATAATGTCTCTTAAATAGCCTCCATTCTCGGCTTCACAAAGTCGAGCTCTTTCTAAGCTATTCTCCATAAAACTTCTTAACATCTGAGGTTGTATGGAAAGAATTTCTTGTCGTATGTTTGCCTTAAGTTCTTGAATAGTTTGGGGCTTATTTGCATACACTTTGTCTTTAAGATATCCCCAAAGCCAAAAGTCTGGTGCTGTCAAATCAGGAGAACATGTAGGCCATTCAAAATCGGAATTATGAGAGCTTATCTAATCCTGAAATATTGCAGCTAACAACTGCATTTTGGTTCTAGCGGTATGTGTAGTTGCTCCATCTTGTTGCCACCAATACCCTGCCATGTTTGCTAACTGAGGTTGAACAAAACTTGCTTGCATGTCTCGATATCTCTCAGCATTTACAGTCACAGCATTTTTATTTGTACCTTCAAAGAAGAAGGGCCCAATAACCCTATCTGATGTTACTCCACACCATGCTGTGACTTTTACCGGGTGCAATCGACTCGCATGAACTTAGCGTGTGTATTTTCTGTGCCCCAGAATATGGTATTCTGCTTATTCACATGTCCATTTAAATGGAAATGAGCTTCATATCCCATGATCAACTTGTGAATAAACTCATTGTCATTTTTTGCAGTTCTCTGAAACCTGACAGTATAATTTAGTCGTTTTTGAATTCTGGTGGTTGTAAATATTGCACTAATTGAACCTTGTAAAGGTACATGTGCAAGTCTCTTTGAATGTGCTGCTGAGAACTCCGTGAGATGCCAAGTTTTTGAGAACGCCTTCGAGTGGATGTGGTTGGGTTCTCTTCAATGCTACGGCTCGCAGCTTCAGTATTTTCAATTATTTTCACTCGTTGTTCTGTTGAAAACTTATCAATACCAAAAATCTACAAAGTTTATATTTTTTTATTCTGAAAAGAGAAATTTTATGTCATCAAACTAAATATTACATATTTTTTTCAACTTAATTAAAATTCGCGAAATGGCTGCTGCTCCTACCAACTCCCTTCCCAACCTCCTAACTGTTCGTCAGCAAATTTTAATTCCTCTCAAATTTTATTCTAAATTCCAAATTCAACAACACTAACATTCTAAATTCCTTGTGTCATTAATATGCTAACGGCGATAGTTTGGTAAAGTCAACGAAGGTAGTAAAGGTCAAGCCCGAATGCATGTGAGTCTGAGGGTAAGTAAATGACCCTTGGAAAGGTAAAGGGTACCACTTCAAGAATCAGATTCCATCTTCAGTATAAGCACCCGGAGAATGGAAGCAATTCCGTTCCAATTGATGACTTGGAAGAGAAAAGAAACACTGAGGTCTCGTACTTAGAGAAAGAAGGCTCTTGTTACAAAATTTTATGTCAACTTAACGAGAAAGTATAGCAATAAGTTGACTGATGATTCTCGTAATTTTATAACAGAAAATTCGAGCGAATTATTTACGTCAGTTATAACGAGCCGACGGACAAACTAATTGAAGTTACGAATTAATTAAATCAACGTGGGAATTTTAATTTCACAATTCAATTGGATAGCGTTAGTTTTTTTCTTTCGTGTAATTTTATGAACGCAAGCAATCTTAATCTTTAATTATTACGCAAAAACCTCGTAAGATTACTCATATTAACACTAAGGAATTTCACGGTTGTCAAAACGGAATGTAACATTAATGTGGTGACGTAAATATTTTTTTGGTTGGGATTGGTTCCATGAATGCAATCGGTCACTGGGACTTGTCTCAAAACCTAGCTCCATCATCTGCAGAAGAAAGGGTAGTTTATATATTTCATGAAATACATTATAAATTACTGAAATTTTATACATGCAAAAAATTTTGAAATAAATGAAGGTAAAGAAATTATAAAAATATTGAGAAATGGTGAAAATAACTCCATGAGTACCAATATTTAATAACGTCATTCAAACGTTTGTGCTCGCTGTACATGAAATATCGTAATTGATTTTATCTAAAGAACCATTTTTTAAATAAGAATTAAGCAAAATAAGCTTCTTGAAATAAAAAGGTTTCTTGGATGTACTTTAAATTTTTCTTGGATTTTCTTAAGTTTCCAGAAAATGTTTAAAACCAGAAGGAAAACTGAAAATATGAAGATATGGTGGTTTTAAAAGATATGGTGGTTTGAAGTTTCATTAAATTTTGAATTTGACACTTTTTTCTATTAGCCAAAACAACTCAAGAAGCTTTCAATAACAAAAATTCTGCACTTTTGAGCACCGGTTCTTTGGTTATATACAGTAATGTAACATGCATGATTTCATCTGCTATGTTTAAACACTCGTTAAAATTTCTAATTTGAAATAACTGTATTTGCTGTAGAGGAGTTGAAAAAAAAAAAAAGAAGAAAAATCTTTATTTCTTTTCATAATCATTTCTCTTTATGCAGTTATTGTTGACTTTCTTATGTAAAATATATTTATAATCACTTGAATATTTAATATTTTTTTTATTAAGGACATTTTAGAATATTTCACGATTGACAAACAGCAGGTGGTATTTCTACTAGAAATTTTGACGGTGGGTTTTTTCTACCGAAGAATAAAGTTGGCCGGGACAGATTTTAAAACCTTAATTATAGTTGCTTTTTTTTGAAAACTTTTAAATATTTTGTTTAAACTTTTATTATTAACGTTAGCAATCCCAGGATCCCAAGAGTTTTTATAGTTCTGAAATTGCAGGATTGCATTCTGACAGTCCCTGGTGTGAATTTTTTCTTAGGTTTTCTAAAATTTAAAAGTTCTTAAAAAATTTTTTAAGAATTTATTACTTTAACTGTTAAAAAAATTTACCGTTAAAAGTTATTCGAGTTTTCGCTCAGTTTTTCGGTCGGTTAGCTTTCGGCTGGTTGGCTTTCGGTCGGTTAGCTTTCGGCTGGTTAGCCTTCGGTCGGTTAGCTTAACTTCTAATTTAATTATTAGTTTGGAAAAAAAGTTTTTTCGTACTTTCATGAAATAAACGCAATCAATCTATAATAAAATCACTATTATTATCATTAGCAGTTTTCCATTTATAAGGCAAGAAGTGAATCCCATCATAGTAGAAGCTGCCTTCGAGATGTCAAACATCATCGAAGTTCTTCTCTGACATGTGAAATTGCAGAGTACGGAAATTGTGATAATCCCTTGGAGCAATGTCTAGAGAATATTGCGGGTGAGGCAAGTTCTTCCATCTCATCTCTAAGCTTAAGATATGTCAATTTTGGCCTGTATAGCCGCGACTTGTTAAATAAATCTTATTACTAAATAAAGACATCTCTGATGCAGCAAGTTAGATATGGGACATTAATGTTAAAAATACAAAAAAAAATCATCTACTGCTGAACAAAAGAATTTTCGTCTGCCGGACAAAAATTCTGCACAAAAATTCGAAACTGTTTGGGAGATGAAATTTCGGAGGCGCTTTTTTTTTTTTTTTGCGCTTCCTAAAAACATCATTCAAAACTGCAACGAAAATAAAATATTTCCTTGTTTTTTAAATAAATTTTTAATGTCTCAATCAATTGCCTTTCATTTGATTTATTTTTGTTAACGTTTAAAAAAAGAACTTTTTGATTCCAGTAAATTTTATGCTTATAATAATACCGGGATTCTTAAATTCAAAATTTTGCGAAATCCCGACGCTAAAAAATTCTTCGTGGATCGAATGCCTTATTGATATGTATGGGCAAACTTTTAGCAGAGTAATTAATACAATTACCCTTCTAATTTTTTCGCTTGAATAGTGAGATAACCGGTCGTTTGAATCAAGTCATGATGTTCCTAATTTTTATTTATTACAAAAATTTTGATTTTAAATATATTTATTCTACTGATTACTTTAAGCGTTGGTGGTGTAACGGTTAGCATTGTTGCCTTCCAAGCAATAGATCCGGGTTCGATTCCCGGCCAACTCATTCGTTTTGTAAATTTTTTGTATTTCATTTTTCTTAAAATTTTTCTTGCCGTACTCCGGTGATCGTTTCTTGTCAATTATTGGTTTTAATCCTTCAATAATACCATGACTACGTATTCACGCTATTTCTTAAGCAAATAGATGAAATGTAAAAGATGCTTTATGCAAAGTTAAAATATCACACAGAGTTTCCAAATCGCATTTGATCAGTTCAACAGATACTTACGATTGAGAACTGGGTTGTCTTTAAACCCTGAGCATATGTCCAGAAAAAACAAAGAAGTTGCTAACGCAATTGTCAAAGTGCAACATGTGTTACAAAAGCCACAAAACTTGTCATAACTTATCTAACGCAATTTCGCCCTTTTTATAAAGCTCACGTTTCATACTTGCATACTGGATTCATGTTTCTTGTGAAAAAATTAACGCCATTTTGTTGATACTATTCGATTACGCTTCCAGAGTAATGGCAAAATGCAAGATCAGGCCAGAAGACGGGCGGATTGGCATGTTTTCGGATCATAGACATTAGTCCCAGTTTTAAACATTTTTCCGTTCCTGAAAAATGGCTGAGTTTTGAAACCAAATGAACAGATGGCTTGCTAAATCATAATCCTGCTATAATTGCATTTTAAAAAAGTTTTAATTGCATTTAGCAAAATGTCAGGTTTTGTTCCTTTTGGGATTGTATAAAATTGCTGACCTGGGGGTTGTCGAACAGTCGAGTTTGCAACTCAGTACGCATTATTACTGGGAATAGGTTTAATCTCCCATTTTTGATTTACTTTAAGCTTTTCTCGATGCAGTTTTCAAGCGAGTTTTTCGACTTCGATGATTTGTTGTTGGGATTTGTTCCACGGATCTTCTGTTTCTTGTAAGTCTTGTAGCCATATCTCTTTTTGACTTCTTCGATTGTCGACTTGAAAACACTTAATTTTTTTTCGATATCCCAAGCGTATTCAGAGTTTTCATCAATTCCACAGATCACATTTTGATTAAGTTTTAAATTTGACGGACCTCTTTCTCGGTTTCTCGTCTTTCTTTCCAATTCACGATCTTCAATCCACGATTTGATGATTCGAGCTAATTGCAAAGTATGACATTTTATGAATATCTTTTACCACAACATACTTCTGAATACCATTTAAGCTTTGGTTTATCTGTTCATCTTGATTTTCTTTACCAACTTCTTCGAAAGACAAATTCTTATACAACTCATTAGTAAATGAGTGTCCTAAATCTTTAAAGAAGCAATTCATGATTGGATTTCCATTATAACCAGCTATAAATTTCGAAGATGGAGTCGCCATTTTTTTTACTTGGATCCAAGTCTCGCTTAAAATGTATAAAACCACGTGTTTTAATCTGTTGCCAAAACATTTCATCTTCATTTTTGAACTTAATCTTTTATGATTTGGTAAAAAGTTAGGTCTTGTTATTAAATTCCTTTCCATGTTGTCTGTTTATCCTGTGTTTTCCGTGATTCTTTAACACTCTTAGGTAATTGACACAAAAAACTCTGAAGAAAACAAAAAATCAGTAAAGTTAAATGACAACACCTATTAAACCAAAAAAATGAAAAGCAAAAACAAAATTCTTTGGAAACAAAAAAAACGTTAACATTCTACAGATAAAAAAAGGTTTTAATAAAAATAAAAAAGTTTCCATGATTAAAAAAAAAAAAAGAATTTTAATGATTTTTTGTGTTATTGCACCAAAATTTTTATTGCAATAAATTTTTATTACACCAGTTCTTTTTTATTGCAACAAATTTTTCAAAAACTTTCTCAGAATTAGTTAAACACAAAACAATTTTAAACAATAAATAATTTTTGGTTCAGAAGCATGTTTTTTTAAGTACCACGGCAAAAAAGTTAAATTTTTCAAGTTATGATTAGAACACAGAAGATTTTTTTGATATATATTATTATTAATTTTTTTAAACATATTTTTGAATGTATTTTCAAATTTTGATTTTTAGCTTCACCTTAATATATTTGAGTGGATAAAAGAACAACTTTTCATTGTATGTTCAAAAGTTACTTGAAAAATCCTTTCATAAAAATTCTTTCAATTAATAAAGACTTTCACTTGTAAATCCTTTGCCTATCAGCATGAGACAAAACATATTTCACATAAAATTCTTTGCCTATCAGCATGAGACATTTAAAAAACTCAATTTTTCATTGGTTGCATTGAGACTCTAACTATGATTTAAACAATGCTTCCAAAGACGTTTGATACCAATATTTAGAATGATGTTTTTAAAAAATTTTTAGTATTTTAATACCAACGTCTTTTGGGTTTTTAAACGTAAATTTTTGTATAAAAATTATTCACTTGGATATCAAATCATTATATAAAAAAGGATCGAATTCTGCAATTATGGATTTCAGGACTGAGTATCTTGAGATGAAATTGCTATGTATATTTAAGGTAGGTTTCATTCGCAACATTTCTGTTTCTTTGCATCGTAATACTATCTTAAAAATAAACCAATAGTTTTATAGTTTTTTAAAGTACTATCTTATATAGATTTGTTCTTTATAACAGCAAACTAATGACCCACAGTTGTATAACTAGCTTTAGCATTGAAATTATAAATAAATTAAACTATAATATAGTTATAAATAGAAACTTTATCAAGTTGTGACAGCAAAAAGATTAGTGAATTATTATCAGTGTTGTTTGTTCCTAAATCTTTAAAAAAAGTATCTCATTTAAGCATCTTGATGAATAATCAATCTTCTTTTCTCGGTTCAATATACAAGTTTTTTTAATCATTAAAAAAAAGTTTTAAAAAATCAGTTAAAGAGCATTACATTTTCTTAAGGGATGTTTTTGGACTGAAATTAACTTTTATTTGATAAACAAAATATTTGTCTGACTTTTCATAATAAAATAGAGCTTCTTAACACAATCAAGTTGAGCAAGTTGAATGAATAATCTTAACAAATTAATAGTACATAGAAAAAATCATTAAAATTTAGTTGAAATTACTGTACTTAACACTTTGTTACAAGTGACCTACCTTTGCGAAATAATACCAACATTTTTTAAAAATAGAAATTGTGAGGCTTTCTATGTGAACTTTCCAAGACAAAATTAAGGTGAATTCAAATTGTTTATTATTTCAAATTTTTCTTCAATAATAGCACAATAATATCAATACTTTAACTGCAATCATTTAAATCATAATTTTGACCGAAATTTACAAAATAAAAAGTAATAAGAACTTTGTAATCATCTGCATTATTTTCACAGGACTCTAAATAAAAAGTACAAAATTATATCAAAGTCAACAACAACAAATTAAGTATATTTGGGAGAATGGGGATCTTTTTCTTTTGTGAAGGTGCAGCGCCATTTAAAAACAGCCCAAATGTTCCATTTTAAAAGCCACCCATTGAATTATCTGTAAAGCTTGGTACGTTATTGGTACCATTAAAATCAAAAGAAGGTCCCTTTCCAGAAGTAAAATTAAAAGAGGGCTGTTCTTTTGAGGAACTGATGTCGAACGGCTTTGTTACAGCTGAAGTAGGAAAGTTCGGCATTGATGAACTTGAAAACCCACTTGTCATAAAAAAGGCACAGGATTTTCAGATAGAAAGGATGGCTTTAAACTTGTTGAAAAATTAAAAGAAGGTACAGAAGTAGAAAAATTTCTTGATCCTGCATTAGCAAAGCTAAATCCTGCAGTACTTTGGGTGATACTTACAGATGATCCAAACACATCCAAATACTGAAGTTAGAGTAGGCTTAGAAACAGTTGAATTCGATGAACCAAACAGAAAAGACACTTCAGTGGTTTTTGCGAAATTAAACGAGTTTGTAGTAGCAAATAATGAAGGTTGAGTATCTTCTATCGTTTTGCAAAGCTATAAGAAGAAATTTTAAACAGGTGTTAAAATCACTTAATGAGAAACTTAAGGGTACAAACAAATGAATACACGACAATAACTGAAAAGTAGATTGTGCCTCAAAAAAACAAACTATTTGTCTTGAAAGGTAAATTACGATTCAAATTCCATTCGATAAAAAGTATGTTGCTGATTGTCAAATGGGATTTCTTATAATTATGAAAAAAGGTTTCAGATTACACAATCGTCTCTGTATCAAATATTTTTTTAATTGTCATTTTAGAGGAAGATAATTTAGCTAAAAATAGTGATTTGCAAGAAATTGACAATTTTGACCCGTCCTAATTTATTGAAAAAAAAATAATTATAAATATAAAAAACCCAACCTGAAGTAGAATTTTATTTCTGAAAGAGAAATTTTCCAAACTCAGGGAGGCAAAATTAAGAAGAAATATTTGTAGGTTCACAAATACATGAGCTGACAAACGATTAAAAGCCTTGAAGAGAAACTGAATAATCAAGAAAAAGTCGTCGGAAAATTACAATGGCTTAACAAATTAACTTACAATATCAAATAAAGCTATGGGTTCCTTAAAAAAAAATATGTTGGACTCAAAAATGGATTTCCTTTTAGCAAATCTGTGAGTGATGAACAAGGCGAGAGCTTCCATCAGAACATTTTCTTAATGGTAAAACGCTTCAAAAGGAAATGGAGTCTAGAATTTCTAGCAGGGTATTGTTAGAGACTTAGAAGGGACCTACCAAAATCCAAATGATTACAAAAATCATAAGGATTTATTGTACATTAAACAATAATTTCATTAGGTACGCTTTTGTACGCTTTCCTTTAAACTTTATACTTTCTTTTTCTTTTCCTTTACACTTCTATGGTAGTGAATTAATTGGAACATTACAATTTTTAAGTCACTCGTCCAAAATGAATTTTCTTAGATCTACTTGCAAATTTATTTTCTTTTGTTAACAATCAGCTTTTTTTAAAACAACTTTAACGTTATTTGAAAGGAAGACAAATTTGCTTTAAAACATAAAAACAAATTATCAAAATCTATATACAATATATAACTTATATATAACTTGAAGAAACAAAAAATAAAATACGCTACATTTAATAACAGATGTGCTGTTCTTAGAAGTTCTTCAAAGTATAAGGAATATGGCTCTCAAAATATTTTAAAAAGTCCATAGGCAATTATCATTGCGGACTTTAGTATTTTTTCAAAACTTTTCTATACTTTCATCAAATTAAAATGGTGACACTTATTTTGGATAGGTTTAAGATAATTGGATATAGTTCTTTAAATATTTTTCACATTAACGTTTCATTTCTTCGGACTTGTATTAATCATTTTATCATTTTTCTGTACTAAAATCAAATTAAAACACATCGTCACTCAATTTGAATAGGCTTAAATTAAGTGGATCCACTAAAAGTATCTTTAAATCAACGCGGTCTAACTCTTTGTTAATTTTTGTAAACAGCCCTTAAAAAACGATTGGTCTAAATAATTTCGAACTTTACATCGCTTTTGTTAAAAAATTGAAAGTTTAACAAAAGCTATGTAAACAAAAAAAAAGCGATCTAAAAAAAAAAAAGAAAAAATTTGATATCCTTTTTTTTTTTTTTTTTTTTTTTTTTTTTTAATGAATGTGGTAAAAGTTGTAAAGCATTTATGCTGAAGGTACTTAAACATATTTCTTGATCCTCTGAGATTCCATACGTTTAATCTAACTATAAATAAG
Organism: Hydra viridissima; assembly: GCF_058129835.1. NCBI lineage: Eukaryota > Metazoa > Cnidaria > Hydrozoa > Anthoathecata > Hydridae > Hydra > Hydra viridissima. Next base: position 8,311,161 of record NW_028324304.1, on the reverse strand, counting down.
TCTTCTTAGATTAAATGAACATTCCTTAAAAACTACCGAGTTTCAGGCTTTAAGATTTTTTTAAACTTTTTTATAAGCTTTCAGACTAAGTTTTATAATAGTTCGTTCTTGACTATCATGATATAAAAGAACCCGTAACTACTAATTATTCTTCATTTGATGTAAATAAATCTGTGTGTATCAAATGTGTATTTGTATAGGCGTATCCATGTATATCTGCGTATGTATATCTGAATGTGTATACCATATACGTGCATGTTGCATACTTATAATATCTCCAAATCCGCAATAATCTCTTCGTGTCTTGAAAATAAACATTTGATTTTTAGCGTTATTACCAGACAGCTTTTATTAGAAAATTGCACAGTGGAAGAAAAAAAAAAAAAAGGGGGGGGGGGTTTATTTTAAAAAGTTTCAAATTCTAATTATCTCTAATTTTTTACTTCTCCAGAAACAAACTTCGTACTTCGTATCATTGATTTAAATCAGCATTTTTAATCTGTAAAACAAGTAAAAGAATCCTTTATCTCAAAACAAATTTTTATGCAATACAACAAACATTTGCAATTATGGCAGAAACCATCCCACTTTTCAAATAACTTCATTCATTTCGGAAAATCACAAAATAAACGTAATCTCTCATAAAAAATATATTTTTTTACTTTTTTCAAAATCAATTAAAAGTAATAAATAAAAAAGATAATGATATTGAGTATTGACAGCTCTTTGATGCCAATTTGATAATCCATTTATTATTCATACAATGATTCCTGTTAAAAGATAGCAATAAAAATACTTATAAACAAACATTTTTTAGTAAACACAAATTTAAAAATTTAAAACACTAACTAATAACTTTAATATGAACTTAAATATGAATTACTAAGTCTTTAATATGAACATAAAAATAAATTAAAGTCTGAAATGCACTTTTGTAAATTCTTACTTATTTCTCTTTAAGTAAATCTTCAATGATGTCGTCTACCAGTTTGTCAATTTGTTTGTCAAAATTCTGAGAATCTATAAAAAAATCAAGTAAAATGAAAGCTAAAAACTAATAAATACGAGTTATAGAATGGTCACACTCAGATTTTCTGAGTTTTTTAAAAAAGTTGTGTAAGGGTATTTTGAGTAAATACAATCTGAAAGTTTTCTGATTTCCCTCGTCCACCGGAGGGCCGCATCAGAGTTTTGATAAAGGTAACACAGTGATGTACATAAGGTAAGGCTAAGGTATATGGAGGATTCACTAAAAATCCTAAGATCGTAGCTTTATAAAATAACGAAGGTAAAATATTTTCCTAAAATGTGACATTCTGAACCATTCTGTCGAGCTCATTTATGTTTAATTTTGTTGCTGCTTTTAAGAAACATTATATATGCTATATATATGCTGCTAACAGTACTGCTTCTGACAAGATTGCTATTAAATTTCATTTACGATTTGATTTACCGATCAGTTATTACGCAAATAAATGAAGAGAAATGAAAGAGTAACATTTATGAAAATTAATATGTATTACACAGTTGAATTACTGTTTCCAGACTTATAAACAACACTGTCCCCTATGCAACATTCCCCCCACCACCTCCCCATATATATATATATATATATATATATATATATATATATATATATATATATATATATATATATATATATATATATATATATATATATATATATATATATATATATATAAAGAAGTGTTTATGTATAATATTTTGTATTCTAACCTTGATGACGAGTTTTGAAATGTTTAACTAGAGATTTTGAAGCTTGGTCCCAGTATAAGCCTTGTTGGGATTCACACACTAAACATAAAGATGATTATGCAAAAGTTGCTTAACTTTTATTGAAATTAAAATATAATTTAATACTCTTACCTGTTAATATCATTAGGAATAAAACTAAAACCATGAAAACGCGATTCATCTAAATAAACCGTATAAAATATGAAAATATATCAAATGAAAAATATTTTAAAAGACAGAAAGGGTGCTTCTTACGTTTTCTAGAAATACCTTTTGCAAATCCTTGACTTGTTTCACCTTAAAAATCTCAGAATCAATGAAATTTATTTAATTCGTAGCAAATAATTTTATTGCATCACTTAAACTACGACAACTTTAAATATCAGATTAAAGCATGTCACCGGCGAAATTTAACATGATCCTATTATAATCCTTGTAAGCATCGGTTAATCTTCTTCTTAAGATTCCAATCAAGAAAACGCTCGACGAAAAGTTGTTAAGATAAAAAGTGTTACATTTTTTTTTTTTTTTTCAAAAGTTTTTTTATGAATCAAAAAATCCTCAAAAATATTATTTTTTCCATAGGGTCTCTTAAATAATACTACAGTTAATAACATTTACATTAAATCTTTCAAATACGTTTCATAAGCATGCCTCATCAAATTCCTTTAAAATCCCCAATATAATACTTATATTATATTAAATTTTCGGCGCGTGTTTCCAATTTTTAATACGTACATCGTAGGCGTTGTAGTTGCGTGTTTCGATGATGTGTATCAAATAAAACTTTTGTATCGAGGGAATAGAAACAAACCATCTACAAAAATTTATACTTTGAGACAACAGCCTCAAACCAAATTTAATGTAAAAGGAATTAAATAGCATCAAACGGCTGTACTTTTGTGAAAAAAAAAAAAAACGATCGCAACAAAAACTATTTTTTTCTTTTACATAAAAGTCCAAGAATTTAAAATTAAAAAAACGTTTTTTTTGATGGACAAAATTAAAGGAAAAACTTCTCGGTTGTATATTTTTTACTATATTTTTGTTTGTTAAAAAATATTAAATGTTATAAAAATCATAAAATGAAGCAAAGGAGGCCATGGATTGACTGATACAATACAATCTTTGGCTCTAAAAGCGATTTTACGTTCACTAAAAAATCAATTCGGCAGTTGACTTATAAAATCAATCAGTTTTGATTTTTCATTAACAAAATAGTTTTCATTTAAATGTTTGATAGAAAGATTAAGATTACTAATATAGATGTAAAAGAGGAGAAGATCTAATATAGATGTAAAAGTGGAGAAGATCTAATATGGATCCATACACCCAAATCTGAACGGTTTTACTATCTGAGGTGTTGCCATTTAAAGCTATAAACCTGTTGATAAGTGAAACGGTATGATTTAAATTTCCGTAAGAACTTGCCATTTGTTGCAGTACAGTAGCTATTCATTGAAAGGAGGATGGAGGAGGATGATATAGTCTACGATTTCACAATCATCTTGTGCATCGATGAAAAGTCCACAACCAAAGTCCATTATTAAGAGTAACTTTCATAATTACTTTAATTTAGAATGCTTCTTTTTCGTAGAATGCTTCTTTTTCGAAAATGAAACTGGTATTTATCTAAATATGGTTTTTATTTAACAAATCGTTTTCAAAGTTTTCAGAGCATTAAAAAGTAAATAAATCGAACGATAATTAGTGTTGTCAGCTTTTTTTGAAAAAAAATCGCAGTGAAATGTAGAAGAAGATGTAGAATAACTTTTAAAGCATTTAAAGCTATTCTACATCTCATTGCGATTTTAAACAGAGATTCTTATTTATGTAAAAAGTTTTATGAAAATTCTCAACTTTCCTAATTTTTCTAATATTAAGCTTAGTTATTGTTTGTTATAAAGGAATCAATTCTTTTACGTCTGCCAAAAACCAATTAAATAATGGATTTTTAAATGAGGTTGGGAAAAACAAAAACAAAAAACACCAATCTTTTATACTATGTAAACACCAGTGGCTGAAGACCATTGTATGAACTTAAGTCGTCTATTTTGATAGACGATTGAATTGTTGCCACTCTATCAGGTACCTACCTTAATTGAACAGTTTTAAGACATTTGCAATATCTTGCCAGTTCCATATCAAACCGATTTAACAGCATAAATACAAACTTTGCATGGTTAACACGCAAAAGTTTTGATTTGGTAAACATCAGCATGAAAATGAAAGTTTTTTTTGCCTCAGAATAAAAGTAAACTACTGTAAGCTCCCGCGGATTGGTAAATTATTTAATTTCTGAATCAAAGATTCTTGTAGATGTTTGTAAAATTTTATAATAAATAACAGCTTATGGTAAAACAACAAATAAGATAAATTAGAAGATGAACAGCAGAAATCAGAAAACTACAGTTTCAAATAAAGAATAGTAATTCTTCCCGGGAAATTCCCGGGAAAAATTTTATTCCAATTTCCCGGAATCCCGGGAAATGTTTTCCGGGATCCCGGGATTTTGATTTAAAAGATTTATTAAAGTTAAAAAAGCAGTTTTCAAATCTCTGGTGGATTTCAGTTTAGAAAACTTAATGTTGTCTGATGATAAACTTATTGTTTTATAGTTATTGAAAAATTAGTAAAAAGTCTGGAACCTTTTATCTTAGGTTCTGAAATGATTTGCTGAATGGAAGCAACTTTATTAACAGTTGATGACACATAAAATTTTATGGTTAAAGAACTTGATGTTCAAGATTGCTACCTAGCAAAAGATCTTAAAAATGCTTTAATTGAAAGAATATGTCAAAGAAGAAAAAAAGATCTTTTTGGTTTACTAAGATTTTTAGATAATCCACAATCTTTAAAAAGTGATACGGATGATGACTTATTTAGCATACCATCTAAAGCAGTTATGATAAATTTAGCGATTGAAATAGCTGGTCGACTTTTTCCCATAATTATAGCAAATATAGCAAAATGAAAATAGAGCAAAAGAAGAAGATAGTAATAGAAAACTTAACAATAGCATTATTAATATAAATCAGTTATCTGAATCTATGGCTGCCATATTATAAAATTTTGAAAAAAAAAAATGTTTTTAAAGTCAAGTGCATTAAATCAACTATGCATCAAGAATTCAATCTGTTTGAAGCTACTAATAAAAAATCTCATAACTTAGATATGCTTTATAATGCGCTTTTAACAATTCGTCCTTCCAGTGTAGTGGCTGAAAGGGTGTTTAGTTCAACTGGAACTAGATTGACAGACTGCCATCTCTATGCACTGATTTTTCTCAGAAGTTACTTTAAAATCGTAAACAGTTGCAAAAAATAAATAGAAAAAAAGGAGAGTCTAATTAGCTGTTTATATTTTCCCCGATGAAGATTGAAAACGATGAAAATGGAAAAAGTCCGGGAAATCGCAATTCCTAGTAAAGAAATAACTTTACCAATAAATGCAAAGCTGTATAATATATAGCTATAAGTTATACTGAAAGTTAATATATGTGGGGCGGTTTAACATTTAACTATATGCTTTTTTTAAGGGTAAAATGGAGAGCCTATTTGATATTGGATAGATAAACTGGACATTATTTATGACTGTAAGGCAAATAACTGGGATTTAAAAGGTCCAAATAAAACATTTTACTTAAACTTTAAGAAGCAATGCATCTTAAAATTTGAGTAAAGTGCATTACTCCTATTGCTATCGGAGGAATATTTGCCATTTATTTTATTTATTTATTCTTTAGTTTTAAAAAAGTTTTTTCTGAGAAACAATTAATATTTGGTTCAGGCATCTACAAGTCGCATTTTAAAGCAAAGAAATTTCTCTAAATAACACAAAATTATCTCGAGATACAAGCATCTTTTATTTTAACAATAACTCATATAAGTTAAACAGGTTTAAATTTTATTACGCTAGTTTCTGCCATGAGGCTCTCTTTACTGCAGATTCCATTTATGACTATTGATAAATTATGTACATGAACATCAAAAAGAAAATATTTTGAAGATGTGTTTTATAATTATAATTTCTTAAGCACCCATCTTTTTATAGTCATGCGAAACAATTATTTTAAAGCTTTTAAAAGCTTTTAGTGCTGCACAAATTTTACTAAAGAATGAAAATTCAAGTCTGGAAATAAATTGTTGAAGAGATTGCAAGCTTATTCTTGGTACCAGTCCCCTTAAGCAATTAACATGGCTTTAGCTGACTAACGCCTTGATATTCAAACTAAATGTGACAATCTAGAAACTATACTTTAGTACAAACTTTGAAACTTTGAAACCTGAGAACTTTGCAAATTGATTGACAATTAATTTTCAAAAAGTTCAAAACTATCTTTTAGGAATGTATGATAAAATATGTATTATAAAAAAATTAAGAAAATATTCTTATGTAGCTGTTTTCATATTACTTCTTTTGAAAGTAAAAAGCTGCGAAACTTAACGAAAAAATTAATTTTTCTGTTTTTTTTGCTTCGATTTCTCATTCTACATTGGTTTTTATCAACAAAAAAAAAAAGAACTTTTAACCAAATTTGCGGTCGTATGTTAGTGGTTATGTTTAGGGACCAACCAAATTCAATGAAAAAAAAAATAAAAAAGTTCTTATCAAGAAGTCTTAATAAGAAATTTTGTTGCTGTGCTTTTTGTGGGTTTTTCTTTTTTTTTTTTTTTTTTCCGTGAATTTGGTTGGTCCCAAGTTATGTTTTATTCATAAAATGTTTTCTTCAATTCAATCAGCGGAACTGACGAATTTACCCCTTAAGTAACACAATCACCACAGACAATTTTCTTACAAATAAATCATTTTATATACAAAAGTATCAATAAAAGCCATTTATAAAATACATTAACAAAGTAATGTTTATTATGAAGCATTGTTTTATTTTTCTCCCGAAATTATATTATGTACATACCCTGACAAAATTGGTCCACTTCACCCTGTTCTCAAAAAAAGTGACTTGAAAATGAAAATTTGAAGCTAAAACTTTAAATTTTTGTTTTGAGACCATCAGAAGAAATCAGGTAAAACATCGTAACTGAAGACGGATTTGTGGCCTTAAATGTATACTTTATATGTTCTAGAACAGTCTGGACTGGTTTATAACTTATAAATTAATTGGTTCTGCTATTTGAGACAGAATCAACAGAAAACAACTTTTCATCTAAGAAGAGGATGGTCTTTGGTCTCTTCTTCAGGAGGCTCAGAAGTGTCTTTATTCTCTCAAATCTTTTTTCTTTGGTACCACACCCAAAGGCATTTCCAAGATGCTTGTTAAGCATTTTGGAAATGTCTTTGGGTGTGGTGCCATTCATGACAAGGTCAAGAATGGGCTTATTTTTAGTACTCATCTTCACTTTTAGGTTGTTCAGTTATTTTCAAAGACTTTTGCATCAACAGTAAAAAAACTAAATGTGTAGAAGTAACAACTGAACATTTATTTTGAAATTTGCGGTACAATCCCAGCTAGCACACATACATTGGGCCAACGTTGGCACAACGTCGGAAGCGTTGCTTTATTTTATCACTTAAATAATAACGTCGAACCAAAGTCGGGCCAACGCACAGTGGGCCATTAGGTGGACAAAATGGGAAAAATTTTAGTTGTCTAATCATGAAAACTTATTTAATTTTAGTATCTATATATATTAGGAGAAATTTATTGATAACTTATTTATATTAAATCCCTTAGTTACCAGGACTCTAAGCATTTGAATATTGAAATTAAAAAAAAAAAAAAAAAAAAAATTTAAATAAGTAATTAACGGTGATATCAACGTTGTGTTATATTTCAATTACATCTACGTTTTTGAAACAAAAAATTAGTACATGTTATTCTAGAGTATTTAGAGATAAGAAAAACCAAATGTGTAAAATAAATTTGTCATAGCATGTTATCTCAGTTATACTTTGAAAATCACAGATTAAAAATAAAAATTCCTTAAGAAATTTGTTTTTTGCCGCACTATAATTAATAATTACCACAATTTGCCATGTGCTATCTTATATTTATTTGATCTATATGATGCTTCAATTGAGTTTTAATTGATTGCTCGTCCCCTTAAATCCCCGTTCAGATTTTATATATGTTTTAACTTGGTTGCTATGGTACTAAATTTTGCATAGCAACAACTCATTTTTACATTAACGTTGTTTTAACAGTATTTTACATGCGCTAAATACACAATATTGGGGGTATGTATTAAAATGAGATTCAGAATTCTTATGAGGTTAACTTTTTTTGGTTACTATGGATACCTTACTTTGCATAGCATAGCAACAACATATTTTCGGTAGTTGTTAGTAATTTAATTACTAACACTGACAGTAATTTAATTACTTTTAATTTTAATTACTAACACTTGTAGTAACTTAATTACTAACAAGTATTAGTAGTCCAGGCGGCATATATATTATAACATTAAACTTTTAAATACAAAATACTTGTTACAATAATTATTTAGATATGGTTTTGTTAAACTTAGACATTCATAATTTTCTCCAAAAAAACAATCTTAGTATTTCAAAACAAAATATTACTGAAGATATATTAAAATTTATTCAGCCAAAATTTGCTGATTTTAAAGACGTTGATTTTAGACATGCTGTTCAACGATTTGTTTACTTGTATAAAAAAAAGTGGAAATCTGCAAACTATACTGTGAAAAATTTTGAAAAGAAGTTTGTGAACTGGCTTAATGAATATTTAATTGTCAGAAAAAAAGACAATGAACCAACTGCAAGTAGACGTGGTCGAAAACCAGTTGCATTTGATAATAGTTCTAATAAAACTAAAAAACGGCGTGTATCTTGTTTAATTGAATCTCATTCATCCAATGAATTATTTTTTGCTGCTAATAAAAAATTTAGAGATGAATCTGTTGTTATTGCTGCCAAGAATGTTTTAAATATATCAAATACAGATAAAGCAACTAAATATTCAGCAGACGAAGCACTGGCTTTAATAATTGATGCAAGTCTGACAAAAGCTTCCTATCAATTGATTAGAAGCGGAGCCTTGGAGAAAGAATATAACATCTACCCCGCTTACAATGATGTCAGAGATGCAAAATTGAAATGTTATCCTGCAAACATAACAGTGGAGGACTATTCAGCTTCAGTTCCTTTAAAAGATTTAATGACTCATACTTTGCAAAGAATCTGTGCAGTTCAGGAACCTGTGCTAAGGCACTTGATATTGAACGACAAAGCAATAAAAACAATGACACTAACGTGTAAGGCTGGTTTTGATGGTGCTACTGGCCAAAGCATTTATAAACAAGTTTTATCAGAACCCGACATTAACAGAGATTTAAAGCGTGAAGAATCATTATTTATTACTTGTCTTGTCCCATTGGATTTGACTGGATTTAACAACAGCAACGAAAAGGTGCCTTTTTGGAGAAATCAAAAGTCGTCCTCCACAGCCTATTGTAGACCCATAAGATTTGCATACAAAATGGAATCCAAGGAATCTGTGATTGAAGAAGTACATTAAAAGTACATTAAAAGTGAGATAGAAAGCTTGGGTATGATTTTATTAGAGGTTTGCGGATCTTCTATTGAAGTGAATTGTATTATTGAACTTGCAATGATTGATGGGAAGGTTCAAACAATATTATGTGAAAAAAATAACTCATACCAATGCTGTTTAGTGTGTGGTGTCTCTCCAAAAAATATGAATAGTCTTGATATCCTTAATATAGATTATACTAACAGAGAGTTCAAATATGGTCTTTCCAGTCTTCATGCATGGATTCGATTTTTTGAGATGTTATTGCACATTGCATATAAAAAAGAAACAAGAAAGTGGCAAGCAAGATCTAAAGAACACAAAGAAAAGGCATCTGTAGCTAAACAAAAGATTCAGACTGATTTTATGAACAAAATGGGACTTGTTGTTGATTTCCCTAAAAGTGGTGGTTCTGGAACAAGTAATGATGGCAATACCTCTAGGCGTGCTTTTGCAGCATATGAACAAACAGCTAAAATTCTGGGTATTGACCAAAACCTTATATTCAGATTTTACATTATCTTGGTAACGCTCTCTTCAGGATATGAAATAGACTGCTTAAAGTTCAAGGATTATTGTTTTGACACTTTTAGACTATATGTGTCCCTTTATCCATGGTATTACATGGCTCAATCAGTTCACAAAGTATTGATACATGGACATGACATAATTAAAAGCCTTACATTACCCATCGGACTTATGTCAGAGGAAGCTCAAGAGGCTAGAAATAAAGACTTTAAATCTTATCGCGAAAATTTCAGCCGAAAAACATCCAGAAAAGCAACAAATACTGATCTTATCAATAGACTCCTAGTTTCCAGTGATCCTGTTATTTCATCATTGCGTAAATCAACATCACACCAAACAAATCATAAAGCATTTCCTTCAGATGTTTTACAATTACTTAAACAATCTTCAAACGATATTATTGTTTTATAATTTTTTGATGTAATTTATAATTGATAACGTTTTCTTGCACTATTTTTTGCTTTTATTATTCCTAAAACATTATTTACCTAAATACTCAATTTTTATTCAATATAGGTGGGTCAAAAATCCGATAAGATATTCAAATATCAATTTACCACTTTGTAACTAAGGAAAGTATCCGGTAACTAAGCAATATAAGTATCCATAACAACTAAATTTAAAAAATTATCACTTTTGTAAGAAGTGTGATCTCATATTGGTACTCATGCCAAATTTAGTGAATATAGCACTTATAAAATATCTGCAGATAACAAAAGTAGGTTGTTGCTAAGCAAAATAAAGGTATCCATAGCAACGAAACAAAAAAATATTACCTTCATAAAAAGCGCAGACATCATATTAGTACTCATACTAATTTTAGTGAATATAGCTCTAATATTAAATTAGTTACGAATTTTGTCCAGTAAAAGTGAATTCTGGCCCGTCGGGCCAACGTCAGAATACGACTGAATTTTTGCTTTTTTGAATTCGTTCAGTGTGTTACAGGTTTTAGTGTTAAATAAGTTTTCCGCCATTCTTAAAAAAATCCCGTTTTTAGTTAGCTGTTGGTTATGCAAAGAAGTTGTAAAGAAATTATTCTAAAACAAAGAGATTGAATCACGAGAAGAAGTGGTCGTTATAGAACTCGGAAAGGTTGAATCATGAGAAAATGTAGTCGTTAAAGAACTCAGAAAGGTTGAACCACGAGAAGAAGTGGTATTAAAAGAATCAAAAAAGATTGAATCACGCGAAGAAGTGGTTGTGAAAAGAAATCCCCTTTGTTAGAATCCATTTTGTTAGAGAGATACAGGTACTTTATTTCCATTTTTGTGTTTATTTAACTTTAAACTAGTAGTTTACTAATTATGTAGCTACATAATTTGTAAATAAACTTTTTCTATATTACATTAGAGATAGTAGAATTTTTTAATTTTGTATCAGGAACTTGAGTACCCTGTTTATTATCATGGCCTGAAGCAAGTTTGTGCTGCTTTACCAAATTCTCCTCAGAGCAGCACTGATTGCAGGAGAATCTACAAATTTGTGCTATAAAGCTTCTATTAGGCTACCATATCATGCATTAAGACTACATTTTATGCTCTTATACTTGTATTTTATTCAAAAGATATATGTTTCTTAATAAAAATTGAATTGATGAATCAATATTTGGACTAATCAATATTGATAGTAAATTTCTTAATGTTCTAAAAAAACTTTAAGTAATTTACTGTTTATATATTTATGATAGGATGTAAAATTTGTAAAAGATATAAAATGCTAGAATGTAATAATAGTAATATTAATAAATTTTTTGCTCTACACATACAATGTGGTGAGTCTAACATCTGTAGATGTTAAACTTTGACAGCTTTGGAAAAGTGTTCATTTTATTTTTCATTTTTTCGTTGTTTTTTTATATTTTTATTTTCTTTTGTTTGTTTTTGAGACAACCAAACTTGTTTTTGAAGACATTCACATTATCAGAGTTGATTATCTCTCCTGAAACTTTTGTTAAAATTTTTTTTTTTCAGTTATGTCTAGTGAAGCATTTGTTTTGTAATTTGTCATTTGTTACCATATCCCTCTTTAACAGCTGTTAAAGAGGGATACGGTAATGTATTTTATATGCATTTGCAGCATTTTAATGGTGATTGGAATTCATATATTATTTGTATAAGAGAATTTTGAAGCATTTTACTTCTAGTTTTTGCAGTAAAATACTGATACTATTTTTCAATAATTATTTGTTTAGATGTGGCATTAAAAAATGAAAGTGAAATATCAACAAATGTACTAATTATATTTAAAAAAATATTTTGTCGCCATGTTTATGCAGGTAATACATCAAAAATATTTTTTGTTTTTATTTACGGAAATTTTATTTATATATAGTGCTTATATCTTACATATGTTTGTTATTAACTATTTTATTATTTAAATATAGATTTTGTATTTGATGTGTGTGTGTGCGTGTGTGTATGTGTGTGTATATATATGTGTGTGCGTGTGTGTATGTGTGTATATATATATATATATATATATATATATATATATATATATATATATATATATATATATATATATATATATATTCATACATACATACATACATACATACATACATACATACATACATACATACATACATACATACATACATACATACATACATACATACATACATACATATATGCAGTGGCATAGGAAGATCATAAAAGTTGGGGGGGGGGACTAAAACAAAAGTTAAGGGGGGAAAATCAAAATTTAAACGAAAAAAAAAAAAGATATTTTGATAATTTGAAGAGGTTACACCCCCTCTATTCTTACAAAAACAAAGCAATAATAAATTATTAGAAATCACTTTTAAAGACTTTTCAAAAATCCAATTAGGGATTAGTCCTCCCCTCTCCCTCCAGATTTCTGAAAAGTCTTTATTGACGAAACTTTGTGTAAAAAAATTGAAACTGATAAGTGTTTGCTAATAATATATATAAACACAAAAATATATGAACACCTATAATTTTAGCAGTAGCTATGGCAATGCCTAAAGCTCATAAAACGAAAGATTTCTATCAAGTTGTGTAACAAGGAACATTCGAACGTTGTTGTAGTCTCAAGTGAAGTAAAGATGCAAGATTCGTAAGGATGCTTAGCAGTCGAGAAGAACGTTACTTTGTTTGAACATTTGTACAAATACTTTAACATAATTATGTTTATTACAACAAATATTGATTTTCTCTTAGTAATTGTTTAATTTAAGTTGGTTCATTAATCAATGTTTTATTTTCGTTCATCAGCGTTAAATTTTATTCAAACTTATTTGGACATTACATTTTATTCAACATTACAAAGAAGTTGTTACGCTTTACTTAAAGAAACAGTTACCCTTTAGTTGAAAAAAGTTACACTTTAGTCAAATAAATAGTTTTAATTTGATTGCAAAAACTTTGTTTTTGATTGAAAAGATAAGCACACCTTTTGAATCAAAATCAAAGTTTTTGCAAACAAGTAAAACTAATATTATTTGAATTATACGTTGGACCAACGTCAGAATGCGACGCTCGCCCAACGTCGATATCCGACATTGGGCCAACGTTAACCCAACGGTTGGTTGCGACGTCGCGCCGACTATCAAATCCACGTTGGCTCGATGTCGGTTGCCGACCATCGGCCAACGAATTTTTCGACGTTGATCCAACGTTGGGCCAACGTCTATGTGCTATCTGGGATACAATTATAAAGACAGTTTAAGAATTTGTAAGACGTTTACAAGTCTTTTGCACTTAATTTGCACGTGCATCACTTTGGTACAAAATCTACGCTACTTTAAATATGAAATGTTTGCAAAGATATTTGGTACAAATTGAGGAAATTATTGATGTTTAGCTGATCTTAAAAAGGCTGTATATCATCATCATCATCATCATTATCATCATCATTATCCTCATCATCATCATCATCATCATCATCATCAAATAGCATAAAAATTATAATATATCGTCGGGTTGCTGGCAGAAGTTGGTAACTACATTTTTTCGTAAAATGATATTTTTTGATATTTGTCACCATTTAGTCAATATCTTTGTCTGGTAAAAACTTGTAAGTGATATTATAAGGATAAATTATACTTTTTTATGGTCAAAATAAATGTAAGTGCTCCTGAGATCAAAATAGAACAGGCTAAGATTTGTAACATCACTTACTGACTTCTGGGGTTAGGTTTTGCTCACACTATGGGCAACACTGCTTGGTAAAGTCACTTACTTATTTTTGCCTGACATATTTTGAAAATATTCCCGTATGGTGGCAGCACTTACCATTAAACCCAACTACCATTCCTGTCAAATTGGTGTGTGTGCTTTTTGCTTTGATTGAAGATTCATATTATTTGGAGTATTTTAAACAGTGTAAAACGTAATTTATTCATTTTAATTTTTTTGTAACATTAAAGAACGTGTCAATTACTGAAAAAGTTAGTAAAAGGACACTAAAAATGGTGAATATTGTGAAAAAAACGTGTTCCGAAAATGATGATTCTTGCTACCAATCCACGACATCTCATGTGAGTATTATTGTTTTATAATGAAGAAAATGGTTCAATCCTTTTGCCCCAGTATTACTGTGAGCTTATTTAATCATTGGTGTTGCGCTAATCAAATCGTAAAATGTATCGTGTTTGGATTGGTTAATATTATATAAACAATTATTTTCCCCTTGGGAATATGTATAAATAGCGTGATCTTCGAAACCTCGTTCTCTTGAAGTAACAACAACGGACTCGAGCAACTCTTCTATCACTAGCTGTGATATACAAGCTCTTCTTTGTGTTTATCGCAAATTTGTATAACATTATTCTTATAATATATTAATAAATTGAACTTGTTTTACAATACCACTCTTACGTAAAACAACAATTGGTGCATAACTTTTTATAATTTTTATAATAACAATTTCGTTTACAAGTTAAAGAAAAAAATGCTAACGCCGGAAATGGATACTAGTGAAATTACATTATCCGAGGATTGTAATACTATTGTTGTGGACTACTATGATTGCAGTAATAATGACGTTTTTGTGGTAAATTTTGTACCAAATCAATACTCAAATTCCGATCAGGTAAAAATCATAACTTTACAATTACAAATCAAATTAAAGTAAGGAGATTCACTATAAGTATTTATCTATTATTATTTTTTCACATCTTCCATAATCGTTTTTACACTATGGTAATTGGTACATTTTGTTGAAATATTATGAATTCATAATTATATTATTCAATTTCAGGGTAATGAAGCACTGCTTAGTGAAGGCACGCTACATGAGAGCGAAAATGGTGCGGATCTTGTGCCTAATAATATTCAGATTTCTGTGGTTAATGAGGACAATGAATCAAGCGAAATTATAATAAACAATGATGTTATCGTACACAGCGACCAAACTTCCGATGTAAATGGCAACAGTGAGACAGTTACAGTTGAAAATACACTTGATAATGATGAAATTCAAATTGCTCGTACTCGCAAACGTACTCGTAAACGTACTCGCTGGACAATATCTCGTCCAGAAAGTTGGTCGGTCAATGTAGAAAAAGGTAAACGCAAAAAATGTTTACCTTATAAATCAAGGAAAGGAATTGAAAGACCAGCAAAGCAACCAAAAGTGGCATGTAATAATTCATGTCGCTTTAAATGCTCACAGGTATTTACTGAAGAAGAAAGAATTGAAATATGTAGAACTTTCTGGTCATTGGATTATGATAGGCAAAAGGATTTTTACATTGGTAATATAGAGCAAAATTTACCTATAAGAAAGAAGTTGCAAACAACTAAAGGAAATCGACAATTGTCCAGGTCTTATTTCTTCAAGAAAGGTGACGCAAAGGTGCGAATTTGTCAAACTTTCTTTAAAAATACACTAAGTATTTCTGATGGACCTATCATCCACGCTTTTAAAACACGGAGCAATATGGGAGTATTTGAAGGACCAGATAAACGAGGTAAACACTCTCCGTCAAATAAAACCTCAGCAGATTCTATAAATTTTGTTAAATCACACATAGAAAAGTTTCCTGTAATGGAATCACACTATTGTCGTCGATCAAGCAAAAGGTTGTACCTTGATTCCAAGCTTTCAATTACAAAGATGTACGAGCTTTACTTTACAGAGTGTGCAAGCCAGAATAAATCTCCAGTATCAACAATATCGTACAGACGAATATTTTCATCGAACTACAATTACTCGTTTTTTAAACCCAAGAAGGATCAATGTGTGACATGTAACAATCACGACAGTGCCTCTAATGAAGCTAAACTAACATTATCAACAGAATACCAGCTTCACCGAAAAAGGATAGAAGATGCTCGGTTAGCTAAAGCTACGGACAAAGAGCGATCGAACATTGATCCGTCTTTTTTATCTGCAACCTTCGATCTCCAAAGTGTGCTACAAATACCGTCTAGTGACACTTCTCAATTGTACTATTCTCGCAAGATCTGTGTCTATAATTTGACGATATACGAATCACGCTTGCCTAATGACGGATATTGCAATGTTTGGACAGAAATGAATGGGAAAAGGGGTAGTTCGGAAATAGGAAGTGCCTTGTGGTTCTGGCTGAAACAAATTCCCAAAACTGTTAAAGAATTGTCTTTATTTTCAGATTGCTGTGGAGGTCAGAATCGAAATCAACACATAGCTGCATTTTTTATGTATGTGGTGCAAACACTCCATTTCGATTGCATTGAACACAAATTCTTAGAAACTGGACATACTCACATGGAAGTTGACTCCATGCACAGTGCAATCGAAGCTCAAAAGAAAAATGTACCAATTTTTTCAATAATTGATTGGATGACAGTTTTCAGGTTGGCACGGTCTTCAAGGAAACGAAAGAATGCTAAACCATTCAATGTACATCAACTGACATTTTCTGATATGTTAGATTTGTCTGATTTATCAAAAAAAAATTATAAAAAACCGTAACAAAGATGAGAATGGTGCTACCGTTAAATGGCAAAAAATAAAATGTCTAAAGTATGAGAAATCTAAGCCAAATTGTTTCCAGTATCGTTATGACTTTACCACGCCGTATATAAATGTATTTACAAAGGGCAGAGGTCGGCAATTCAGCATGCCTACAGAAATAAATAAAGCATACTCAACTCCACTGCCCATATCACAGGCAAAAAAGAATGACTTGGAAAGATTGTGTACTTTGGGAATAATTCCTATTGAAGTACAAGAATGGTACCATAATCTGCCCGTCAGTCAGACTGCAAGAGACGTGGCACCAGAGTCTGGTGAAGATGACTCTGAAGACGACGAATGAATGTCACCTACTATGTAGCATTAATTTTTTAGTTAACGATTGAAAAAATATGTCTTAAATATTAAAATTCTTATTATTAGTATGTTTGTTTATCAACAATTAATTAAAAGTAGTTTTGTCTGCCACAAAATAATAGGTTTGCCTTTATTTTAATCACTACATCATAAGAAATCATTCACTTAAGTTTCTTATAAGCATTAACTCTTGACAAGCAGAAGTCTGTAAGTGCAACCAATTTTTGATTTTTCTCAAAATTTATAAAAACCTCCTTATTTTGTGAAAAAAATTATTTTGCATCTGTATCTTTGTAAAATAATAAACATTTTGAAGTATGCAACATGTGTTTTTCTTATGATTCCTGATTTATAGAGTTCTTCAAATATTAAAATTCAAATATCTCAGAAACACCGAAATGTTAGTTACAAACTTCTGCCAATAACCCGACGATATTTACTAATGTAATAATAACTGGTTAATGAAAAATAAAAAGTTAAAATGAGATGGTTTCAGATTTTGAGATGAAAATGAGATGGTTTCAGATTTTGTCGCAATTGATTGCTCATTGGATCGTTACTTTTAATAGGTTTTATTTATCAAATCTTTGAAACTTTTCTAACGTTTTTTTATCTGAATTTAAATAAAAACGTTCAAGTTAAAAAAACATTGATGTCTCCCGGCTTTTTTCTAAAGCGACCTGGAAATTAAAAAAGTTGGATAACATTAAATAAACAATGAATTGGGTTTACTTTTTAATCGAACATTTTTAGTTTATGAAAAATTTCAGTTTTTATTTGTTTTTTTTTTATTTGTTTTTTTGAAACTGGAAAAAGGTAGATAACAAACATAAGTTTAGTCCTAAAAACATAAAGTTACAGGTAACTTTAAATGGTGGTGAAAAAAGTTTAGTAGCGTTTTTATTATGACATAAACCGGAGATCTTTGGTTCACAGTGTTCTGTGTCTTATTCAAGAATATTCAACTTATTTGCATAGTTTAAACCAACCAAAGTTCTAAGATCTCTCTTACACCATTATATTGTTAAAAAGTTATTAGCACTAAATAATAATCATAAACTTGCGAAAAACGTTTTTGAGTCCAATAAATGAACTATTTACAATTCGTTAGTTGGAATCTTATTAAATTTAATTTAACTTTTAGATAAAAAGTTGGTCCATCATCCATTTTTATTCGAGGCCTGACGCAATATTCACACGGAAGTGTTTTTAAACATACGTAAACAAAACACGTAGTGTGCGAAAGTATCTAATTAGCTAATCAGATATCAAAACGATTGCTAGCTTTTTTTTTTTTCTAAAGTTTGTTATGCGTTGGATTTTTCTGAGATATATTATTTAGCTTAACTACATGACGACTGTTTACTTATTATTTCCAACTATCAGTATATATAGTTAAAATTCTTTCTAACATGGAGGACCTCCATCAAAAGTATAATCTGAAAAGCCCAGGTTGATGATTTTAAAAATACACTTAAAATTTTACATCTATGCTTTTTTTTAATATAGTAATCAAAGATATCTAACATATTTTCTTGGTACATCTTAAGTTCACAATGTATTTTTTAAAATATTCTTCCCTTACCCTTCCTAAACAATTTTTTAGATGTGTATTTAAGTTCATATATAATCTAGTTATTTTTGTACTTAATTAAATAGTATGTATTGGTATAAATATGTACAGTAATTTATTTTGTTGATAAATTTTTTATTTTTTGGTGCAAATCTTAATGCATTTCTTGTAGCTGTTAAGCGGTTGATGCGTGAAGCAGCAGAGTTAAGCGAACCAACTGAACAATACTTTGCACAACCATTAGAGGTACAAATATCTTTTTATCAAAAATTAGATTTTTAAGTATTAAATAAAGATAAGCAATTGTATTAAAGACATAAAAATTTTGATTATTATACTAAACCTTTTTTATTAGGGTTGTCTGGGAAGCACATCAAATGGTATTTATTTTAAACCAACTGTCTCCATAAGAGAATAAAATTTTATTTTACAGGATAATATTTTTGAATGGCATTTTACTATTCGTGGTCCACCAGACACAGAGTTTTCAGGTGGGCGCTACCATGGAAAAATTACACTGCCTCCTGAGTATCCCATGAAACCTCCAAGTATTATTCTGCTTACAGTAAGTCATAGATCTTGCTGTGTTATTTGAATTGTACCCTAGCATTAAAATATAATCATGATTTAATTTTTTAAAAGCCTAATGGAAGGTTTGAACTTGGAAAAAAAATTTGTTTGAGCATGTCTGCTCATCATCCAGAGACATGGCAGCCATCATGGAGTAGTAAGTTATATTTTTATTAACACAAAACCTTTTTTCTATAGAGCATCTAGTTGATTACATTATATATTTACTTTTATATTGAAGTTTAAATTTATATATAAAGTTGTATTGTTACATAAAAATAAAAGAAAGATTTTTTCTTATAGATGTATAAAAGATATTGTGTTTTATCTTTTTTGTATTTTATGTTAGTACGGACAGTATTGTTGGCATTGATTGGATTTATGCCATCAAAAGGGGAAGGTGCACTGGGAGCACTTGACTATACTCCTGAAGAAAGAAGAGTTATGGCAGCCAGGTTCTTGTTTTCTTCAATGCAATTTGTTTTTATTACTATACTTTTATGTTAATATATAAAGTGTTATTTATAAAAGCATAGGATTTTTTTTTTGTATAACAATTAAGTGTAATTGGTAACTCCTCTCTCTTGTTCTTAATATAATTGATAATTTCCTCATTTCTTCGCTTATTCAACAATCTATGTTTTCTCAATTTTTAATTGAAAAATACACAATTTTTAGTCTTGACAATTTTGTTATAATTAGCAAGACCACTTATATTATAAACTTGGCTTACTGAAAATTCTAATTATGGTTTAAAATCATGAAAACCTTTATTTAAAGCTGCTGCCAAGTAAAATGATAAAATTTACACAAATTTTAACTTCTTTCTCATTCATAAATGGGTTAGAGAGTTATTTTACTAGCTTAGGATGATGTTATCAATCACTATTCTTAGTTGTTTTTTGTTGTTGTTTTTTTTAATCTGCACTTTTTTATTTTTAAGAATCCATCATAGATAAATGAAAATCAGGGAGTTTTAAAAAATGTCTCTTCAGAATTTTAAATTTCTTTTGTAAATGTTAATCATCATATTTGCTGGTGAGCATTCCATAGTTGCCAATTATAGCATCTTGGATATTGTAAAATAATAAATTAATAGCATAAAACAATTAATTTTTTTTTTTAAATACAATTTAAATTATTATATAAGCAAACTTAAAATGTATATATAAATACAATATATAATAAAATTATGTTGGAAAATATGAACAATTCTGAGTGTTTTAGTTATTTTATTTACAATTCAAAAGAACTGTTTTTTTTATTTATTTGTTTTTCAAATTCCTTTAAATATGAGATTTGTGTTTTTCAAATTCTGCAAGCAGATGTATTTTTGAAGCTTTACATTTAGATCACTTGATTGGTCATGTGATGTTTGTCAGATGAACAATAAAACGTGTCTTTTACAATGTGAGTTTTGTTGCTTTTCATTAACACAATTGCAATTTTTTTTTGCTAAGCTTTTCTAGAGCTTATTTAGGCTAATTTTTATTTTGTGTTTTGATTAAATTATTTTTATTGGAATGTTTATGATTACTGACCTAAAAGGAATTTAAGTATTCATTTTATTTTTATTTTTTTATATATATTTTAGCAAGGCCCGGTTTTGAATCTAGTATGGATGAAGCAAAGGAGTTAGCAGCTCAGATCAGCTTTAAGGTATTGTTGCTATTGAAATTTTATTAATTTTTCATTTTCAGTAAACTTTGATATCTCAAAGATCATTTTATCTTTGCAATAGCATAAGATATTTTCTAACGTTTTTCAAAAGGGGGAAACAGACAAATCAAACGAAAGTAAATCAATAGAAAGTAATAAATCCCCGGAAACGCCCATAAGTACTATCCCCACACCCACTTCTGAAGTTCGACAAAGGAAAACCGTACCTGCAAACGCTCCACCAGTTACAAGACCAGTGCCTCATAGGAGTTTTTTTTATACAAGTACAGATTATATCACGTTAGCTATGATGTGGATAATTGCTGCTATTTTAGTTGTGCTTGTTGTACGACGCTTAGCGATGGAAAAGGAAAATATGACGGGTAGTACATAAAATCCTACTGTATCCGTAGCATCAAGATTAGTAACTTAAGATTGCTAGAAATCAACAAGAAAGAAACGAATAAGTTTAAATAAAACAGACCAATGCTGACAAATTATCGTTGAGCAGCGATATCGTTAGAGAGAATACTAGAAATTTGTGCAAGTTGAATGTTTAATTTTGATAATAAAAATGTTTAGCGTTGAAACATTTTTGCGCATAAGACCTTTTTTTTTTTTTGTTTTGTTTTTTTGTTTTTTTTTCGTGTCGAGTCTCTAGAACTATAGAAACCGTACCCCAACAAAAGTTCCGAGAAAGATATTTTCGGAGGACTTCTTTTAGATTTATGTGTAGCATTCGGCAGTTCCATTCATCTGATTCGAATTCACATTGCTAAAACCAGCAGTTCACAAACAAATAAAATGGCGAAAGACGGTTGCCCTGTTGTTACCAACAAACTTTGAAATCACAAAATTAATAATAATTTAAAAGTTGAACTACTGGTTTGCACATTGTCATGGTTACTTTGTTAGGAACCTTAAATCGAGTAACTCGTGTTAGGAATCTTGAATTGAGTCAATAAATTGCATTACTACTATGTGTACAGACCCATGTCTGTACACTTAAAAACGTTAGAATCGAAAATTTATAGAAAAAAAGGTGTTTTATGTTAAAAGCCAAAAGAAATTGAATAAACTTATTTTTCATGAAGATTTAATTTTTATTAAATTCTGATTCATTATACACAAACGTAAAAAGAGTGAGGTCGGTTGAGACATAAAATTAAGACGCGTAGGGTTGGCTCCATCCATTCCCACAGAATAATCTCTAGACCATCCCCGGTAATGGCTAATGCAGTTAGTCCAATTGTTCATATCCCTAAAACGGTTTCGTATTATTAAAATAAATACAAAATTAAAAGCAATTTTAAAATTAACTTAGTTGATGATTGTCATTACAATGACAAGTTTGTGAAAACTCTATGAAGTAATAATGATTAACTTGTGCGTTCCAAAACTGATTTTTAACATTCAAAATACTTTTTACGTTTATGTGTCTTATTTCTGCATGGGTCCACCATCTCCTGCTTTGTATATTTAATATCGATGTTTTAAAAATAATCTTTTCTTAAAATGATCCTATGCATAGAATTATGAAATCATTTATGAATCATATAATATATATATATATATATATATATATATATATATATATATATATATATATATATATGAACAAAAGAATGATGTTTATTTTGCGAATCATATTAATTATAGGTTTTTCAATTTTATGAGAAGTAACTCCGATTAATTTTGCAGCTTTTTTAAAAAACCGAAGAAAAATTTTCTAAATAAAATGTTAAGGAGTAAAATGTTACTTAATGATTTGCATAAATTACAAAGATTTACATAAATTACAGAGATTGCGTTAAAGGAATGATGTGGACCTGATCTTTTAAGAACAAGCAAAAAAGTAATTAAGATCTTTCAAACATCGATCTAAGATACTAGTTTCTTGGACGTTTGAAGGTTCGCTCTATATATGTATATTCAGATGTATGCATTTGATATGCAACAACTTTGATCCTGAAGTTAATTTTCTGGAGGGTTGTAATTGTTCCACTAAAATTCTATAAGGTTCTCTAGACATAAATAAATATGAAGTGCGATGTACTTTAGCGTTTCTTCTATGAAATTTAACATTTAAGCGTAAATATCAAATACAAAGATGTGTCTTACTGCTTTCTTTTTTTTCTTGCTTCAGATCTTTTGAAAACATGAGGTGTAGGGGAGAGAGATAATGGCAAACGCGGGGTAACTCCGAACATGGTTAAAACGGCATGATAAAAAACGGTAGTTGAAAATTTCTTTTTGCCTGCTGAGAGGGGCTTAGTTTCAGATGTGCAGTAGTGTAGTGAAACTGCGCACGTTGTTCACGATAAATTGATCCTAACTTTTTCTTATAATTTCATGTAATTTTTTACTTGAGAAACATTCCTGTTGCAGCTTCAAAATATTAAACCACTATTATATTATATGGATATTAAACCACTCCTTTTGTTGTTGGTGTTGCATCATAATCAATGAATTTTGAGCATGTTTTATATTTTGAGTATTTTAACACAACCTTAATACAACCTTAATACAACCTTAATAGATTAATCATATTACATTTGTTTGTGTCCGCGGGGAAATAACGAACGACCTTAGAGGGGTAATTTCGAACGTCTAAAGTGTTATTAAGGACACACGAATATCAGGCGGCCAGAATGTTTCTTACTTTTTTCACATATAATTTTAACAGAAAAATTGTTAGATACAAAATTTTATTTTTAAAAGTTTGTCTTACAATGAGTTAAAAAGAGTTACAAACATATTAGTTTTTCTTAGGAATCAGATTTTTCAAAAAACAAAATTATTACATTTATGTCGATCCTGATGAAAATAATTGAATTTTTATTGTTCAAGTTTTTTAAGCTCAGCTATTTCTTCTCCATCTTACGGGTTCTGCTTTGGCATGTTCAAAAATGCTTTTTGAGTCACCGTCTTGATTTTCCGGTATCATTTGCATTGACTGTTATTATGCCATTTGAAATTTTATGTCCTCTTTTCTACCAAACAGTTTTATCTGAAATTCCATTTTCATCTCTCTTGAAAACTTCGCTGGAAACCACGGAAAAGTTTTTATTGAATTTTTTGATGCTGGCTGATTTGGATATTCTTCATATATTTGGATATTCTTCATATATTTGGATATTCTTCATATATTTGGATATTCTTCATATATTTGGATATTCTTCATATATTTGGATATTCTTCATATATTTGGATATTCTTCATATATTTGGATATTCTTCATATATTTGGATATTCTTCATATATTTGGATATTCTTCATATATTTGGATATTCTTCATATATTTGGATATTCTTCATATATTTGGATATTCTTCATATATTTGGATATTCTTCATATATTTGAACAACCTTAAAAGAGTAATTAGTTACCAGAAATCCTGTTAACTTCTTAAATGAAAATTGTTTTTGCACAAATGCTTTTCTTCAATTAAATTTCAAACAGCATTAACTCTAACTGCATAAATGAAACATTTTATTTTAGTATACGCAACCATATCATCCAGTTTAAACTCTCATTCTGGTTTTGTTTCTTATCATATTGACGTATCTTTAAAAGTTTTTCTTGAGTTAAATCAGCATATAAAGGTTTTAGATGAATAATGAGTGAGTGGAAGGTTTAATATGTTTTATAGATGTTGAGCTTTACCTGCTTATAAAGACATTAACTTTTGATGGTATCATGGCAATCTGCATATCAATTTTTTTTTCAGCTAATGAGGTTTTAATGTACTTTCACTAACCCTAGAGATCTTTTTTTTTATTTGGAATATGAAACCAAAAATGGTGATTGCTGGTGATTGCTTCTCCAATACCTGCAGGCTCGCATTCTTTCTTATTTTTTAAGATAAACTTCAAATTCCTTATCTTTTTCTTCAAATTCTATCACTTTAATTTTAAACTAAATGCGGAAATGTTTTTTTACAAATTATGTTGATGGTTTAAGAATTACTCCAGTCCATATTTAGTCATTTTGATAAGATAAATCCATCATAGTTTTATGTCAATCAAAACGTGTTTTTTTTATATTATTGTTATTATAATTATAATTATTATTATAGAGGCAGCAAATTCATTGTGCCTTAGATTTTAATTTTATCTAGTGAGCGAACAGTACTTATAAGTTTAAAATACATCTTGGTTTTCTGTTCTTTTCGCTTATAGAAGACGGATTTTATGAAGTTCTTCACAAAATCCTGAAAAAATTAGAAATATTTTTATAAAAAATATTTCTCGACTCTAAAAACACAAAAAAAAAACAACAAAGGTTTGCTGGTCTCCCATTCAAAAAAATTCTTTCAATTAAAGCTTTTAAATGATTTATTTAGTTAAACTATAAGTAAATTTATATCTGAAAAAAAAATTCTTTCGGATATTCTATTTTGGTTCAGTAACATTTACAACTTTTTTTTGTCAAAACTATATGGAAAGCTATTTGCGCCATAATGAACGGTTAAAAAAGTCTGTAATATTTACGCTATAATAAAAGTGTAAAATATTTAGAAATGTCATGTTGAAAATCCAGTAGAAAACAAAAAAAATCTTGTTCTATATTGTTTGAGTGTATAGCTGACCTAATATAAATTGATCGAAAGAGTTTTATCTTCCTAGCATTTCCTTGTTAAAAATTTCATTTTTGAAGACGTTGCCATGTGTTTTTGGTGCTGTTTTATCACAAACTAGTTGAAATGAACAGGAAAAAATTAAACAAACCCTAATATCCTTATTCAATTGTCATACATAAACGTCATTTTGTTAAAGTTCTCACATTGAACTAACATTTTCTCGCCTTTTTTATGTTTTTAAACGTAGTTAAAGGATTAGAAAGTCATAAATTCTTCGCTGGGAGCTGGGAACCACCGGGAAACATGATTTAAACCCCGATAATGTCAGGATTTAAAGCACAGTTCCCGTTTCGCAATTAATATTATTGAACCTGATTTTCTCGCTTTAAACATGACGCACTGCAAAAAAAAAAAAGTTACCGCTCAAAGTTAACAGTTTTTGTTAAGTAATACAAACTGAATTTGCCCCTGAATTTGCTCTACAAGCTTATATTCCCAAAGCAGCTGTTGCCAAATGTTATGAGTTTATGGACGTCATTTATATATTTAGAGAGTTCCTCAAAATAGAAGTTTGATAGAACCTTGTGGAACTTAATGTTTAGCAATGATTTTAGATGATTCATTGGCATCAATTGATACTTAAGTATCAATTGATGCCAATGAATCATCTAAAAGTCTCATACAGGATTTGGTAGGTGGCAGCTCAAAAATATCCATGATTGTATTAGAATTTAATTAAGAAGAATGTAAATTGATAAGAAGAGTATAATGATCTACCATTTAAACTGCATTTGCTTAGGAGGAAAAAATTCATTTATATTTTCATTCACGCATACACTTGCAGCAAATCCATTATTTTTTTCGTTGATTTTTTTTGAGAAATTCCTGCAAGTTGTTTTTAATAATTTAAACAACGGTCTACCGGGTGCATCGTTTGTCTAGTCATTTGATAAGTCCCATAACAATTTTTTAAGCGTTGCTTGGTAACAAAACCAATTATCCATTTTTTTTTTGTCGCAAATTTCCTCATACTTTGAAAACAGATTTGTTTTTAAGGCCCCAAGGTTTTTAATTGTTGTCGCTTGCAAATAGAGATGCGATTTATTGAGAATATAGTGAATAAAGTCCTGTAAATACGTCAATGAAATCAGTGAACCCGGATTAGCATGAAAAAACGGGATCAGTATCAGGAAACTTGATAATTATCTTGTAAGCTACTACCTCATTTTAGTGATTAGTTAAAATCTCTGAGCTTTGGCTCTTCGAGCTGTTTTCGCTGCATGAAAATTGTTCACTTTCAATAAATGGATTTCTTTAACGTCGAACGACGTCTGTTTATTCATAACCTCAGATGAAGTTTATTTTTTCTTTTGTTCATGGCGTAGAAAGAAATCCGTAATTTCTTTTCATGCTTTGATGCTCTTAATCTCAGTTGGTGAATTTTTATTTACTCATTTTAAACTTATTTTCGACCATGTAATATAAACGCCAAGGAATGTTATGCCATGATGGTTCTGAGACATAGTATATAAAAGTCATGTCTCAGAACCATTATGTGGCATGATAATTCTGAGGCATGACTTTTATAATTAGAACACTAAGGATTTAGAACCGCTTTGAAAAATTTTATATCCTGGTATAATTTTTAACAGAGTAAGGTTCGACAACAAAAAATTTTCACAATTTTTTCTTTCTTTTTTTTTTTAAAGAACCTCTTCATAAAATCTTAACAGCTTTAACATAACTACATAAGAAAAAAGCTCTCAGGAGAAAGATATTCTGGGTAGAAAAGAACAGCAAAATACTGAAAGCTGCGGTATTTTAAATATAGGTTTCAAAATTGAACAGAAAATATAGGTGGTAAAGTTAAAAAAAGATATTGAAGATGAAAAAACACTAACTTTCTTTAGTATAAACATTTTTACATTACATACAATAGCTCACGTTAAAAAAATGTATCCTTAAAAGAACTGCAACCTTAAGTTTTTTGAAGATCTGATTCAATTTAACTAAAAATGATTTTATGCAGAGCTTTAATGTTTCAATATTCCCTTAAATTTTATTTTTCCGTTTAAACCGGATGTTTTTGCACTTTTACCGGGAGCTTTTTATATTGGATTATAATATTGTGACTTTATTACATTATGGACGTTTCACCTTTCGCAACCAAACTTTCGATATTATTTTCTGTGTTAAGTTCTGATTCTTTGGAGTTTTCGACGATTTTGCATGATCCTGAATCTCCCATTACTTCCAGTTTCAAAATCTCGATCAAGTTCTTAGTTTCTTTAATTAACTCAAAACTTCTTTAATTAACTCAAAACTTCACAGAATACAAACTTCTTTGAATAGTTTACAAGTCTCATAATAATTCCAGTTATAATTTCATCGTTTAAATATGAAAAGGTTTTTTAAACTAAGCTTTTCTCAAAAACTTTCAATGGTTTAGGCTCACTTTTGACAAAAATTTTTAAAGAGTTTTCGCTCCAAAAAGTTGTTTACATTCTTTTAAAAGCTAAATGACGAATATAAGCCAATCGTAATAATTTTTAAGTATGAAAATAGTAATAAAAAAAAACTTTTAAAAAATTTACGTTACGCATTCATTATGGTGTTGAAAAGTTTATTACCCAAACATGTTCATTTAAAAAAAAGGAAGTTGTTTGATAAGGTAGGAAGCTGTTACCTTTTTATTGGAACTATTTTGGAGCTTTGTTACTTTCTTTTGCATTAATCAAAGCTTACAAAGTTGGCAGAAACTGAATTTTTCTGT
This sequence comes from Hydra viridissima, assembly GCF_058129835.1. Classification (NCBI taxonomy): domain Eukaryota; kingdom Metazoa; phylum Cnidaria; class Hydrozoa; order Anthoathecata; family Hydridae; genus Hydra; species Hydra viridissima. The sequence continues at coordinate 8,282,921 of NW_028324304.1, read as the reverse complement.
TAAACATGGATATTAAATTAAAGTTTAATATCCGTGTTAAAACTATTAAAAGACTTTTGTTAATGATGACGTTGATAACCAGGATGATGATTATGATGGTAGGATTATCAAGTAAACGAGTAAGATAAAAAACAATAGATTTTTGCAACGAAACTATAGGGAATTTTGCAGGGAATGCTTTTAAAATTTTTAGATTTGTGTAAAACCAATCATGTTTCTGCCAATATTGTTCTTATGTCATTTTCTTTTTCTTTCATATTTTTACATCATATTACAAGTAAAATTCTTCTTGAAGCGTTTATAGTAAAATAATGATGTAACGGGAACATAGCATGCCTACATAATTAAAAGGTTTGTTATGTAACCGTTACTTTAATCATGCAATAGACAATTTTAACACCTTAAAACAACCAAAAAACTCCCTAAAACAAGATCTCCGCCTGCTAACAATAGCAAAGTCAATTATAACACGACTTGATTGAAATACTTTATATTAAACAAAGGTATTTTAATCAAGTCGCTGCTATAATTGACTTTGCTACAGGTCATCAACCCTGAACTCCGAATCAGAATATACCAATGTATCAAAAAATCGGAGAATTATTTGTTTAAAAACTGAAAGCTTAATGGAAAAGTTTAATGACAAGAAAAATTACCAAAGGAAATAAAGTGATAGTAATTAAAAAACGACAAATGTTCAAATAAAATCGTTCGTCCGTTTATTAAAACTTTACCCTACATTGTATTTAAATAGAAAATATGGAACATTTACAATATATATAAAAGCTTTATATAAGCAAACCAAACGAGCAAGGAAACAAAAACTAAGTTTGGCCTAAAAACATATATAAGAGTTTTTTCGATTGTTTTTATTTACATAAAAATATAGTTTTAAAAGTGCGAGTGAGCGCAATTACTTACGTACGTGCATGTGTGTCCGCGCAAGTTAAAACTAAAGTAAAAATACAGTTCGCAAAAAAATCAACAACGCATTATTTTATCCAAACAACACTTCGTAATTCATAGTCGACATTAAATTATGATTATACGCCATTTTTTTACTTTTTGATTTGTCGAGTTGATTTGTGTCAAGTTCCTTTATTGAATCTTGTATTGATTTTCGAGCTTTTCCTAAATAGGGTAACATTTCTAAAAAACTTCTTCTTCTGCCTATTGAAGCCATGTTCTTTAGTTTTGAAGCATTATTTTCAAAAGTACTTACAACCTTTTTCGTCACAATAGTCAATAAAATCGATAGCCAAGTATTTCGGTCGCTCTCTTCAAAAGCGTGCAATATATAACTACGAATGCCTTGAGTAATTCGAATGCTGTATTTCTTCTTAATTCTTGTGTTTTCTTCTGGGAAAATCCCAGTGTCAAATTCAATATTGATTTTGTTGGCATACACATCAGAAGATGCATCGATATTTTCTTTCATGATGTACAAACAATCATGATGAAGTTTGAAGTATCTTCTTTTACAACCGTAAAATGGTAAATTAAACATATTTTTCTGCTGTATAAACAAAAAGCCCTCACAAGATAAAATTGTCTTTCCTTCAAATTCATTAACTAACTCAGTGACGCAAGGTGTTGTTGATGTTTCTTGTTCTCTCTTCATGATCCAGTCAATATATTGCTACTTGTTGATTCATTGACTCATAAAAATCATTTATTTACTATGAAAATTTTTTTTCTATGAAAAATCAAATCGCAGAATTCAGTTTAAAAAAAGTAGAAACTGATAAAATACTACATAAACTTGAATAACCATCAGGATTTTTTTTTAGTTGTTTGAGTGCTTCGTGAAATGATATATATATATACTTACCTCAGCTTTTATAAATGCTTCAAAACAAATGCGATAATTGGCAAATCTAACGACCTTTCTAATTTAGGAAGCAATCAGTAACTATGATTACTTTTGACCTCAAGATAAGCTTTATAAATTAAATCAGAAAAGCAGCAAAAATTGTTGTAGCAACGCTTCGTTTGAAGAGCTAATCTTTGTCTTAAACTAATAAATAGTCAAGGCTTTTAACTAAAACTGAGAAAAAATTGTGCAAGGAGCAAAACTCATCATCGTTCCAAAAGAAGAAAAAAATCTTTTAAAAAAATTAAAAATGAAGCGTTCGCTGAAAAATTATTAGCCTTTCAATTTCTTCATGTCACACTTCATTATGTTTATTACAAACGACGAATACTGAAATTGCATATCATGAATACTAAAATAAGTAATTTACATTCTGCAAAGTATCAACAATAACATTCCAGTAAGAAATAAGGAAACGTGGAGCTAAACTATTCGTTTCGACTGTAAAAAAAGAATAAAAACAAAGCATAAATATTTAAAATCAAAATCATCAAAAAACAAGAAATGGACATGCTGTTTCGTTGTTTTGCAAATGTTTAATGTTTTCGTGGTTATTTGAAGTTTTAGTTTTCCGATATTGATTATAATTAGTGACCTTTCGGTTTTGATAAGCGGAAGAGGAAATCATTTTAGCGAACTTTCAATGAAAAAGCAAACAATATTAAAGCAAGAAATAAAATTGATATTACGTAACAAGACTTAATCAAGTACCTTTCTAAGTAAACACCTCTTCGGGTTTGAGTCATAATGGTAAAAAGGCATCCCAATGGCTGAATAAAACTCCTTTTTTTTCGTTCTTTGAGGGTTATTTGATCAAAAACTTTGATTGTTAAATGCTATATTATCAACAATAAAAAAAAAGATGAGTTTCAAAGAACAGTTTTATCGTTTAAAAAAGCTGATTTTTTTTAAACGTCCAGCGGAAGTCTTAAAGTAATCTTTTTTAATGCTTAAGCAAAAATGTAGGTAAAACAGACTGCGATTCGCACACGTAAGCAGCAATAAGTGTGACAATTCACACTTATGGGAAAACTTCTGATAGCTGGGGTAAAAATCTTAATTTAGCAAATTTGACAGGTATATAATAATTATTTAAATTAAACTATCAAACTAAGTAATAACACCAATAAACTCCACAATTTCAATATCAGGACTGTAAAACTTGCTAAAACTAAAATAATATTTTTGTCCCAAGTTACCCCCCTGTTGTCCCAAATAAACCCAGTTGACAGTGACCTGAAAAGACTATTAGGTTATGTATTTAACGTTACGCATTTATAACACAACTTCAACAAATACAATCAACAAATACAATATTAATTGCAAAAGCCAAAATATATATGTAGGAATGATTAGAAAATAACATTACATTTTTCGTTTTAGACTTATATTTAACACACTTTATTTATTTTAACAAATAAAGACATCAGCTTTTGTCTTTTAAGACTAGTTAGAACCTAAAATCATAAGCTGCGAAACGAAAACAGATTGTGCTAGAAAGCCTTTAACTTAAATCTGGTGAAAAATTATGCCAAATTGCATAAAATACTAATAGTTTTCAGACTATGATTTCAAAAGACTGTGGGCGTATTTTTTTTAAAACGAAATGAAATGTGTTATTGTTACATAGCGATTATATAAAATGCATGATATACGTTCACTACATGATATATATACACCTGCATGACAGTAAATAACGATTCGAAAAATTTCAGGTAATAAGGGAGATGTTCGAAGCAATATTGTAGATAAAAGATTGCTATCAGCCTCATTTTTCTCAACTTCAGGAAACTGTATGGTTTTTCAAAGAACATAACTTAACATCGTGCAAAACGTGTCAAAAGCTCGATACGTTTTACACGATGTTGAGTTACATAAACATTATAATGGCTCCTTAAAGCTTAAGTTTAAATGAGCATTTGTACTGTTTAAACAATCCAAAAGATCTTTATTACTATATAGAAGTAATTTAAAAGATATCCATTCCTATATAATAACAATGAAAGAGTTTTTGCTTCCATTTTGAATTTTGCTTATAAAAAATAAAGTCAAACCTTAGATTAAAAAAATATTTGCGAATTCTTAAAATTGGCAGTAAAAAAAAAAAAAGTCATCAACAAAAATTTGGTAAAACTGTTCCACTTCTATGATCTTTAAATAAAAACAATTAAGAAGAATATTGAAAGTGGAGAAGAATAAACACAGTCTTCGATAAAAACGCAGTTCTGCGATACAAACACAGCTCTGCGATACTTAATATTGACAAGTAAATGATTTTTTGAAGAATTAAAAAGCAATCAAAGTTTTTGACACAAAGGAATTTTTTTTAAAGCCAAATAAATTTTTTTAAAAGCCAAATGAATTTTTTTAAAGCCACGTTGTACAAGAAAAGATGTAATGGAGTACAAGTTACAACGTACGATATCTAAGCATTCTGTAGGCAAAGTCTAATACCTTTGATAGAATCTTTAATTGTCAAATAATCCAATTTTAGATAAAATCAAATAAAGGCTTCATCAGAGATTTTTGTAAGGTCAAGGAAATCAATTTCGGAGCTAAGCATAATAATTTTGCGCGTTAAATACGCAAAGAAGAGCGCATAAGCATGAGCATCTTTGCTCATGCTTATGCGCTTTGCATTGTAACGAATGCAAACCTTTTTTTTGACTTTAACATATTTCATGGGTGTATTTCATGGATATATTCTAATTCACAACATCTACATCTGTTTTCAAAGTATGCTACTCTCGGGCAAAAATAACCGTGAGTAGCATACTTTGAAAACAGATGTAGATGCTAAAAAACCGTTTTTATCCCTCAGATTGCTTGACCAAACTAGTTAACTGAATTTTTGCAATATGCATATAAGAAGTTTAATATTTTTAAGAACACGATGGGATTTTAGAGATAAAAGAGAAGATAATCACTTTGAACAAATCTCAAAAATATGAACTGATATACAAAATTGCAAGAAAATAAAAAAAGGACTAACTTAAAATTTGAGGACGTCAATTTTTATATGAGAATTTTTTTTTCTTTTTAGTTAAATTTTCTATTAATCATTTTATATATTGTAAAAAACTTAGCAATTAAAACTTCATGCAAATAATTAAAAAAAAATTATTAAGCTTTTTCGTAATAAAGTTATAACAATATTTTATCAGCTTAGTATGGTATTCCAAGTTTAAACTCAAGTATTTATTTTCCTTGCATTTTCTCTAGTGAACTGGTTAACTATATCATGCGTTTAAATTGTTAAAAAAATCACTCTCTAGGGATCTCAAAAAAGGACGAATATAATATTTTTTAAATTGATGAAAAATATCTTTCAACGCAGCAAATTGCGGGCAACAATATTTAAAAAAATAGGTCATTTTTTGAATCATTTTTGTTTTCAAACTAAGTTCCGCAGAACGTTTTTAAAATGACGGCATTCTTCAATAAAATTATTTTTTGGATCTTTTAACATTTCTCTGCAGAAGTCTTTCATGTTTTCTTTTTCTGTAATTTTTTAAAATTGAACAGAATGCGAAATTAATGTTAGCGTAGGCACACTTTATTTTTTATAGTTATGATGCAAGTTTGTTAATGATGACGTATACGTACTTATAATAGATATTACCGGAATACGGTATAGCATCAAATTGTTGAACTTTGATGCCATAGCATCAAAGTTCAACAATTGCTGACGTATTTTCGTCATACTGTTTATTTCTCTTGCGTTAGTTGTTTGTATTCATCGCATGCAGACAGTTTTACACCTTCCGATTTGTAAAAATTTATCCAAAGAATCACATAATCTCTTTTCAATCGCTTATTTTACACTTCAATCTGATCAATTTAAATATGGTAAATGTCTTTTTCTTTTTCTGCTTTTTTCACGAGTATATGTATATGCAATCTACTAAAAAAGAATATTTTCTGGGGCGCCGTAAAAGTCTGTTGCTCTGAGTTTTAGCCAATTTAATCTTGTGATTAAAGTAGCGTTGGCCTAAATGAAAATCCTTTATTAGATCAACGGCCTAATGTTATAGGAGCAATAGCTCCTATAAGATTAAGCTGTTGGTGTTGAACTTTAATGAAGTTAAGCTCCTCCGATATGACAGCTTACACTTCTTAACATATTGAAATCTCACTGACCTGAAAAGTTAAGAAAGTGATGGTTTTTTTTGTTAACTTGCATTATAATCGTAGTCCATATGACTGTCAGTTGAAAACTTGCATTATAATCGTAGTCCATATGACTGTCAGTTGAAAACTTGCATTATAATCGTAGTCCATATGACTGTCAGTTGAAAACTTGCATTATAATTGTAGTCCATATGACTGTCAGTTGAAAACTTGCATTATAATCGTAGTCCATATGACTGTCAGTTGAAAACTTGCATTATAATCGTAGTCCATATGACTGTCAGTTGAAAACTTGCATTATAATCGTAGTCCATATGACTGTCAGTTGAAAACTTACATTATAATCGTAGTCCATATGACTGTCAGTTGAAAACTTGCATTATAATCGTAGTCCATATGACTGTCAGTTGAAAAAGAACTTTGTAGATGATAAGAAACTCTTTTATATTATAACACAGTTTATGGGAATATGCAATTTCTCCTTCCTAACACAGTTTGTGGAAATATGCTATTGGTATAGTAAAAGTAATAGTAGAAGGAAGTAATATTTCTGAATCTTGCTATAACGGTTTGAGATTATAAAAAACTTGATTGTTATTAATTTCCTAGTCGAAGTTGTATATATATAGTTATAGTTGTATATTGCTTATCTTTTTTTTTCCCAATGCAACAAGAAAATGAAAGCATTACGAAGAAATGAGAACGAAAAAGCCTGGTATGTATCTGATGCAGTTCTGCAGTAATTTTTCTAATACAGTTCTGCAGCAATTTTTCCGAATATAAGAAATATACAACTCTAGTTAGTGATTAACTATTTCACTCATTTTTTTAAATTCACTACAAGTTTAGCTTCATAGCATGTAAATATTGTATTTATAAGAGAGCTCTAGGTGGAAAGAAAAGCTAATCTTTACCTCTTATCCTAAGAAAAAAAATTTGAAAAATTAATAAAAACTTTTGAGCTAATTAAAAATGAGACCAACAACCACCCTCTTCTCAGATGAAAAGTTTACTGTTGATTCTGTCTCAAATAGTAGAATAAATCGTTTTATTATTAGTCATCAACCAGTCCAGACATTTTCAGAGATTGCAAAGTATACATTCAAGGCCAAACACCCGGTTTCTTTTATGATGTTGAGTCTTCTAATGGTCTTAAAGTTTATCTGGTCTTCATCAAATCTGGTCAAAAAGTTGACAACAATGAGAACGTTCGAATCCTGGAGAACCACGGATTGATGGAATTATGGAGAACCATGATTTACGGCCCATAATTCTCCAAATGACAATTTTGTATTCCAGCAGGATAGAGCACCTCCACATACATTCCAAAAGACGCAGAGGGGGGCTTCAGGAGAACCTACCAAAACCGCGGTCAAAAGAGTTATGGACCCCTGGATCTCCAGATTTGTCATATCTTGATAATTCAATCTAAGCGTATGTGGAACCAATGGCCTGTCAATGTCTATACAACATGTCAACTCCTTGAAGGCTAACATCAAGAAAGGATGGGGCTAGATGTTCAAGAACTGTATCCAGACCACCTATTCTAGGTTCAGGAGTCGAGTTGAAACTGTGATTGATGCAGAGGGAGAATATATTGAATAAAAATGTGGTAATGAAATTCCAAACACATTTAATTAACAATTTTTTTTAATTTGGTTTCAGGTTTTCATTCAACTTTAGCTTTTATTCAGAAGTGAACTTACGAAAATTGCGGTTCCAAACGGTATATCGAAAATATCTTCGGCAGCTACCAATCAGGAGATCAGTTTATCACTCAAATCTCAAACCCACTGTTTCTTTCGTGAATTACAGCTCTCAGGAGAGGAAACTTGTCTAATAGGGCGGGTTGTTCATCTAAGAAAAGTTGTTTTTGTAGGTCAAAAGTTAACATATGAATTTTCTTTCACTTTTGTTGATGTCTAGAGTCACCAGATTTATGTCGAGAACACTAAAATTACAGGTTTTTGTATATATTTTTCAACTACTTTAAAATCACAATAGAAAAGTTAAAAATAAGGTTAATAGTGAACACGAGAATAGCAGATCGATTTACTAAATATCCTAAGAGAAAGATATTGATACTTGTTGTAGACACAGCATCTCTCAGAGTCTGAACTATCTGTTTCTTCAGCCGAGAAGTCACATTCCATGAAATCTTCTTTTCCTTCAGTTTGTTCATCTTTTTCTGGCAAAGGGTTTTCTTAAACTGAATATCCTGACAATAATCACTTGCTTTCTGTTTTTTCTTACTTTAATATCGCATATTTCTATTTTCTTTGAATTCGTCTTTTGAGAACAGTTGAAGTTTCCAAACCAACATCTCCTATTATTATATTTCTATTAGAACTTTGGTCAAAATCTCAAACTCAAAAATCCTACTCAATTCTAGCCACTTTTTTTTTTTTTTTTTACAAATGGATTGGTTTCTATCTGAGATTCCATTCCTAATGCATTTACAAAAACAAATTTCAAAAATGGTCTTAAATAATTCTTTTGTTGTTTGAAAAGAAGGGAAATTTCGTTTAAAGGGAGGATATTTTTCTATTTCTTGAGCTCATACTACCAATTTCTTTATAGTAATAATAACATTATGGTAAGCTATGGTACGAATTACCTTTTTTCCCCAGATTACAATTACATCCGCTGAAACGGTTACACCCGCTGAAATGGGTGTAACCGTATACAACATTTCATACATTAAAAATTTTTTTTAGAAAGATTACAACATTTCATACATTAAAATATTTTTTAGAAAGATTACAACATTTCATACATTAAAAATTTTTTTAGAAAGATTACATTTCATACATTAAAACTTTTTTCAGAAAGATTACAACATTTCATACATTAAAAATTTTTTTAGAAAGATTACAACATTTCATACATTAAAAATTTTTTTAGAAAGATTACAACATTTCATACTGAAATTTATTTCAAAATAAGGTTAAAATTTTTAAGTTAACAAGTTTTAAGATTTTTTTCAATTCTTCGATGGATAAATACCGGGATCGTCCCTATGCATAGTAACTGCTTCTCTACACATTTCCACTTATTTTTTATCATGGCATCTTAACGAATAAAGCTCAAAGAAAGCTGATTAACTTTTCAGCGCGAAAAATTTAGAGAGAAATAATAACCGACATTATTGATCAAAAATGCTTTTGTAAGACAACACGTCAGAGAGCGAACTGCCTTCTTCTAACTTCTTTTCAATTTCGCACAGCTTGTTTACAGCGTCGGCGACTTGATGGAGCAACTCAGCCTAAAAATAAAACAGTGTTTTATAAAAGCGTGTTGGTGCTCTGTAACGGTTGCATTTGCTGGATACTCATATTACCTCCGTGAAACCAAGACGATCTTTGTTGTAAACATCTACCCATCCTCTTTTCAATGCATCTGTACAAAGAAAAACGTCTGGATGTTATTTAAAATATCAACAATAATGTGCAATCATTTAAAGAATCCGAATAAAGCGGAATTAAAGATTACCTCGATCCTCTGCTCCGAGGTGTAAGCGTAAGTTTATTGCCACCTCATAGAAATACTCGTGCTAATAAAGTTAAATGAAATGTGCGCATTTATCGTTATTTGTTATTAGGCCGTCACTCGTCTGGTACCAGTAAATTTTCTCTTATTATTTTTCACTTAAATTAACTTTTTTTAAAAGTTAAAAAATTCAAATCATTTTGTAATTTACAAATGAGTATATTTACCCTGATTGTTCTTGGGAGATTTACCGACACAGCAGCTCGTAATGCACTTCCGATGCCACTTGGGCACGGCAACAAGTATCCATAATTGCAGTGCTCAACAAACTTTAGCTCGTTTTCTAATAAGTTTGCCTCAAGTTCAATCATAACAGATTGAAATCTGCAAAGAAAAACCTTTTTAAAAGTTTTTATCAATTACCGCAAGCAATATTGTAACGCGCATGCGCAAAGATTCTTACTTTTTGTAAGATTCGATGATATTTGATTCATCGCTGCAAAACATTATACGCAGATGTTCATGGAAGTTTATCCACGCCATGAAGTTTAGCTGAGCGTTATAAAATACTCCCCTTCCGCGTACCGGTCCCCCTGATGACAGCGATCGGTTTATAGCTATCATGGAGGCCGTTTGCAATTTAGGTGATAAAGAGGCTTTTACGTCAGCTGTTATTTCGGACAAACTGAAGTATCTTCCTGCATAACATCCTGAAAACATAGTTTAATTTAAATGAAACATTTAAAAACTTACACGTAAATTAGCTTTAGGAGTTAAAAAAAAACTGAAAGTCACGATACAAAGATTTGTTAGCTCTTCCCTAGGGAATTCCATAGCTTTGAATAACTTTAGGGTACAGTTACAAATAATAATAAAAAAAAAAAACCTGAAATAAAATTGAGTTTTTTTTTTTTTTTTTTTTTTTTTTTAGATTGGAAAGTCATAAAAAAATTAGATTAAATTTTTTTTTAGAAAACAACGTTTTCGATTAAAAAAACAAAAAAATCAACCTTTTAAGGATAAAAGTGCAGTTTTTAAAAGTGATTCGATATGATTACTCTCTGCTCGACTGCATGATGGTGGAAATCTGAACCCTTGTAAGCATCTGCTTATTAAAAAATACAAAGATTTTACGTAGTTGGAGTCGAATGGCACTACTATCAATAAAAAAATCGTATCAATGTAAAACTGAAATAAAGCAGAACATTTGGTCAAAAAAGGTCCCTAAAGAGTTTTACAAGTAATATTTCATCGTTTTATAATATTGAATTAAGTATTTAGTTAAGTAATTTAAAATAAAGACATTTTGATGATGATTATGAAGATCATTATCATAATCATCATTATCATGATAATCATCATCACGTTAATATTATGGTTATTCTTATGATCATCATCATGATCATTATTGTGATTTTGATCATTATAATCATAATCGTTATAATGAACACCATCATAATAATGATCATATTCATGATAATCATGATCATCGTCAATATCATCGCAATTGTTTATGTCATCATCATTAAAAAGTGGTGCAGATGTACTTCAAAAAGAACAACCTTCATCTAAAAGAGTTCTAAAAGGTTTTCTTGCAGTGCCGTAACTGCGGTTGAACCCTCCATGGCGATCGCTAATAACAGGATCAAAAAGTGACGAAAAATGATCAAAACAAAATTCGTCCCCGGCTAATATCCCGCAACTATTTTTTTCAGGGTTCTCTAAGCCAATTTGTATGACTTGATCAATTGTGAAACCAAACGGAGTTTTAACATTGTATAACTGACAGTACGTTTCTTTCGTCAGATGACGAGCCATCAAAGATCTAAAACCAATTAAACAATCAAGACTTTAATATCAGAACAAACATAACTTTTTAAATTTATTTGTTGGAAGAAAAACATTTTGATCTCAAGATTAAATATTTAATTCTGAAACTTTTAAACAGATAAGAATATTAAAAACAAATCTCGTTTGCCAATTACTGCTAAAAAAATAATAGTTTTTTTTTTCGTGAGATGACCAAACGCACGTGTATTAGCGATATAAAACATTTAATCAAAAAGATTACTTATTTCCTCTTAGGTCAGGGTAGTTTTCATCTGCAGTGTAAACGTTATTGTTTTTTATAACGACCTGTTGGAAACATTTCAGTGGTTCCCTGGGATGGTTTTTCTCAGTTTCAATTCCTTTCCGGCATTTTCTGTTTATATACTTACAAATAATATAGCCGATTACGAATCCTGCGCTTGTCCAAAACGCTATCAATTTGTTCATTTCTCAATATCTTTCTCGCTTTTTGAAAAAATTTACAAAATGATTTCAATTTGCTTTTCGAACTTTCACTGTTCGAAATAAAATTTGACGTCATCAAAAAAACATTTCTCACATTTTGAAATGGTTACTAAAATTTGCTACGAAATGGTTACTAAAACTTGTTTTAACAGATTTTATCATTGTTATTGTTATTATTATTATTATTATTATTATTATTATTATTATCATTATTATTATTATTAATTTTATTATTATTATTATTATTATTATTATTATTATTATTATTATTATTATTATTATTATTATTATTATTATTATTATTATTATTATTATTATTATTACTATTGACGCGTCGAAACAATTTCGCCAGAAATATCATCGTGGTCATGGGCGGCAGAATAATTGGTGTCCTCGTTCAGCAAAGAAAATTTGTTAATTCCAATAAAACCCAACTGTACACACTCAGGTTATTAAGAACAGGTGGATACGAGCAATGACGAGGTTGTGCCGTCAACACGGGACATTAGACCACTTTTCCAGGATTACCATTCTCATCTCAACCTTCAAGTTGTTGTGGATTTTTCAATCTTACATAGGTGAGTTTTTATAGCGAAATGATAAACTGCATTCACTCGTTTTAAGGGTTTTTTTATGGAAAAACTTTTGAACGATTAACTTGTTTCTTTAAAAAATGAAAAAAGTTTTTAACAAAATATTTTAAATGATGATTACTGTAAATAAATGATGATTGGAGTGATAAATTAGAATGTAAGTTAAACAAATTTTATTTATATCACTGTAGTTTTTATCATTTTAACAAAAAGTTTAACTTATTAACTTAATTAAGAAGAAAATTTGTTTAAAACCATTTCTCTATGAAATTTTTTTCCGGCAACATTTTTTATTCATTTCGAATATTAATACCAATGTTAAAATGACATTTGCAGTGTAATTATTACTTTTTTTTTTCTTTGGAGATTCATGACGCTAAATTTCATCCTAATCCTTTTAATGATATACTAAAGTTACTATTGTTTTGGAGTTGAAAATTTTTTTTTTTCTTTCTCTATATTTTTTGTTATATTGATGTTGCAATATATATCCATCTTGCATAGAATAGACGCTTATACTATACTTTGTCAAAACCAATATTTTTTTTTTTTGAAATCAAAATAGTCAGTAGTGTACTGTTATACTTTTATAAATTTTATTATGTGTTTCCTTAGTTTTGGTCAATTGTGTATATGAATATGATGATATGTTAAAGCTGAAATATCAAATATTTTTTGAATGAGTATGTTTTTATGAATTACTACTCGTCAAAATGAGACAAAAGATGCTGCTTTTTCTGGCAAAGAGCTCTTCAATTTTTTACACTTTTCTTCTTTTTAAGATTTGAAAGTATTGAGTAAATTTTAAAAATAAACTTTTTATAGTTAAAGCGTTTTACCTTCACTTTTTTTCAATTCTTATTTCAAATTTGTTAAATTGGTTTATGAACTTATGAAACCAAGAATAGAAAGTCATAAGCTCTCCTTTCTACGCATTACAATTACCATTTGACTTTGTATTGAATAAGTTCAAGGTGAAAAACTAAAATTTATAAAAATTTGTATTTAGTTTTCCCAAAACCTGAGTTATAATTTTATAAGAGAAAAGTTAGAATTTCCCAAATTCGTAGAGCTAGTTCTGGCATTACACAACAATGAAGATAAGTGCTAAAATTTTTATTTGTTTAGGTAATGTTAATAGAAAATAATAAAATATACATAGATATATTAATTTTATTCTGTCGAATCAAATGTGAACCTAAATATCATTTAAAATACTTTTAATGATTATTATAATACTTTTATGCATGAATAGAGACAGTATAGGTTGTTAAAATCGACCCACCCTATTGAATATAGAACATCAAACAAGGTAAATAAAGTGAAGGCATTGATTTTCGAAAACTCTATATCTTGAACATTTTGACTAAAATAAGTTGTAAGACCTGTTTAGAGATCGAACTTTTTCCATTAAAGAAAAAATGTTTGGAACAAAAAATAGATTTTTTGAAAGGAGAAAAAAGATTTCCTGTAATTTTTTACCAAAAAGTAAAAACCCAAAGCATTCTGCAATAATATAGGAGGCCCTCTGACAAAAATGTTGTTCCCGGAATATAACCCAAAAGAATGGCGACTTTTCATCAATCATTTGAAACATAAATCAAAACGTGTTGTTTTAAACTAAGGCAATAAATATGGCAGCTATAAACTACCACTACAAATCTAGTAAGTTGTTTGTGTAGACTTGCATAGCTAATCGCCTGAGGATTTCAACTGTTGAGCTATTTTTAATCTGCAGAGAAGAGTTGTCATTAGTAAAATAAAATAAGTTTTTTAATAAATCTTAATTAAGACATTTTCAAATGATTGAAAAATTTTTCAAACAGCCCAGTAAAATGACGTTGATGAAATCGTTTCTAACTTCCTATGTTACTTATTTTTTCATAATGAACGAGTTTTTACAAATAAAAGTTAAATTTGAAAAAGTTTTAACATAATCCAAGGAACGATTTATTTTCATAAGTTTAATTAGATGGTAAAGAGTTAAGCACGGCCAGATTTTACTAAAACAACTGAATGGTTATTGTAAAGAAAAAACCGTATCAAATATTCTACGAAATGTCTTCGTAGAGCGCAACGCGCTCTACGTAGCCATAAGCTGCTCAGAGCTCAATATTAAACACGCATGCGCAATTATTTTATTATAACAGTGCGATTTATATTTCACAATAAAGCTGGTCAGATAGGCGATTAGGGTAAGGGTTAGGGTTAGGGTTAGAGTTAGGGATAGGGATAGGGATAGGGATAGGGATAGGGATAGGGATAGGGTTAACATCAACAAGATTTAAAAAAAAAAAAAAAAAAAAATTTAGCGCATGCGTACAAAATATTGCGCTCCGAATAGCATATGGCTGCATAGAGCGCATTGCGCTCTAAGTAGCAACGGCCAATATTCTATCCCAAAATTTCATATTGTATTCCGACGTAATTGAGACTATTGAGTTAAAATTTTGAGAATAATTCCCTACTTATCGGTTTGTGCAATTAGTATTAGTATGAAAAATAATCCTAGGGATGCATGACTAGATTGGTTTCAATTAGATAGAAAGGCTCTTGAATGCTAATAATTTTAGTGAAGGTATTTATCGCACCTGGTTTCCACATTAAAAGTATATTTATGAATATACTTATATATTAACAATTTGTTAAGATTAATAATGAATCATATTTAAATTAAAACTGGCTAAGTTAATCAATAATATGTCCTTAATTTAGTCTCATTATTTACATTCTCATTCTAATTCTAAAAGTAGTCACCTTTAATACAACACTCTTTGTAAATGAAAATTCATGGTTGGGATTTTCCATACGATAAGCGTATGTCCAAATAAATGAATTAATTTTACAGTTTTAAACGTTTAAACGCTCCTTTCTTTCGAGATTTTTCAGAATAAATCATCGCAGAGGATTTTGTGTCGCATATTTTAAAATATAAACCATGAGCATGAGCTTTAAGTAGGTATGTGCGTATCTGCGATTTACGGCACCGATTTTAAAGTTAAAATCTGTGACCATTTTTTCACCGCGTGCTCGAGGTAGGTATCGTAAGGATGGATTTTTCTCGTCTTTTTTTTAGAATTTTATATTGACTTAGATAATATTTTAAAAGTAGAGTGTTGTAAGTTTATTGGAATTTGTTTTTTTTTTGCAGTTACTAACGTTTTTAGTGATTTCATTGCTATTGAAAACTTCATTCCTGTTCTGGAAGTGAATTGACATTGAAGGGATGATGGTTTTTTTTTCTAACTTTTGAATCAATTTTATATATCTATTTTCTATGTACCTGCCAAATTTCATTTCAAAATAATGACACGCTCATATTCTATTTTTGCACGCAGTAAAGGTACCAAATATTCTTCTGTTGGAGAGGTTGGGGGGGGGGGAATTAAGTTTATGAACCTTTTGTATATTTGACTTTTTTATTCATTAAAAAATTGTTTTTATAGAAAAATGAAACTTTATTTAAAACATTGGTGATTTTTTTAAAATATTCAAAACATGATTTACACACAAAAACACACAAAAAAAACCATATTCTGTTATTAGTTGAACAAAAATATAACCGAGGCAAAGTAATGCGCTAAAAACTAAACAATGAAGTTCTATTATAAAACCACCGTAAGCCGAACGCTAATTTTTTAAGTTGGTTGCAATTTTCTTAAGCATTCCTTATAATGAATTTTTGTCACTTAAGTGGGCATAACTTTTAGTAGGATCATTAGTTTTTTATGAAATTTTCACCATCGTTATACTGATTTAAAGCTCTTTACAATGATGTAAAATAATTAAATAGCTGAATAGTTTAAAAATTTTGCACACATACCTACTTTAAGCGGGAAATAACAATTTCGGATCGGCAAAACTGGGTCGAAAAGAGAACAAATAGCCGAGAGAACGATAAAAAGCGAGATAACGAAAGTGTACCTATCTAAAAAAGCGAGATAACGAAAAATATACCTATCTAAAAAACCAAATCAGTTAGTTATATTGCCTAAAATGTCTTTGAGTGTTTGCAGTTCATTTCGAATAATTCATAAATATCGTTTTCTGTACAGTTTGAATATATCTAGATGCATCAGTTCGAGTAAATTTTGTTTAAAATCCAAAAATGACGGCGAAAATGGAGCTGAAGAGATAAATACCAATCCTAAATTTAACGAAACTAATGCTGAGAAGTTAGACCTATCAAGTGATCCAAACATCTCTAGAGAGGGTCAAACGAGTCAATTTAACAATTCTAGCAGCAATCAGGAACAAAATAACACTTTTAATAGTTATGATGATGATGAAATAAACAGCCAAATCTTAAATGTGGCTCTTCAATTTGTACCTAAATTTGGTTGGACTGTAACAAGTATTGATGAAGCAATTAAAAGCCTTGATTTATCTGTGGCTGCAACAGGGATTTTTAGGAGAGGTGCAATCGATTTAGTTTTGCATTTTATTGAGGAATGTAATAAATCACTTTCTATTAAGTTATCCTCAATTGCAGAGAAGAGATTGGCTGACAGCAGTAGCACACTGAGTCAATCTGAATTCATAGAGTTTGCTGTCAAAAGTCGTTTGGAGATGATTATACCTTATATAGAAACTTGGCCTCAAGCTATGAAACTAATGGCTTCTCCAATGGCAGCAACAGAATGTATTCAATTAGGAGCTCATTTGATGGATGAAATTTGGTATTATGCAGGTGATACATCTACAGATATGAGTTGGTATTCAAAGCGAGCAACATTGTCAGCCATATACATTGCAACAGAGATTTATATGCTAAATGATAAATCAAAAGACTTTGCTGATACTTGGACTTTTTTACATAATCGGATGAGTGAAGTAAAACAGTTAGAGAAGTGCAAACATTCTTTTGAAGAGTTCTTGTCAGGATCTTATTCCTTTGTTTGTGCTAGTGTAACAACAGCTCAAAATATTATGGGGCTAAACAACAGATCAAGAAGATAAAATATTGGATATAAACTTGTTTTCTGTTAATAAAAATTGAATTTTAGAGTACAGAAAGTAATCTCATTTGTTATGTATATAAACTGGTATTAAATGATTTATAAAAAGCTCTTTTTATACATTTTAGTTAAGAAACATTTCGAAAGTTTAAAGAAAGAATTCAGTTTTTTAAATATGCACTGATATTATTAAAAAAATTTTTTCAGAAAGTTGTGTTTAATTGTTTTTTTAACTAAATGAATGATAAGGATTGCAAAGAACAGTTAATATAATGTTTTGTGTATAGGTCTTTGTTTCTTAAAATAAAATGCAATAAATCTTGTTCATCAAAATATCATAAACCATTCTTTACAGTGTGTGTGTTCATTTATAAATAAATATATATACTACTACTACTACTACTACTACTACTACTACTACTACTACTACTACTACTACTACTACTACTACTACTACTACTACTACTTCTACTAATACTACTACTAATACTACTACTAATACTACTACTACTAATGGAATTCATTTTTTAAGTGGGAGTATCATATCTAAAACCATAAATGCTACAAATAATTTTTAGAAAACATAAACAGTTGAAATGAATAATCAAATTCTATATGATCTTATTGTTCATGATGAATGGGTACAAGACCCTATTGTGATGGTAGTGTTGTTTATTATTTATAGTATAAGTCTTAATTTAGCAAAAGATATAAAATAATACTGTTAATGATATTGGTGATAAAAATGATGATGATAATGATGATGATGATGATGATGATGATGATGATGATGATGATGATGATGATGATGATGATGATGATGATGATGATGATGATGATGATGATGATGATGATGATGATGATGATGATGATGATGATGATGATGATGATGAAAAGTTTACTTCTCTTTAATCTATAACAAGTTTAAAAAGACTTACACCTTGATTGTGTGTTTCTTAATTAGAACTGCAGTGATGTAGAGCTCTGGCAGCAATATCGTGGATCTTTGTTAAAGAAGTTATGGAAAGTGACAGAAGGTATTTCTTAGAATCATATCTAGAATATTCAAATGAGTATTTTATTTACTTATAGTATTTACTTATACACATTATCATCAAAAATTTTTATTGCTTATCTGCTTACATGATGCTGAAAACATCTAAGTTTGCATATTTACATAATAGTTGATATGTATATTGAATTTCCTAGGTGTATTTTGGTATGCTATAAAAAGTTTGAGATTGAAGTTGCGGTAATATTTGTTTTGTATTGTAATTTTGTTTCATTCATTATAGTTCATAATAATATCTTTTTGTTGATAATTGCTTATAATCCTATGTACTAGCTATCAGACTAGTTTTTGGTGTCCTCCCCATCAGCTTGCATACTTAATCAACAAGAAATTAGAGTGGAACATTTCTTTGTCAAGGTTTACTTTTACATGCACTTTACTTTTACATCCATAATTTCTTAATCATTTATTGATTTTAAAACTTGATCTTGATGCATATTTCATTAATTATTGTAATTTTTAAATTTATGTTTTATTGTATAGTAATTTACGCTTATATATAAAGAAAAAGTTTAAATATACTCCATTATGTTAACAACAAAGCGGCTCTTGAAAGATAGTGTTAGATTTGACAGAATTTCAATAAAATTTAGTATGAAACAAAATTGTAAAAAATTAAGAGAATGCAATTTTTAAAAACCAATTTTTAGTAATGGTTCCTTCTTGGCAGTGCTACAAGATGATGTCATTGAAATAAGGTGTGAATTAAGTTTTCTTGTGCTTCTCAAAACTTTGATTTACTTTTTACTTTCAGAATAACTTTGAATTTAAAGGTGAAATATGTAGACAGCAGGAGAAACCTTCAGGGTTTTGATTTTTTCTGATAATTTAGTATAGCATGGATATGAGAAAATCTTTTTCAATATAAACAAGATTTGAGTTTATTTTTAATGAGTAAATTTGAATTTATTTTTATGAAACTTGTTTACTGTAATAAAATTTTTGCAAACTTTATACTTTTTCCCCCACTTTAATACTTTCAATTTGACTAAATTAATTTTATTCATTTATAATGCAGAAGTTTGACTGAAGACTCCTCCAGTGCTATTGCCAACTGCAAAAGTGAGCTTATATTTATTATCATGAAATATGTATTGTCAAGCAGAGTAATCATGGGACAATGTTAACAAATCATCATTTATTTTTCTGCCTCTCAGTGGTAACAATTTAAAGTTTGTGGTTGTTTTTGGGGTAAAAATGAGCTATAAAACACTGGATTTATCATGCAAATTATGTTAAGATTTTCAAAAAAACAGTCTTTATAAAAACTAATTTGAGTTCAGCGTAATTGTCTTGTTCAAATACTTTCTCATTAGTTTAGTATTTTGTTTAAAAATTTTTTCTTATCCTGTTCTTTATTTTCTTACTCATTTCTTTCCTCTAAGGCATTTTCAACACTTATTAGCTGTTGAAACTTCTCATTTAGAAACTTTTTGACACCGCAGCATGTAAAAAAATCCATGAATTAAATTATTAGGCAATTTAATTACTCATCAACTTAATTACTCTAATGAGTCATCAACTTCTTCTTGTACATCATTGCATAAAATCAAGAAGTTTCTTTTTGATGTTGTGAAAAAATATTTTGAAAAAATTGTTAAAATTTTGCATTAAATTTTAACTAAGAGTTAGTAGTGTTTGTGTTTTAAATGGTTTTCCCACATCTTTTCCTTATTTTCACCTCAGAATTTTAATGGTTTTCTCTCATCTTTTTCTTGTTTTCACCCCATAATTTTTAGAGTCTCATTATTACTCTCTATGACAACAACAATTATTTTTATGAAATCATTACAATAATCTACTTGGTATTTAATTGAATAAATTATTATGGTTCAATTTTTCTTGATATTGCAGTTATTTTTATGATAAACCATGGAACATTTACTGTAATATTTAGTTGAAAAAGATTTGTGTCCACAATGGAGGAAAATAGCATGGAGTAGCAACTCAAGCCTTATTTCTTATTCAAACAGGTTATTAAATTTTTTTTATAAAAAAATTTTTTATGTTGAAAACACTTTGATTTTTTATGTGTTTTTTTACACAGTGGTAACTCTACAAATTTACACAGTGGTAACCCTACAAATTTACACAGTGGTAACCCTACAAATTTCACTACAAATGAAAGAAAGGGGGAATCATCATAATGTCAATTCTAGTTCTAAAAAGATTATAATGTAGATAGAGGAAATTATGAATGAACAAAAAAAAAAGGAAAAGATATCAGCAAAAAAACAACAACAAACATTTTTTGAAAAATAAAAATATTTTGTAGTTATTTGGACTTAAAACACAGTTTGAGGTTGCTTCAAAACTTTCCTGAGATGATGGCTTTCTTGCTCAACTTAATTCATCGCTTAATTCAAACTTTTTTTTATATGGATTTCGGAAAAGTGAACTAAGTTTATTCAATTCCAAAAAAAATGTTCCGAACCAAGTAAAATGAAATTCCTGAAGCGCTCAACTTAATTCATCACAATTTCTTGTGTTTATGTACTAAGCTCATTGAAAATCCATACTGTATATAAATCCATTTACATATATACTAAAGCTTTTTGATGCTTTAGTATTTACATAAATATTTGTAACTGTTGTTAACAGTAGAGGAAGCAAAGTGGCAACTTGAAAGGGCCTTTAAAGCTTATTTGATTTTTATTGCATCAGTTGTAGATGCTGAGGTTAAAAAATATTTTGTGGGAGTACATCACCATGTTTCAGAAAAGAGTGCCTCCTGTAATACTTGCAAACCAAAGCTTAAAATTTCATAATCTTGCACTAATTCCTTAGTCACACCTGTTGCTACAACTCTACTAGCTAGGAAAGAATTGAATACCAAACTTTAAATACAAAAGAAGAGGGAAGGCCATCAAGTTGAGTAAAGACCTTACAAAGGCTGAAAGTATTCCTATAATCACTTACTGGTATCACTTCCAAACTGTTATGAACCATTTGAATCATAAATTCTCTCTTTTAAGTAATAAGTCAAATGTATCCAAAAAATGACTAATGATAGTTGCCCAACTTTTCCAATTATGTCACAGTTGACATTTTTAAATGTGTATCTCATAATTTTTCTTTTAGAAATCTATTTTCAAGAGTCTAAGATCTCATGTCAAAGTCTAAGATCTCATGTCAAACAAAAAGATTTGGGTCAACATCCATACGATGTATATTTTTTCCGTTTCAAAATTTCATTCATTGTTGCGATATTGTCACTAGTCAAGATCTTTGTTTTACACTGTGGCAAAATTACTTGGGCAGCTAAATGTGCCAAAGCTGCAGCCAAACTCTAATGGCGATGTGCTTTAGAAAATAAGGGCTGTTTCAAACAGGCTGTAAAAAAAAATTGTAAGTTTGTGACTTCAATTGTGAATGCAGTAAAATTTTATTTTTCAAAGTAACCTGTCAAGGGCAAAAAAAGATTTTGACAATGTAAATGGCCTCCATATTTTTAATGCTTAGAAAAATTAGGGTAATTTTTGAACTGTTTTTAAATATAAGATTTTGTGTGTTAAAAACTTAAAAAAGCATTTTTTTCTGAAGTTTGGAATGCTGGTTAATCCCAACTCTACATACAGTAGTGTGCAAAAGTAACTGGACAAGCACATAATTCAAGATAACTTTTGAATGAAAAGTTCAATTTCTTTCATATTTTCACTGGAATGTCAAAAAGTTGATTACAATTGTAAAAACAAATGAGTTTTTACTAAATCTAAGCAATCTGATCTTAAAAGTTCATTTTATTGAAATATGTGCGTGCAAATGTATCCAGACAGAAAAAAATAGTAGAAAAAACTAACCTTATAATAAAACATAAATTATTTTTAATTAAATAAACATTTTAT
This sequence comes from Hydra viridissima, assembly GCF_058129835.1. Classification (NCBI taxonomy): domain Eukaryota; kingdom Metazoa; phylum Cnidaria; class Hydrozoa; order Anthoathecata; family Hydridae; genus Hydra; species Hydra viridissima. The sequence continues at coordinate 8,260,665 of NW_028324304.1, read as the reverse complement.
TTAAATGTTTATTTAATTAAAAATAATTTATGTTTTATTTTAAGGTTTTAGAAATGTGATCAATTTTTTGGCATTACAGTGAAAATTTGAAAAAAATTGGACTTTTCATTCAAAAATTATTTCAAGTTATGAGCTTGTCAGGTTACTTTTGCACGCTACTGTACATTTGATCAAAATGATAAAACTGGTGTTCAAAGAGATCTCGAGACTAAAGTAGATTTATTCAAACATAGAATCCCATCCCTTAAATTCATCTCTTAATAAGGTAGAATGTTTCCTTAACATTATTAGAATACAATTTCATAGAATATTATCACATTTTTCCATATCTGCAAACATAAATTATAAGCACTTCTATAAAATAACCAATGCAGAATTGATATCAGTGCTTCTAGAAAAATTCATCAGTGCCTTTTTAAAAACTTATGTTTTAGCATAAACTGAGGGATTGCAAAAGACACTCTCCTTGGAGCTACTCTCTTAGAACTTTGTTATCTTTTACAGATAATCCTAGTTATTCAACCTTTGCCAGTTTTTTCTTGCTATGACATATTTTAATTATTTTTCAGCTTTGGTGATGTACAAGTTTTTGATTTAACTGGGACAGAAAAATGTGTATTTCATGTAGGTTAAAATGTTTTTATTTTAACTCTTATAAATGGAATAAAAAAGTTGGTTACAATTGGTATGTATTACTTTTTACCTTTGAAAAGATGGAAAGTTTATAAAGTTATACTTGTTATTCATAAACCTTTTGAAATTCACTTAGTTTTGGGATCTTTTAGAACACTAGTGCTCATCTTCCTGGCAATTTACGGCATGCTACAAGCTGTTTATTTTTTATCCCTTCAGAAGACAAGCAATGGTAACTAACTGTTGTTGCATTTTTATTTCAATTTAATACAAAACATGGTTTAGTTGTTTTATTTCTTACATTTTTAAGATTTATATAAATTTTTCTGTTAAACAAGTTTGATCAGTTTAAAAGTATGCTTTCTTAATGGTGTTTAGAGCCTCGCTTTTTATAATTTTTTTATTTTAGGAGTGACTTATTATTTATCATAAGTTATCAAGGCAAATTGAAGGTTTACAACATTAGGTTTGTGAAATTTTAAAAAAATTATAGTATTAGGTCTGTTCTCATCTTTTAAAATTACCTATGCTGTAAAATTACAATAACAAGCACTTTGTTCTTCCTTTTCACTTACCTTGCATGCATTGCAATATTACTGCTATGATATATTACTCTAAGTTTTTCTAACTTTCATATTGTTCCATAGTGGGGGATGATTTAGGAAGGTCAGGGAACTGGTTGAACCTGAATTTTAGGTTTAAATTTCACTTTAAAGATAAAGACCTAAAAAGGCCTTGTCAGGGGCAATATCAAGTTGTTGTACATTTTTCAATAATTTTAATTTTTACTCTAAGCTACTTTAATTGTTTTTAAACTAACCTCCCTTTATGCTGCATCTGACCTGGGTACTATTGTACTATTAAACTTTTAAATTTCTAATACTTAGTTTTCTGTTTTAAAAAGTGTTTCATTTCATATATATATATATATTTTTAAAATCGTTTTTCATGTTTTTGTTTCATGCTTGAACAACAATTTGTTTTAGTGAACAAGGGAATTATGAGGAAAAGTTTGTATTTTCATTTGCTCCTTACCATCCTTATGGGATAGTGTCTGCTGTTTATGATTTTAAAACTAAACTTTTGATTGTTGCTGGGTGTTATGGGAAAGAACCATTTGAGTCTAGTGAAGGTACTTTTATTAGTAGTGTAAAAAAGAAAAACTATGCTGTTTTTTAGTGTAAAATTAAGAGTAATTTTCAGCTTTAGTATTTATTAATCAACTCATAATTTATAGTTTATTTGTGGGTTAATCTTTATACATTTAGATTCATGCTATGGTTCCCAATGCGCAATAAGCATGTGGCGGTTTCTAAGTGATAACCCTTACCTAACTTTGGTAGAAGACCGTGGAAAATCATTGATCAAGGTTTTAACTTGAGTTGATCTTTTCACATATATTTTTTAATATTTTTAATTAAGTATTAAATATTCATTTTAAATGTTCATTAAAATGGGTTTTTTTTGTTTTTTTTTTTTATAAATTATTAAAAGACATTTTTTTTTTTCTATATAAATTATTAAAACACATTTATTTTTTTTTATTTAAATTATTAAAACACACTTATTTTCAATGACCTAATTATCATAAAAGTTGTTTTTTTTAAAGTTTTATGTCTGACACATTTATAAATATTTCTTAAAAAGTCGCATATTGTTTATTATCTTTGTTGTTAATAGGTATAAATTTTTATTTGTAGGTTTCTAGAAAAGAATTACTCCAAAAGTTTGTTACTATAAAGAAATCAGAAGGCAAAAATTATTTTATGGTAAATAATTTAAGTCTTTATAAACATCAGTTTATTTTTTCAATTTTCTACTTATAACTTTTAGTGGGTAAAATTTCTTATAAAAGTCTTTTTAAAAGCATGGCATACACAAGATTTGTTTATCTCCTGATTCTTCTTTGCTTGTTGCACTCCATTTAAATGGCAGAATCAGTCTTTGGCAAGTTCCATCAATGAAGTTAATAAAGACCTGGGACCAATCTGAACAGGTATTTTTAATTATATTAGTCACATTAGCTTTTCCTTTTTAAAAGCTTGTGTATCTTTTATGTTTTAATCATTTAAATTGTTGAATCCTACAACAGGTGTCTTCTGCACATGATAGTTAACAAATAACATGGTTTTACATTTTTCAACATTTTATAAAAAAAAAATTTTTACAATTTGTAGTTTTCATAATTAATATTTATTTTGTTTAAAAACTAATTCAGAATTTAGTTTTGTTTTACTTTTTTAAAGATTTTGTTTGTTTCAGCCAATAAGTGGAGAACTTCGTAGAAGTTCTAGTTTAAAAAATCTAGGTATGTCTTTTTTTTTTGTAAATAGCTTTAGCAAAAAAAAAAAAAATAGAAAAACAATGTCAATTGATTCTAAACGATGAAGATTAAAATAGCACAGAAGATACTCACAAGAAATATTCTTTGCATTTTTTATTTTGTGCAGCTACAGTTACAGATGATTCTCACAAAGTAATTGAGGTCGAATGGTGGTCGACAAAAGTAAGCTATTTTTTGTTTAAAATTCTTAATCCAAAATATTGTCTTCAATTGAGTTTGAACAAATTTGATCTGTTTTACTGAAATTGCTTTCAATTCAATCAAAGCAAGTACAGAAGGTGAGTACAGAAGGTGAGTAGAGGAAGCAAGTACAGGAAGCAAGTACAGAAGGAGAGAATAGGATTCTATTATAATACTTTTTCTGAACTTTTACATTTTCCTTTAAAAACTCATCAGGAATTGATTGTGGCACATGCAAATGGAAACCTTACTATATCATCAAGTAAAACGTGAGTGTTTAATGTCATTTGTTTTTCCTTTGTAGCCTTTGAATAAGTAATTTTTAATACAGTTTTAAATTCATTTATTAACTTTTAATCTAAGTTTTCTGGTTCAGTATTTAATTGAGTTACTTCTTTAGATTAGCAAATATGTTGGGTGACTTGCCAGAGCAATTTGATCCTTGGCCAATTGTAAGTCAAGCTGTTGAAGGATATGCATTAATCCTTGAGGTAGTTTTGTATCATTATTTTAATAATAAAGTTTTATTTATTTTTGTAGACAGTTTTTTAAATTTTTAACTATTAGTCATTTTTTAAAGTTGTTTTTAAGTTTACAAAAAGATTTTTAAAGTTATAGTTTTTATTAAAATTTGCACTGCTAAAAGTTGATGTTTTTTTGACAGATATAGTATCTTTTCAAAACAAACTCAAATTTAGTGTGAAAAAATTATTAATGAAACTGCAGAACAGATTGCTGAATCTCCATCTAAAGCTTGGCTAGCTGAAAATGATGATGATCATTCTGTCTCAATCAATTTACGAGCTAAAGAAATTATGAGACAGGTTTGTGCCATTATCAATTTAAATCTAAATTATTTACAGGTAAAGCAAGATTTGATGATTCAATGTAAAAATTATTTTAGTTATCTTTATTTCAGTTATCTTTATTTCAGTTCATTTTTGAAAAGATAAAAGTTGTGTTGTTGGAAACATCTCAGTAATTTCACAATATATAAAGTTTGTTATATTTGAAATGAAAGAGTGCATATTTAATGAAAAGAGTAGAAAATTGTAGAAAAGAGTACATCATTAATCATAAAAGTACATGAAGTTTATGAAGAATATTTAAATCAGCAAGTGAAAATGTAAAACAAGTTCTAAAAAAAAAGGGGATACAAAGAATGCAAAGCACAAACAAAAACAAACAACAAAATCATTTTCAAAATGATTTTTATTTTATTAATCTCAAATTGTAATAAATATCAAATATATATGAAAAAAACCTATAATTTTAACCTTTTTTTTGTCTTTAGTTGCTTTATTTCTTAACTGAAGCTGAAAGATTTCAGCCAAGCTTGAGGAAACCAAGGTAAAAACATAAGAACTGGAAATCATTATAAAGCTTGAAACAATATATAGTTAAATTACAATTAGTTAAAAAAAAAACAAAAACAAAAAAGCAATTAGATTTTATTTTTTTATTTATTAGTTATTAACAATTTAACTGAATTTCTTTCTTTGCATAATTATGTTTAAGAACTCTCACTCATGTATATCGACTAGTTTGCCTGAAATCCACAACTCCTGAAGATTTATTCTCACGGAAGGTGATTCCTGCTGTTTTAATTATATCTATATATTTTTTTTAGTAACACTAGAAATTTTTAAAACTTTTTCAAAGTTTTTGTTTCAAATATTATTTTTTGTCATTGTAAATTTGTATTCTTACAAAGTCAGTATCCTTGGTAGTTAGTATTGAGTAATTTCATATCAACTCAATAAAGATGTTTAACCATACCCCTTTTTGGTTTTTTTGAAATTTGGTACAGTTGAAGAACTCAATGAATCAATTTTCATGCAAAAATTTTGGCACCCAATTCAAAGCAGTTGTTAAGATATTCAAATTTTAAAAAGAAATTCAGAAATAGTTTTTTTAGTTCTTTAAAGTAGGTTTAACAGATGGTCTGTTTCAAAAATGATAATGGTGTAATCTATACTTTAAGAAAGAATCAACTTTTAATAGTGCTACTCTACAGCAAGGTTATTTGTTACTGAAATCTAAAAATCAGTGTGTTTAAAGAAGAAATTAAAAATTTCAAAAAAAATACAACTTCAAAATATCTTTAAATATTAATTTACAGACTTTAGTGTTTATTCAAAGGTTTAGATTGATTCAAATTTAAAAACCTTTTTTTTTTAACCTAGTCATGCTCTTCTAATTACATATCATCCAGTAACATTTCTTAGAGGTGTTATCGTGGGTAGAATATGATTCATAGATATGACCTCTAAATTTTTTCCAATTAAAAAATTGTATGGTTATGAATGTTAAAAAAAATTTATTTTCCAAAAAATATTTACTCTCCAGATTAATATGGTTGTTGATCTTTTTTAAAATTATAATCACATACACTCATCGTGCACTTTTATGAATAAGCAAGTGTCACTATTGCTAATTCACATACACTCATTGTGCATCTTCTATGAATAAGCAAGTGTCACTATTGCTAATTCTACTTTTTTTTATTAGAAGTTTTTAAAAAGAAGTTCTGGCAAAGGGATTTCTTTTTATGGCTAAATTCAGGGCTCTCCAACACCAATGTCAAAAAATTGGTTAAATTACTAATAAGATTGTGGTTCCAAACTTCAATTCCAAGTTTCTTTAAGTTGGAAGAAATCTCACAGATCACTTCACCCTGACTGAAATATAAGTCTCCAATGACAAAGATCAAATTAGAAAGCCAGCATTTAAGCTCTGTAAGAGCTTGGCAGAGTTTCAAAATGAGTTTTTGATCGAAAGACAGTTTTACAACTGCAAATATCATCAAGCTAGGCTTTGAAAGTGGTGGAGACTTCCTTAAATTTAGTTTGGGAATACAGAAGAATAAATCCAGTGCTCATGCACAAGCTCCAACTCACAAAAGAATTTTAACTCAACAAACATCTTGTGACATATGGGTTAAGCACCAATTTCTTTTCACTACAACTGAGGAGAGCTACCTGAAAACTGCAACATCATTCAAAAGATTCTGGCCCTCATTGATTTTAAAATCATCAAGTTGACAAACACTTCAGTCTCATTTCAGTTCACAAATACCTGTCTCAAAACTTGATAGTAGTTTTAGATTTAACAGGTTGCTACAAATATTTTCAGACTTTTTGTAACATCTATTTTATTTTTTCAATACTAATTATGGAAGCAACCTATCAATAAAAGTTAAAAAACAAGTTTCTACAGTGTTTTGAACTTCTAGAAAAAGATCCCAACTGATGCATTTCAATTTAAAATAATATTGTATGGTCAACAAATAATAAAACAAATGAACAATAATTTCCAAAGAATTTATGATAGATGATTGTGTAATAATGTGTAGTCTGATTGGATTTAACCTAACCTAATGTAGTTACCTAATTTAACTTAATGTAATTTACATAACTTTCTTTGATATTATCTCTTCCTTAAACAAAATATTTATATTTCTATTAAAAATGTTCTAAAAGGTGGTTTTAATTAAAGTCATTTATTTTCTATTGTATAATTCTTGAAACAGAACATCTACTATAGCTACTCTAAATAAAATGCTTAAAAAATATTTTTTGTTGATATTTTTGCTTCTTTGCAAAGCAGTTTGCAAAATTGTTTATTTATGAAAATGATGCATTTGGAAAATGACAAAATATTTCATGACAAAAATAACCGTTTAAGTTACTTTGTAATTCAGTGTTAAAAATTAGATATTTAAAAAGTGATTGATCTAGTGATTGATATTGAGGTCTTAAAGAAGTTTGTGAGTCTATTTATAACTAACATCTTTATCTTTGTAAATAAAAAATTATATGAACCTATTTTTACTATTGTTTAATGAAATTTATATTACTTTTTCTTCAACAATAAAAAAATAGCAATAAATTCACAGCTAATGCTATTAAACAATAAAGTAATACCTAAAGGTGCTGAAGGGTTTATTTGAGTTTATTCATGAAGCTTCATTCAGTGTTGATTGAAACATAACTGTCTCTTCATAGTGTTTCATAATCTAAAATAGTGGTCTATAATATCAATTTATAAAGAAAAAAAAAAAAAAAAAGAAACCATTTGTTTTAAGGCTGCAGTTTAACATTAAGGTTTAATTTTATATTTTTGATATCAAAAATCTAAAATTAAAATTTCTAAAGACTTTAATATTAAAATCTCAATAAATTTTTAAAAACACATTTCTTTAGATTGAACTTGAGCATTATGGAGAAGCTCTAGATTTAGCTTTACGTTTTAAATTGAACACAGACCCAGTCTACCAATGGCAATGGAAAAAGAAGCCTGTCTCAAAGATAACAATACATGACTACCTGGTAATCACTTTTGCATATTTTGTATTAATTTTTAAAATCTAATTCAGAGATTTTGAAGTTTTTTCAGGAAGTTTTCAAAATTTTTGGAAATTTAATGTAAGATTAATACACTAAAAGTTACAACTTAGCTACTAAACTTAGTTACTAAGTTACTATAACTTAGTTACTAACTTATTACTAATAATACTATAAATATATACTAATACTATAAATATACTAATTCATAAAAAACAATTTGTAATTAAATGCTAAGTTAGTAACTAAGTTACAATAACTTAGTTACTAACTTAGTATTTAATTACAAATTGTTTTTTATGAATAAAGTTACAAATAATTTGAAAATAGTTCTCTACTTCCTAAAATATGATGGATTGGTTTTTGACAAGTTATCATAAAAAAATATGATGTACATCAGGTTTATGACTTTTTAATTTAAAACAAGCTGTGGGTTAGAAACCTGAGAAATTGATAGTATATATTAAAAGATCATACTAATATAGAATAGAGTTTAAAAATGTCAAATAATACACTAATATTAAAAATATTTACTTTTATATCATACTTTATGTAATTTCTACAATTTAAATGTCTTTGTAATCAATTTTAGATTTAATACAGTAAATTTTTATAAGAAAAGTGTTTTTATTAGAATAATTTTGAAGCATAGCATACTACTAATATATTTTATCCATGCTTTTCAGTTTTATCTAGTATGTCTAATAAATATAGCAAAACTGTTGATGAGAAATGTTTAAGAGTATAGGCAAGAATTTTAGTTTCATTTGAAATATGTATAGCATTAAGAATGGGTTTACCTTTTATTGAATAGCCATTTAACAAAATGCTAAAAAAATGTTATTATTTGGCATTACAACTGCATCGCATCAGTTAAAAAAAAAAAGCAGAAAAGAAAGAATAAAGTTAGTTACTATTGAAATAAGTAAATTATGGAACAAACTCAACTTTGCAAGTGTTTCTACAAAATCTGTTTAAAGAAAAATTGGAAGGTTTATAGAAAAATAGTGGCAAGAACCTTTATAAAACTGGGAATAATAAAGAATGCTCTGTTTTTTTGTTTTGTTTTCTGTAGATTTTTTTGATATCACTAATATTAAGAGCATATGACTTTGAAATTTTATGATATACAATCAAATTAAGTTTAGGAGAAATTGATCACAGTTCTAATACACAAGTTTCATTATATCCTTCAAATGTCAGGTTTTTTAATGTAAAAGATGATTTTTTAATGTAAAAAATGAAGAGTCAAGAAAGAAAAAAAAAGAAAAAAAGAGAGTGAAGTCAACATCTTAAGTCAGCGATAACTGAGTCTTTAAGTAAAAATAAATCAGCTAGAATCTGTAAATAGTTGAACATGAAAAATGTATTTAAATTGAAACTCCAAGTCAGGCAGGAATATAGAGATCAACTGTAAGGTAAGAAGGAAATAATAAAATAATACAAGAAAAATGTTTCTATCTACATTTTAATAGAAAGAAAATAAACAAAAAAACTGAATACAAATTGTTATGCTTCGAGATGAGAATAATAAAAGTAATTTTTTTGTTAAAAATGTGAAAGTGAAAATCCAATGACATTTTTGAAGCTTTGAAAAATTTCAAAATGATTTTGATGCATGGAAATGTATTACAATGATTTTTTGTTGTGAAATAATAGTGAACAAAGGAAGATTAAATGGTATAGTTGTAAAAAATACAAAGTAAAATAGAAATCAGAGGCTTTAGACCACAACATTTTGGATGTATGATATACTGGATCTCATTCTAAAAAATGTTTTGAAACACTTTATAAATAATAAATGGACATGGGTTTGATTATAAATTAATGAGGGGGTTAAGCAAAAAGTCTTTAAAAAAATTATAACTATGAAACTGAGCCTATTCATTACGCAGACTTTGGATGGCAGGATGATTTCAAACTCCTGAATGAGTTACGTAAAGCTTTTTATTACTTCAAGAATTATCATAACTTACCAAAAATTAAGTGAAAAGCTTCCACCATAGCACAGTGCAAAATAAAACTCTAGAGTGTTATATGCTCTTACTACAAGATGGAACTCTAAAGCATCAAATATTCTATTAACAACATGATGTGAACTTGATATTGCAGCAATCTTTATTGTAAATCTATAGCAAAACCTTGCCTTCAGCAAGCAGTTATTTAATAATAACTCATGCGACTATATACTAGATGCATTCAGTGAAATCAAGTGCATAGCTGCTTTAAAGTGTTTCACTTTTTCTTTTTTTTTTGAGATGTCCTTTTTGCCACTAGACTATCAATAAATCATCAATAATGCAACATTTCTCATGTTATAGAAGCTATGGCCATATAGAGTTCAAAAAATCTCATAACTCTAATCCACATAAGTACTGTCTGAAAATGCTTATAAAATGAGATGCACTTCACATTTTATAAGCATTCTCAGACTGTACTTATGTGCATGTTAAAAGTCTAAGAATGTTTTTAAAGTATGTTTTGCTAATATTTGAAATATAAGTTATGATTACTAAAAGGTAAATAAAATAATTATGGTGGTTAAAAAGAAAAAAAAAAAAAAAATTAAAAGCAAAAAGAAATAGTATGTATAATAGAAACTAAAACTAAAGAGCTCTTTTTTGTCTAGACAAAGATTAAAGATCGCTTTTGGGTATTAGATGAGTGTTTGCTTCGTGTTGCTGATGACTTTGACTCAACTGAAGAGCTTATCAAGTATGGATTATTGGGAACAAGTTGGGAAGTTCTGCAAAATATAGATTCAGAAAAAAGTATGGAATACTATATAGAACCTCAATTGGATGACAGAGATGTAAAATCTGAAAAAGTGTTTAGTGGCGTGTAAGTGAAACATAAAAGTATTCTATTCTTTAAGTTAAAACAAAAAAAGTTTGAATTACGTCCAAAAGTTTATATGGGATTATTAATTTTTTAGTAATTGATTTCATTTATTTTCTGTAAGATTTTACGATGTTTTAATTTTTGTTATCTTGTTTTATTAGACTATCACAAAAGCAATTGAAAATTTGTAAATACCGCTTGCAACTTTTGCACTTTCTTGATCGACTTTCTACATATGAAGTAAGTCATTTTTATATTTTCTTGATCAACTCTTTAGATTGACTACATAAAAGAGACTTTTTTTATATGAATCATAAAAATTGGAAATCAGATTTTTTTCATGTGAAAAATGTCTGTTTCACAATTTTAATGTGTACAGGGTTCTAATAAACTCCAAAAATAGTTGAGCCAGTAATGTTTAACAAAAGATAAAGTGGAGAAGGTGACATAAGTTATGATTAAATATCTCTGATACAATTTTTTTTATAAAAAAGGTTTTACATGAAATGTAATTGCTTTTTTTTAATCTAAAACCAATTAAATAAAGTGTAAAAAAAAAAGAAAAAAAATAGCAGAGAATATAAAAAGCCATCTTTTGTCTTCTTTTATTCTGAAATTTTATAATTTAATTTAGTTTTTTATCCCTTTTACAATTACAGTTTTTTAAAATTCAGATGTAATTAATATTTTAATGGGAACACGTGAAGTGTCTATTCTATCTAACAAAAAGTCTATTCTTCTAACAAAAGCATTTTTTAAAATTAGGTGATACTTGGTGGCTCCTTTAAAGCTCGCGATAAGTTTAATGCAAAGTTCTTTTCTGATTTTCGCTCATGTAATATTGTACATCAAGCTATCAAGTTTGCTCATGAAGAGAACTCATATGCTCTTGAGGATTTGTTCTCCTACCATGGCGAGGAAGTCTTACCACACTGGTTGCCCATTCTTTCAAATTTTCCAGAGACAGCTAATGTCAAAGAATATGAGCCACTTATTCCAGAAGTTGGGTAAAATATTTTAAGTTTTAAATTGCTTTTTAAATTTACAATCAGCAGATGAGCTATAAATGGCTACTTATTATATGCTTTTTGAATAAAAACTTTTTTTGCACTTTAAGTGCGAACAGGTATTTTAACCTCTCTTTAATTACAGTGAAATTGCTGATGGACCTGAAATTCTCCCATGGTTAAAAAAACATCACAGAGAGATAGACTGGGTTGAACAAAAGACAATTATTGAGCAAATACAAGATATCCATGCAAAAGATGATCTTGGTGCTTTTATTTACGAAACTCAACCAGATCTTTTAGAATTCAAGAGTTGTAGCTCTAAGCAAATTTTGCAGAAGTGGTTTTTTAAAAGAATATTTGAGATCGATGAAAAATCAAAGTTAGTTGACTGCTGTTTGCAGCTTACTAATGTTGGGATTCAGAGAGGCATTCAAGGACTAAAAAACTTGCAAAGCAATCTGGAAACACTGAGAGTTTTAGTCTATGATGTTAACATTGATAATAACCTTACACTTAAAGAGATAATTGATCTTCCTCACATATCAAAAATGAAACTACTTATGTCAAAAACTAGTGATGAATCATTTATCAGAGATTTTAAAGAATTGCTAAATCCCTATTTGTTAAAAATAGAGAAGAAAAATGGCAAAGAAACTCGACAAAAATTGACTCATCAGTTTATGGTTGATATTGCTATTTCCGATTTGACTTGTTGTTTAAAACTTCTTCAAAATTCGTCCCCTGAGGTTAGATGCTTAAAATGAATCTTTTTTTTCTTTGCACCATAACAAAATTGTTCCCTGTTGTTCTTTTTTTTTTTTTTAACACTATCAGATATATTTTACCTCTTTAATGAATCTCAAGATTTTAAACTGCTTCATGAATTTTTTCAGGTTACTGAACCTTTGATTGCAGATGTTGCAGAAAGGATGAAGTTGGCTATGGATTGTATTTATGCATGCAAGCGTCATGATCAACTCAACATTGCATTTTCAATAGTTGAATGTCTTCCAGCCAAAGAAGAAGGGTAAGATAACCTTGGAAGAATTTAGAAGATTAAGTGGTTTGTGTAGAAAAATTTGTCAAAAAAAAATTTTTTTTTTAGATGTTTATCTCATCAAATACAAGAGCTTCATCTTCAATTGGACCAGCTTGAATTGCTTTTAGGTGGTGCAGAAGTGTTAGAATATCATTTGTGCCCAAAAACCATAGGTTACCTGTTAGAGATAAAAGACAACCCTATCATTGTGAAAGACATAATTCATATGTTATTAAAGAATACATCTATGAGGTCAACTTCAGCAACATTCCAAGAATGGAACACTCTTCTAAAGCATATAATTAAACTTTCTAAGACTATTTTTACATGTTTTGATGAAATGCTTTGCCATCAGGTTTACTATCCATTGTATTCTCAAATTATTTGCAGCTTTTTTAACATATTTTCAAGTTTACAAATAAATTTTAAGAAATAATAAAATACACTATTTCTTAATGAAGTTTTAAAAATTTTTATAGCTACAAAAACATTTTTTTTATGCAGACTTTTGCAGCGTGTCTTCTACGGTCTGGATGTATGCAATCTATAAGTCTAGCTGGAGAGCTATTAACAAAATCTAAACAAGGGGCATCTGTCAGCAAGAAAAACCTTCCATCTACTACTTGTACATTGAGTTATGAAACCTCTATCGAAATAGTGTTGGCTGCTTCACAGGAATACTTTAATGCTGCAACGTCTGTTACTGATTTTTCTATGGAATATGCTAAGTAAACAGCTGAAATACTTCTGATTTTTTTATTACTTAGGTTGTCAAAATCTCATTTTTAGTACTTTAAAGTTTTTTTAAAAATATGATTTTCTGACATCAATTTTTTATGAAACTGGTCTTGGTTTCAAGTTTTAATTACAAAGGTTTGTAAGACCTGATTAATAAATCCTGCAGAATAAACAATTTATTGGTAGAATTGCTTTTTTTTGTATGTATTATTAGTCTTTTTATTATTCTTTTAAAGGTTTTGTCTTTCTCTTATTGTGGACCACCCTGAATGCATACAAGCTGAGTTGGACCTTATTCAAGCTGCAGTCATTCTGCAAACTTTTGGTGTTTCTATTCTTCCTTTGCAGGGTAAGAAGTATTTTTAAGAAGTTTGCATGGTGAAATTGTTTTTAAAAATTAAAACTTGTTTAAAGTTTTACTGTCTCTTTTTACATTTTCTCTTTTAGCTTGGAGTGGCTTTTATTTAAAAAGATTATTTTCTTAGTGGGGCACTGTCTTTTTTTTTTATATTAATAATAATAATAAAAAATAATTAACAAAGAATTTCATTTAAAGTCTGAAAATTTTGGTATCATAAAATATGATACTATGTCTTATAATTTATTTTGATTTATAAGAATTTATGATAATTCATGATGGTTAAAGCTTTAAATTGATACTGGATGCTATCTTGACATTAAGTTTGGTTACTTATTAGGGGAGACCGGGGCTAGTTGGCTACAGGGGTAAGTTGACACTACATTTAACTTTGGAACTTTCTAGCAGATAATTCCTAAATTCACATGGAACCTTCCTATTTAACTAATTCATCTTTAAGTGTAGTGTTCAGGGCTATAAGCGCATGTGTATAGAAGTTATAGCAATTTTTGTGTTTTTTTACAAATTTTGTAACTTGTAGCTATATAATTTTTTCAATTTTAAAAAGCAATAGCATTAGCTACATTTAAACTCGAATAGATGTAGGTGTTGTGTGGTTCACTCTAACCAGTCACAATTTATGTTTCTCAATATTTTGCATTTTTGGGGATTTATAGGCCATTTTGTGAACAAAAAGCTTTTGGGGTTAGTTGGCACAATGATTGCAGGACTAAATGGCAACATGGGTCAACTTATAATTTTTTGCATTGGTCGTAAATTCACTAAAGTTATATAACACTGCAGGTACACAGACATACAAAGTTATAAAAGATAAGTAGACAGGCCAGTAAATCCTAAAAATGTTACAAAAAATGCGGTTGATACTATTTTTGTTGAAGAAAAGTCTATTCGATCGATTTAAGGACGATAAAGGTTAAGGTCAAAAATTATTGTTGGATAAATATTATCAAGAGTTTTTATAAAAAAGATGCACTTGAAATAGATGCTTAATATTGCTAAACTTGTCTCTTTTTATATGGTGTGCAAACTTACCCTGAGAGTATAGGCAACTTACCCTGAGCCAAGGTAAGTTGGCACATATTTTTTTCTTTTTCGGAGGCCTTTTTGGGCCACCAATATTTTTTTATATGATGTTTGACACTTGAACATGCTTGCCAAATTCATATTCTATTGAACTGCAGTTTGATATCTTCAAAAAAGTTCACCCAGAAATGCACAAAGCTCAAAAACTAAAGCTGTAGCCAACTAGCCCCAGTCTCCACTACTTACATTTTGCCACTTTTCCCAATAATTACAATATTACACTTAATCAGTTGTAATTAAACCTTTTTAAATCCTAAAAAATAGTATAGTTTCAGTATTTTTTTAAAAAATTGTTAGTTAAAACTATAATACTTTTTAAATTAAGTGATATAACTTTAAAAAATCACAAGCCATTTTTAATTTTTTTAAGGGTATCATTTAATGGGTCAGTATTTTTAATTAGTTGGTCTGTATTTTTTTTATTTTTAATTTTCAGTACGGTATTGAGATGGTCAGCATAAGGGTTTTAATGGTGAATATTATATACTAGCTATCATTTTATTAATTTAGTTATCAGTTTTAAATTTTGACTGGTCAGTAAATTAAACAAGCATTCAGTTGTTTGATTAAACTGATCTGTATTTTAAATAAAATGATCTGTAACTTAAGTAAAATGATTTGTAATTTAATAAAAGTAATATGAACTTTAACTGGAAATAATTTTGTAAAAACTATGAATAAGATTTCTATTTGAGAAATGAGCAAAAAAAGTTAGAAAAAATAGAAAAATTTGCACCAGAATACAAGTCCTCTAATGAAGAAGAAAATGATACAATAGAAGAGCAAGCATAATTGAAAACCAAGGAAACAGAAACAAAAACATGAGTGCATAAGATTTGAAACATACCTGAACAAGAAAGATCCAATTAGAGCTAAACAGTTTTTAGTTCATCAGACAGGTAAGTCTCAGACAGTTAAGTCCTTAGAGTTAGGTTAACAAAGTTGTAGGCCTTTGAGCCATTAAGGTCTACAGACATTTAGGCTTATTGCATTTTTTGGTGAGAGAGAAGTGATAGACAGGAGAGAGAAAGCAGAAATGGTAAGGAGAAAGAAAGAGAATAGAAAGAGAAGAGAGAAGATGTGCATTGCTCTCTCATCTAACTACCTTTGCTCTCTCATCTAACTACCTTTCTCTCCAACTTCTCTTTCTCGTTTCTTCTCTCTATCTCCTTCCCTCCTCCTCTTTCTTTCATTTTTTCTCAAATTTAATTACACTAAAGATAGAATGAATCATATCTATGTAATAATCTATAGATATAAAGCCATTCAAAAAAGTAAATAGCAATCTAATGCTGTAGTTTATTTTTTGTTTGATTTAGCAAGTGACAAGGTAATCATTTACAAAACTGGACATGAACATGATAGTAAAAATATGTCAAAATAAAACAAGTTTTGTAAAGACTGAATTCAACAAAATTTGTGGATCCTTGTAAAGAATGGCCACCAAATTCATATGAAAAAACTACAAAATAATATATCTGCCTACAAAAAGAAAAAAATGGCAATACATCCATTTTTCTTGGTGAATTAAGATAATGGTGTATAAACAATAATGTTCCCAACAGTGAGGATTTGCTGCATATGCCTTCCATCATGGTCTGGACAACTTTGATATTCATATGCTTTGGCACAAAAAGGTACATTGTAACAATAATGTTCCCAACAGCAAGGAGTTTCATTGTAAATCACAAAATTGTTTACTCTGTTGGTTCAGATTGTTGGAACAAAAATGTGTGATGATGTCCAAGACGAGTCAAAATCTCTAATGTATCATCAAAAAGACTCCTATGCCAAGCCCCAGGACAAGAAAAATTACATGTTGATGCTACATACAAATTAAATTGGCAAGGGTTCCCTGTCTTACTAGTTGGCACCAATATATGGATTGCCATTTTCATTTATTTTTGATGGCCATTTGTTTCAATGAAAAACTTCAGATTTCAAGTTTATATTTGAAAGTATTTCTTATGGTTTGAAGAAAAGTCAATTTGGGGAAAATATGAACCCAAAATACTAATCTCAGCTGATTAGTGATAATCAGTGCTGATTCAATTTGAAATTTCTAAAGTTTTTTCATTCTTTAATGTTTTTAGCAAAAAGGATAATGTGATGTGTTGGGCAAATATGCTTTGGAATTTTGATAAAAATGCTGAGGAAAACTAAAACCATCAAGATGAACTTTTTGAGGATATAAAAACATTGCAAAAAAAGTCAGAATAAAGAGATCTTTAAGGAAGCTTCAGGTTTTTTAAAAAAATGGAAAACCAGAATTTTCTGGGTACTTTAAAGCAGAATGGTAGAATTCTAATCAGACTTGATAATGAAAGCTTTAGACATTTCAAGTGCTAATAATGCTCTTGAATCATTTAATAGAGTGGTGAATGGTAAAGACACTATAAGGGAAAGACATCCATTCTCAAAATAAAAAACATTTGGAGATCATTTATTGTGTTAAAGTGTAAATATGACAAAACTGAATTGAAATACTGACCCAAAATTATATTTTTACTGACAAAAGAATGCTGACCATTTATTAAAAAAAAACTCACCAAATCATCACAAAATACCGACCAAAATATTTGTACTCTTTTTTCAATTCTTTTTTATATCAAACAGAAAGTACCTGATAATTTTATCTAGAGTATTTTATATTCAACAATGATTAAAAATACTCCATATAATATAAAAGGAGTATGTATTGTCTGTATGATAAGGTAACTTTATATTGTACTTTTAAAATTTTATTTTCTTTTAGAAGCATGCTTAGCATGTTAAAATTAGTTGAGCAATTGCTACTTAATATTGTTTATCAAATCTTTTAATCATTTAAAATGAGCTGTTCTTGATTATTGATTTGTATTTGCAAATATAAGTTGTCAATTTTTGCACACAATACTCTGTTTATATGCTACAAAAGTTGATTGCATCCAGGTAATGGTTTGTTCCATAGCTGCAAAGCCAACAGCATGGAGAGAAACTATCATATGGCTGAAAAACCAAAAGTCATCAGCAAAAAATATGGAAAAAAATTTAACATTATCATGCCAGAGGATGGAAGTTTGATATTATTCATGCCAGAGCCATTGGTATAATCAGCAAGCATCAAGAGTTTCTTTTAACTCATTCAGGCTAGGATGGTGTGGTATGATGGGAAATGTTGATAAGGTTTTGACAATTCAGGAGGAATAATTCAGAAAAAAAAGTTGTAAAAGAAGAATTCAGAAAGAAAAGAATGAAAGAATTAACGGAGGAAAAAGTTAATCTACAAATGTAATAATCTTCATCTGAAAATGAATGCAATGCAAAAGATGGTGATGAAGAGTTCTTGATTGTGACTTATCAAGGTCAGCTTTTTCATCTTCAAAGTGGACCAAGTGTAGGGCATCAAACACATGAGATAAGATAAAAGTTAAGCAAAATGAAGTAATGCACTCTTGAATTATGATTATTGGACTGCCATTAACTTTATTGGTCAGCTGATGAAAAATACCAGTCTACCAATCTTATTTCTGACAGCATACAGGTTGCAAATGATAGTGTGGGGAGTGGCCTTAATGGATAAATACAACAAGTTGCATACAAATGAAGAATAAAAATAATTTCCTGCTTGATGACAGCACTACCAGTTGCAAAAAAAGACACTGGTTTTCACAATTATAAATTGATTTTGTTAAGTTGCCTCAACATTTTAAAATTACTTAAATTAATTACTTAATGGGTAGACCAAATGTTTTGAGACAAAATTAAAACACTTAATTCTATCAACTTTGTTTTTTATTTTGATTTTCTTTTTTTATCAAAATATGAAAGCTAAATATTCACAAAATAGTCTCTGTTCTTTAACTTTTTGTAATTTACTGCATATGCCTTCCATCATGGTCTGGACAACTTTACTATTGATATTTTTTAACTATCATTTGATCCTGTTTGCCAACATTTGGTAGATTCATATGCTTTGGCACAAAAAGGTACATTTTGCTTATTGAGCCAATCTGTTGTTGTTTTTGCCTAATGGGATGTGACTAAGTCAGGCTAAAAAATGCATTTATTTTCTAAATGATGTTTTTTTAATGAACTTAACAATTTTGGCAAACAATTTTGATAATAGACATTTGCATTGATTGTCACACCTTTGGTCTTCCCTATATATGGTGTGGTGGAAACACCTTTACCGGGTAATGCCAACCACACAAGGAATTTTGGTGCAAACTTCTTCTTACATTTAAATCTTACATCTGGTGGACTAGTTTGTTTGTTGCATGAAAATAATCTGACATTCCCAGGCATGTTATTATCTAAAAATGTAATGTGTTTTTTGTTGTCAATAACAGCAAATTTTTTTCCTTTGCAAAACTTCTTTTGTATTTTTTCAAGTTGCTGTTGACTGTACTTTGTACTTTGTGTGCATTGTCTCATATGATATTTTAAACCCAGTTTTTTAAAAGTTAGACAAATGCAAGATAATGAGACATCAAACTTTGAAGCAAGTTTTCTTTAACTCATGCCAACAGTATTTTCTGTAAAATGTTACAGTTGTTGTTGCTTTTGTAAGTTCTTTTTACTTGGGTAACCTTTTCTTTTCTTACTTTCATATACTTGACCATCCTCAAAGCATTTGATGATCCAATACATTTTTGGTTGTGTGACTTTTTGTACTTGAAAATGTTTCACCAAATGGGTTTTGCTCATTTGTCTAATTAATGTGTAGATGCCTTGAAAGATCAATTTTTTTGTCTTGTGTGGAATGTTAATTGAAATTTTTTTTACTTATCTAGAAAGAGAATTATGGGCTACAAAACAGTATAAAAATAAATGATTATCTTGCAAACGTAGATCGCATTATTTAGCTAAGCGTTTTTTCTCAGAACATTTGGCCCACCCATTAACTTAGTCACCTCAACAGTTTTTTTTTCTATAAAAATTTGTTTCCTTTCATTTGTTTCTTTTCAAAGTAAATAATTTATCAAAAATTAATTAGTTACAAGTTGCTAAACTTCAATACAAATATTGTTGGTAGGGACCTCCAATTAATTAAACATTTTCAAAAAGTTTGATTTATTTTACATAAATGCAAATCATATAAGAAGGTGTCTCACCTAATATTAAACAAATTTTTTATATAAGTTTTTAAAAACCTTCATTATATCTAATATACCTAATGTATCTAATATACTTTTATTGTTTATAGTTCGACTTTGTGTAGATAGAGTAGAGCTCATTGATCTTTGTTTACAGAAAAGCAAAACAAACTATAAAAAGGTTTCAGAGGTATTAATTTTTATAACTTTTTTTTAATCTTATTATTTATAACTTTTTAATTCTAGCAAATAACAAAATTTTTACTCACATGTTGATGTTATTGTTAACAGCTGCAGAAGCTTGGAAGTTTACTTCAAATTTGTGGAGATGATCACCATGAACGTGATGGGAAAATCACCCTAAAAGTTGCAGAGTCATCATTTTCTGTTGAAGATTTTGATTTTTGTGCCATACAATGCTTTCATTTAATTGATATCAGCTACAGTAAAGCTTGGCAAATTTGCAAGTAAGAATTTTTGTGTTCCTTTATCTTCTAAAGTTAAGTTAAATATGTAAAATTATCTATAATGAATAAAAACACTCTTATTATCTTTGTATTTCTATGCAGATTTGATGAGATTGAAGTAAAAATACTATTTTTTTTTTATTGGTTAACCTTTATATAGAACTGTAGCTGAAGTTCCTGATTTTTGACTCTGATTTTTAGAGAGTTAGGGGAGTCCACTGGTTTTATTAACAATTCAACAAAGTAAGGTTCAAGTTTTATTTATTTTTTTCAATTAACAATAGTTCCATTATTTGTTAAGCAAGGTTTTTTATTTTGTGGGTTGTATTAGTTTTCTATTTAAGTAGTTGTATTTAGACTGAAGATGTTGAGCTTTGCTTTGACTTATTGTCCAGTATATCATATAGAGGAAGTTCTGAAGAAAAAAAATATGATTGATAGAGAGGTATTCCACCCAACTTTCCTTAGGTCTTGATTAAAATTGATCATTTGTGCTATGATCAAGTCTGTATAAAGTTCACTTTAATCATATGCTAATCATTAAAGTATTAGAGTTTAATGCCAAATGGTATATTTATGTATATTTTTCTATTGTGTAATATTAATTCTTTGAGCAGAAATGAACTTATGGATTACAATTAGGTCCTCTACGAGCAACTACAGCTGCATTTAACTGAAGAGGATGATCTTTTTGAAGATACTATAGATGGGGTGAATAATTATTTATAACGATTTTGATCTGTAAAATTTAGAGAAGATTCCTTAAAGAAAGAATGTCTCATGATTTTTAACCATTTTTATTTGATTGACTTTTTAATAAGTTTTTAATAATTTAATAAGTCAGTTAAAAAAAAAAATCATTTAGAGCAACCAATCCCTCATCAAGCATACAAAAAGTGCAACAAAAAGGTTTCTTCATTCCATGGGTGGTACAAACATGCTAAGCAAAGCAATCAAGTGGGTAAAGCAATCGACAGATGTTTCAAGTGAATCATCTCAACAAATTGATGTCGTTGATGCATTTTTGAGACATCCTTTTTACTGTTCCTTAGGAGGAATGAAGCAAACAAGTTTTATAAATGTAAAATTTTCTAGTAATCTTATGATAATATATTATTTTGTAAGTTAAGTTTTAAATTACTGATTGCCACAGAACTTTGATTAAGATTGCTTAAATAATGGGGTTTATATATGTTTGGGGTTTCTTATGCTTTTTATAAGAAATTTGTATTTCTTTTTCTACCTGCTTTCCTTTTATGGTGAGTGGCTCAGTAATATTAAAAGTTTTTATCTTGTAAATATAATTATTACAGTTATTTCATGAAAGTATTTTAAAACATTTAAAAAATGAAAAGTTGTTTCTTTTTTTTTTACTTTAAATAGATTGATGAGTTTTATCCAGATGTTCATAAAGATGATGCAACTTTATTTCACTGTCTCATGCTAAGACACCAGAAGTTGATTGAGCAGCGTGATGATGAGAATAAAGATGGCAACAGAAATGAAAATGTAAATACTACTGAAGGTAAGATAAAACAGAGAAAAATAATTTAATTTATAATTATAAAAATTTTTTTTTTTTTTTCTTAGAAAAATATTAAGCTCCAGGATAGATAATAAAGAAGGGCTGTAAAAATGTATATATAGCTCTAGTTTTTCTGTTTTAGATTTACAAAGTCTTGCAGAGTTATCATTTCCAAAAGATTCATTATTGTCTTTGGGTTATATGTTGTATATGCAGGTGTATTTATAGTGTTACATGTGCAACTAGGTTTTTAATTTTTTATTTTGAGGTAATTTTTTTGAAAAGAAATTAAAACTGACATTTCCTTTTGTAGGGTAATAGCATTGATAGTATTTTCCAATGTCAAAGAAAAAGTGTTTTCACATTTATAATGGCTGCATACACACACGCCCTTCACTTTTATAGTGAGCACCAAAAGCTTTCTGCAGGTTCCATGCATGATTTATACAGAGCAAAGCCTCTTGATGTAATACGTGCTTCACTTATACAGCTAGGAGAAATGGAAAACTCATCAAGTGATGAGCATTCTAAGTTTCTTATTTCCAATTTGACAAGTATTTTGGATATGTTGCAAGCACAAATGCTGCTTAAATTAGGGAAAGGTAATCTGGATAAAAAAATCTTTGACTTTACTTGATTTTCATAAATATAAATGTAGTTTTATGTTGTGGCAGGACAAATTTGAGTTTAATTTTTCAATTCCGGAAAAGTCTGATGCTGATATATTTTTTTAGTAATACTTTTTATTTACTTATAGTAAGATAAAACATTTATAGTCTTTTCATAAATTACATTTTTAAATATATTCATTATGTTATATGCAATTATGTTAAAAAATTACATATTGTAATTATATATATATATATATATATATATATATATATATATATATATATATATATATATATATATATATATATATATATATATATATATATATATATATATATATATATATATAATATGAATATTTCCACTTAATATCTTGTTCCAATACATGTAGAAATAATTCTGAGCAAATATGAGCTCATTTGGGCTCATTTCAATATTTAGAGGAAGCTCAATAAAGTTGTAGATTTTATAACTTTTACTATTTTAGCTAATAATTAGTATTTGTTAATCTCAATTGCATTATTTTCTTTGTGCAGACTGCAGATGTGTTTACTATTTGGCAAACAACTTTAATATAATATTTGTTTTTCTAACTTTCAGATTTTTAAGATTTTTAAGATTTTAGAGTAAAACTAAGAAATATTGCTGAATGTTCAATAAATATTAGAAGTAAAACTCCAATTTAGTTAATAGGTTCTGAAAAAGTTGAAATAACTGGAAGTAAACTTCCTTCAAATAAACAAGTTTTAAGAGTTTTTTTTTTCACCACCACAAGACTTTGAAAAAAAAAAAATGAAAGTACTAAAAGAAAAATGATGACAAAAACACTAAAAACTCAGCAAAAAAATGAGACAGAGTTTGTTGATGACCTTGACAATTTGCTTGACATTGTACATGTGAATGCCTTAAACATAATCAACACTCAAGAGGATAAAGACTCTTCTTGCATGAGAAAGGCTGTTGTGGTTGTAAGGGACCAGTTGATATGGCACTTACTTCAAAAGAAATTAGGACATGCAAAAGACCAATAAAGATTTGTTTGACTGTCTATTCATTACATGGCGCAAATAAATCGAGCAAGTACATGGCGCAAATTTTCAGAATGCAAGAAAGAACTGTTTATGGTGGAATAATTTTAGCAGTTTTTGACTTTTGTGAATAATATGTATTATTCATACACAATATTTTTTAACTTTTTACTGTTTTAATCTAACTTAGATTTTTAGATTTTGCTTCATATCAAGAATTAAAATATAAATGTTTTATTTGGAAAGAATTTCAAAAATGCATCTTGCAAATTTACAATCTTGTTGAGCTACCTGTAAATGATAAGAAAAACCTATAACTTTGCATAGGTTGTTTTTATATTTATTGAAACACCAACTAAAGTAGAAAGTAGAGAAAAATCTATTTTTATTTTTTTTATACCAACCAGATATATATTAGGGTGTCCCCCCAAAAAAATATTCTTGAAAATCATATCGCATGCCCTTTCAAAATGATCTAGCATACAAGTTGACTTCCATTTTTAAATATTTTTTCAATCACATACTAACTGATCCCTCAAAGACAACATTTATCCAGTTTTATAAAATACCAAAAACAACATGTTTTGCACTGATAAAATCTTTTTTTTTTCTTAAATGTCTTAAATTTGTAGCATAATTATTATGTAACGCCATATTATTTAAAATTTTAACAGTATACAAATTAAACAAATATTTAAACCACAACTCATGAAAGTAAAGTCAATAATATTACATGTGAAGCTGATCAATATGATTAGAAGAACAAAGTTCTTTTCTGTGTTTTTCAACAACTTGCAACAGAAATTGCTTCTATTCTTCATCTT
Organism: Hydra viridissima; assembly: GCF_058129835.1. NCBI lineage: Eukaryota > Metazoa > Cnidaria > Hydrozoa > Anthoathecata > Hydridae > Hydra > Hydra viridissima. The sequence goes on along the minus strand of NW_028324304.1, from coordinate 8,236,538 downwards.
TGCAAGATGAATAAAACTCCTCAATCTTTGTAACCCCTCTCTCTGCACAATCATTTACACATGGAAGGTTTGCAATCACCTTGGCTGCTTCAAGATATGATGGTTGTTCTGGCCAAGTATCAGGACTGGCATGCAAGAAGTTGTCATAAAGGCCTAGCATATTGAAGAATGATGATGACAGCTGTAAGTCCTTGATGCATACTGGCAATTGATCAAGTGAGCCCCCCTCTTTGATGTCATGATATTGACAAGTGTTGCTTTCTGGACTGCTTCCATCTTCTACGAGAAGAAACATTGTGATGCCAGCTCTGGGCTCAAACACTAGGAATAGCAAAGCATCATTTTCAGTGCTGCTTCTTGGATTTGCTTGTCTTCTTATGCCTTCAGACGTTGTATCAGGAGCACATCATTCAGAAGAACCTCAGCTGCTGTTTTGCATGTAAAACATGACTCTAGATACACAGACACAACAAGCCGATTCAACCGACTGATAGACTTGACCTGCTTCCTAGTTAGCCCAATAGCAGTTTTGTTTCCTTTCAGAAATAGTTCGATCTTGAGTGAATAAATGGCTTTAGCCATCCATTAGGCTCTATGGTAGACTTCTGGTCTTCTGATTGTCACCTAGAAATCGCTAAATTGTGTAAACTTTTATGTATTTACAACTTTGGCAGTAAAAATCAGTGAAACTAGCAGTATAGCTTACCTCCAACTCAATTCCAACTGCTAGAGCTGCAAACTGTAGAAGTTCAAGACAGAAGTTCAATCATCTCTGGAATGTGAAACTTCCAATTGTTGTGTGATGAAGTTTCTCACCTCAGCTGTGGCTGGTATCAGAGGCTGTTGCATCTTTTTTAAACTGATGATTAAGTGTTGATCAGGCTTGTTTAAATCTCTTGAACATAAATATGTCAGCACCAGATGATGGTCCAAAGCATATGTTGAAGACATCAGAGAGCAAGATTTCCATCATGTGGTGTCTTCAGCTCAACCAGAGTAAATTTCTCTCAACAACACATCTATCAGTGTTGCTACCCCTGCTTTGTGTCCAGTGTTGGGTATTGTTGTATCAAAGCACATGCCAGTAACCTCTGAATGTGTGTTTCAAGAATGAAGCAATTCATATACAGCCTGACAGGTATCCTTTCTAGTTCCTAATGAAAGAGCTGGAACTCCTAGCAGCTTCATATATCTATCAGCAAGTGAAGTCAGCAATACTGGCAGACAATTCACTAGATCATTTGTAGTTGCACTTTTCTTGGGCATAAGCTTGCCATCCCAATTTACCACACACTTTGATGGAACAAAAGAGGCTTTAATTTGATGAGCTCTGTTTTTGCAATGTTTTTGTCTCACTCAATGCACAGTGCTTTTAGATAATAAAATATTGGCTGTAGAAGGTTCAACTTCATTCAAAACTGAAGCAAAAATTATTGTGGACTTTTGAATGCTAGTGTTTATTCTATCTAATGTGGAGCACATTTGTGGTGACTACTGTCACTGACTTCATCATCTTCATCACTATCATCCAAATTTTCCTCAGTTGATGAACTTTCTGCTGGTAATGTCATCTTTTCAAACTGTTTCTCTTGTTCTTCTTTTCATGCGGTAGGCCTCTCTTTTCTTTTGCTTCTCCTCAGCTCTTCTTTGTTTATTAGCCAGCGTCTTGTCTATGCCTCCAATAGTACCTACTCTTTCCTCTTTTGCAGTCTTAGGAACTCTCTGTCTTCTTCATTTTTTATCATTGACATAGAGTCAGCATGACTGATATCAAACAAACCATCTAGTTTTGCAGCAAAATTTTCCTGCATGATTTCTTTTACTGCTGCTTTTTTTCATGTTTCTCATGATGGTTAGATACTCTTCATACAGTTTTTTAATCTTTTTAACAATGTTAGGCTTCTGTTGTGTCAGCAGTCTGTATTTTTGCTAGAACTCTGTTCCACATTATGGAATGTGATATTAGCACTTTTAGAAACAGTCTTTTTTTTTTTTCGATGTGGAAAAATAGATTTCTCAGTACATCTCTCATAACTGGATGTCCAATTAGAGGTATAAAGTCCTTATGTCTAGTAGCATATTATGGAGCTTTTGCCATGATTGTCAATTTACTTTTGAAACTTGGATTACTGGTAACTGCCCCAGTAATGGTCCAAAGATGCTATGAAGTAATCCTTAATGTCTAATGCCATATTGTGAGGCTTTTGTTATTAGATAAGCTGAGCAGTTGACTTTTATAATTGACTGAGTCCCTGCATTTTTTAGACTACATTGCCAACATTTTTTTTATTAATAGGTTGGACTTATGCGTAGATTTTTTGGTTAACAGGATGGACTCATAAATACTAAAATATATGAAAATAATTTTCTACTATAAAAAATAAATATTTCTTATGCAAAATTAGTGCAAAAGAAATATATATTTTTATCTAGCTCTTTTTAATAGCGAAGTATCATACAAATGTTTGCTTCATCAAAAAATTGCATGTCTTTAAGGGATGGGTTAATATTAATACTTGTAGATAATATTTTGCACACAGAATACCTTCGTGTGATGTGTGATCAAATTTATAGGGTTTGTGATATATCAAAAAATTTTTTTCTTGATACACACTAATATGTGTGTGTGTGCGCGCGCGTGCGTGTGTGCGCGCGCGTGTGTGTGTGCGTGTGTTTATATATATGATTGATTCTTTCATTTATGTATGTATGTATGTATGTATGTATGTATGTATGTATGTATGTATGTATGTATGTATGTATGTATGTATGTATGTGTAAAGAGAGAGTTTTTTAAAGATATTTACACATTGTTTATATTTTTTAGGTGTTGATATTGAAAGATTTACAATGGATAATAATTATAAAAAAGAAACCATTCTTGGTTTGGCAATGTAAATAATACAAAGCATCTTTTCAAAAACCTTTTTTTTTTATCTTTTTTAAATCAAAATGATCATTTTTTAATTTTTCTAAGCTGTATAATTATCTATTTTTCTCTCATATCTTTACATCGATTTTTATGGGAGTATATCTTTTTAACACAAATTTAAGTTTAATATGTTTATTGACTTCTAGACAATTATCTTTAAGATATTAAGTATGTTAATTTTTTTTTTTTTTATCTCAAAGTATTTTTTTGCTATAGGAGCTGTGAGGAAGAACAAATGAATATTTGTCTGTTGCTAGCTCAGAAGTATGATATTCAACGGTGGGAAATCATGCTTTCATTTGTGGAATTTCTTTTTACAGACAGTGGGTATAGTGTTTTTTTTTTTTTTACAAAATTTACAGAAAAACTTTTCAATTATATATTTCTTGGGCTTTATTGATTTTTCCGTCTACATGAATAAAACACTCATTCCTTCTTCATTATTTAGATGATGAAGGAATGAGTGCTTAAAAGTTTTTTAAATTTTAGATTAAAAGCAAAAACTATACGAGATTTGTTAAACAAATGGAGTGTGGAAGAAGTGTTGAAGGGGCACAATGAAGATGTGTTTTTCCGCTTTCAAAAATACATTTACCCTGAAATAGATGGCTATGATCATAACATGTTGCTCCTTTTTTATGTATTTGCATTAAATTGCACCAGTTGTGCTCATGTATTGCAAGTACATATATTTTTTACTTTTTTTTTTTTTTTTTTTTTTGAATTTCTTTCTTTTGTTAAGTTGTCAAAATCCAAAATTTCACTAAAATTTTTGTAGGGAAATTTAAGTCTTGATGCTCATGTCAAGTTGTTGAAAAAGATAAAAGCTGCTGCATCAGCAATAAATTACAAAGATCTTGTTCATGGTGGATCTCCTCTTGAAGTTATCAAATCCCATATTAAAGAAAACAATGTGCACCTTCTTGCCAAAATTGCATCTAAAATACCTCAGGTGTTTTAAAATCATCTGTAAAAAACTTTGATAATTCCAAAAATCCATTCCAAAATCATTTAAATTATAAAGTTGCTATATTAAAGTATGCTGGTTGATATTGCAATATGAAGTATGTGTATTTCTTTTTTGTATTCAGGCTGATGGTTCTTATGTCAACCCAAACAAAGTCTTTTTAGAGTATGCAAAGAATGAATTTTGGAGCACGAAAAATCTGGAGAAGGTATTGAGTCTTTTTAGTGCATGGTGCTTACTATTTGTAATTTAATGTTTTAATGTCTATCATTTTATGTCTCCATGTTTATGATTACAAATTTTTTGTTGATCATTTTTTAGTTTCTTTTCTCTTTTTTTTCTACAAAAGTTTAAAATGAAAATGCTAAATTCTCTATTTTATCTCTTATGATAGGTGGACTGGATTCATCGATTTGAAGCTTGTCAAAAAATTTTCACTAAACTTGAACTGACTGATGTTGTAGAGTTAAGCAACAGCATGCTTTTTACAGAGCCCTCAATTATATCAATTGCTGATGATTCACGCCAAGAAATCGCCAAAAGAATCCTTAAATTTGTGAGACAGCAGAAAAGACTTATAGAAAATAATTTTAAAGATCAAGATGAGTAAGCTAAATTGTTATCAACTCTTTTTTAGTTTCTCAACTCAAGTTATTGCATCAGTAATCCTTCAAGTTTACATGGAGCAATAATTTTGAATAAAATGTTTGTTCTTCAAGATTTTATCTGCATATTTTAAATCAAAAATTAAATCAATTTTGATTTGAACTTGTTTTTTTTTTTTTTTGTTGGTATTTTAAAAACATTTTTTTCTAAACCATTTTAGGCAATTGTATAACATTTTTAATCATGTTTTTCAGTAGCAAGTTGGCTGAAGCTCAGAAATCTGTAGAATCCATTATAGGCATAATAAATCATCTTGAATGCATGAAAAAAGTTAAAGGAGGATATCTTTTAAAATCTTCCCATGTAAAAAGTTTTATCTTTATGGTTTTATAATTATATTTATATGTTAAATTATTACATGATTACATGATTATTTCATGTCAAAACCTAGTTGTTTGTTTTTGTATTTTTATTTTATTTCTGGTCATTGTTTAGTGGAACATAATGTAACAATAAAAACTATTTTATTTCTGGTCATTGTTTAGTGGAACATAATGTAACAATAAAAACTATTTTATTTCTGGTCATTGTTTAGTGGAACATAATGTAACAATAAAAACTATTTTATTTCTGGTCATTGTTTAGTGGAACATAATGTAACAATAAAAACTATTTTATTTCTGGTCATTGTTTAGTGGAACATAATGTAACAATAAAAACTATTTTATTTCTGGTCATTGTTTAGTGGAACATTATGTAACAATAAAAACTATAAAACAGGTTCTTGAAGTTTTTTTCTTTTTCTTTTAGCCTTCTAAAGATATCTTTGTCAGGAAGCTTGATATGTCAGCAGGAGATTTATCTAAAGTTGAGCTTCTGTGTTCTGAAATGTTTGTTGCTTTGGAAGAAATTAACTTTATTGGTTTGCTAGCCTGGTACCAAACAGAAGAAATAGATTTACATAAAATATTATGTCAAGTACTTAAAAACTCTCTAGAGATAATCGAAAGTGATAGGTAATTATTTAATTGACAAGGATAGGTAATCATCAGCAAAACAGCTGTAGGTAGATAGGTAATCATGTAATAGCAATATTTAAGTATTGATATTTAAGACAGTAATTAGTAATTATTTTGGTAACAATGACATTAAGAATTTACGGCAATGTAACCAAAATTTATTATTTATTTATTGATAATTAATTAAGAGTTTTATGTCTAATAGGCAATCCTTATACTTTTTAAAAGAATTAATAAACTTAATGATAATAACACCTTTAAAATATTTTGATTATTAAATTTTTTGTTAAAATTTTTATACTTTCTATTTTACCAATGAAGTGGACAGAAAGCATTTCAAGAATTGGTTCATTTGATAAAAGTTCATCAAATGAATAGTGGTAATTTGGTGACTGCTGCTGATGTTTTAGACATTGCTAGATCATTTTGTTCTGATATAAATGTTGCTACTCATTCAAAAACTATTCTTCTCCAGCTACTGAATAAAAATATTGATCTCTCATCTGAAGATATGCATTTGTTAATGTACTTCCAAAGTGATGCAATTATTGCCCCTAAATGGCATATTAAGGTTTGTTCTTAAAAAAGTTACTGCAATATTAATCAGCTTCTTTTTTTGTTACAAAGAATTTATTTATTATATACAGTTTCTTTATTAAAATTTGGACCAGCATTTAAAAACCAGCATATATGAAATTAAGTAATCAAACAAATATTGTGTTTGTTTTAAAAAAATTAAATGTTTTATTGGGTGAAAAAACAAAAAGAGGTTCACTCAGCTTTATCTAATTAACTTTCTTTAAATGTGGTTTTTTCTTTGCATTCCAACCATAAGGGCAGATTGAAGTCTGTTTTTGCTGAACCAAACGACAAATCTCCACTTATATTGTTTTTTAGTTTAGCAATTTATGCTTAAGTGTACAGAAATTTAGATGGCAGTGTATGACTTTTTTGAGTGGTTTTTACATGTTTAAACAAATATGCAATACAAAAGTATATATCACCCCTACTTGGTAATATCTCTCTAATCTAATTAGGTGCCTTGTCCACTCTGAAACTGTCAATTATTCTTAATAATATTGTTTACCTCAAGTTTCAACATTTCACAAACATTGAATCTTATTAAATTTTTTTTGATTTAAAGAATTTTAAACATTCCTGGTTTTGGCAAGAAAGAAAATAGCAGTGTCATGCATTTGCAAGCTGATTAAGTCAGAAGTGTTTAATTACATAACAGAAGTGTTTAATTACATATTTAAAAGTTATAAGTTTTCCATGATGTTTATTTTGTTTAACACAAACTTATCACTTTCAGTTCTCTCTCAAACAGGTTTGGTCCTAGAAGTGCAAAAACTAAGTATGTGATGAAAAACTTTTAACCCTTACAGGTGAAAGCAAAGTATTTGGAGTCCCTAATTACTGTTGTAGGTAATTACCACTGGGATTCATGTTCTAAGGCACTCCTGTGCAGCTATGTCACCCATACTTCTGTTAAATACTCTTGCAATTCTTTGTCTTGAGAGTTTTTGCCTGGACATTATTCCCCTCTCTTTCCATGATGGAGTTGATGTCATTTAGGTTGCTAATTTTTTGTCTTGATTTTTACAATCCAAATGCTCTCACAAATGTTCAATTGGATTAAGATGCAATGATTGATCTGGCAACAAAAACATTTTAATTTTTTTCTAACAACAATTGCTGATTGTTCTAACAGTTATTGCCATTTTGTTGCAATTTTTGTAACAGAGTTTTTGTATTTATTTTTGCTGCTTAAGTTATGGTGTATCTGTCTTTGACCTTTAGTGGCTGATCTAATTTGTTATGTAGAGTACAGTGTCATTACAGTGTCAATACAGTGTCAAATTTCCATTCACTTTTGTTACCTTTTTTTCAATGTTTTGATGGTATTACATTCTTCAAGCTTCTTTCCATTTTTGAGGATATTTACCTGAAGGTAATAATTTTCAATGCAAAAGCCAGTGATAGTTCATAGTATTTGTAGTAGTGAATCAGAGCTGCAATTCATTTTTGCAATGCATTTAAATTGGTATAAAACCAATAGTAGAATGTCTTAAATTGACAGTTTGAGATTTTATTTATCTGTAAGAATAAAATATGGCTGCTGTAAATAAATAATGATGTTTTTTGTTTATATTTTATAGTGTATATTAATTTTTGTAATCTTTCAGATTGATGCAGGAGATGTAAAAAGTATGCATGAAAGATTTGAATTGTTTAAGAAGCTTGCTGATGAAGTGATTCAATTGGAGCAAATTGCTGGCCTTAAACAGCTCTTATTTGCATGGCCTCCATTTGTGGTGTAAGTTTTTAGTTCTAAGATATAACAAGTGCCTAGATCCCATCAAATCCCTGGGCAACAAGAAAGAAGAATGGGCTTATTAAAAATTATTTTATGTTATTAATTTAATTTAAGGATTTTATTACATGATGATATAAAGTTAAGAAGCTAAATATGTTTGCATACTATTTAGTGAGGGGAGGGCACCTCCAACCAGGCACAGCACTGGTTATGACAAAACTAGTTATGATTTATGAAAGAAATGAGAGATTTTTTAATTGTAACTGTTTTAAGATCTGAGCTTCAGGATGATCCTTGGTTAATCTTGATTTGCAAACAGATTTCTTATCAACAATTTGATGATATTTTACCAACAATCAAAAGAGCTTGTTTCTCAAACAAACATTTTGCTGATGTAAGCTCTTTTTTTTTTTGTTAAGCTAGTTATTAAGCAGTAACTTATTTACAAGCTAATGAATAATCTTTTCATACATAATTTTTGTTTAAAATTAAAAAATCTTTAAGGTAAATTATCATGCTTTTTTATGTGTCATATATCATATTACACATTTGTAATTGTAATCAACTAAAAATAAATTTAAACAGTATACCTCATTAACATTAAGTGCTACAAAGTCATTTATGAGAAACTGTGCAGTGTGAAGCAATACCATATTGGATTCAAGGTTATGCTGCTCAGTCACAATCAAATTTGTTATGACTTGATCTTTAAGGACAAAAATACAATCCAGGTAAAATTCTTTGAATACTATTATCCATATGTCGTTTTAATTCTTTCTCTCTTTGGTTTCTAATAAAGTTTAAATAATTTTTGGTATCTAATAAAGTTTTTTTTTATTTGATAGGAAGTTGTTATGGATGGTGAACTTTTCAATTTAATTATGGAGACAAAATCAATTCATCGAATAGCTCATACTACGTTGTTTGAATCAACTGTGTCCACACTTCTTCAAAAAGATGAGCAAACATTGAACAGTGCTTTGGAGGAACTTTCAAAAAATGGTCATCATGCAGAAGCAGCGACTATTCATGCGCAATTCTTTAAACTGAACCCATCGTTCATGAACCTTAACAATGCAATTGACTTTGCAAAAAAATTTCTATTTAAATGAAACTAATTTTAAAGAATTTCATTGGTTTATAAATTATTTAGTTGTTATTTATAAATTGCTCTTTTAATGAAAACAAATTATTATATTTTTATTATATGCTTGGAATATTTTAAAAGCCATTTATTTATTTTTGTTTTTATGAATAATTCCTTTTACAGTTTTGGCATAAAATACAACTTTAAGTCTATATTTTTTACAGAAAAAAAAGATAGTTGGTGTGGGTATAGATTTTACCATAGAAAATAATTGTTACAATGGCATCCCTTTTTTGTTTTTACATGTTTGAATGAAATGAAGAATTTCTACTGGATGTAAAGTTGTTTTCTATTTCGAATTTTTTTCTTTTATTGTTTCACTAAGTTTTTATTATTCAAAACAAAAAAATGTCCGATGAATTTTAGAATTTCTAAACTAAAACCTGAATATAATTTTCAGTTCTTAACTTTTCAGGAATTAAAGATTTTTATGTCAAATCTTTCATCAAAAATAAGTTTTTTCTTTTAGTTCTTTCTGTTTATTTCCTTTCATTTGACTGTTGGTATATTATGACTAACTAACTTGTATGATTGCTGTTTTTAGTTTGTTTAATTCTTTTGGCTTTTAAAATTGTAGTTTTGAATATTTTTGCTGTACAAGGTAAATTTAGGATAATTGGGTTTAGAAATAAATTTTCTGATCTTTCAATACCCTCTCCCATCATTCAATTAAAGTTTTATAAAAATATTAAATTGTTAATGCTGTGAAAAGTTTGATCGAATGAGATTTTTAAAATGAAAAGCAACTTTCATAAAGATGGTTTTGTTCACCCACTTTTATACTGTTTTTTTCCAAAATTCCAGGATTCCATCCTACACACTTTAAATCTTTAGAATTTTTAAAGCGGCTTAAAAATTTCTAAATTTGAACATTTTTAAAAAAAAGAGGAAAGGTTAAAATCTCCATGTGACATTTTTGTGACTGTCAGGTTTCTGCTTTGTGACAACATTGTGATCATGTTGTGGCACTTGTGACTCTTTTTTAACCATTTCAAAGAAAGTAAAAATCTCCAGACCATTTTTTGGTTTTGGATTTCTTTTCTAGAATGAAAGTAACAAAAAGTATTCCAAACTGAAAATGGATGAAATTGTCATGAAATCTAACGTAGAGTATTTTAATGTTGTCAGTTTTTTTTCATGAGTAAATTGTGTTACTTCATCCTTCTTTGATAATTGATTATTCTACAGATATTCAGTCTACAGATAAACATTTTTTTCTCTTTAACAAATTTGTTTAATAATTTTTGTCATTTATACATAATATTACTATTATTATCAATTTTTTCTTTAAGTATTTGTACTTTATATTATTGTACTTAAATTAATATTTTTCTTCTTTTACTCTTCTTATATATATACAGCTTTTATATTTATACAGCTTAAAAGTTAGTGAAAAGTTGTAAGAACCATGATAAATGTTTTCTAATATATCAAAAAATGTCTGATATGATGATTGGCTTATGGAGTCAAAAGAGCAGCAGTGAAGTAACCAAATCTCTTATTGTTATTCACAATAATGTTATTTCAAACAAACAGATCGTTCATACATATTGCAATGATGGGTTGTTAAAGGGGCTCATACGTATGTGATATAAATTCCAATGCTAAAAATATTTTGGTTTTGTTTGCAGCATTATAAGAAATACTGATATTCTTTTAACAAATCTGTTAAAAATGTAAATTGTATTTAACTAATGTAGATTTATGTCATTCATCAAATGATCAACTTGTTTTGAGCTTAGCTGTCAGTTTGATTCAGCACATATGCAGTTGTGGAGACCAGTACATTGAAATGTTTTTTAATCTTAGTGGTGCAACTCCCGTTCTAGCCATGATGGCTGCTGGAACAAATACTGGTTCGTTTTTGATACTATAATTATTTAATGCTTAATTGTATTTAATTTAAAAAACAAAACTTTTTTACGAATTCTCTTGTATTTTTTTTTTTTGTGAGTTTTTTTTACGAAATTTTTTTAAACTAAAACTTTTTTAAGTTGTTTATGCAATAATTTCAATACTTTTCTATGAAGTTTTAACATAAAGTTAGAAAAAGAGCAACATGGCTTTTTATGAATTAAATCATGAACCACTAAATTCTTTTCTTCATTTCATCAAGAAAAATATAAGCTATACTCTTGTGTAAGCAGCCAGGTTAGTTTAGTTATGTTTATAGAATTTTATTTTTTCATTAAACATAAAATTATATAGCTTTCTGCTTGTTAGCTACACAAAAGACTGATAGCCAAATTGAAAACTTACAAATCTGTTGGTCTGATACCTAAGTGGATCAGAGCTTTCCTAGAAAATAGAAAACGAAGAGTCGTTCAAAGTAAGATCATCTCTGACTGGATTGACATTTTCAGTAGTGTATCGCAAGGTTCTGTAATTGCAGCAACTTTTTTTGTTTTTTATTTTAATGACTTTCTAAAGGAACTGCTAAGTGTTACCAAATTATATGCTGATGATACAAATATGTTTTTGGAATTATCTTCAAAACTATGTGCTATTAAATTTCAAGCTGATCTACATAATGTCTATAAATGGACTCAAAATTGGCACCTGCTTTGACTTTTATTTACCGATTACTAAAGTATGCAGTTCCAGTTTAGTCTTCATTTCTCAAATCTGATTGTGAAAATATTGAAAGAATTCAGCATAAAGCTACTAAGCTGGTGGCATCAATCAGAAATCTTTTCTATGAAAGAAGACTTGAAACATTAGACCTAACCACACTTGTGGAAAGGAGACAAAGATGAGATCTTATTCAAATGTATAAGAGTATGCATAATCTTAACAAACAAAGGCAATATATGTATACATAATATTGACAAAGTAGGCTGAGGCAATCTTTTTCCAATCATTAACAAGCACATGATAGGTAACTGCTTTAAATACTAGTTACAAGGGACTAACAAGGCAAAAACACAGAGAAACACTTGTTCGATCAGTTACAGCATTTTCTACTATTACTATTGCTGAACTCATGAAAAGTATTATAAGGAATTATTTAATGATTTAGTTTTTAATGATTTAATTATCTACTGGTTTAATGATTAATCAATTATGATGGCAATGCTTTTCTTGAGTTCCATTTAATATCTTTTAGATAAATCAATAACCGCTTTGAATCAAATGCTGTTACTGCATGAGCAGGCTGCTAAACTCATTTGTCTAATAACTGCTAAAAGTCAAAAATATTTAAAAGAGTTGGGTAAGATTTTTTGCTTTTAACTTCTTTAAATGAAAAAAAAGAGCTAGGGGGTGTGTGGAAAGTTAATTTGCTGTTGCGTTGCAAAGAATTACAATTTTTTACAATTTTCAGAAATTTTTTTGATGTTCAAAATAGTTTTTTCAAGAATGAAATTAAAGATAAAAAGATTTTATAGTATTTAATCAATGTAATCAGCCATCATCTGCAATCACAGCTTCCTGGGGAAAAGCTTTTAGCTCATAGGGATTTTCTTGGCATTGTTCTTTGTGATGAGTTCTATTTTTTGCTGACTCAACAGTGAAATGTTTTTCTGTCTGACAGTTGGTGTTTTTTGGAATGTCTACGAGCCTCTAGATGGTCAGCAACAACAACAACAGTTGGTGTTTGGTGGTTGGTGTTTTTTGGAATGTCTGAGAGCCGATGGTCAAGAAGAAGAAACTTTTAAGTTTATCTAAATTGTGCTCAGAGATATTCTAAGTTCCTTCATTATCTGTGGAAATATCATATCTGCATGCAGCAAAACAACTTCCTCTTCAGATTTGGCTTTCATTTTCAGAAATAGAATAATATCAGGCAATAGAATGATTTTTTTTTTCCATTTTGTTTATGATGAAAAACATTTTGTTTATGATGAAAAACATTTTGTTTATGATGAAAAACATTTAACAAGTTTTTCATTGTAAACAAAAAAAAGTTTTTTTTTTTGCTTATTTCAAAACAATTTTTGTGATGCGAGCTGAATAAGTGATATAGTATCTCAATATTTTTGGGCTCAGATTTTATTTTGGGCTCAGGTTTTAAATGCAAAACTTTTATTTAAAAATAATAATATTCCAATATTATTCTACTATATGCAAGACAAAATTGGTTATCAAATTACATTTTAATTTTTATTAATTAGTATATTATATTATAGTAATCTATATAATTAATGGTTAAATATTTTGGATTTTTAGTGCGTCATGGAGTTATAGAAAAAGTAGTTACACTAAGCAGTGTTTTTCTACCTGAAAGTCCACATAAAAACTGCTGTTTTGATAGGCATGCATTTACAGAAACAGATATTTCTCTTACTAAACAACTTTTAGAAGGGCGGAAGCTAGTGGGGAAAATTTATCTTGATGAAAGCAGCAGTCAAGAAGGTAAAATAAATTATTTTGTTAACTTATTAAAATTAAAAATTCTGGATAATTTATTCAGTGTGATAAAAAAATTCTGCAGCTTTATTGTTCTGTCATCAGGATCAAGCGTAATTAGTGTTAATAAGCATTCCCATTTAAAGTTGAATTTTAAACATCTGTTGTTGCTATTAACAACAGTTACTAATTAATTTTAATACTCTTTGTTCTAACGAGAACTGTAGGTGATGTTTAAGGTGCTACCTTTTGTTTAAGGTGAATTAAGCATACTTATGGTGGATCTGTTTGACACCACCACATCTGTTGATGTTCATATAAATGAGGAACTTATTAAGTTAGGTGTTGCATGGCCTGATTTGAGAAAAAAAGAAAATATTCGTGCTGTAAGTCATGTGAGAATTGTTTGTTTTTTTTGTTTTGTTTTGTTTTTTTAGTTTTTGAAAACAAAGTCCACTGAACTTTTTATTGAGCGACTAACAGATCTTGCTAATAAGTAAACTAATTGCTGCTAGCAAATTAATAATTATAATTTCAGCTTGTTTTCTTCCTATTGTACAAATCTCATTTTTGGGTTTCTTTCATGCTGAGAATGGTTTTTCTTAGGAAACTTTGTTTTACTTCATTTTCTATAAGTGTTTCTTCTGAGGAGTTATTGATATCTGAATGATGGGTTGTAAGCACAAAATGGGTTAAGATCTAGATATATCCACAAGAAATGTATATTTAGAAAGTATTTTTCTAAATCCTTCTAAATTAGCACCATTGTATTGTTGCAGTAAATCTGTTAAACGTATTTAGGCTGAGGTATGGGCAGATTTCAATGTGACTAAAGTAGTTGATGTGAATTGCTTCTGGGCATTCATAGACTCTGATGCTCCCAATAAAATTGATAAAATATCTGATCTCATAGAAGACTATGTAAGTGCTTAAAATTGCTTTAACTTTAATTTAGTGATTTGTTATTTAATCTTTGTGATAAAATATTTATTTATAATTAATAATAATATTTTTTCTCTGTTTTTTTTTTAAATTAAATGTATGTCTTCAAATGTAACTAAAAATTGGTTCAGTTCAATGTAATACTTTTAAAAACCTAAAAAATGCAGGTATTTCCTTTGTTTAAAAAGTTCATTTTGAGAATAATCATGTTGTTTAAAAAGTTCATTTTGAGAATAATCATGTTGTTTTTTCATGAAAAACTTTTTTCTACTTTAAAGTCTTAGAAAAAGTATAAAATTCTAAAATTCATAGTTTGGATGAACATAAAAGTTCTATTACATTATGTTTTATTATATTTTTAAAATATATTTCTCTTAACCAAAAAGAACGCTAAATGCTGAATACTTCTGAGTTTCAATCAAAAATAATATACTTGTATTGAAAATTTAGAGAACAAGAAATTGTTTAAATTATGGTATTTGTTTTTAGTTTAAGTGCAGTAAAAGGTCCGCTCTAGCATGTAATAATCCTATTGCTTATTCATCCTATTGTTTAATCATCCTGTTGTTTAGATTTATGCATCAAATATTTGTTCTATTGACAATCTTATTAGTGGTGTGAAAGTGAGTGTTCCGTTACCTACATCTTCTAAAAAATGTAAGTGGTTACGTGGCTGTGTGATGGAAAAAGATGCTGAATGCTGCTTAGTTTTGCTTGTTGATTATGGTCATGTGGTTAAGATTTATGCTGATCAACTTTTTCCTTTGCCAGGCTTTATTACTGAAATCCCTTATCAAGTATGTTCAATATATGTAATTCTATTTTAAACAGATTTCTAGGTGTGCAACACTATCTCAGATTTTGATAAAATTTTGAATGATTGTACAAATTATCAAAATTTTACCTTTGACTATTTGTGCAATCTTTTAACTTTTAAAATATTGACTTTTCAATGCAATTCTAGAATCAAAAATTATTTGCAAACTCTGGAGTTCTATAATTTTCAGAGAAGTAAAAATGTCCTAAAAATGTTTCTAGTCATTTAAAAAATTAATTTGTATTTTGAGGTGTTCATAAAACATCATTAAACTATTTCTGAAGATTGATTTTTGTCTACTTTTTGAAGTTTTTTAGCTGCATATTCATAGGGTTTTATCATTCTTCTTCACTGCATTGCTTTAGTTTGGTTTTTCATAACATACCTCATTAGCACAAAATAGTATGTTTGAACTTTTATTGATTGATCATTTTTTAGTAATGCCATTCTCTTTCATTCTTCAACCTCCTTTTAACAAGATTAAAAGCAGAGAAAGCATTCTCCTTCATTCTTCAACCTCCTTTCAACAAGATTAAAAGCATAGAAACCATTGATGAAGAAGTATATTAAAAATTTTTTTTTTTAAAAAATGACATCATACATTGAATTGGTTTGGAAAACAAGGAGCTTTATCTGTTTCTAAATTTCTCAAGGACTTTTTCTCTTCATTTCCAATTAAAAGCTCATTCCATTAACTAGTGAAAGTAATGAATTGTGTTTTTGTTTGTTTGAATGGATTTCCTGACTTCATCTTTGAGGGTAATGTTGCAAACATCATAAACTGATATTATCAGTTTGTGTGCTTCAACTGAAAAACTTTTTTTGCAGTAATCTCACAATAATTTAAATGTATGAGAGCGAAAGCTTGATAGATTAACTTTTCTATTGCCATACTTGTTTACTTGCAAGACTCGCAAGACTTGTTTTTCTTTTAGTTTTTCTCATCTTCTTAATTTAGTAATCTCATCTTCTTAATTTGAACAGCTTCTGCAGCTTGTTCACTAAACAGGCCTAGCCCTGTTTTTTTTTTCATCTTGAGGTTTATAATAAAATACTATAAATACAGTGTGAAAGAAATAGAGAAACTGATGTAAATTGCTTTGAACTTCAAAAATTTTTTTTAAAATCCAAATTGTTTCCAAAGTTGATACAGTTTCACAAAAAAAAATGCTTTAATAAAACTGGTAATAATTTAATACCATTAAACAAAAAAAAAAACAGATACTACTTTGAGTTGTGCCAAGAAAATGACTTAATTAGGATGAAAGTGCTATGCACTTAGACTTCAAAAATTCAATTTCTTGACTGTCAGAAAAGAAATGTATTACTTTAGCTCATACTTCCATAGTTTTAATCAAAAAGGTTTAAACCAAAAAGTATTGCATATGTTTCTGTATTGATGACAGATTTAACTTTTGGAAAAACTTCATTGATAACACAAAACTATGATGGGTCACAGAATAGGTGAGCAGGCAGCAAAATATTTGTCTAAATTAAAAATTGTTCAATGCGTTGTGGTGGAACTATTAAAATGAAAAAAAAAAAAAAGAAGTCAACTTAATGTTTAGCTTTTTCTTTCCTCTTTGACATTACACTTTTCTGTGCTTTTCTGGTGTTATTTTCACCTGATATTTGTTAACTTTCATTTCTAAGAGTCTGTCTCAATATGCTACTTGTTTTAGAAGTGAACAGCCAAGAAAATGTTAAGTTGAGTGCTTTTAGACCACTACTTTCCTTATAAGCATCTTTGCAATTATTACAATACAAATCACTTCATGATCTTCACATTGTTCTGTGTTCAATGTTTTTCTGCAATCTGTGCAATGTTTCTTCTGCTATTGTACTAAGTGCTATAAGTGATTATATACAAAATAAAAGGAAAACTATGCCAGCCAGTTAGGACAATATTCTGGTTTGATAAAAACAGTCAAGCGAATTTAAAACTCAAAACTTACTTTGTACTTTTCATATATTGCAAAATAATGTAATTGAAGTTTTTGTTTAATAAAGCTTTTTATAGTGTATTCAATAAGTTGAATTTGAAATAAGTAAAAAAAAAAAAAGCTTGACTTTGTAAACTAACATTCTGGTTTTATCAAAACAGTCATGAGAATTTGATCAGGTGCTTCTTCAGATTAAATTCTTCAAAGCAACAAGCATCATTTGGATTTGGTGTATTTAACTTGATAACAAGATTTACTTTCTTTTTTTTCAATTCTCAATCCTTTCTAAAGTATATATTTACTGAAACCATGTTGTAAAAAGAATTTTTTTTTTTTTAATTATTTGCAAACTACTTATCTTCAGTGTAATCTAACTTTAACAAAATAGTTTAAAAGTTATGTTGTATATTTGTACTGATTCTGTTTAAAGAAATAGATTTTACATAATGTCAGTAATATGTAGATTTCACCTAGGAAAAAGTTCAGTCAAATTGTTCCAATAAAAAAACTGTTTTTTCTCAATATATAAATCCATAAGATTTTTAAACCATCTATCTTATCAATTAATTGTATCTATTGCAATCACCTTTTGATTAAGACAAGGACAATACAACTAAATTTGTAGGATATGAAATTTCTTTAAACTAAAGAACAAAATTTCTTTCCAAAAAATCTTAAAAATAGAAATAACTAATGATTTTTTTTGTTTTTTCAGGTAAATGATTTTGTTTTTTATTTTAAATGTTTTTTAATTTTACCTATTTTATTAAATTTTTAGTTGCTTTTGTATGTCATGTAACAACAGTTAAAAAGTAGCAATTCTTGTTTAAATAAATTTTATACAATTAATAGAAAAAATTTTAATCTTCAGAAAAAGTGTATTCTTAATTTTTCAAACCGTGATGTTTTTGAAAACTGACCACAGGGAGATTTGTTGCTTCTGAACTTTTTACTGAATTATACCTTCTTACCTAGATTTTGTACCTAGATTTTGTACCTAGATTTTGTACCTAGATTTTCAAAAACATAATCTATGCTGAATAATAACTCACCCAATTAAGTGTTTTACCTCTGAAATATTCATGTTTGTGTATTGGACCTTTAAAAATCCTTTTTTTCCGCTTTGCTGATAAATTTTTCTTCTTAGGTTATAATTACAGACCTCAATATTGAAATATAAATATTAGAATAAAGATTTTTTTTCATAAAACAATTTTCAGCCTTAGGATTGTGTTTTCCTTAGAGGAAAGTCAAAAATTTTAAAAAGTTATACTTTAGATACAATAAAATAAAAACAATGAGCAAAGTGTTGTGACATATATCGTGAAGATGTTGCTGGAATGGTGAATGTGTTGTGACATACATTTGTACAGATGTTGTTATTTGTACAGATGGGATGGTGAATATGGGACCTATGGGATTAGAAATTTTAGATAATTAATGAGAAACATTTGCTATTGATTCATGCATTAAGTTAGTTCAAGATAATTTTGCTTGTTAATTGTGGTTATCTTACTTATTTTATTTATACTTTTTAGGCAAATCTTTGTCTTTTAAAAGGGATTCAGGTACCTCCAAAGTACCCGATTGTTCTTCAACATGCAGCAGGTTAATATCAGTTTGTTTTTTGTTTTTTTTTAAACCTACAAAGTTTGCTCAAAGTTGTAAAGTTAAAAATCTTCTATTCAGAAATTCTTTGTAATATCTCTACCAAATTTCGTCTTCAAGTTCATGCAGCTGGTGGGACAGAAGCACTTATTAAGGTCTTTATTTTTTATTGTTTTATTGGTCATTGATCAATTTGTTCAATTGTTCTAAGTTTTTTGGATGTGAATTGATGAAAGCATTGCTTGCTACATAATTTTAACCTTTAAATCAGAGCTAAGTAGCTCAATTCCCAATTATAAAAGTTCAGTCTGAATGTATAAAGTTCAAGCTGTGGGTATAAAAAAACAAAGACAGATGAATTTACAATTTGTTTTGTTTTAGTTATAGATTGAAATTTTGAAAAATGTTTCCATTATTTTGCACACCATGTACCCGTTGAAAATGAAAAGATCCCTTAAAGTCCTAGACAGGGGAGGGGAAATATTAATCTCTCTCCTTCCCCACCTAAATGTAGTTCTAATGAGGATTAGCTCCTCTCTCTCTCTCCCCCCACCCCTTTTTCCTGTCCTACATTCACACCAGAACAGAAAGGAAATATTTTGAGCAAATCCTTAATTTAAACCTTGGAATAGGAAAAAGAGTATAATATTCAGCTAGGAAAGGAGGTTAAATTTATTTTAAAAAAAAACTCAAATTTATCAAGGAATGCTTTTTGAAAGCTGATAGAATCTCTAAGCTCAATAGAGAGCAAAATAAAGTTTACAATTGACAGATTATGCAGAAAGTTTTCACTATTCCACTGTACTGGTAAATATACTTTCAAGACCCACCCTCATTCTTTTCCTTTGTTTGATAGGAAAAGTTTGTACAACCCTCCTATTTCAAAAACCTTCCTTAGCTTCCTATATAATTGAAAAATCCTTCCTCCCCCCTTGCATTGATACTTCTTTGCATATCTTACTACTGTATGTAGCAAAAAAATGAATGCGCGTCTTTAATCTCCTTAGGAGAATAAGCAGAATATTTAAATTGTAGCTGATTGAAAACACAGTTAATTAGTGACTATTTTAGTTCAAAAGCTGAAGATAAAGTTATGTGATAATAAGTTATGTGCGTCAGACAAAAAGCAATTTGACTTTTCCTTCATGTTAAAGAACATTTGTCATCAACATTTTAGTCAGACTCTCTCCCAAGATTGACTAAGTATATATACATGCAACCTCCCCCCTCCCCTCATCCTTTTATCCCTTGTTTTACCAGAGATTTTAAGAAAAAAGTTGCATGCAGCACATTTTTAATAACTCTATCAGTTTTATCAATAAAATAATAAAATAAAATAATAATAAAATCATTTTATCTACTTAAAAAAACTTCACTCCCTCACCTCTCCTCCATTTCTAAATTCAAACTAGCATACCTCCCCCTTCTAGACTCCCTCCTCCTTCATTAAATGTTAGGGATAGTTTATTCTCATTAAAATACTTTTGATTAGATCTCTACCAATGGTTTTGGAAAGGGAAAAACACTTTCTATGTACATCCACTAACAAGTATATAAACTTACAGCTCATAATTAAATTAAATGCAATATAGAAAATTAACCACTAGATGTTAAAACAGATTTAAGTGATCAAAATTCATTAGTTAAAGTCTTATAGTCTTATAGATTCAAAGTAGATTCTATTACAGGTAACTAAGATTCAAAATGTATAAGTAATTTGTATGAACTCAAAGAACAAATTTTACTCCCTGACCTCCTCACAACATACTTTAAAATTTAAGCTTACCACATTTTATTTAATAAAATAGAATGAAATAAAAGATGAGTATAATTTCAAAGACATCAAAACAAATACTACCCTTAAAAAATGCCACATTTCTTACTATTAGACAAAAGGTAACTCAAGTGAAACACAATAAGACTTATATACTTGTACCATATGCTTTGACAGGAATAATGTAAACATCGATTAATCTAATAAAAGACAAAAACAAACAACAAAAGCAACTGAAACAACTTAAAAACTGAGTTGTTGTATGTTGCTGCAGAACAACAGAGGTTATAAAGATTTTAAAAAGTTGAATGAAATAAAATAACCTCACTTACCCTGCAAATAAACCCTTGTAACTTTAATACCACATGTTGACATTTTATAACTAAAAAATAAAAATCACAATTATAGTCGAAATCCAAAGTATCACAAAAAAGAAAAAAATAAATAGCTTAACAAATTAAATTTACCAAGTTGGCTTGCAAAGCTCACTAGCTAAAAACAAATAAGATAAAAAAACTTCTTTAATTGCTAAAAACTTATAGGTTGTATTGAACTAAATGCTTTCTCCATAGAAACCCATAACAAAACAACTTCCTAATTCAAAATAAATATAAATAATAATGATAATAGGCTGATAATCAACTAAATAAAAACTAAGTAAGTTCTTGTAAAACTAATTTACAGCTAACACAACATCAGCAATATAAAAAAAACTTAGCGATAGAATCTTTAGTGTCAGCTAAAAATAAAAAGAAGTTTTAAAATAAAGTTTCATTTCTATTTTGCTAAAATGTTTAAGAAAATAGCACATGTCAATGGTAGGCAATTTCTTTTTTTCTGTCTGAAAATAACAACTAAATGGAATAGCAACTATTTAGAAGCATTCTCAAAAAAATAAAAAAAGATAATGGAGAGTTTGGGTCCGATAAAGTAGCAGAAAAGATCAAGCACAAAAATGCCTTCATTGATTTTTATAGATGAGCAGCAGAGCAGAACAGATTTTTTTAGATAACAGATGAGCTTAGCGCTTGCAACAATTAACTGTCTTTTACTTCAACAATTATTTAACTAACAAAAACGTCCCTGTCTTCCCTCACTTTGCATGCTTTGTAAGTACACAAAGAAACATTTTTCTTCTCTTGTAACTTTTTGTGACATGTTGACACATGAGCAGAAAAGGAGAGAGCTGATTGGTTGTAAAGTATGTATCAACAAACACTTGGTGTTGATCAATCCAAAAAGCTTAAAATTTCCTAAAAATATTTTAAAAATTCACTCCAATTTTGTCAGTCAGTTTAAAAAAAGCTTTCACTGGCCACTTGATGTCCTGTGCTAAAAACAAAGTTGAGGGGAAGGCATGAAACCACAGGGACTGACATATTAGTGTAACTATTATAATGGATTTTTTTTTTTGGAATTGTGAATTAAAGATAAAATGTAGATATTTTCAGGAATAAACTTATGTAAAATTAAGAAGCTTAAAAAATCAATTGCATTTATTTGTATTAATGTCATATAGAATGGTCATTATTTTTTATTTTTAGTTGTGTCATCTGCCTGACAAAAATATTTTGATAAAAGCAGCAGCTGGTCTTACTAATCTTTCTCACAATTTTAGTATTCGAAAAGAAATAGGTGTATTGGGTGGAACTCAATATATTCTTGGTAAATTTTTGTTGAAAATTTTATATTTGGATTTTTAGAAATTTAAAATAAACCATGTATACAAAAGTAGCTATATATTTTTTTAAATATTTTGATTTTTTTTCTTGTTTTTTACTCGTCTTAAAATATTTCTTGAATTCTTTTGCTTTTACAAAGTTAGAAAGAGAAATGCAAGTGATTTCTTTTTTCAGAGATGTGTCATGAAAATATGAACAACGATGAACTATTAACAAATCTACTTACTTGTCTCCTCAACCTAATTACCAAATGTTTTTCAAATCGAAAAATTATTGCAGATGCAAATGGTCTACTGTGGTTGATCAAAATTTATCAGTCAAGTTTTACAAGTTTAAACAATAAGAACCTCCTCTTGACAGTCATGAAAAATCTTATTCAATATGGATGGTAAGAGTTTTAAAAATAAGCAACTAAAAAATTAAACTTAAGCATTCTTTCTCATTATTGCATTTTTAGGAGGTTGATTGACCCTATGAATGTTCCAGATGTTCGTAGTATAATTGAGGGAAATGTAGGCAGGTTAAAGGTATGTAGAATAAAATCATCATTAGATGCTCCTAAAAATATATCTATTTAAAAAAAATACAGATATTAATTTTCAGGGTTGCTTTGGTCTTCAAAAAATTTGCAATGACGAAGTATTAAATGCAGTAAGAGAAAGAAAAAGCAAACGAGTGTGAGAATTTTAATTTTTTTTACAAGGGGGTTGCAGAATGGTTGGTTGCCAAATGGATGGTAGATTTGAGAGCTTTTTGTGAAGGGTTTTTAACTTTTTTAATTTTTTATAACAGTAAATTTCTTTTTTTTTAGTTTGCACAAGGGTGAAGCTAGTTCAGACCCAACATTTAAGTCATTGACAATAAAGGATATGATGAATAGATTTGTTGAGAGATCTGATTCTGGTTATAAGACAGAGACTGATGGTGAAGACATTTATCTAGTTCCTATGGTAATCATTTCAACCTTTAAAATTTCATGAATTTCAAAACTGTTTTTTTGGTTTTAAAATAAAATTTTTTAGTTCATTCACATGTTATGGTAATCAGTTTTTCATCATTTTTGACCACCCCCTCCCCTTATAATCATGTGTAATCATTTGGTAGACCCAAATATGCATCATCAATTATTTATCCCCCAATCCCCTGTTATGATACAAAGAATGATTGGAAAACTTCTATTCTTCAGTAAACTTTAATTATTTTGTCAAAGTAACCCAGAAAACTCAACACTTTTCAGTTGTTTTCATTACAGTTAGATTTTTGAACTTTGTAAACACATTTGACAAAGATGAATAGCTAGAAAAATAGGGGAAACTCACAAATAAAGTACAAAAAGATGACTGATCGACAGTATTTGTATCTTGCATATTCTTGTAATTAAAAAATCCAGGTTTCAAAAAGATAGAAATGCCAAAAATAACCCTTTAAACTTTTTGACATGTTTATGGCATCATATCTACTAATTCCCCCATAATCAGGCATAAGCATTAGTAGTGATGCTTCTCCCCCCTCCTTGATTACATAATATGTAAACAATCCCTAACACAACCAAATAGTCAGTTGTATTAAACTCATTAATGAAGCTTGAATTAACTAAGAACTTTTATTTTTGCTTTTCTGGATAAAACTGAAAAAGAACCCAAATGCATATTAAAAAGAGATTAAAAAAAAAACAGAGATAAGAGTTGAATGTTACTCATTTTTTAATAATATGTTTTGCAAAACAAAATTGCTGACATCCTTGATTGCAATTATAATTCGTTGCTGACATCTTTCATCATAGATTTCTCACAGCAGCATCAGTCATAAATTCTTTAATCTGAGAATTAAGTGTTTATTTTTTATTCTAAAGTTAACAGAAAAAGAAGTCGTGCTGACTGATAAATCACTAGACTCAAAAAGCATCAAAGACAGTGTAAGTATTTTAAATAAAGAATGTTACTTAGCTGGTTATAAATTTATGGCTGATAAAAATATTACTTTTGTTTTATATTTATAGAATGGCACCTCTGAGCTCTCAGAATATTGTTTCCAACAAATTCTTAATGTCAAAGAAGATAGCAAAAATGCTTTTTTGTGGGTTTATTTCTCTTTTAAAATATTTGGTATATTCTGGATGATTTAAATTTTAATTCAACCATTTTGTGTAATTGATGAACTATAAAGAATTAGCTAGTAAACTATGAACCCAGTGCTTCAACAAAACTGAGTTTAGTTTGTGTGATAATTGGAGCAACTAGTTAAAAATCTAGATCTCTCAACTAGAAAATATCTTAAATGCTAACTATCTTAAATGCTCAACTAAAAAATATCTTAAATGCATTTATTATAGATTTATCTTCTTTTACATATTTAGTTATCATAGTTTTAAATGTTTCGAAGGGTTTACCACAGCTGTGTATTATGACACTATGACAAAGCATTATGTGTAATATGATATGCAAGTTTGTTCTTTTAGCTTTTCACCTGATGTCCAAAACATAAAGACAAGTTCAATTAGCAAGTAATTTGTTGATAAGTTTTGTTTTTTTTTACACCAAAAAAGGTGCCATCATTTTAAAATATTTATTTTTTTTATTTTTTGTAACTCCTATTCTTGTTAAAGTTTTCATAAGTTGTTAACTCACTTTTTCTGCCACAGTACAATTTGTGCTTTACTAAATTCAAGCGAGGGAGGTGTAATTTATGTGGGAGTAGATGTTGCAGCACGTATTATTGGTATTAACATCACAAGAAGGGAGGTACCTAAATTGATTGTTTAAATTTTGTTTCTGCTTTTATTTTTTGTTTAAAAAAAACTTCGATAGAATTTTGATGTATAAACAACCAAAAAGTTTTTATCAAATCATTTTGTTTAAAAAGCTCATCAATAAAGAAGTTCTATAAAACAAGAGCTAGGTAATGAATTTTAAATCATGAGAAGTTTTCTTGTAATCATTTACATCTTTTAGGATATATCAGGTCAATAATCTTATATTAATTATCTTTTTCATTCCTATTTTGTTATATATTTTTTGAAAAAATCAAACTTTTTTTTTTCTTTTTTTTTTTCTCTTTATAGAGAGATAACATCCGTCTTGGAATAGATGAATTGTGCGAAAGACATACTCCAAAAATTAGGCATGATAAATATGAAGTGAGTATCAGCACATATATCCTAGTATATATTAAATAATATATCATATACATATATTTCAAAATATATATTCACAACAAAATAGTTAGAATGTAGTTTGAGCAAATTCTTATTGTTAGTTTTTGCCTAAATCAAGTTTTATCAGCACATTTCCAATGATTATTGCAGTTGAAGTAGCTGTATGCAGCATGATCCTAAAACCCATGAAAATGAAATAATGTGACAGAAAGAAATAAGAATATTATTGCTGTTATCCATTTTGATCAAAGTGATGCTAAGTTTAAGGAGTAACTGCATTTTTATATTTTGTTAGAAGCTATTGGAGATCATCTACCAAATCACCAAATTCTCAATTTTAAGTGGTAGGGTGCCCTATTTGGAATATTTTGCAAACTGGCTTCTTCATGCACAGGAGGCTAAGAAAATGCATTTATCCAGAACAGCTTTTTTGAAAACAGAACTACAGAAGGTTGTTTGAGGATCATTCAGCTGAGGTAATGAAATTATAGACTTCTCTTAATGCCAGCCTCCTGTTTTCCATGAGCCTAGGTTAACAGTAAATGGAGTATATTTATTGATGCTTTTACATACCAACAAAAAACATGCCTTGATGACAGAGAAGGAAAGAAAATTTGTTAAAAAGTGGTACCTTATGTTGCTGTTTTATAAATTTCTTGGTTTCTCAGTACATTAGTTATAATAATAGGAGTTTTGAAGTTGCTGAAAATGTGGAAGAATATCATGAAATGCTAGGTTCTTAACAACTCTCTTCTTAAACATACTTGGTACTTGGTAGAAGATGTTACTTAATCACTTGCTGACACAAATGTAGAACTGATGAAATGTCCCTATCTTGCTTTGATGTAAAGAGGTGACATAATCATTGACAAGAACACTCTGTTGCAGAAGTTAGTTTGGATAAATGGCTGGTAGCTGATTTTTATCCTAAATTTCGGCCAGGAAGATATTTTGTCGTGGGTTTCTGATAATATATTTGTGAATCTTCAATTCAGTTTCAAGTTTTACAAGAATTTTGTCCTAATATTGAATCTTTCAAAAATTTGCAGAAAATTTATCTACTTCAAGACAAGAAAGTCAGAGACAGCACATAATGGTGGCTAACAAATAATAGGAAGTTCATAAACAAGAGAATGTTGAAGAAAGGTTTAAATTGTTTGTGACTTCCCATGTGCTTAGAGACCTCAAACTTGTTGGCTATTTTCTATTGGTTATATATATATATATATATATATATATATATATATATATATATATATATATATATATATATATATATATATATATACACACACAGTTATGTGAATAAGTTTTAGCCCACTAATTAAAACTCATGTTTTTTAAACATATTTTGAATAATAGCTTCTGATTATTTTTTATATAAAATAATGTCTAACTTCAGACAATACTAAACCCTATTTTAACAAACAAAAGCAATATTTATCAAAATTTTACATAGATTTTAGTATTTAGATATCTAACGTGTTTATTTTTATTGTATGCTGGTCTGAACCCAATTCGTATCAGCTTGTTTGTTTATAGTTTGCTCTTGTATTTTTGTTTATTTACTGCTGCGAAGGCTTCATATTAGATGATAATACAGTTTACAAAGATATTTCATAGATACTTTGTGTTTAATATTATTTTTTGTTTTTCTAATAGCAAAACTTATTCTAATTTAAGTTTTTTTTTATTATTATTATTATGTTTATTGTTATTTAAGTAATAAAATGGGCAAAATTCCACTACTGGAACGTAAAAAAAATTATCATGCTCATGAAGAAGGTTATTCTCAACGACAAATTGTCCAAAAAACAAAATATTCAAGGACAGCCATTAGATAAATTATAAAAAAGTTTAATAACACGGGATATCTTGAGGATAAAACTCGAAGTCGAAGACCTCCAAAGCTTACAAAACATGACATAAAGTATTTTTAAAATGTGTCTCTGCGAAATCGGAAAAAAACCTCCAGTGAACTAGCTCAAGGCATTCAGGCTGCGACTGGAACAAATGTTTCCTCATCTTGCGTTCGACGACATTTGCTAAAAGCTGGGTTAAGACTCTTAACTTAAGAGGGTGTTTTGCACTTTGAAAGCCTTTACAGCGTCATGGCAATAAAGGAAAAGACTTAAATATGCAAAACAGCATAATAATTGGATGCAAGAAATGTTAAACCGTGTACTATACACATTAATCAAAATTTGAATTGTTCGGTAGCAGAAGACGACAGTATGTAAGAAGAAGGGTTGGAGAGGCCTATCGCCCTGATTGTCTACATCCAACAATCAAGCAGGGGGGAGGTTCTATTTTAGTTTGGGGTTGTATTTCATCTTCTGGAGTAGGTGATTTAATCAGAATTGATGGCAAACTGACAGGAGAACAGTATAAAGAAATTTTAAGACATCATTCAATACCATCTGGAATGAGACTAATTGGTAATAATTTCATTCTAAAGCAAAATAATGATCCCAAACATTGTTCCCGAGTGGCCAAAAAATACTTACAGGACATTTGTGAGGAGGGAGTTTTTGAAGTAATGAACTGGCCTCCTCAAAGTCCAGATTTGAACATTATTGAACATGTTTGGGATTACTTGGATAAAAAAAAAGGCTAAATATAACCCCAAAAATGTCGAAGAATGTTTTTGAATATTAAAAAGAGAGTGGGTCAATATTCCACAAAATTTCATTACAAATTTATATGAATCAATTTCCAGGAGATTCGCTTCTGTGATCAATCCAAAAGGCGGACATACGAAGTATTTATTGTTTTTTCTTTTTGTATCATGTTTTATTAAATTATTTCTAGATATTTTTGTTTGTAATATGTCTATAAACCTGATTTTTATTTTACTTCATAAGTCCTTCATATTTTTACGATAAAATCAAAAATACTAATAAAATTATGGTGGGCTAAAACTTATTCACAGTACAGTATATACACACACTTGCAGTGAGTTCAAATATTAGTGGCCCTTTTTTGCATAATTATTTTATCTTTCCTGTCATACAAGAACTATAAAAGATTACTGACGTGTTAGTATCATTGTGTAGTCTGTTATCACTAGTACATATACTTCAAGTTTCAACTTTTTAATTACTTTTTACATTTTTGTTAAAAACCCAAGTTGCACATTAAACTCTACACTTATAATAGATTACTGACGTGTTAGTATCATTGTGAAGTCTGTTATCACTAGTACATATACTTCAAGTTTCAACTTTTTAATTACTTTTGTTCTTATATTATTGACAAAACAGTAAAAGATTGTATAATTGATTGTTTATATAATTGTTTACATAGAAGTTTAGTAAAGAACTAACATTTTGTCAATATTTTTTTCAGATCCATTTTATACCTGTGATGAAAAATAGTTCTATTCAAGGGTATTTTTTTTTTTTTTTTTCTGGGCTGAACTACTTTTTAAATCACTTTTTACATTTTTGTTAAAAACCCAAGTTGCACATTAAACTCTACACTTATAAGAAGAAATGTTTGTCATTAGGAATACTCAGCATGAAGAAAGATTTATTGTAGAAGTACGCATTGGAAAAAATATTGATGGGACACTCTATCAAACCCCAACTAAAAAGTGAGAAACTCTTCCATCACTGTGTAAACATTTCAAACCGAGTGTATGAAATCTAGAAGTAAAATGTAATCTTTTGAATAATTTTCGCTCTCAGATGTTAAACAGCTGTCGAATATTATACTGGTTATTTTGCAAGCCTGTTTTTTGTTATTATATCTTCTTTATGCTATTGTCAAAACTTATAAGATCTTTTTAAGGATGCTATTTCGACAGGGAGCAAAAAATATTGAGGTAATCTACATTTTTTATATGCTATTTATTTTTCCTCTGTCTGGTCTACGCACATACACGCGCGCGCGCACACACACACACACACACACACACACACTAAAATTTTTCTAAAGTTTTTCCAATTTTTAAAGCATAACTTTTTACAAACTTACAGCTGAAATTTAAAAAAGATGCTCTTTACATTAGTTCAACTCATAACAAAAACCAGAAAAGCTAAATTGTAACGGTTTAAACTTGGTTTTTTTTTTAAAAGGCTTCAGTGCCAAATGTTTAGAAAGAGTATCATATCCTAAATGAAATAATGTTTTTATTAACATAAGGATAATTAAAGGCCAAATTATTTGTGTAATTTAGCAATTCAATTAAATATATTTGAAAATATTAAATATTAAATATATTTCAAAAGCAGTGAAGTGTAACTATCAAAATATTTGTGAAACTTTTTTTGGTGAAATTTCAAAAGATGGAAAAAATGTCTTACAGAAAGATGGAAAAAATGTCTTACAGAAAGATGGAAAAAAAGATCTCTGAACTTTTCAATGTTTCAAAACCAGGAATAAGTTCTTCTATTAAGAGATTTCGTCAGCGCAAAACCTAAAGTTACCACCGAAAAGGATGATGGGTTGTTGGTAAGGTATTAAATGATCCTCGAAAGACTGCTGTCGAACTTAATACAATTATGGAACAGTT
Organism: Hydra viridissima; assembly: GCF_058129835.1. Taxonomy (NCBI): domain Eukaryota; kingdom Metazoa; phylum Cnidaria; class Hydrozoa; order Anthoathecata; family Hydridae; genus Hydra; species Hydra viridissima. The sequence continues at coordinate 8,206,764 of NW_028324304.1, read as the reverse complement.
TCACGGCAGAAGCTGTAGCTCCAATACAACTATACGTCGACTACGTCAGAATAATCTGTATGGCCGCCGTCCAATTACGAAACCGCTGGTATCTACAAAAAATTCAAAAGCCAGACCAGACCAGAGTGTTTATTTAGACATCATGAAAAGTATTATGCTGCCACATGAAAATCATAAAACGACTCGTAATTGGATTTTTTAACAGGATAATGATCCAAAGCATTGTGCCTGATCTGTTAAGGATCACTTTAAGTTACAAAAAATCGCAATTCTTGGATGGCGTTCACAGAGCCCAGATCTCAATTCTATTCAACATCTTTGGAGTATTTCGATCGGTAATTAGTTGGTAGAAAACCATCAAAGACCAATTATTTGCTTTAATTAAAGAGTGTTAGTATAGCATTCCTCAGGATGTTCACATTAATTTAGTTGATTCGATGTGTCATCGTTGTGATGTTGGTTTAAAATACTGTCTTATTGAAACTATTTTTTTGAAAAATTTTTAATTTGATTTTTTATATAAAAAATCATCAAAATGTAATTTTTTTATTGAAATTCAGTAGTTTCTAAACATTAGCACAGAATCCTTTTCAAAAAAAGAAAAAAATTTTAACCGTTATAATTTATAACTTTTGTGGTATCTATTGTGAATTGAATTAATGTAAATAACGTTTTTAAAAATTTTAGCTAATTTGAAAAAGTGATTCTTTAAACTGGAAAAAATTTGGTGTTATACTATGTATGTATGTATGTATGTATGTATGTATGTATGTATGTATGTATGTATGTATGTATGTATGTATGTATGTATGTATGTATGTATGTATGTATGTATGTATGTATGTATGTATGTATGTATGTAATGTATGTATGTATGTATGTATGTATGTATGTATGTATGTATGTATGTAATGTATGTATGTATGTATGTATGTATGTATGTATGTATGTATGTAATGTATGTATGTATGTATGTATGTATGTATGTAATGTATGTATGTATGTATGTATGTATGTATGTAATGTATGTATGTATGTATGTATGTATGTATGTATGTATGTATGTATGTATGTAATGTATGTATGTATGTATGTATGAATGTATGTATGTAATGTATGTATGTATGTATGTATGTATGTATGTATGTATGTATGTATGTATGTATGTATGTATGTATGTATGTATGTATGTATGTATGTATGTATGTATGTATGTAATGTATGTATGTATGTATGTATGTATGTATGTATGTATGTAATGTATGTATGTATGTATGTATGTATGTAATGTATGTATGTATGTATGTATGTATGTATGTAATGTATGTATGTATGTATGTATGTATGTATGTATGTAATGTATGTATGTATGTATGTATGTATGTAATGTATGTATGTATGTATGTATGTATGTATGTATGTATGTATGTATGTATGTATGTATGTATGTATGTATGTATGTATGTATGTATGTATGTATGTATGTATGTATGTATGTATGTATGTATGTAATGTATGTATGTATGTATGTATGTATGTATGTATGTAATGTATGTATGTATGTATGTATGTATGTATGTATGTATGTATGTATGTAATGTATGTATGTATGTATGTATGTATGTATGTATGTATGTATGTATGTATGTATGTATGTATGTATGTATGTATGTATGTATGTATGTATGTATGTATGTATGTAATGTATGTATGTATGTATGTATGTATGTATGTAATGTATGTATGTATGTATGTATGTATGTATGTATGTATGTATGTATGTATGTAATGTATGTATGTATGTATGTATGTATGTATGTATGTATGTATGTAATGTATGTATGTATGTATGTATGTATGTATGTATGTATGTAATGTATGTATGTATGTATGTATGTATGTATGTATGTATGTAATGTATGTATGTATGTATGTATGTATGTATGTAATGTATGTATGTATGTATGTATGTATGTATGTATGTATGTATGTATGTATGTATGTATGTATGTATGTATGTATGTATGTATGTATGTATGTATGTATGTATGTATGTATGTAATGTATGTATGTATGTATGTATGTATGTATGTATGTATGTAATGTATGTATGTATGTATGTATGTATGTATGTATGTATGTATGTATGTATGTATGTATGTATGTATGTATGTATGTATGTATGTAATGTATGTATGTATGTATGTATGTATGTATGTATGTATGTATGTATGTATGTATGTATGTATGTAATGTATGTATGTATGTATGTATGTATGTATGTATGTATGTATGTATGTATGTATGTATGTATGTATGTAATGTATGTATGTATGTATGTATGTATGTAATGTATGTATGTATGTATGTATGTAATGTATGTATGTATGTATGTATGTATGTATGTATGTATGTATGTATGTATGTATGTATGTATGTATGTATGTATGTATGTATGTATGTATGTATGTATGTAATGTATGTATGTATGTATGTATGTATGTATGTATGTAATGTATGTATGTATGTATGTATGTATGTATGTATGTATGTATGTATGTATGTATGTATGTATGTATGTATGTAATGTATGTATGTATATATGTATGTATGTAATGTATGTATGTATGTATGTAATGTATGTATGTATGTATGTATGTATGTATGTATGTATGTATGTATGTATGTATGTATGTATGTATGTATGTATGTATGTATGTATGTATGTAATGTATGTATGTATGTATGTATGTATGTATGTAATGTATGTATGTATGTATGTATGTATGTATGTATGTATGTATGTATGTATGTATGTATGTATGTATGTATGTATGTAATGTATGTATGTATATATGTATGTATGTAATGTATGTATGTATGTATGTATGTATGTATGTATGTAATGTATGTATGTATATATGTATGTATGTAATGTATGTATGTATGTATGTATGTAATGTATGTATGTATGTATGTATGTATGTATGTATGTATGTATGTATGTATGTATGTATGTATGTATGTATGTATGTATGTATGTATGTATGTATGTATGTATGTATGTATGTATGTATGTAATGTATGTATGTATGTATGTAATGTATGTATGTTTTAAATTTTTTAAATACACTTATACAGCGTTCTATACAACAAATCCGAGAAATGACCATCAGACAAGAAGAGTTAAAGTATCAGGCTGAAATAAAAGCGTAGGTCTTTTTTACTATCTCCCATTATACATTTATTTATCGTGGGTGACCACGAATTTCACGATAAATATATTACTTAATTACAGATTGTTTTTATATCACAAACGAAAACCATTAAAACCAATAATAGGCGCAACAAAATTATTCAAATAATTTATAAGTCAGACAATTATTAAATGAATGGCACTACGCTAAAACACATTGCTAATCGGTACAGTTTATAGAAGTCTGATTTCACATTTTCAAAAATCTATCAGTGATTTGACAAGGCTTGCTTGCACTCCTTAGTTGAACAAATCTTTTAAGGATCGAGTTTCAATCTAGTGAGATCCGTACAATAGTCCGATGGGAAAGTTCTGATAGTGAGCACACTATCAGAAGCGATGTAAGAAAGGACTAAGTCCGAGTTGACAATCAGTTCTGTATTTAACAGAATCGGTTTAACATTTATTCTCCTTGAGCCCGTCAAATAATTATTTAGAACCAATTATCCACTCTCGTTCACGATGTTTAATCTAGTTCTGTCAAAAGGCCTCGAATGCTTCCTTTTTTTATTCAGTCTGCTGTGAAGGTGGATATCTTCAAGAAACATTTCAAGCCATGAATATTTGCCATCTACAATCCAGATCATAATTCATAAGTGGTTCAGCATAATATACCGAAGCATTTATCTAAATAGATGTGACCACTCAGCTCTTGACAAATCTCACAAATAATTCTGGACGTTTGTTGAAACCAAAACTAGCAAACTGTTGCCTCCATGATATATTTGTTTCTCCAGCTTCAAGTTTTTTACCTGAAAGTAGATTTATTAGGAAATTCGCACTCGCATTCGCTGTAACCCTTTTTAGTTTAAACCTTATAGAGTCTGCATTATATGTAATACTGTTCAAGATCCAAGATAATAAGTGAATAATATAAGTAATAATAAGAGAGTAAGAGACTTAAAATTATTCATATTCTTTAAGCAAGTTAAAATAAGGAAAGTTTTTTAAAACCCAAATAAAGTAAAAGCAATAATAGCTTTTGGTAAATTTTTCAGTAATTTCAAGTATTAGAAATATTCTTATCTTTTTATAGGTTGCGTTTGATGCTGCGAGAAGTAAAAAGTCAGTTGAAAACGTAATAAATAACTGTCGTGCAACATCTAAGATTGTGGTTTGAATGTTGAATCTGGTCTGTTTAAAAATGCTAAAGTTTTTAATTTCCGCATCAAGCAAAAGAACCGGAAGTTAGAGTAGCTATGTTATTACAATTTGTATATAGTCGAGCGTAAATACTCGGGTGATTTAAGGCCAGTCTGAAAGAATTTCGTGTTTTTTTCGTGTTATTTTTGTTTAAACGCGTGTGACGTGTTTTCACATTAAGAATCTGACGTTTAGTATACAGTTTTCAAAGTCCAACATGGTTTTTTCAGAAACAGCCGATAATAGACAAAAATATTCAGGTAAATATAAACATTTATATTTAATAAAATTAAAGTATAATTTTTACTAAATGTAAATGTTTATATTTACCTATTATAAAGTGTATGTTCTTATTGAACTTGAGGTTCCAAAATATTGGATGCTTTTTGAGAAAACTGCTCAATCCTTTTCTTGCTTCAACAACTCTTTTTACGGAAAAAATGAGATAATTCACTAGATTTTCAACAGCTAAACTCTTTTTACGGAAAAAATGAGATAATTCACTAGATTCTCTGTAAAAATCTTTTTTCGGCATGAATTTGAAGAAACATGCATACATGCATGTATGCATGAATGTATGTATGCATGCATGAATGTATGTACCTGCAAGTATTTATATTTTTAAGGTTTTAAGATGTACTGAGTTTACATATACCAAGTATATGTTAATGAAGCACAAAAATTAGAAATGATTAAGTGAAACATGAAATTCATTTTCAAGTAAAAACCAAAAACAAAAAGATAAACATGGCGATAAGACAACTGGTTTAAGATATTTTCATGTAAAACTTTCAAACTTGAGAATAATTTTTTTTTTTTTGCTTGAAACAGCGACAAAATATTTAAAAATCTAATATTTCATAGGCCAGTTTAAATCTTTTAATCACAGGTCAACAAGCAACCATAAAAGATTGGCCATACAATATTGTTTGCTCGTTACTGATATTTTTATTTACTGATCATTATATACTTTTTTTACCAACGGCAGAAGAGACTCATTTCCCAAGTATTAGCTTTTCAACATTTAAGTAAAAATGTCACTTTGATCACATGGTTTCGCCCCATAAAAAAAACAAACCTTTACTTCGCTAATCAACTTTATATCTCAAAATTTCGTTAACGAGGTTCACTCTTTTCAGTGGTGTTAAGGGCGACTCGGGAAGTTTATAAAAAACGTCGGATTTTCTAATCGTACCACAAATCACTTGTTATACAAGTGGATAATAACAACTATCGAAGTGTTACCGTTAGACTGAACATTACTGAAAAAGTTGTGCTTAGAGATCGTTTTGTTTATATTTAAAGGTATTCTCCTTTTTCAGATAATACTAAATCCGTCATGACTCATTACGTCGTAAAAAAATATTATCTTAATTTTTAACAACTTTTGTTACGTTTTGCACTAATGCAAAGGTATTAATCATCTCAGGCTTTTCGCATCTTTTGGGACAACTTCCTTTACCGTCAAAGTCATTATTAAAAAAGTTAGTATCAGGTGGAATTGATTCAATAAAATAATTAAAGATATTGTTAATTGAGGACAAAATAAGCAATAATTATATTATTCTTTTTGATGAAATGTATCTCCAGCAATCTGGTGAATACCGCAATGGTAGATTTAACCTTAGTGGTAGAATTTTGCAAATGAGATCATTATTAAAAAAGAACTTTGACTTTTTAAAACTGGATTTAAAACCTTTTTATTCAGAAGTGAATTTGAATTCAATTTCAGAACTTTTTAATAATTAAATTCAGGAATGTGAGTTAGATGAAGACAGTAGAGAGGTTGCTATTTTTATTGCTAGATATGCAGAAAGTTACTTAAAAAATCTCAAAGTTAATTGCAAGTCATGTTATTAGTTGCTTTGTTATGCTTGATGTAGTAAAACAAAGTCTACTTACGCTGGAAACTCTTGACATCAGAAAAGTTAGCAAAAATATTTTATATGAATATAATTTGAACCAAAAATTTCTTTGTGGTACTCATTTTGAGTGGCAATTTCCTCTTGTCAATCAAACAGTAATAAATATTTTTTATAATAATGAACAAAAGATTGTAAGTGGTAGCAAACACAAAGATACTGTATTATCTTTCAAAAGGAGAGAAATAGAAAAAAGAAGAAAAAATAAAATGTAGTGAATAAACATATATATATATATATATATATATATATATATATATATATATTGTTTACACAAATAAATTGTTTTAACTATTATTTTGTTTATAATTTAAACACCATTTATATCTCAACTCCAAATGCTATCTTACAAATGCATCCGTTATATTTTAAATGTTAAAAATTACAGTAGTGTGAAAAAGTTAAGAACCACCAAAAAAAAAAATCACAATTTATTTTTGTTTTTAAATTTTTATTTAACTGAATATATTTTTCTGGTAAAATAATAATAATAATAAATTTTAGAAAATAGACAAACAAAATAAAAAAAAATAATAATGATAAAAATCTTTAAACAAATAAAAAAAAGGTATTTAAAGTTTTGAGGTAATTTTTATTTAAAAAAAAAATTGTGAAAAAGTTAAGAACCACAGAACAAAAAACGGTAATTTTTACCTAATACCGTATAATTCTATAATGAATTTTTAAGCACTCATTAATATGATTTGGCATTGAATTTATTAAATTCTCTAAAATATTTTTGGGAACATTTCCAAGTATTGCTGATAAAATATTGCATAACTTCTCAAGGCTCCTTGACGCTTTCTTGGCAATATCTTTATCAGGCCAACTCCAAAGGTTTTCAATGCAATTTAGATCTGGGCTATTTGGTGGCCAAGTTAGACGCTCAATATTTTTGCTTTCAATCCATTCAGAGACAATTTTAGCCCTGTGACATGGTGCATTGTTTTGCTAAAAAATGAACGGAATGCTTTGCTCAAGTGCATCAATTGACGGTAACAAGTTGTTATTTAAAATAACGACGTAATAAATAGAGTTGAGTCAACCATCAAACAATTTAAACATACCGAGACCATTAAATGTCATGCAACACCATATTCCAACCGACCTTGTTTTGTTCTTTGAACGATACAATCGAGATTATAATTTTTTGAAGACTGCCTGCTAATCAAAATTCGGTTTTTTCAGTTATCAACCTTGATATTCATCTCATCAATGAACATTACTGTCCTCCATTTTTGTTTTGTCCTATCTTCGACACTTTGGCAAAATTCTTTTTGCTTTTTTATATTTTGTTTGGTAAGTCGCGGTTTTAGAACAGTTTTTTTCCATAACGTATTGTTAGCTATTAGTTTCCTACGCACAAGTGATGCCAATGCTTGATGTCCATTTGAAAGCTTCCATACCCTTCTTAATTCATGCGACTGCATGGTTCTATTTTTCTTCGCCCCCCTGATTATTAGGCAATCATCAACGTAAGATTTTGTCTCTTTGAATCTTTTGATGATTGTTAGCACTATGTGATCGCTTTATTATATTTCCAATTTTTACGAGCGGATTTTCCTTCCTGATGAAAGTGTACCACTTTTACACGATCTTCATAGGTAATAGCTTTTCTGCTCATTTTTTTAAAAGAAAATAACTTTTTTTTGTTTGGAATTAAATACTTTTATTGGTTTTTTGGTAATGACTCAGGTCATTGATAAAATATTTAAACAAAAAAGGTAAAAATAAATTAAAAAAGATGTTTCCGCCGCATTTAGCACAAAAATCTTTGTGGTTCTTAACTTTTTCACAAAAAAAAATATAAAAAAAAACTAACACATAATATTTAATCCTTATTTTTAAAGGTTCTATTAATTATTTTTCAAAAAAAAAAAAATCTTTTTTCTCATGTTCTATTTAATATGTTTGAAGAAAAGGACTATTTTATTATCTTTAGAATAAAAATTAATTAAATTTATTTGAAAAAAATTTTTTTTTATTTAGTGGTTCTTAACTTTTTTACAATACTGTATATATTTGAAATGAACTGTGAAATATGGTTTTACTAATTTAATATTTGATAATTTAATTACTTATTAAATATTTAATATTTCAAAACACAGATGAGTTATCCTAAAAAATTTTAAATAACGAATACTTAATAAACTTTAAACTTAAAAAACTTAGGAAACGTTAAGTGTTACTGTTAAAACTATTTTACGTTTTAAAACACAGAAACTTAAAATACTGAAAAACTGGTTTATTTATGCAACCATACTCTATAGAAATATAACCTGGGGCCAATGCTATAAACATAAAAAACGAAGTTTTTTCCGTAAAACACGAAGTTTTTACCGTAAAAAGCGAAGAAAAAAAAAGTCCATTGCTATAAACATTCTAAAAACTCCGTTTTTAAGATAAAAACTTCGCTATTAAATCCAATGCTATAAACGAGCAAGGGAATCGCCTTTTCAGATAAAAAATGCGTTTTTTCGAAAAAAAACTTCAGATAGATTTTTGATCTCAATCTTAGATATTTTCTTCGTGATTTTTGGCAGCCATTGTTGGAACAACGTTAGCGCTTCAAAATCATTGAACATTCTTTGTTTGTGTTTTTATGCAGATATTTTATAGATAAAGCTTAAAAGGATTTTGGTAACTTCATAATAAACTAATTACTTAAAATCTACATTTAATCGATTATTCAGTTCCTTCGTTAACAATGCATGCATGAATTTAAAATTCCATACTTATTTATGAAGGTTTTCGATAGTAATTCTGGTTAAACAAATTTTTCATAGTGTTTGACTAAAGAAAAGTATAAATAGTCGATAAATATGCCATATAATACACAAATACACAACAAAATAATACACAAATACACAACAAATAAAATGCTGTCTAAAGAACTTAAAATGTTACTAGCAATATAAATCAGAGAAAACAAAGAGGTTCTTCTTGGGAAGCTTAGTATGTTTTAATTAGCAAACTATTTAAATAAAAATATGTATTGCTACATTATATTTTATATATATGTATATATATGTATGTATATATATATATATATATATATATATATATATATATATATATATATATATATATATATATATATATATATATATATATATATTTCATGTTCTCAGAGACTGTCATGGAATCTTTACCAACACAATTTATAGTATTATACAGTGTAGGAAAAGCTATTTTCAATGTTAGTGTATTAAGTTAATAAAACTATTGGAAGTATATATATATTTACATATATATATATATATATATATATATATATATATATATATATATATATATATATATATATATATATATATATATATATATATATAAAATTGATATATACTATACATTACATCATGTTATCATTGTTAATTTTATATACTGTAATATATCACTACTATGACTTGCCGATTCTGGCGCATTGACATTTCTTAATACTACATTGATACTTTTCTATACTTAAGGAAATTCAAGATGGCGTCGTGTTTTTAATTTTCTGTCATCATGAATTCTGTCGCATTGCTATTTGTTTTGTTGACTTACCTTTTTTTTGTCTCGTTGATAATCTTTCTGCACTCTGCGATCAAGCTTTTTGACTTACCTGAAATTTCTTTGTTTTCCTCGATAATCTTTCTGCACTCTGCGATCAAGCTTTTTGCATCTGCCTCTGCCTCGTGTTCTGAGCCAAAGAGTTGATCATAGTCCATAAATGTAAAGCATGGTTTTATAATTAAAAGGTAGGTGTAAAATTCCATCCGAGTTTCGCAAACAGATGAGAGCAAATGTCGTCGTAAAATCTTTTCTTGTCAATGGTCTTTAAAACTGAAAAATCTTCCAAGCGACATGGATGACTTCTATTTTGAAGCAGCTGAAACAAAATGTACTGCGCGTTCATGAAACTCTTTCTTTTTAATTCTTTTGGCTTGTCTTTTCCGTACACTAAATCGTATAAGAAAGACAGATCCTTAAAATCTTTAATCAACTGCTCTTCCAGATATTCTATATCGTCTCGCTTACCGACGAGCACGTAATAGATATAGTTGACGTTTTCATACTGGTTCGTGTAGTTGAGTTGTTTTAAAAAGATCAAAATGTGTTCTTTGGTGATGCGAGAGTATTTTACATTGGTGTTTTCCGAATTGATCAATAAGTTGAGCGCCTTGAATTTTTTCTCCAAATTTTCAAAGACTTCTTCGGGAATCTTGCAATTTTGTTTACCTTGATATTGTTTTATGCATTCTTGAAAATGAATGATACGCGAGTAAGTGTACTTGTTCATCGAATTGGATCGGTCGTAGTATTTATACGGAACAGTTGTTTCTAACATTTCTTGTTGCCCCGAACACAAGAGACAGTATTTTTTATTGCTATCGTCCATTTCAAACTGACTCGGATCATCGTTGATGCAAAATTTACATTTAGTATGCAAGACTAGTTTTTGAGCAATTTTAATATCAGTCCACTGTCGTTGAGAAAGTGTTTCTTCTGCAATGGTAAAATATTGACGTTGAAGCTGGTTTTTTTCTTCGTCAAATTTAGAGCGATCTTCGAACGAAAGCTGCGTCTGCAGGATGTCTTGATATCGCTGAATGAGATGGTTTGTCTTGGCGATAAAAGTCATTTTTTCAGTCTTGCGTTTATCCAATTCGTCTTTAGTCTCCATCAGATGCTTAATAGCTTCATCTGACAGTTCGCGTTTGTTTTCTAAAAGAAGAAATATGGATCTTAAGTGTGTCATATCATCAATGTTATCCTTGTCAAACTTTCCCATAATTTTCGTGTTCAATAAGACAATGCTCATTTTTTAATAATTTATTCTATAGGAAAGAGTTTATCATAGCTCATAAATGTAACGTCTTGTAAGATATACAGATAAAAAAAATGAATTTTGAGTTAAATAAATTTCTTATGTAATAAAAATGGATGAAATAGATGAATTCGATCTTCTTTATATTCTTAATAATGAAGAAGTGAAATATCGTAATGAGAAATCTAGAAGATATCTTAAATTAGAAAAAAACGTTCGAAAGCTTCCAAAGTGTGTTAAAAAATCGTTTATACAAATGATTCAAATGCTATCATTCGAAGAAGTTTTAATAAGATTAAAATCTGCTATTGATACATATAATCATATTGAAATGAGAAAAACAGTGAATAGGAGTTTAGTGCATGCTAACGATGACAAAAGAATTTATCGTGATTATAGTGAAGATATTGTTAAGAATACGAAAGCAAATTTCAATATGAGTAAAATTAAAGAATAATTTTATATATCTTTATATATAAAATTTACAAGAGTTTATTCATAGAATAGCACCTAAAAAGGGAATGCTATTAAAGGGTGAGTTTGGTCCGAGCAATAATCCAGATCCAATAGATTGATAGTCTTTTCCATTTTTAACAAAGAGTCCTTCACCAATAGTAGGTTTCACCCAAGGTCTTAAAAAGATTCCTGATCCTGCAGCAGTCATTTTCATTCCATTTCCATTCTTTTTCAAATAAACGATTCCTCTTCCTGCAATTTTATCAACCATAGCAGAGCCAGCAGAAGAACCTACACCTGCTAACAATCCGGTGGCTAGAGCTGGAACTACTCTTGTTGCAAGTGTGCTACCTAACATACCTAGTAACGGTAAAAGAGCTCCGATAAATCCACCTTCAATGGTTGAGTTGTATGCAAGTTGCCTTTTGCTCAGTTTGAGCGTAACACCTTTTCCAGATTCATACGCTTTTGTAATTTTGTTCAATTGCGCATGAGTGATAGCGAGAATATGTTCACCGTTCAAGTCTTGATGAGATAGTCTTATATTGACATCACTCTTTTCTTGAATCGCTTTTTTAATTTTATCAGATTGACTTTGTGAAATGTGTAATTTTACTTTTTGGTAACTCATTTTTAAAATAAAAGAAAAAAATTATCGTTGAACAGCGCTGCTCGTAAAAAGGTCTTGAAGCATAGAGCTTATTCTTTCTCTCACATGAAGTCTGAGGATAATGTCTTCACCTCTAAAGTCGATCAAGTTATTGTTTTGATCTAAAATTCTTGTTTCCATTCTTGAAATTCTACCCACCACTATGGGTAAGTATATCAAGTGGAAGGGTTTTTCGCTAATTTTGTAGCCTGGAGGAGAGTCGGGATGAAAAGAGTAAATGTCAGTTGATCTTTTTCCATCATCATAAGATGCTCCGATCGCATCGTTTGTGATTCTAATGAGGGTCACGTCGTCTATTCTCGAAATTGCTTCAGACTCGTAATAGTCAATATAACTTGTGACTTTATCTGGATTAGCAGGATCTTCTTTTTTCTCTACATAGGTATATTCTGCTTTATTAAATCCTAGAACAGGAGCTAAACTGTTATTCACGTTGAAATCCACCCAATATTTTGTTGTAGTTCCAGGTTTTCCAAATTTCAGAGTAGATCTTAAAGTCATTAGGTTTGCACCGATAACAACACCATCCTTTCTATACAAGGTTCCAACTTGTTTTTCCATTTCCTTCTGAAGATAATCATTAATCTCGCTAATTTCATACGCTCCTTCTTCGATGTAAATGGTGTAGCTGTTTGAACCAGCGTTAGGACTGTATCTGAAAACATTATTTGTCGAATTGATGTTGGTGTAGCTGTGAATAGTGTCAAAGCCGACAAGAGCCATTTCATACTTTTTATTAGGATCAAATTCAATGGGGTTGTCAAACTCGGTTTGGATGACGCTGTTTCTTATGGTTGGAGTTTCTTTTTTTGCTTTTGCAAGGAGATAAAATCCGCTCATCTTTTTATATAGAGTGTGGAAAATAAAAATTGTCAAATCCGCTTCGATATTTCCCACAATCCTTTTTAGAGGATAAATCAATGACGGCGAATCCGTGAGGTTGAGACCAGCAATATTTACAAAACTTTTTAAACTCTTCTATCTTCATATCGCTTGAAACGTGGTCTTGATAAATGTGGTTTATGTTTTTAAAGTCTTGAGGAAACAAGCAAATGAAATTAGCATTTTCTCGAATGGTTTGTCTAGGTAGCATAAAATAGTTTTGAGCGAGGTAAAAGCAGTCAACGTTAGAATGTCTTCCTCGGATGTAATATTTTTCACACTTGTTTTGTTTAGTCAATTGCAAATCGTCAAAGATCATTAAATTGTTTTTGGATGAATCAAGATCTTCAGGATTAGGCACATCGTCAGCCGTTTCGAAAAATTGACATTCCATATCCTCTGTGTTATCCCATTTTTTTGAAATTTCATTAATAACACATTCAGGGCTTACGTTTAATTCCTCAATTTTGCTTTGAATGTTAAACAAATCAAGAATAACTCCCTTTGGCAATTTCTTCTCGAACGAGCTTTTAAGTATTTTATATTCTGGCTGAAAAAGGGATTTTCCAAAGACTTGCAAATGGTTGTAATCTAGCCATCCAGGTCTTAAAAGTAAATTGAGTAGCAACGTTGTTTTCCCACAACCTGATTTCCCAATAATGATTCCGCGTATACTTTTAGGCAAAAGCTTGTTGTTTTTCCTTTTGCTTTTATTTACATTCCATGACAAATCAATCACTTCCATTTTTTATTATGTTGAATATAAAAAAATGTATTGTGTCAAATGTAAAAAAATAACAGAAACGAACAACTTGTACCATTCTATAAGCAAAAGCAATAGAAATATGCTTAAAGGAACTTGTGCTGTCTGCGGAAGAGGCAAATGCAAGTTTGTTTCTGCGAATGAAGTCAATGGAGGAGACTTGGTGGAATCGATCAACAATTTTTCAAAAAAAATAAAGCTTCCATGGGCAAAATTTCCAGGAGAAATGCACATTCCAGGAATGAATTTTGCAGGACCTGGAACCAATTTAGACAAAAGACTCACATCCACAGACATGTATCAAGATTGGAGCAAACCGGTGGATAGAGTAGACAATGCAGCATACCACCACGATTTAGCTTACAAATATTTAAACGATGTTAAAAGCAGAAATGTAGCAGATCAAATGATGCTTGAAGAAATGAACTCCATTCCAAACCCCACTCAAAAAGAGATAAACGAAAGAAAACTGATCACTCCCATCATCAAAGCCAAAGCTAAATTCGGATTAGGTTTTAAAAAAAAGCACCGGAGAACTTGAAATGGACAGATCAACTTGCAAACGAGCTTCATAAACCAGTGATACATCATTTTAAAAGAAGAAAAGTGTTTGTGAACGACATCGATGAAATATGGGCTGCTGATCTGGTTGACATGCAATCGTTTTCAAAATTCAACAACGGAGTAAAATATTTGCTCATGGTGATCGACGTGTTTTCAAAGTATGGATGGATCGTTCCGTTAAAGAGTAAAACTGGAGTTGATGTAGCTAACGCTCTAAGCAAAATAGTTGAGGAGAGAAAGTGTACAAAGATGTGGGTGGATAAAGGTAAAGAGTTTTACAACAAGCATGTGAAAGCGTTGGGAATACAATTATACTCCACTGAAAATGAACAAAAAAGTTCTGTTGTCGAGCGATGGAATAGAACGATGAAAGAGAGAATGTTTAAATATTTTTCAGCCAACAACACCAATAAATACATTGACGTATTAGATGAGATGGTTGATAACTACAACCACACAAAACACTCTTCCATCAAAATGACCCCAGTGGAAGCTAGCGATGAAAAGAATAAAGGTAGGGTATGGTGGAATCTGTATGGAAAGGATCAAACATTACCAGCAAAACCAAAATTCTTAATGGGAGACAAAGTGAGGATCGTAAAAAAGAAGTCTCATTTTGAAAAGGGATATACACCGAGATGGACTGAAGAGGTTTTTACCGTGTTAAATGTTCAGCATACGAATCCACCTACGTATAAAATCGCTGACGCTAACGATGAAGAAATTCAAGGTACCTTTTACGAGCAGGAGATGCAAAAGACCGATCAAGACATATTTAGAATTGAAAAAGTCATTCGTAAGCAAAAGAACAGATCTTTAGTAAAATGGTTCGGATATCCAGACTCTTTCAACTCATGGGTGAATAATGAGGAATTGATACGTTTGCAAAAATAGTCACGTCGTTTTGTATGATAAGAAAAAAATTTTGATTTTGAGTTAAATAAAAATCTTGTATATAGAAAAGAAATGAGTTTTATTACAATTGAAAATTTTGATGAGAGTAAATTATCAGTTAAAGAAATTTACGCAGCAACCAAACCAGTAGCCTATCAAAAATTACCGATAAAATATTCTTATTCAACTGGAGACGGTCCTCTTGTATTACGAACACCTATATTATTTTCGTATGGTGTATGCGAGAATAAAGATCCAGCAACACAAAAATTGACTGGCTATTCCATGTCCTTCGTTTGCTTTGATGCTAAGAAAGGAAAGACAGAACAAGAAGAAAAGTTTATTAGCACAATGGAAAAGATTACTTTGTTCATTAGAAGTGAAGTAGATAAATTGTCAGCCAAACTTAAAAAGGGAGGAAGAAAAAAGCAAATTAATTCAGACGAATTGACTATTTTAAAATATAAAGCTGACCATGCTGATGCAGCACCAGTGTTTTATGCTAAAATGTATATAACTAAAGGATCTAAAAATGAAGACGAAATATTCATTACTTCTGTATTTCATAGAAAGAAAACAGATCTTGATACACAAAATAGAGTCAAAGGGGAACGTGGTAATAAAAATTTGGTTAGATCTTCTGGACATGATTTTATCAATCAAAGATGTTATGCTATTGGAGGGCTTAGAATTGAGGGGGTGTATATCGGTCCTTCGATTGTGTCTATTCAAGTTAAACTGGTCGAAGCCGTCATCGTAAAAAATGCATCTTTACCTCATAGCATCATGATGTGTGAAGACATGAATTTAGAGGTGAAAGAAGATGAAATAGAGCAGGATGATGAAATGTAAAAACCCTTTTTAAAATTTTTCTGAATTTTAAAAAAATGATCAACGTTGAAGGAATTGTACTACCGAATAAACCTCTCACCAACTTTCAATTAATAGATGCTGTGAAAAAGCTAAAAATTAAAAACTTTAGAGGTGTTTTTGTGAGGGATGAATTGCCTAAAAAGCCAAGAAAAAAAGAATGTGGAATTACCAACACGGGAGATTCTAGCACAGATGGATTTCATTGGGTCTGTTGGTATAAAGATGGAGACAAAAAATACAGCTTTGACTCTTATGCCCAGCCTCCTCTCGTCGAGCTCGTTGACTATTTGAAAAGCCCTGTCTTTTACAACAGCGAAAGAGTGCAGTTTGGTAACACGTCTTATTGTGGACACTTGTGTCTTTACGTCTTGAAAAAATTACAGGAAGGAGATGACTTTCAAAGTGTTGTTAACACACTTTGGTGAAAAAAAAGTCGTGACTATATAAAATGATTGACAAATTTGGAAGAACTGAATTAGGGAGGTATTTTTATGATCCTTATTCAGCAACAGCTATAACAGGTGATCTCTATGTCAGAACAGATGGAAACAGCACCATCACTGCAGATTTAGATTACAACTCTCATAAAATCATCAATTTGGGTGAACCCACCAACGCACACGATGCAGCTACGAAGAATTATGTAGATACGCATTCGTCAGGAGGAGGAACGGTGATTGGAACTGCAGACTTGGATTTGAACTTTCACAAGGCGATCAATTTGAACGAACCGACCAATTTGCATGACGCTGCCACCAAAAACTACGTTGACGTCAGCTCAAGTCTATGTGTTAAAACAGATGGATCCAGCACGATCACTGGAGCCTTGGATTTAAATAGCCACAAATTGATCAATGTTTCCGATCCTACCGCTTTAAAAGACGCAGCGACAAAAGGGTATGTAGACACCAAAGTCTCTTACAACACTATTTCATACACCGACATTAACATGACGTCGCACAAATTAACCAATTTAGCAGAACCTACATCAGCTTCGGATTCAGCTACGAAAAATTATGTGGATACGCATGCTTCAGGTGGTACGACTGTAGGTGCAGCAGACTTGGATTTGAATTCGCATAAATTAATTAATGTGACTGATCCAACCGACGCGCAAGATGGAGCGACAAAGAATTACGTGGACTTATTGTTACAAAAATCGAGTTTGACCAGTGTCGTTCCAGGATCCAGTTTTACCAGTTTAGGGTTTAAGTCTCAGACGGTAGCAGCATTAACCACTTCTCCTGTGTTTGCGTTTTCCGGAAAATCTGGTGTTCTGAGAAGATTGTGGCTGACTTTATACAGCTCCTCTGGCACGAATATTCCCGGTCAAGTTTTTATTCGAATCTTCACTGACGGAGAAATCAATGTGGGAAATTATGCAGAAACAACAGAAGGAATTGGAGTGGATCAAACAGGACTTGCTACCGATTTGCTTTTTTCACCATTGGGAGGAGCTTTTTACGCCAATTCTTTGCAGGGATGTAACATGTATAACACCACTTCCTTGGGAGGATATTTCACATTGGACATGCCTTTCAGAAACGACGTCTCCATTCAACTCGTCAACAGAAATGCTACTGCTATCACGTACTGGATTCAACCGTTCATTTCCACACTTGCTTCCATTCCTGCGACCATCCCTCTTTACAAGCTGTACTGCAGAACGTTTCGATATTTGAATACCACTTACGGCAGCGAATACGTTTTGCTGAACACCAACGGAAAAGGAAATGGTGTGTCGTTGAAATACATCAGGATGCACATCATTGGCGCTTCTGGAAACTGGTGGGAGTCCAGAGTCAGAATGTACGACGGAAATGTACCTCCAGGTAACGGAACCGTTCTCACTCCTTGGACACCATACAACACCAACAATTACACCTACTTTTCAGGATATGACGGTGACAGCACATGCTTCTTTTCCTCCTCTGGACTGGAAGATTTTTACTTGTCCTCATGGAATGGAGCAAATTTAACTTCATTCAACAACAAATCGACTGGACTGTTGTATCAATCCACTTCATCCATCGGCTCTACATCTACCATTTCTTTTTACAGAAATTTTGGAGAAGCAGATTCTATGCCTACTGTCGCAGCTGGTAGAAGACTCGTTGTCACGCTCAACTCTGGTGATGCTCAAGTCGGTCAATCTGGAAGCTTTTACCTTCTTCTAGGAGAAGTCTATTATTACGCTTAAAAATTCTCTTCATAAACTCACAATTGAAATTCTACGATGAAATAAAAAAAATGAATTTTGAGTTAAATAAATTTCTTTTCATATAAAAAATAACAATGAGTATGTCAGATAATGAAAGCGTTAATCCTGAAAATCTACAGAGGGAAGGGAGACGAGAAATAATAATTAGACGTACCCGAAGAGAAAGTTATGAAATGGATAGACTACTTGATGAAAGCGAAGTTATCGATATTGGAAATTTAGAATACTGGGGGTTAGAAAATGATGAAATAGTAGAATACATTAGTGAAGAGAAAAGAAATAGATTAAAGATTGAAGCGTTGATTGAAGGTTTTAAAAAGGATGAAGAGAGAGTGTGTGCTTCTGCTGCTTAAAAAATCATTTTATTCTTTACATGCGGAGAATAAAATGGTGTATTATAAAAATAATTTTTTTGTGATAATAAAATGGAAAATAGTGTGTATAAAAAATTATTTAATAACGACCGAAAGGCTCGTCATAAATCATATCTTTTTTTCGACAAGTATTTGAAGCATCCTCCTGTAAAAGTGGGAAGTAAGTATGAAATATTTGCTCAAAAAGACATCACACTACTTCGTCTGAGTCATCAGAAATTAACTTTTATGTTTGGAATAAAACTTAAAAGCGGATTAGCTTTAGTGAATTTGAGAGAAAGCATAAAATCTAAATTGGATTATTTCAATCAAAGCATCATACTATCAGAGTCGGTGGATAATGTGATCATGGAAATTCATAGTAACAGCAAGTCAGATGTTATTATTAAAAAAGGGGAAAGTTTAGGCTTTGTCAATTTCATTAATGAGTGAAAAAAAAATATTTTTTTTTGTAATAAAAATGGAATACAATCACGATGCTAAATCTAAACTTTATCCAGTTCTTCCAACAGCTCCTGCAGATGATGGAGGACACATTTACCGTCTTCAAAAAATAAGCGAGGTTCAAAAAGAGATGGACAACGAGAGGAAAAAGAGAGTGCATCTCAGCAAAAAGTATCATCGCGCTTTCAGAATCATTTCTTTTGTAGACTCTACGTTGCAAGTAGGTGGTCTTGCACTTGGAGTTGTTGGAATTGGAACTTTGAGCACCATCGCTGCTGCTCCTATTGCGATTGCGTGTGAAGGTGCGGCTATTGGAATGGGGTTTTTATCCATTGTAGGAGGACAAGTCAACAAAAAACTAGCATTAAAAGCAGAGAAGCATGAAAAGATTAAAATGTTGGCCGAGTCGAAATTGAACACCATCAACAGTCACATTTCAAAGGCTTTAGTAGACAACATTGTGAGCGATTCAGAGTATGAATTGATTTTAGACGAGCTTCAAAAGTTTAAGAGTCTGATGAAAGAAATAAGAACTAAAACAAAAATCAACATTGACGAAATAACTAAAGAGTCGTTGATCCAAAAAGGAAGAGAAGATGCAATAAAAGCGTTCAACAACATGTTTAAGAAAAATTAATATTTTTTAACGGATCCAAAGAATCTAAGAAAAACACATTTAAAAACATAATTAAGTCTGCGTTTAAGTTTTTTTCTTGCGTTTTAAAAAATGTCCTTTTTTAAAATACTAGACCCTAACAAGAGGGATGAACTGGTGAAAGAATTTGTTGAAAGAAGAAAAAGAATCTATCAAGATAGTTTGAATGAGAATATTTATGATACTAATCTTCAGACTGATTTGAGCAAACTTTACAAGCCTCTGATTGAAAGCAATGAAAAGATGATCAAAAGCATCGAAGAAAGACGCGATAAACAAGTACCTCCCAGTTTTGATGGGACAAATCATTTAGGAGACATTTCATCCTTCTATTTAAATAGGTATAATAATCGATTCGTAAACAATGTTGAAAGAAATTTCGAAATTAGTAAAATTGGTGATAAATTACACTTTGGAAAAATGGAGGTGAAGGTGGATGGAGATGATATCGTTGTCGGAGGAGAAAGGTATAAAGGAACAAAAGGCCTTTGGGAGCTTATGACAGAACCTGAATCCTTAAACGAATGGATCGATGTTAACCCCGAAGATTTGGAAAATTATGAAAAAATTATTTTCGACTCTGGTGCTATTTTCACGGAATCAAATCCAAACAAGCCAAAAGCCTCCGGAAACAAAAAATACGTTAAGATTATATCACCTTTTTGGGATAAATATAAAAGTAAAACTAAAGTCAAAAAAGGTCATGGCGTGATTATTCTTCCGAGCGATCCAAACGCTCTTGTGGAAAATCTCAACTTGAGCATCGCTGCAGGACATGCTGGAAATAAAGAGTCGAGAAATGTAGCTGTTTCCATTTGCGACGAGCTGTTGAGACAGAATAGGATTAATAAAGACGAGTACAAGGCTATGATAGCGTATATCGATATGAAATAAAAAAATCTTTGTAAATAAAAAAATGATCGTTTATAGAAATAGATATGTTAAGAGACATATTGTAGGTGGAAGTGGAATCATGGACACGCTTAAGAATTTTTTGAGAAGAGCAGCAGCTTCAAGCGCTTCAAGAGCAGCATCTACTTTGGCTAATAAAATTGCAAAAACTGAATTGGGAAGAGAAGCCATCATGGCTACTAAATCTGCAGGAAAAGAGCTTGCTTCAACAGCCATTTCCACTGCTAAAGATGTGGCTATTGATAAAGGTAAAAAGACCATTGAGAAATTGTATGCCAAGACTGGAACTCCAAAACCGCGTGAAGCTGCAAAGAATGATCTCAGTCTTAAAAGCAAGGAAATTATTTCAAGCATTGTTAACAAAGCAGCAGCACCACCAGTTATAGATGAATATTCTATGTTTGGATCAGGATTGTCAAAGAACAACGCGATTAGAATACAAGACTTGGTAAAAAGAGGAAATGGACTTTTGATGGCATGAGGATTCGCAAGCGAATCTAATAAAATTTTTTTCTTTGATGTATAAAAATGGCAAATTCCGATGTTTTAAATTTTACAGAAGAGATTACTGTGGATGAAGAAATTGAGAGATTCGAGTTTCATGAATACGAGTCAGTGAATAAGAATCTAAACGATGGAGAAATAAGAATCAATATTGAACAGCAAGATTTGTTCACGCTTCCATCTGAGGCTTACCTTTTGGTTGAAGGAAGACTTTTAAAAGCGGATGGAACTTCCTACGCTGATGCAGACGTTGTTACTCTTGTAAATAACGGTATCATGTATTTGTTCAGTCAGATTTCTTATCATTTGTTGAGTCAAGAGGTGGAGACCGTTTACGATCCTGGACAAGCTACCACCATGATTGGATACCTCAAATATCCAATAGAGTTCCAATTTTCTGAAGGAATGAATCAGCTGTGGAATAGAGACACAACAGCTTTAGCAGATCTTGTCAACAACACTGGATTTAAGCAAAGACACGATTACATCATCAAGCAAGGTGAAGAAAAAGGATCGTTTTCGTTTTGCATCCCTTTAAAACACATTTTTGGATTTTGCGATGATTACGATAAAGTGCTATATGGATATAAGCATACACTTACTCTTGTGAGAAAAAGCGATAGTGATGCTATTTTTAGAACAGAAGCAACAGCTGCAGGAAAAATAGATCTTAGCAAATTATCCTTGTTTATGCCTCATGTCACACCCTCTGTAGCAGCTAGCAACAATCTTTACAAACTCATTGAAGCAAAAGTAAATGCTCCCATCGCGTTCAGAACTAGACAATGCGATACCATTGCCGTTCCTGTAGCCAACAACTTTAGTTGGACGCTAAGCCAAAAATCTGGTAGTGAAAGACCGAGATATGTCATTGTTGGATTTCAAACCAATAAATCTGGAAGTCAAACAGAGAATCCTTCAGTCTTTAATCACTGTGACTTGAAAAACATATATGTCACCTTAAACAGTGAAAGATATCCTGCTGTGGATTACGATTTAGACTTTAATAACAACAAATACTCAAGAGCATATAGAGACGCATGCAAGTTTGACAATAGACTTTATGGGATAAACGAAATTATATCTCAGCCTAATTTGACCGCCTTAAATTATAGGTACATTTGTCCTCTTTTTGTTTTTGATGTAAGCAAGCAGTCTGAGAGGTTAAAATCAGGAGTGATAGATTTTAAAATAAAAGCGACATTCAATGCAAACGTTCCTGCAAACACTCAGGCCTTTGCTGTCATCATTTCTGATAGATTGATTATGACTAAATCAAATGGAAGCAGAATGGAGTTTGTTTATTAGATGCAGAGCATCCAATTCATTGAAATGTTTTTCAAAATAATATTTTTTTAAATAAAAAATGAGATATACGAAAAAGGATTTGAAAAAATTACTGAAAGAAAACGGAATTTCCAAAACGTCAAACAATAAAATGTCGCTCATGATGATTGCGATTGAAAACAACTTGATTGATAAAAACATATTGATTAAAGACGTGAAGGAAGATCGACCTGTGGGTAGACCGAAAAAGGATTTAAATCTGTTAAAAGAAGAATAAAATGATACAGTTTTTTCCATTTTTTCTAGAATGTAGTATCAAAGAGACTGACATAAATAAAAAAAGACATCTTGAGCTTCTTGCATTTGGAAAAATAGGTGTGTTTTGTGAATCTGTTTACGCCACTGAAAACGGAAATTTTAATATTCCAAAAGAGTACAGTGATGAAGAGAGAGACAAGCTTTACCTACTTGTATGGAGTGGTGAGACAGAATATTCACGAATGGAAAAGAAAATCAAAGAGCATCTCAGTACTTGGAAAGTCTTGCCTAAAAAAGAAAAGCTAAGAATGATTGACAATTATGTGCTTGGTTTGGATTGTGATTTCGAGGAGAAGAAAAAGATTTCTGGAAATCTAAAAAGCGCAATTTTAAATCATTCGCTTGGTTCCAATGACATTGTGTATGAAAACTTTAGAATCCTTCAAATCCATATAAATTCTTCAGATGCTAGAAATGAAAAATTAAAATTGATTTAAATAAAAAAAATCTTGATATAATAAAAAAAATGCCATACACAAGAAAGTTTTTGAAAAATTTGTTAAAAGAAAATAATGTTTCCAAAACGTCAAACAATAAAATGTCGCTCATGATGATTGCTGTTGAGAACAACTTGATTGATAAAGATGCCATTTTGGAAAACTCAAAAGAGGTGAGACCAGTGGGAAGACCGAGAAAAAATGAGAAAAAAGAAAAGAAGCCTATTGATCCTAAATATGCGAGACTTGGTTTAATTAGAAATAATCCTTTAAGTTTGAGAATAACTCATGTTGATACAGGCGAGGTGGTGGAATACAAGTCTGCTTACGAATCACAGAAAAAGACTGGTCATGGATGGAATTACTTTGAATGTAGAAATGGAAAAGTAGTAGATGGATACAAGTATGAGATTTCTGGAGTAAGAACTTTTTAAATTCTTATATTGAATTTAAAAAAAATTGAAAATGATATAAATAAAAAATCTTGTGTTAATAAAATGGAAAACAAAACGGTGAAAGAATTAAAAGAAATTGCTAAAGAGCAAAAAATAAGAGGATACTCTAAAATGAGAAAAGGAGAACTTATAATGGTTTTACAACCTCCTAGAGTTGTCTCTGCTCCTGCTGCTTTTCGTAGACCTACTGTGGTTAGGTTTGTTCGGCCAGCTGTAAAAGTTTCTGTAAAACCTACAAAAGTTTCAATAAAGCCAACAAAAGTAAGGATTGTTCCTTCCGCAGTGCGAAAGCCTCCTATTGCTCCAAAACCTGTTGTGCGAAAGCCTCCTATTGCTCCAAAACCAATTCATTTGCAAAGACCTATCCTTGACGAACCTGTTTCAGATTTAACACCTGCTATAACACCAAAACCAGTCATTCCACCTAGACCTTCATTTTTTTCAAGTCTGAAGGCAACTACAAAAAGTGTGGCGTCCTATGTTAAAACTAAGTTAAATGATGTTAAAGAATGGGTGGAGCCTTACGTTCCCGAAGTAGTTAAGAATCAGGTAAGCAAAGCAGTGAACAAAATCGATGAAAAGATAAAGTCTATCAAATCGCTTGTATCAAAAACAGAGTATAAACAACCTGCTGTAAAACAACCTGTGGTAAAACCAATTAAAGTAAAGTTTAAAATGACTGAACATTCGGCAGAGGGTTCTGTAAGACAATTTTCTTATAGACCTTCTTCTCGATACCAAGACCTTGCATCCTTTTTTAATTTGGTGAGAGAGTCTGCTATTCAAACCATGGAAGGGGAAAGAAACACCAGAGTAAGAATTATTTTAACGTGTGAAATGAAATCTGTAAGCATGATGACTGGTGAAGAAGTGACTCGGGAAGCAAGCTTTTCATCAAGATCAGAGATTGTTCTAGCGACTACAGATGTAAGAGAGCTCATGGGTGAGATGGAAGGAAAAGTCTTGGAAAGTAGTGTCAAATACAATGCTTTAGGATCTAATTGCACTATATCTAAGATTTTAAGAATGGACATTAACTTTACTGATTACGAACCTATCAGCGGTTCTTCCTATATTGAGCTGTCTAAAGAGCTGAAAGACAAAAAGGCAATCATCAACATGGAAAACAAGGACGATCAATGCTTTAAATGGTCAGTCACTCGAGCGTTGAATTTAAAAAATAGAGACAACGAAAGAATTGATAAAGACTTGGTTCTAAAATCAGAAGAACTTAATTGGGAAGGAATGGAGTTTCCTGTCAAGCTTAATAAAATCAATAAGTTTGAGAAAAATAATCCAGACATTAGCACCAACGTCTTTGGGTATGAAAATAAAAAACTTTACCCTTTGAAAATATCTGACTTTGTAGATCGAAAGCACTGCATTGATTTGTTGCTTATTTCAAACGAAGACACTGACCATTATTGCGTGATTAAAAGTTTGAGTCGGTTATTATCTACACAAACATCAAATCATCAGCACAAAATGTATTATTGCAGAAATTGCTTACAAGGTTATGACCAGGAAGAAAAGCTTCAACAGCATCAACCTTATTGCTATGACAACGATGCAGTAAGAATCGAACTTCCTAAAGAAAGAACGACCGTTCATTTTAAAAACTATAACAAGTCTATGAGAGTTCCATACGTTGTATATGCAGACTTTGAAAGTTTCATCAAACCTCTTAACACTTGCACACCGAATTCGAAAGAGTCGTACACCAGACAATATTAAAAGCACGTTCCAAGCTCCTTCTGCTATTATATCAAATGCTTTGACGATAGCCTTTACAAAGGAGAACCAGTCATGTACACAGCTGAAAGCGAAGAGGATGACGTAGCTCAAAAATTTATAACCATGCTTGAAGCTGACCTTATAAAGATTCTCGACAAGATTGATATAGTAAAAAAGAAAGTGGTAACGGATGAGGATGAAAAGAATTTTGAGACTGCAACTCTATGTCATATTTGTGAATCAGATCTTAACAGTGACAAAGTGTGGGATCACTGTCATTTAACTGGAAAGTATCGAGGAGCTGCTCATAACAAATGCAACTTGAATTATAAACTTCCAAAATTCATACCCATCATTTTCCATAATTTGTCCGGTTATGACAGTCATTTGTTCATCAAGAAATTAGGTGGAAAGCTCAATTGCATACCCAACAATGAAGAAAAATATATCAGTTTCTCGAAAAAAATCAAAGTAAGAGAATTTATTAATAAGAAAGGTAAACTTCAGGAAGTATGGAAAGAGCTAAGGTTTATCGACAGCTACAGATTCATGAGTTTCAAGTTAGAAGATCTAGCTAAAAATCTAAACAACGACCAATGTAAAAACGTTGCTCAATATTACTCTGGAGAAAAGTTTGATTTATTAAGAAAAAAAGGTATTTACCCTTATGACTGGGTGGACTCGATTGAAAAGTTCTCCGAAACGCAATTACCTCCTATTGAAGCATTCTATTCCAAACTGAATGATGAAGGAATAAGATGTGAAGACTATGCGCATGCAAAAAACGTTTGGGATGTATTTGGATGTAAAACGTTTAAAGATTATCAAGAACTGTACAACACGTCTGACGTTCTGATACTTGCTGATATCTTTGAAAATTTCAGAGACGTGTGCCGTACCTATTACAAGCTTGATCCTGCTTGGTATTACACCTCACCTGGTTTGGGTTGGGATGCCATGTTAAAACTAACTGGAATTCAGTTAGAGCTTCTGTCTGATATTGATATGCTTAATATGATAGAAAAAGGGATACGTGGTGGAATTTGCATGATCAGCAAACGACATGGAACTGCTAATAACAAATACATGAGTGATTATGATCCTTCACAACCTTCGAAATTCATTCAGTATTTAGACGCAAATAATTTATATGGATGGGCTATGTGTAAGCCTCTTCCTTTTAGAGGATTCAGATGGATGACTGAAGAGGAGCTCGCTAATTGGAAATCCATGCCTTGTATTCTCGAAGTCGATTTAACCTATCCCGAAAGCCTACACGATTTACACAACGACTATCCTTTAGCTCCTGAAAGACTAAAAATTAATAAAGTGGACAAGCTCGTTCCTAATTTAAACAACAAAGAAAAATACGTCATTCATCATGAAAACCTAAAACTCTATGAACGACTTGGATTGATCACTACTAAAATTCATCGAGGTGTCACCTTTGAAGAAGAACCCTTCATGAAACAATACATCGATCTCAACACTGGATTAAGAGCAAAAGCTAAAAACGAGTTTGAAAAAGAATTTTTTAAACTCATGAATAACTCTGTCTTTGGAAAAACCATGGAGAATATTCGAAAGCATGTTGATATTAAACTAATCACCACAAGAAAAGAAGTCTTGAAATTGTCAAGAAAGTCTAATTATGATAGAAATACCATTTTTGATGAAAACCTTACTGCAGTTCATATGAAAAGAACAAAACTCTTTTACAACAAGCCTGTTTACTTAGGACTAAGCGTTCTAGACATAAGCAAAACTTTGATGTTTGATTTCCATTACAACTATATCAAACCTAAATACGGAGATCGCGCGAAACTACTCATGACTGACACTGACTCGCTCATCTATGAAATCGAAACGGAAGATTTTTATCAAGACATTTCTGGCGATCTTGAAACCAAATTTGACACGAGCAACTTTTCTAAAGACCATCCTGCTATTGAAAACGCTGGGTTTAAAGTAGGGTTAAATAATAAGATTATAGGTATGTTCAAAGACGAGGCTGGTGGAAAAATAATTAAAGAGTTTGTTGGGCTTCGTCCTAAGCTCTACTCTTACAAAACCTATGAAAAAGAAGAGAAAAGATGCAAAGGGGTTAAAAATAAAGTCGTTCAAAAACACATCACTCATCAAGATTATAAAGACTGCTTATTCAGTGGAAATGAAAAGCTTGCAGCTATGAACGTTATCCGATCACATCAGCATAACATTTACACCGAAGAGATCAACAAAGTCGCTCTCAGCGCTAATGACGACAAAAGACACATCTTGCAAGACGGAATTCACACCTTAGCCATTGGACATTACAAACTAAAACCATGTTTTACATTTATGGACTATGATCAACTCTTTGGCTCAGAACACGAGGCAGAGGCAGATGCAAAAAGCTTGATCGCAGAGTGCAGAAAGATTATCGAGGAAAACAAAGAAATTTCAGGTAAGTCAAAAAGCTTGATCGCAGAGTGCAGAAAGATTATCAACGAGACAAAAAAAAGGTAAGTCAACAAAACAAATAGCAATGCGACAGAATTCATGATGACAGAAAATTAAAAACACGACGCCATCTTGAATTTCCTTAAGTATAGAAAAGTATCAATGTAGTATTAAGAAATGTCAATGCGCCAGAATCGGCAAGTCATAGTAGTGATATATTACAGTATATAAAATTAACAATGATAACATGATGTAATGTATAGTATATATCAATTTTATATATATATATATATATATATATATATATATATATATGTAAATATATATATACTTCCAATAGTTTTATTAACTTAATACACTAACATTGAAAATAGCTTTTCCTACACTGTATAATACTATAAATTGTGTTGGTAAAGATTCCATGACAGTCTCTGAGAACATGAAATATATATATATATATATATATATATATATATATATATATATATATATATATATATATATATATATATATACATACATATATATACATATATATAAAATATAATGTAGCAATACATATTTTTATTTAAATAGTTTGCTAATTAAAACATACTAAGCTTCCCAAGAAGAACCTCTTTGTTTTCTCTGATTTATATTGCTAGTAACATTTTAAGTTCTTTAGACAGCATTTTATTTGTTGTGTATTTGTGTATTATTTTGTTGTGTATTTGTGTATTATATGGCATATTTATCGACTATTTATACTTTTCTTTAGTCAAACACTATGAAAAATTTGTTTAACCAGAATTACTATCGAAAACCTTCATAAATAAGTATGGAATTTTAAATTCATGCATGCATTGTTAACGAAGGAACTGAATAATCGATTAAATGTAGATTTTAAGTAATTAGTTTATTATGAAGTTACCAAAATCCTTTTAAGCTTTATCTATAAAATATCTGCATAAAAACACAAACAAAGAATGTTCAATGATTTTGAAGCGCTAACGTTGTTCCAACAATGGCTGCCAAAAATCACGAAGAAAATATCTAAGATTGAGATCAAAAATCTATCTGAAGTTTTTTTTCGAAAAAACGCATTTTTTATCTGAAAAGGCGATTCCCTTGTTCGTTTATAGCATTGGATTTAAAAACGAAGTTTTTATCTCAAAAACGGAATTTTTTGAATGTTTATAGCAATGGACTTTTTTTTTCTTCGCTTTTTACGGTAAAAACTTCGTGTTTTACGGAAAAAACTTCGTTTTTTATGTTTATAGCATTGGCCCCTGGAAGCTTTTGTTTTATTTTTCGGTCACGTGATCAATGTAATTGCAAAACAAATCAGCCGTCGAAGTGAATTTTAAGATATATCAAATAATTTTCAATTATAATTTATTTAAACAGTCCTTTTTAGAACTACATATAACTAATATATTTTAAGCAACTCCATTTAGTGAATGTTAAAAGACATATCAAGGAATTTTCACTTAAATTTAATTAAACAGTCCTTTTTAGAACTAGATTTGAACTTAAGTAATCGTACTTGTAAAAAAAAAAGCAATGCCAGGTAGAAATTGCTGTCTTCCACAGTGCACAGTCTCAGATACAAATAAACACAAGGATATTGGACTATTTCAAATATCTACAAGAAAAGATGAATACCATACCATTTGGAGGAAAAAGTTGATTGATTTTCTTGCTATTTACCGTCCATTAGATGGATTATTAAAAAAAAGAATAACAAAAGGAAATGTTTATTTTTGCGAGAAACACTTTTCTCCAGAAGATATAGAATTTACAAGTGAGTACATAATTTTCATGGCGAGTCATATTTTATATTGTTATGCATGAGTAATATATAATGGTATTGCATTGTAGTTATAATGATCATTATAGTTAAAATGTATATCATTTTAGAAATGGAGTGCAAAGTCCTAAGGCTTACCTTCTCGTTGGTGCACTTCGTTAAATAATTTAGACTAGTCTTATGTCTAATTTATAAACCAAATAGCCAAGGCAGCTTTTGTATTCATTTGGTATTAAATAGATCCATGAAACAACATGCAACTAGTTAGTACAACTACATATATATATAAATATATATATGTATATATAATTGTTTTCAACTCAATGGTGTAAATGACTACTTGTCATTTACACTATTAAGTTATAATTATTTATGTAAAAAAACTTACCTGTACTGTTATCTCTTTTTAGAGACTGGAAGAAAAACATTATGACTTGGTGTTGTTCCTACCTTAAATTTACCTGTTAAATCACATCTAACTACTAAACCAACTGAAAGAAGGGACTTAAATATAGTTAAAGATATAGCAACAATAAATAAAAATCCCAACAAGGCTGTATACAATACTTTTGAAGAATTTAAAATGCGTATTCGAAAGTTAAAGTTGAATGAATGGGAAATTAGTATTTTTGATGAAACAATTGTGTTTAAGCACATAGAAAATCCGTTTTTATCATCAAAGTTTGAAGTGTTTGTTGACACAAGTTTAGATTATTCATGCATTGTTTTTGGTTGGTCTTTACCAATCTGCACTGAGCTATATAAATAACATTCAAGATCTCTAAAAAATATAACAATTTCTTTGCTACTGCAAGAACTTTTGTCTTATAATATATGTGATGGTATTAGAAACATAAGTTCTCCTGATTTGCTGTTACTTACAGTGTCATGTAAAACCAATTTTAATCACATTATTGATGGTTCTCCACCTGAAGTAAAGACTTATTTGAGATCATCTGACTCTTTTGTTTGTGTTTTTTTAATGTTTTGGATAGGACACTTTCACATATTGTGCAAAGTCCAAACTTAAAAAAAGTGTGTTCATACCTATAAAAAGTATGTTCATAATAAAAATTTGGGATGGCGGAGTCCTTAACTTTTACATACATACATACATACACAAATATATATATATATATATATATATATATATATATATATATATATATATATATATATATATATATATATATATATATATATATAAATTAAAAATAAGCATACATTTGGAAGAAAAATTATTTAATGAGTTGTATATATTTATCTGGTATATTATTTATTCTACATTTGTAATTAAAATACTTTATTTAATATATATTATAAGTTTCTGTCGCCTTTTTTATATTGTTTCTAAGTCCCTTAGACTTTTCCACTTTTAAATACTTTTTATGCTTTTCTGTAATGTCCTTTGCTAATGAAAAGGAGCGCACTCTACAATATAATTGCATCATATTTTCTAATAAATTTTTTTTTAATTCTTTCTCCACAACTATTCCTGAAGCATCGCAATGACTATTATAATAGCATAATATTTCTTCACTCCTTAATAATTCATTTGTAATTTTTGGAATGTCAATTTTTTTAATGCTATAAAAACCAGTTTTTATTCGAAAACATTCCTCAACTTAAATAAGTAAATGCTGCATGTTTTTGTTAACAGCTGATAATCCTCCTCTGTTTTGCACATCAATTAACTTTTGTTTTATATCATTGGTTAGCATACTTTCTAGTAACAAGATAAGAGATTGATAGTTTTTAAAGTATTTGCTATTTTTATATTTTTTTAAAAACTTTTTAACCACATAACCAGCTAAAAATTGTAAAGCATCCATTTCAGACTCTGTAATTGGGTTAACTTGAATGGGTTCTTTATTACCAAACTCTTTTACTTTTTTTGAATGTGATATTAGTTTATCCACATATTTGGTGCAAAAGAGTGCAATAAGGCTTTTGCAATCCAGAAAAGTAGGATTCTGCACCATGAACAAAGTCTGCATATATTTTAGAAAAATATCTTTCTACATCACCAGACTTACAAAGTTCAATAAAATACTTTTTAGTTTCAGCATAAAAGTGATCAGTTACAACAAAATTATATTCTTTAATAGGTTCCGTTAAATCATTGGGATATTAGGATGTATTTAATATCTTTTTTTTGGCATGTGTAATTAATGAATCAATATCTTCAATGCTGATACAAGAAATTTTATCTTTATTAGTCATATGTTTTGATCGTATGTGTCTTTTGAGACCTCCTTTAGTTTTATATGACTTTGAACATTGAAGACAAAGCTGATTTAATTGGTCAAAAATCTAAAGAAAAGTGACATAATACTCATAACATAAGAAAGTAATTTAACATAAGTAATTTTAACACACTTGATTTGTTTAAAACTGTAAAAAAACAAGATTTAAATTTATTTTTGATATATGATTTTTACCTCTGAACCTGTGTCTTCAATTTCTATTTCAATTTCTTCTTCAAAATCGTCGCTATTTAAGAAATTAACAAAGATTTCTAGTGTATTTTGTTGAGAGTAACTTGAGGCGTTGGCCATTTAAATATTTGTTTTGCAGCTACATTGATCACGTGACTTTTTTTAAAAACTCGGAAAACAAAAGAATAAAACAATAGCTTCCAGACCAGGGGCCAATGCTATAAACATAAAAAACGAGGTTTTTTCCGTAAAACACGAAGTTTTTACCGTAAAAAGCGAAGAAAAAAAAAGTCCATTGCTATAAACATTCAAAAAATTCCGTTTTTAAGATAAAAACTTCGTTTTTAAATCC
This sequence comes from Hydra viridissima, assembly GCF_058129835.1. Taxonomy (NCBI): domain Eukaryota; kingdom Metazoa; phylum Cnidaria; class Hydrozoa; order Anthoathecata; family Hydridae; genus Hydra; species Hydra viridissima. The sequence continues at coordinate 8,174,169 of NW_028324304.1, read as the reverse complement.
AATGCTATAAACGAACAAGGGAATCGCCTTTTCAGATAAAAAATGCGTTTTTTCGAAAAAAAACTTCAGATAGATTTTTGATCTCAATTTTAGATATTTTCTTCGTGATTTTTGGCGGCCATTGCTGGAACAACGTTAGCGCTTCAAAATCATTGAACATTCTTTGTTTGTGTTTTTATGTAGATATTTTATAGATAAAACTGAAAAGGATTTTGGTAACTCCATAATAAACTAATTACTTAAAATCTGCATTTAATCGATTATTCAGTTCCTTGTTGTTTTTCCTTGTTAGGTTTTCGATAGTAATTTTGGTTAAACAAATTTTTCATAATGTTTGACTAAAGAAAAGTATAAATAGTCAACAAATATGCCATATAATACACAAATACACAACAAAATAATACACAAATACACAACAAAATAAAATGCTGTCTAAAGAACTTAAAATGATACTAGCAATAAAGATTAGAGAAAACAAAGAGGTTCTTCTTGGGAAGCTTGGTATGTTTTAATTAGCAAACTATTTAAATAAAAATATGTATAATTGCATTATATTTTATATATATATATATATATATATATATATATATATATATATATATATATATATATATATATATATATATATATATATATATATATATATATAGGTAAGCTTTTTTAGGTATGATTCCTATTATAAAATAATATATTATTATAGAATATTTAGTATTTTACTATATAAGACTATATTATACTATATATTGATTATTTATTTCATCTACTTTTAGGTCCATCTATTACTATGAGGCATAGAAATAGAATTTGGGAAGACATAATGTCACATTTAAATAGTTTAGGGGCAAAAATTGAAGATATCAACCAGCTACGTAGTAGAGAGTGGGATTATTTGCGAAGAGCTACAATGCAAAATTTTGCTAAGAGTCTAAAAACAGCTATAGTTTTGTTATATATATATATATATATATATATATATATATATATATATATAATTAAATATTTTTGTATATATATATTATATATACAAATATATATATATATAATTTTTTTTTTTAAGGTGCTGCAGGGAGACAACTAACAGAATTAGATAATGTTGTTTTAGACATTATTAACAGGAAGTCAATAAATGTATCTGGAATCGATGTTCCTGATTTTAATATCTCTTTTTGTACAACAGATGATGCATTGTCATCCACTCCCAACCAACTTTCCACTCCCACTGCCACCCTTTCTTCATCAAGTAAAGAAGTAAACTTTACTTTGAAACAATCTTCTGATACAGCTTCTTTTATTTCGTCTATGTCTGGTATATTTTTCTTTGTTGGTTAAGACTAGTTGTGTTATAAAATACATATATATATATATATATATATATATATATATATATATATATATATATATATATATATATATATATATATATATATATATATATATATATATATATTCTATTTCTATTTCTATAGTTTATAGAGTTAATTGATTGTTTATATTAGATGCAAGATTTGATTGTATGTCCTCCCCTAATTTAGACAATACCACTCTTGTTAGTGACAGTTGTCAGATACTTCAAGGTAATGCAATTTATAAATTAATTTTTTTTAAATCTCAGTTGTTTAATTTAGTTAATTGTAGGTTTTAGACTTATAATTATATAACAGACAACATCAATTTGTGCTTAATTTTTACACAACTAGTATTTCCAAAACCATTAAAAACTTCTTATTTTTAAAGGAATCTAAACCACTTTTCTTATTATTTTAGTTAACTGATCTTGTTTTGACACCTAGAATTAAATTTTAGATTCAATTCAAAATAAACCATCAAGGGGGGGCATTAAAAAAATTAAAAAGAAAACAAGCTAGAGAAAGTCTCCTGGTAGATGGAAGTTTTAAAAAATTGAAAGTAAGTGTTTTACGGTTAGAAAAAGAAAGATTAAAAAAAGAACAAGAATTAAGAGTAAAACTTCTGAAATTGGACGTTGCTCTCAGACAACAGCAAATTCGAAAAGAAAAGGCTTTAACAATATATTACACAACAGCAACAAAGCTAATGAATGAGAAATTGCAACCTTCAAACCAGCAACATTTTGTAAATACAGAAATGGTATTTTAAAATTAATTTGTAATAATATTTAGTATGACTTTATCATTAACAAATTTTTTGTATTTAGTATAACTTGTAGCTTGTATTTAGTATAACTTTATCATTAACAAATTTTTTTTGTTTTAGGAGGAAATTCTTGAGCATTAAGAGAAGAGCTACATCATAATTTTATGTTAAATTTCGAAAAATGTTGTATAACTATATTTAAACATTCACCTTGAAGGTATTTAACTGTAAAGCCATGACCAATTACATTTTTTAGTAACAATAAAAATATAACTTCAACCTGAAATTGTTCTTGTTATTTCATTTTTTTTATCACCATTACCTTACAGTAATAAGTTCTGTAAAACTTCACACAAACATTAAGACCAATGCTGTTGCGATGTGAAATAGATACAAGCATCACAACTATATATAACTATATATAAGGTATTGCATTGGCTAGTGGTTGATTTTAAAATTTAAACAAAACAATATCTTTCATATTTTAAATTTATTTTGTAATCTAGTTTAATATTAATACGATCATATCTTAATTTTATGCTATTAAGCATTTTTTACCTTTTTAAAATACTCTTAATAAGAATTGCTCCTAACAACAAAAGCTAACAAATCTCCTAATTTTTTTTTAAGCGTGTTCTATAAAAAAACAAAATACACATACTATATAAAAACAGATATAAACATATATTTTTATGGTCTAATATTTTATAAAAATTTCTTGCATTTATTAAAAAGTCATTGTGTGAATTTTTTTCCAATTTTAATTCAACTAATTTAGGCACAAATCTATGATCCATGTCCAAACTATTTTGATAGATCCTATGCTCTAGAGCAAATTGTATATGAATTTTTAAACAATACTTTTAAGTAAAGTAGTTAAGTAGCTGTAATCGTCTATTCAAAGCTCCATCATTCTGATTTTCTTGAGCTAGATTTTCATCAGCTTGTTCTTCTTCGCGTTCTTCAAAGTCATTACCGTTGTCTCCATGTTGAATACACAAGTTATGGATAACAAATCCACACATGATAAGCTTAGAGGCATCTTCGACCTTATGCAAACGAATTCCAGTTTTCAAAGCATAAAACCTGTTTTTGACAATGCCAAAACATCGCTCAATTATGTTTCTAGTTTTTCTCTGTGCTTTGTTGAAACGTTTTTGAGCTCCGTCTGGATCACCAGGAAAAGGTGGAATTAACCATTCTCGACATGGGTACGCAGAGTCAGCCAAAATTACAGCTCCATTAAATGGAAGCTCTCCAATTTCAAACTTGTTCCATAGGTTACAATTTCTTAGAACCTAATAGTAGTAAAATCACAATATTTAAATTTACTGTAAGTTACATTATAATACATTATATTAGTTAGTCTAAGTTACATTTTAATTAGCAATCATAATAGTTCAAATAGTATGTTCAATATGAACATACCGAAGAATGTCACGTACTAGTTGAATACCCAGCATTAGTGAACTAACAGTTGTAAAATATAACTTAGTGACAGGCTTACATGTGCATCATGCCACCTTCCTGGACTGTTGGTCGATGCATAAAATATGGACGTGTCGGGTCCACATACTGCCATTGCATTTATGCTATGGACATGATGGCGATTGATTAGAGAATCTTCATCTGCTTGAGGAGGGTTAGAAAGGAGTATATGAGACCCATCCAGAACACCACATACGCACGGAAAACCTCCGATTTCCATAAACTTTTGTGGAAGAGTGGAGCAATCATTCGGCCATTTTATGATCTCTTGTCGAATCTAATCTTATAAGATAACAATTTTTCTCTTTACTAAACTTAGTTTTTAATTTTCACACTAAAATAAAAATAATAAGCAACTTTATATGACATTGTAAAACTTCCAATAGTTTTATTAACTTAATACACTAACATTGAAAATAGCTTCTCCTACACTGTATAATACTATAAATTGTGTTGGTAAAGATTCCATGACAGTCTCTGAGAACATGAAAAAAAATATTTGTGCCAATAAAATGAAGAAATACCATTATTTGGAAAAGTACTGAAATGCTTTTATTTCGCTTAGTATAATGTTGCAAATCATCTTTAAGCCTAGTTTCTAAAAAATCTAATACAGCTCTTGGGACTCGATACTGCTCTCGAAAAACGTTGTCAGAAACATCTTCGTTAAAAAAGCGACCATTAAACTAAAATGATATTGAAAAACAAAACAAAAATATAATTTCTGCGCCTATTTAGTATGATTTCTGATTTTGTTCGATAAGAAATCATTAAAAATATATATATATATATATAGTAATTTTAAGTAATGTTTTAAACACCAACCTCTCGAGGCAATCGGTGGCGAAGCTCATTTTCTGCAACTTCGAAATCTAAGTCTTCATCCGAAAAAATTAAATTCATGTTTCTACTTTAATTTTACACAGATTTTTTAAACACCAAATACTAGAATTTAAAAATATTCATAAAAATAGAATAGACAGCACAGCATACTTAATGACTAATTAAATTCATTAAGTAGGCCTAATAAATAAGTTACAATAAAAATTACTATTATATTACTACTATATATTACGGATAAAAAAAGTTCGTGAATTTCAGTGACGTTTACGTTTTATGCTTTATAGCAATGGGCGAAAAAAATACAAACAGCGATAAATTCTTCGAGATTACGAACTTTTTTTCGTACGTGAAAAATTTCGTTTTTACGAAAGATTTTTTTTCTCGAAAAAAACTTCGAATTGTTTATAGCATTGGCCCCAGGGTATATTTCTATAGACTATGATGCAACATACCCAGCCGTGTGTAAAGTAGGCTATAAAACAAACAGTATTTACATTATTTTACTCAAAACGTTTTTAAATTTTTCTTCATGAAAAGTTCGCTTTTTCGCTATAGAACTATTTATCGCAATCGACTCGCTATTCAACGCTTGTTGCTGTTCAACGTGTCGGGAAAGAAATATACGAATGTTGAGTTTAGAACACTCAATACGGACATTAAAAAGAAGACAAAATATTGGTTGAACGGAAAGTTTAACTTTTGTTGATTGTAGTTAGGTGAATTAATGTTACCGAGAGACCACGTATAAATCTTTCCAAAGCAAATTGGTGCAATTGTTCTGAAACCAAAGAGTTGAGATTTTATATCAACTTGTTTTTAATGATGAGAATACGTAGAATATCTAAATCTACAGCATCGTAAAAACAAAATCAAAGATATTAATAGTTATAATATTTGTCTTAAAGGAAATTTATCATTCAGTTATTTGAGAAGAAAATTATAAATTTTAATAGTTATAATACTTGATTGATAATTTGTTTAATACAAACCGCATTTTTTCTAACCTCCCTAATGACGAAGATGACATTCCCAATCCGTTAGCTAGGCCTACATTTTCAGCAAGAACTGAGTTGTTAATGAACATGTTAACGGCGATCATACAGCAGTTGTTCACAAAGCCGATCGTTATTCGAAGCGCCAATAATGTCAACCAACGAGCTGTTCTGTATTTTTGAAAGATAAATTATATAAAGTGCTTAGCTCATACAACCTTGCTCTTAAAAAGTTTAAATATTTGTTAAAGTAAACTAATTAAAACGAGCTTTTAAACAAAATGAATGAAGATGTTGATTATCAAGCTTAGGTAAAAGAAAGAATTAACAAAGATACTTAGGCTCGTCAAAGAAGGCATTAAAAGAGAAAAAGATTATGTTAACGTACGGGAAGCAAAAGGCAGGTAGACAGACAGGTAGCTAAAACAGTTTTTTTGATATTGAATAAAATTTAGTTTTAAGTCGCAAGATTTTATGTAATTGAAGTTTAAACGAAATGGAAACTCTTTGGATAGATATACTTTTATCCTTCTTCCATAAATATATTGAAATATAAAAACAAATTAGCAGCGTGTAAACTCACTTGTGTTTAATGTTGCCAACTACCGGAGTTAGCGATAATACTACAGCGAATAATAATGAACACCCACAAAATGTCTTAAAGGAAATATATCATTAAGTTATTTGAGGAGGTCAAAATACTGAACCTTGTTTTTGCTATTAGTTTCACATGTAGGTCCAATACTTACTTTTTTGGCTCCAAATGTATTCAAAAACTAAATGAAAAAGAATAAATTTTACATAAATTATTCATAAACAAACGTTTAATTTGACGTTGCATATCAATTGATTGATTGTGCTTCGATAAATATTTGCACAGTTGCAAAAATTAATTAACTGCTTAAATTAATTGCATAAATATTATATTAGCATAAACAATAGCATAGCTGCATAAATTTTATATACTAAAGGTATTGGGTGATTTTAGTAACTGTAAGAACAAGTTACCTTAGGCGAAACAAATATTTGCAGGAAAAATGTCAATACAGATGTCACCAAAAACAACGTCCCAATATCATTTGGTAACATGGCCAATCCATCTAAGTAAAATTTATGAACGAATTATTATTAAATAATATTTTTATTATTAAAAAAGTGTATATTAACAATTTAGCGTAAAAAAGTCAAACACAAACTGTATTGTTCTAAGGTGGCAGCATACATAGAAAACATTTCAGTAAATCCAATGGCTACAATTGAATATGTTCCATACAAGATGACAGCATAAAAGCAGTCTTTTGTTCTTAAAGAAAAATTAAATCTTTATTTTTATATGATTGTACCATCTACTGTCCGTTACCAAAAGAGCTAGCATTACCTTAGCAACTTTAATACGCTTAAGTTTTTAATATAATTCTGAAGTACTTTGTACCAGGGCGTTATTGTCTTATAATTTAAGAGTTTTACTTTATCCGGGTGTTCAACTTCAATCCATGCAGTCTTAGTGTAAGTAACTGTGTTGTTACTTTGCTTATTGTTGTTGATGGTGCAAAGATCAGGATTCGACTTATTGTTGTTGATGATGCAATGATCAGGATTCGACTTTAAGTCTTCTATTTTGAAATACTTCCTACCGAAAGAAAACACGACAGTGAAAGATATAATTTCGGTTTGAAAAAGATGTTGTCATGAATTTCACAACATATTCTTTTTAATTTTTTTTCAAGTTTAATAACATAATGGAAAAACTTACTTATCTGAAGGGATATATTTATAGGCGATGATGATGCAAAGTAGAAATCCTCCAGTAATAATAAAGTTAGGCAGAAAAATTGCAAATTTAAAGAAAAACCCATCTAGAAATAAAATAATTTAATTGAACGAAATTCATTTTTAATTTGAACCATTATCATTATCAATATATGATAAACATTTATGGTATACAAAAATATGAGAGGTACGCAAGATGACTCGTCAACCCTTCGTATAAATAAATGATAAAGCAAAAAGAATTAAATTAAAAACAACAACTACGAAAAGACCTACACACACTGAGACTAATTCAACCTGCCATGCAAATAAATAATCAAGCGAAAAGAAGTTAAAAACAACGACTGGAGACTTACACATGGTGATTGATCCACCTGTTATGTAAGTAAATGATAAAATGGAAAGAAGAAAAGCTAAAAAAAACAACTGGGAAAAGACGTAAACACGGAGTCTCAGCAACCGGCCAAATAAATAAATGATGCATAAATAAATGATGCATTGGTATCGCAACCGAAAACAACCCAAAACTATAAAAGCTCAAAAAAAATAGAGTTTTACAGAAAGAAGGGAGACGAAGGAAGAAGATGGAGTTTTAAAGAGAAGTAAAAGAGAGTTTTAAGAAAGTTTTTAAGAAGAATCTTAGAGAGAGAGAGAATTTTTGTGATTGAAAAATATTGGAATAAACAAGAAGTTTTATGAAGAAAAGAGAAAAAGAAGTGGAATTAAACAGAAGTCAGAAGAAATATTAATCAAAGAACAATAACCAGTAGATTTTAGCCGTTTTAAATAAAGAAGAGATATTCGTATAAAAAAAAAAAGAACAGAAAGAGGAATAATTGATAAAAACAATATTAAACACTTCAAGTAGAGTAAGAGAGCATTATTTGTATAAACCCACCCAATTAGACTACCAAAAAAAAAAATAAAAAAGACTGATTGACATAATAAATAAATAGTTGCAAAATCTGTTTTTAAGTGGGACGAAAGAGTTAACTTAATTTACTTGTATATAAACAAAACTAAAACATTTAAAATTAAATAGCTTTATCAATTCTAAAACAAAACGACGTCCCCAAAAAAATAACTGTAGTGCAACCTTTTCTAAAAAAAACAACATTATATATAGGTATATACTATTTATTTTCATGGCTGGGTTTTCATTCTTCGACACCTACATAAAATCGTTTGTTGCGTTTTTTGGACGAAGTTTTTCAAAAATGTACGATATACTTTTTTCCGCGATAAAATGTCACGTGACAAAACTCCTTACCTTTAGGAAAAGTGTTGGGATAAAGATCTGTTGGAAAAGCGACATAACCTTAAAAGATAAAAAAATCTAAATGAAGAAATCTATTAAAAGTTGAACCAAGTTTCGCCTTTTTTTAGCTACAACTTAAATAGTTGTAAACCTGCCATTCCGGGCCCAATCATTCCTCCTGTTGTATAGCCGGTAAACATAATGGACATTGCTAATGCAATATTTGTTTCGTCGCATACGTCACGTAGGATCGCTTTACTTATAACAATAAGACCTGAAAAATAATTTTATATAGAAATATTTTAAATGCCATGACAACACATTTTCGAAAACAAAATTAGGTGCGCCTCTTTCTAGGTGCGCCTAATTCCATTTCGCAGGAAAATGCGTTAACAGAAATACTTATAAATAACAAACCCATAAAAGATCCTTGCAAAGATCTGCAAACTAATGCCCAGGCAAAATCGGTACTAAATCCAAAGGCGAGAGTGGCTAGCATCAAACCGCTTGTTGTTGCGAGTAAAGCAAATTTTCTTCCTTTATGATCAGCGATGTAACCCCAAATACAACTAAAAAAAGAAAAAAAAAAAAAAAAAGAATCGGAATAACTTACTTTCACAGGAATGGCTTTCCAGTTTGTTATTGTAAGAAAGTTGAATTACCTGCTAAATATGCGTGATAAGTACAAAGAAGAGGCTAAAATTCCGGCAGAATATCCTAGACAAATAATATCAAAAAATAAATGAGTGTAAAAATTATAAGAACATTTATACTTTTATGCTTTTTATACTTTTATAAAAAAATTTTTATTGCAGCCTAATGGTGGTTCTGATTTGATGCACGCTTAGATGCACGCTTATGCTCTTGGAGCTGCTAGACGAGAGCTTATTATCTTTGATGGAGGTAACATCTGTAAAGGAGCGCGAAAACTACTTAAAAACCAGTGTTGTTACGACTTTGAAATTATTCGACGAGAAATCGATTCAGTTAAAATATTTTAATAAAAAAATTTATTAGTATCATATACTTAATAAAGTTGATTTAGTTGCAACATTTTAATAAAAAAAATTTATTATTATCATATACTTTAATGTTGCTTGACAATTTATTTTTTAGATGCTATGAAAAAAATAGAACTTCAAGAGAGTAAACAAAGAAACCAGGTCGTATGTAATACTGTCATAATAACACATGCTTTTGTTATATCAAGAGCATTTTCTTTGTTCATTTTTAATTCATCTTATCTATTAGATGAATTAAAAATCGAATAAACAAACAAAATTACAATCACAAAGTAGAGAAGAAAAAAAACACAGATAAGCATTTTAAATTATTTTTTACAACAATTAAAGCAAAAAATTAACAAAAGCTTAACTAATAACAAAAAAAGTGACGTAGATGGGTGGGGACAGATGGGGCGGCTAAACTTTTTTTGGGGTAGCAGATTATTAAAACTTTTTCGCATCTTTAACTGAGTGTCATAACTTATTACTTAACATTTCGTTTTAAAAGCATCAACTGGTTACTATAATGAGAAAAAGGAAATATTAATGAAGCGGTGCTACATACAGAAAGCTAAGAGTTAAGTTTATGCGATACTGCAAATTAGATTCAATGTTTAGATATTTTGGTTTAATTTAAAAACCGCTATAAGTGATATTCTTATGCATGGCTCAATAAGCGTCTGCGTCTCGGAACCGATTTCTCGAAATGAACCGGGACAACTGTAACGAGACGAGAAATTTCTCGGAAAAAAATAACGAGACAAAAGAAAAGGTTGTCCCGGAATAAAGTTATAAATCGGGAAATAAATTTTGTCTCGGAATTTAAAAACTGTGTCCCGGATAATTATAAAACGTTACAAGACAGATCAATTATATTAACTAGATATCTAACTCGCGCTTTCGCAGTGAAAAAGAGTTTTTGCCAACCAAGTTTATTTTGCCAGCCAGAAATGACGCACAGTGACTCAAAACAACAAAAAAACGGTTATAAACCCCTCACATCTTTTTTGTAAATATAGTGCCCTTTTTTAAATAATATTAAATAAGAATGATCATTTATTTAAAAAGTAAAAACAGTTTTTTCATAAAACTTATATTTTATATTTTATGGTTAAAAGAAGTTAAAAATTTTAATATTAGTTTCAAAGAAATCTAAAAAATGAGAGATTTTTATTTAGTAAAAATGGAAACCTTTTAATCTAAATTAAGTTTGTATTTACTTTTAAGATAATCTTTTAACTTTATATATTTCAAATATATTGAATAAAAAAATTGCAATCTGATTTTTTTGGTTCAAATTAGAAGAATTTTCTAAAATAAAATACTTTTTTGTTTTAAATACCAGCTAAAAAAAAATGTTCCACCGAGTTCTAAGGAGATGTATTTTTTTTCAGTTAATTAACACTTCAACTTTTAGAATATGAAAGGGATTGCTGCGGTCACCTGCGGTATAGGGAGTTATTGAAGAAATACAAATGTACCCATAAAAACCTTGTCTTCCGCCTTTTTTTAACATTTGTTTATTATATCAAAATAAATGAAAATGGCGGAAAACAATGGTTTTTATGGACTCATTGACATTTGTATATCTTGAACTTGAGTTTTTTACTTGTATGACTTGTTTCAACATATCAAATATAGTTTCAAGAAACATATTTTTCTGATTACATGAAGGTACGTACGAGGCATTAAGTACGTAAAAGAAATTAAGGAACGTACGAGGCATTAAGTACGTAAAAGAAATTAAGGAACGTACGAGGCATTAAGTACCTAAAAGAAATTGAGGAACGTACGAGGCATTAAGTACGTAAAAGAAATTAAGGAACGTACGAGGCATTAAGTACGTAAAAGAAATTAAGGAACGTACGAGGCATTAAGTACGTAAAAGAAATTAAGGAACGTACGAGGCATTAAGTACGTAAACGAAATTAAGGAACGTACGAGGCATTAAGTACGTAAAAGAAATTAAGGTCAAGATAGAAAGTATGCAAAAGTAAAAAAAATATTTTTACGAGGAACACAACGCACAGTGGGCCAGAATTCACTTTTACTGGACAAAATTCGTAACTAATTATGAAAATTATTGATGCCTATTCTTAGTTCGATTCAGCCTCACATTTTCTAAAGATATTTTTTTGCTTGAGTCCGTGCATAATACGCCACATGCGTTACACCACAGATACTGCCAGTAAACCATACATTCTGCACACAAGTATTTTAGAGTCCAAGTTGTTCATAAATCGTATAAATCGCGTTAGAGAAAAAAAGTAGAATTTATCCATAGTTAATATTCGAAGAGTTATGTTGTAAAGGAAAAAATAGTGTGAAATGTTGGTAAACGTTCGTTCAGCGTTGAAAAATCATGAAGAAAAACAAGTACAAAAGTAAGAAATAAAAAAACACGAAAAAGTTATTAAAAAAATAAAAAAATAAGTGCAAAAAGTTTTAAATCGGTTTCCGTTTTATTTTCTTCTTAAACCAAATTTATTCCTAACTATTTTTTTGATTAACGAAGGTATTAATTATAATTATAATAATAAAACTTTTTAAAATTTTTTAAAATTTAATGTTTGTTTTTAAATTCTTTAGGAAGAATATTTTAATTATTCAGGCCATCTTTTTTTTGTGTAAAACAAACAAAAAAACTTTTCTAATAGTTTTCTTGAAAATATCTTTTTAGATATTTGCGTATATATCTCTTGGGTTTATCGTTGTTTCAATTGTGACATTTAGTCTAATGACAATCAAACATTTGTTAAAATGTTTTTTTTTTAATAATGATTTATTATTTGAGAAGTACTACATATTTGAAATAGTATTACTTAACAACTTCAGTATTTCCTGTAATATATAAGTAACATTATTTACTTAAGCATTATAGGAAACTTAATGTGATAATTGCCAAAGAAACTATGACATAAAATGTTAAACAGTGTAAAGTGAAAAATTATATAAAGTACTCAAAAATGTTTGAGTGGATAAATTAGGATTATGAAAGGATTTACTTAACAAAATCAAATAAAACTGAAGAAATTTGCAAAGAGAACATAAATTAATGCTACTTTAGATAGATTTATTTCAAAAGTGAAGAAAAAAACTAAAACAATGTGGTAGAAATTATGATTCTTTTATAGAAAAAGAATACCAAAGGTTTCCATTAGCTATTTTGGTTCTGGAAAACTCCATAAACAATGGGTGGTCCTTGGAGAACAAAGGAAAAGAGAAAAAAATAAAAGAACTAGGTGTTGAACATTATGCTCTATTGCTACTCTCTGCAAGAATTACACTTTTTAAAAAAAGTGAAATGTTTTATAGATCAAAAAAGTTAAAGACACTTTGGAAAACCTTTCCTTTAAATATGAGTGTAGAGCAAGCTCTTGCATTAGAAGTGAATACTGACCTCAACGATAAACTGAGGTCAGTATTCAATGATCAGAAACTTAGCCATTGGACACATACTTATCACCTTCTTGCACGATATTTTAGTGGAAAAAATTAAATACGATCCTAAAAAAATTTTTTTTTCTCTGATTTCAGCTGCTACCATTAACTTTGCTAAAGCTATGTTTATATAAATGGTAAAACAATATCAATAGTAGCAGTTGAAATAAATAATGGTAATTGTGCCAGATATTCATTATTTAAATTTCACATTAAGGATTAACTAGTATGTCTCGTTATGTCTCGTTATATCCCGTTAAAAAGATGTAAATTCCAGGAAATTGTAAAGCTCCTATTTTGTCCGGGACATGTCGTCTCTTCTCGGTATCGTCCCGGATTTCGACTGAAAGTTGAAAATGTTTCGATTTTTATCGCTAATTGGGACAAAGCTTTTGTCTCGTCTCGAATAAAAAAATAACAAGACGCAGACGCTTATGGCTCAATCTTAATAAATAATTGATCTTTACAAGATAAACAACTTATAAAAATATCTCTTTATTAATTGGTCAGCATCATAACAATATTAAAGGTTGAAAAATTTAAATCAAGTGAAAAAATAGAAATAAGGATGTTAGGATGATTACCCGACTAAATCGAACTTTAGTCGATTAGAAGGAAACCCATGGTCAATTAAATCGACTATTCGATTTTTCAAAGTCGATTTATTTCGACTTTTAACTAGTCAGCTTTTAGTCGATTTAGTCGAAGTCAATAACAGCACTGTTAAAAACACATTAAATATTCACACCTGCCTGGAGAGCCTCAAAACATAAAAGTCATGCTCAAAAAATAAAACCAATTAGGTTTGGTAGCCCATACATCCATGTTTCAAAAAATAAAAAAATTAAAATCATCCGCCTACGTCCTAGAAAAAAAAATGACTTTGAATTTTCTCATGTTATTGGCTCCTTTCGTAAACGCATAAGGAAGAAAAGTTGATACTTATTTATGAATACCAATAAAATTTGATAGATAATCACTAGAAAAATTAAAATTTGATAAAAAGTAACCATATAAAATAAACAAAATGAAACTAGATTGCTTTTATTGTTAATCCATTTTAAATTGAAAAACCCTAGGGGTATCTTTACCTGCTAATTCGCTTTGTTTTAAAAGTCAAGTGTTTTAAACGTTTTTTAAGCCCATATTTTTTGAATAGCTAGGTCCATTTTATTGCTTAGTATTTAATGTTACAGTGTTACATATTTATTTAATAGTGAAATAAAGAAGCTGTAAAAACATAAATTTTTTTATTAGTTGCTGACAATAAAATTAGTGCTTTATCAAATGAAAACACAAACAAGTACTTTTTGCAGTTTTAACTTTACTTTGACTCTTTCAAAATGCCCAATAGTGCCAAATCTCATGAAGAGTGTAGAAAAACAGTGTGTGTTGTATGTATGAAAAAGTGCAATTCATCAATTTCTGGTAAAAACTTTGAGAGATTAAAAAACATTTTGGCAACTGACATTGACTTTTTGGACTCTAGAGTTCCAACTGGAATGTGAGGAACGTGTAGAAACCAACTTAGAAGAGTTGAAAGAGGAGTATCTGGCAACCCAATGGACATGCATCGTCCGAACGGCGTCCGTAGGACGTCCATAAGACGTACAGTCATCCGCCGGACGTCCACGGGACGTCGTGCGGACGATGCATGCCCACTGGGAAGTTGCCTACTCTTTACAACTATCAATGTCAAAACTGTGACAAGAGGTTCCAACTGTAACTACCTGATTTGCCAAATTGGTAAGCTAAAGCTGACTGAAAAACATCCTTTGGATAATTCTACAACTTCTAATCCCACAAATCCCCTGAAATGATGTTGAGATTGTTTGTCGCCACTAGAGAAAGGCTTACCTCATAAATACAACTCTACTTCTTTGAATATAAACCTTAGAGAAATTTCAACAGAAAACAAAAAAGTTTTTGAACAGATAGCCTCTGCAACTATCAAAGGTCAAGAATCATCACCAGGTGGGACAATCAGTGTAGTTTTTTCTTGTAATCAACAAATCACTAAATAGCAATAATCTTCTCTCCTAACTAAAACTCTCTGTTACAAATTTTCTCCTTTATTTATACCCTACACTTTTCCTAAAATATCCTTCAAAAACTGTCATCAATAACCGCAAACACATATTTACAATTCTTTGGTTTTTACTGTTAAAAACTATTAAAACTATTAAATCCCTAACGTCATTAAATGTTCTAGAACTTTCTGTAACAGAATTACAATCAGGCTGTCAGTGACTGAGGGAGGTCGTCCATTACCTGTTACCCTCGGTAACTTCAATTTTGAATCTTTCCTGTTTTTAATGGTCCTATTTTGTCTGATCTAAGATTACATTTCATTACAAAGTTTTTTAAAATTTGTCTTAAGGAGCATCTTGTTCAAAATCAACAACTGCAGAAAAGTATAAGTTAAGTGCCCAAGACCTGGTGCAAATTCAGCAAGCTACAGGCATGTCTAGTAATGGAGTCAAAAAAATTTCAACAACGCTAATTTTGGTTTCCAAATCGTCTCTTTTTGAGCCAAACTATTGAGCAAATTTTCATGAAGCAGGGTTGCAACTTGCAAATTTTTTTACAAAAACTACAATTGCATCATCAGGCGAAAAAATGCCACACAAAGAGTACACAGTTGTTCACTGCAAAAATCTCTCTTACTTTCTAGCAGAAATTTCACTTAAGAGACAACTTCAAGCAGGTCATCTCATAAAAGTTGGGATTGATGGAGGTGGAGACTTCCTAAAGCTTACAGTAAGTCTTCAAAGAATGAATGATGAAGATGATTCAAGCAGTCCACCTTCAAAAAAAATTGTTACCTCTTGAGCTCCAAAAGAAAGTGGAGTTAAAAAGCAATTTCTAATTGCAGTTGTAGAGGATCTACATGAGAATTACAGCAACATCAAAAACTTTATTGAGCTTGCTCAACCTGGAAATGTAGACTTTCTGGTCTCTTGCGACTTGAAAGTTGCTAACATTTTATGTGGCTTGCAATATCACTCTAGCTCACATCCCTGCCTATACTGTGATAGTGAAGCAAAGAACTTAGTTGAAAAAGGTGCGCTCAGGACCCTGTCTGATCTTCAAAATTGTTACACAGACTTTCTTTCAAAAGGTGGTGACATTAGGAGGGCAAAGTTTTTTAACAATATTGTCCATAAACCACTTCTAAAAGCTGATCCAAGCAAATTCATTTTCGAACTAATTCCCCCAATGGAACTTCAACTGCTTATTGGGATAGTAAATTACTTGTTTAAAGCACTAAAAAAAACATTGCCAGAAGCAGATGAGTGGCCAAAAAGACTTAACATCACAATCTTACCATATCATGGCGGACAATTTGCTGGCAATCATTGCTAAAAACTCCTGAAAAACATTGAAGTGATAAATCAGCTCTTTGAGAACCTAGATTCATTAGTTTTGGCCATCATTAATCTATTCAAAAAATTCAGTGCTGTTGTATGAGTCTGCTTTGGAAACGTCCTTGACAATGAATATGAAAAAAAAATTGAAGAATTTCCGACATCTTTCTTAAGTCTAGGATTTGTAAGTGTGACCCCAAAAGTGCACATCGTTTTTTTTTCACATTGATGATTTTATCAGAATGAAGAAAAAGTCCCTTGGTCCTTTCAGTGAACAATCTTTAGAAGCTCATCATCACGATTTTTCTGTTCAGTGGCAAAGATACAAACATTCAAAATTACATCCACAATATGGAAATTGGCTTGAAAGATGTGTGGTTGAATACAATAGCAAGCACATTTAGGTGAAGTATGTCTGTTGCATCTTTAATGAACATTGAAACCTTGCTACTTCAGAATAATTGTTTGTGACAAAAAAAATCAAATGAGAAAATACCTATGGATTTATTTAAACTGATTCAAAAATTCATTTACGAGATTAAGTCTTTTTAAATATTTATTTATTTAACCTGTAAAAAAAACCCACAGTAAATAAAACCTATATTATTTAGAATTTTGAAACAGCCTTTGCCAAAGTTTAATTATAGACACTATTTTAATAGTTTTTTTATTTTGAAGCAGTGTTTTAAGTTTAGAAATGATTCAAATTCAAAGAAAAAATGGTGGTTTGACCTTACTTTTAATGGAAACGATTTCTTTAAATCGTTTCCATTAAAAGTAAGGTCAAAATGACTGACAGGTTCAAAGTAACAATGATTTCCTACACATTGACTGATGGCTTAATTTTTTATTTTTAAAGCCTCTATGTATAGACTATGCATATCAATAATAGTATTATCAGTTTTATTATTTATTTCTTATTTTTGAGTGTGTCTTTTGTGGTTTGAGGCTTTCCGGGCAATAAAGCAAGGAACAAAAAAATCTGAAGAATCAAAGTCATTTTTTTTCTTGGACGTAAGCAGATGATTTCAATTTTTTTATTTTTTGAAACATGGATGTGTGGGCTACCAAACCCAATTGGTTTTATTTTTTGAGTATGACTTTTATGTTTTAAGGCTCTCCGGGCAGGTGTGTATTGTTAACTAAAATGCGTCAATATATTGATTTTTTTTTTTAAATAAGGCACTTCCTCAATTATCTCGCTAAGGTAAAAAAAGAAAACACACTTGCTTTTGTGAAGTTTGAGATGAAAAATTCACCAAACTAACTAGAATTATGTCGACAAACTGTTTAATAAAGTGAAAGGTTTTCCTTTTCGTTACTATAAAAGTCAGATCGAAGTTTTTCTGCAGTGCACACAAAAATATCAAATTTTTTTTTTTAATTTTGGTTAAATGTTTCATCTTAGAAGTTCAGAGTCAAAAAATTACCTGTTTGTATCTCTGCAGTTCCAAACCACTAAAGAAGAAAAAGTTTTATAAAAAAAAGGTTTTTTCCGTTTTTTTGAAAGAAAAAAAAATTCTTATGAGACAAATGAAGATAAAGAGAAGATTTAAAAGATTTTGAGTTTTCAATTTTTGAATTTTAGGTCAAACGCTTTACCTGGTACAAAGATTTAAAATTCCATTATGGCGTCTAAAGTATACCTTTACAAGCTTTGGAAGATAAGAAAATAAAGTCGTCATTGTCATGTCATCGACAAACTAAAGTAAAACGCATCATCATCACATTTTAGTGACAAAGTAATATGATACTACTTCCATAAAGAATTTGGTTTTTATTTTTTGTAAATACTTGGAAATGTATCAAACATTACAAAGGAAAATGTTAAAAAGCCTTTCAAAATATTAAAAAATTAGCAAGCCTTCCTACCGTTAACAAAAATAACGTGAAAAGAGCCATTTTTGGAAGTGGTCTTGTATTTCCGTTGCGAATGAAGCTCTGCACCTTTTGCCATAAATTCATTATACGCTGCTGAAATCAAAATGCATCGTTTTTAATTAAAGGCATAGCAGCCGAGAGAAATTTCGGCTCCGGGGAAGTTTTCTGAAGGGGCCCTCATTATGATTTATTTTATGCCCAGGACCAAAAGAAGCGTACTCTGGGCATTGAAAATTAAAAAAAAAATTAATTAAACCTTTTAAAAGTTAAAACTATTTAAATCTTTTGAAAATTATTTTTAAAAATTTCTTTGTACACACACGGGGCCCAGGGAATCTTCCCCGTCCACCCCCCCCCCCCCTCTCGGCGGCCATGATTAGAGGTATGATATTATTCTTCGTATGATTTGCAACGTTATTGTAAGACGCATCAGCACAACTTTTAGATTTGCACAAAATGTATACATAGTGATATTAATTAACAACACAAGGAAGTGTCACCTGCAAAGTACCAATCTATACCAAATATAATCAAATCCCGAGTAATTATACTACTATTTTCTGTTATATTTCATTGCTTTATTTTTACTTTTTTCATGTCATTTACCGGAAAATTGCCGAGAAAAAACCGAAAATAATCTGGAGAACAAAATTAAAACTGGGTGAAGTCGAACTTCAAACGTGAAGTGCGACTTGAGCGAATGCATAAAGCGATCTTTAATTCAAGTCATCCAGCAAACATAAGACGTCTTAAGACCGTCTTATTCAGGTCTTTAAATGGTCTTGTCTTCTAATGAAGTCTTGAAGACATCTTCAAGATGTCTTTTAAAAGACTGAATCGTCGTGAAAAATTGCTCGTTTTCGAAAGACGTCTAGAAGACGTCTTTATTTTTCGAATAATTCTAGCAAACAAAAAGACGTCTTTTAGTCTTCTTAAAGACGTTTTTAAAAAGACTTTCGGCGTGAATAAACTTCTTGTCTTTTAAAGATATGAAATTTTTCATATAAAGTTTTATATCGAGCAATATTAATTCTCTTAATCATTATTCTAGCAAAAGGTTTTATATAGGTATCATTATGGAAAACGAAAATCGAATGAAGCGTCGTCGCTTAAATAAAAGTATGTTGAATTTTATAATGATATTTGAAGATGGAGATATTAATGATAGTACATCGAATTTGAATCCTGAATTTAATGCTTCTCAGGCTGAACCTAAATATCCTTGTAAAGCCCTAAATAATGTTTTTAAAGAATGCGGAGAAAACAGTAAGTCTTCGAGTTGTAATTATGAGAATTTTGAATCTTGTAATGCAGCACCACTTTTGACAACAGAAACATTATCAGAAGATTTGGCAATGTGGTCTTCGAAAAGCAAAATTTCTCAAAACCTAATTAAACGAGCTTTTGAGTAATCTTAAAAAACACTGTCATTCAGAGTTACCAAAAGATGCAAGAACCCTTTTAAAACCCTCTAAAGTTGTTACAGTAGATAGGAAGTGTGGTGGAATTTATGCGTACTTTACTATTGCTGATGGCATAAATAATTTTTTGAATTTAAAAAATGTATCTCAATGTACTGGGTTATCTATTACTATTAATGTTGATGGGCTACCTCTTTTCAAGTCTTCTAATCTTCAATTATGGCCAATAGTTGGTCTAATAGAGAACTATATTTTTATAATTGAACTTTTCTGTGGTGATGGTAAACCAGACTGCTTGGATGATTTTCTCAATGATTTTCTCAAAGAATCTTTATTATTAATTGGTGAAGGTTTATACTATAATGATAAAAAAATTGATTTTACACTAAAAGCATTCATATGTGATGCACCTTCTCGCTCTTTTCTTAAATGTATACAAAGTCATACAGGATATTACTCCTGTAAACGATGCCAAATTAAAGGATTTTATGAGGAACATAGAGTGGTTTTTATTGATAACAACCCATCAACTCCAAGATTAACTGAGGAGTTTAATTCCTTATAGTACACTGATCATCAGAAATCTTTTACTCCTTTAGCTAAACTTAAAATATCTTGTGCTTCTGATTTTATTTTGGATTATATGCACATGGTTTGTCTTGGTGTAATAAGACGCATACTTACTTTTTTAAAGTCTGGTCCAAAACATTGTAGACTTTCAAATGTCCAAATAAAAAAAATACTGTTTATCTATTAAGCTTTGTGGTATGATGCCATCTGAATTTGCTCAACAACCACGTTCCCTTTCAGAGTTAGATCAGTGGAAAATAACAGAGTTCAGACAATTTATCTTATACACTGGTCCCTTAGTTTTAAAGGGTGTTGTTAGCAAAGAAATTTACAATCGTTTTCTAACATTGCATGCTGCAATCGTGATTCTCCTAAATGAAGACAGTGAATTTAGGAAACATTATCTTGCTTTTGCTAGAGAACTTATTAATTATTTTGTTATCAATTCAAACATTTATATACAAATTCATTCTGTGTTTATTCTACGCTTCTGGCGCGTAATGGAATAAGACTTTTCATTTTTAACATAGAATTTTCATTTTTAGCTTAGATATAATAATAAATTAAAAACAAATCAACAATGAGCAAAGCAACTAAAAGTCTAATCTGTGACTATTTTGATATTGATGAAAAAAATCGTTCAAAGGCAATTTGTAAAATTTGCAAAATGAAAATATCAAGAGGAGGCTCATCTGGCAAAAAAATGACAACATCCAATTTAAGAGGACATATGAAAGCAAAACATGTAAAAGTTTTTCAGAAAATAGAAGATCTAAATGGTTTCAAAAAAATGAACACATAAAAAAATAGCTATGTCATTGGACCTACTTCAACCAGTAAAGAGAATGATAACAGCAAAGATTCCTTTAGCAATAGTGTTACAGTTACTCTAGACCAAAAACATTAACCTAAGCTTGAAGATATTATTAATAAGCATAAGAAATGGACATCAAGTGATCAAAGAGCTCAAAAAATAACTCTGCTTATCGGAGAAATGATATGCGTAGACATTCAGCCATATTCTTTAGTTACAGATCAAGGATTTAGCAAACTAATTATACATCTTGAACCTAGGTATACCATGCCCTCTAGAAAACATATGGCCGAAACAGTTGTTCCTCTAATCTATGAAAAAATGAAAATACAAATTATGAATGGTTTAGCAAAAGCAGATTTTTTGAGTTTCACCACTGACGGATGGACTACAGATCACAATATTCTAAGCTTTTATTCTTTACCAGCACACTGGATAAACTCAGAGTTTAATTCTATGACAGCGGTGCTTCAACTTAAAAAAATAACAGGCTCTCATACAGGTGTAAAAATATCAAAATTTATAAAGGATTCTTTAAATGAATGGAAAATACCAACTAACAAAGTGTACTTTGTCCTCTCAGATAATGCTGCTAATATGAAATATTAGCCATAAAAGAAGCTGGTTTAGAAAATGTTTTAAAAAATAGCCATAAAAGAAGCTGGTTTAGAAAAAAATTCTCAAAGTTGCGTAATCCACACTCTTCAACTTTGTATAACCGATGAGCTTTTTAAGCAGCAAACAATTGTGAATGATCTTATAGCTAAGGCTAGAAAAATTGCCACAGACTTTCACCATTCTTCGTCCTCCATGGACATGCTACATGAAACTCAACAACAGCTAAAGTTACCCCTACATTCACTTATACAAGATGTAATTACGAGATGGAACTCAACATTTTACATGCTAGAAAGGTTAGTTGAACAAAAAACCTCACTGACATTATTTTTTATCAGAAATCCAAAGTGCAATGCCTCTAATCTTACAGAAAACAATGGTTATTAGCTGAGACACTTATCTTAGTTTTAAAGCATTTTGAGGCGGCTACACTAGAGATGAGTGAGAACAGGGCATCAGTGTCTCAAATTGTTCCATTTATAGTTTCAATGGAAGCGTACCTAGCCTATGTTTCAGAAAATGCAGGTGAAATAAAAACTATAATAGAAGAGTTAAAAAAAATTTTATTTCAAGGTTTTCCGGCTATAAATTTAATAAAAGCCTGAACATTTCTACAGTTTTAGATCCAAGATTCAAACTGAGTTATGTCATATCAGATGAGGAAAAGAGGCTATAAAATCAAATATTCTAGAACAATACATGAAGCTAAATAAAACGGATATTAAAGAGAGCCTTATAACTACCGACAACTTAACTATATCAGATGATGAAATAAACGCTTCATCTGAATCAACCCAAGTATCTAGCTCTCCACTCAAAAAATTAAAAATGGCAGAAGCATATACAATTTTTATCAAGTTTCAAAAACACCACCTGAATTAAAAAAAAATCAACGAAAGCGAAGAACTGTAAAAAACTTTCAACAGAGACACAAATTTATTTTGAGAAAAAGGAAAAAATGTAAGTTGTAATAATTTTAAAGTAAAAACTTTGCTAACAATTTGTTCTTGTCTAATTTAATTTAAATTATTAAAAAAAAAACCTTATTCCAAATTATTATGAATTATTATATAAATAATAGTTATGAAAATAAAATAATATTGATAATATTCATTAATGGTTAGTATTTTGAACAATAAAAATTAGGATTTTTTATTATAGTTTGATTTTTTTATTTACTTAAATTTCTTATAGAGTTGATTAAATAAACTTTTACTTATCACTGCCTAATCTGCATCAAAAAGAATGTCCTTATAAATGGTGGGGTAATTACAAAGAAACATGTATAAAGAAACACTCTAGCAGCAATAGTATTTTAGACCTCTCATACCTCGCAAAAAAATATTTAGGAGCTCCGCCTTCTTCTGAGTTCAGCGAAAGATTGTTTAGTACTGGGGGAAATAATTATGAATCGACACGGTCCCGACTAACTGCAGAACACGGAGAACATCCAGCTTTTGTGCATGCGAATTGGATTTTTTTTTGAGAAATGGAAACAAAAAAATAGATTCACAGCTTTATATAACATATTTTATTACTTTTCATAACATTATAAAAGTTTGTATTTCTTTCTAACAAAACACAAATTGTTCAATTATGCTTAAAATATGTTATACTTCATGTTTATATTTTTTAAATTTGCATTTCTTGTTTTTGAACTTCTCTCTTTGTATAGTTTGGATCTTTAAGTTATATACTTATTTCTGTTATTCCAACATATTATAAGGCTTTTGTTGATATTAAAAAAATTTTTTTTTCATGATTTAGTTTAACACCATGATTTAGGCAAGAACTGTTTGGATAGAGAACTTTGAGGAAATAGAAGATGTTGTGCCTAGAAGGTGGATAGATACAGATAAAAAAATATTATTCTGGCCTGCTTGTGTATCTTATTATAGAGCTGTTAAAGATGAATTGGATGTGGATGAAACATTGGACAAATATAAACTTGTTAAAATCAAATTTGAGAGTGGTATAAAATTTTCACACAAAACTATGTGTGTTATATATATATATATATATATATATATATATATATATATATATATATATATAATTATATATATATATATTATAGCTCTTATAAATCCAACTCTTTGGTGCCTAATAGAAGGGGAGGTTGGAATAAGCGGGGGGGGGGTGGTGGTGGTTGGAAATATCACTAAAACTTAATAAGCGGGGGGAGGGGACTGGAATAAGCGGGAGGGGGGGGGGGTTGGAAAACTTCGAGTTTTTTTAAATACTTAAAGCAATAACTAAGTAATGTTTTTGCTAATTATTAACATATATATTAGTGTCTGAAAACAAGTAAATATATAATAAAGAAGTACTAAAGTCTAAACATCGACCAAATCAGCATAAAAGAATCGGACAGACTTTGCAACATATCCAGTTGTCGGTTTTATTGGCACGTGTCGTTTTCTTTTTGCATCGTATTTCGTCTTTCCTTTGTTTTTTATCACTTCGGCATCGTACTCTTCTTTGAACTTTTCCACAATTTTTCCAAGCTCCATTTTTTCTACGTTACTATATTGGCTTCTTTCTGTCCTTTTAAAAATTCTTTTCGTAGTCGCCATTTCGTTCTTACACTCTGATATTACAACGTATACAAGTAAATAAGTACTGTAAAGGATATGAAGTGACGATAGAAAGAAGAAAATTTCTTTTTTAATGAATATGACGTAACGATAGAAAGAAGAAAATAGAACGTTCTTTTTTTTGAATGAATGATATTACGTAACGTAAGTAGTGAAAAAGAAAATTTTTATAAAAAATTGTCTTGTCTTGGATGGAATTTTTTCTAAAATTTAATAGCCGGGGGGGGGGGGGGTTGGAATAAGAATGTCCTGGGTGAGAAATTTTTGAAAAATTAATTAGCGGGGGGGGGGGGGGGGAGGGAGGAGGGGGGGACGACGTCTATTAGGCACCAAAGAGTAAACATCAGATATTTTGCCATCATGTATATGCTGGCAAAATATCTGATGTTTATATTGGATTTACAAGAGTTTTGATTCTTTTAGATAATATTGAGGAACTAAAAGAATATTGTTACACCACAGCAGCAGAGGAAGAATATGATATAGATATTTGTATTTCAAAGATACCTTTAAAGTGAAAAGTATTAACTATTTTTATGTTAATTATTTATTTTTATTTGTTTAATGTCAAATCTATATTGTAAATTAATATGTTTTTATAAATGCTAAAAAAATAATAAAACTATTATGTTTTAGAGTTACATGATTTTCCTTTGCCTCCGCCAGTTTTTAAATCTGTGTTGAAAAAACCGTTAAAAAGATCTTTTGACTCTAATTTGTCATCTGGATCTACTTTCAAACAATCTAATCTGTGTTCTGGTACACTTTGTCTCTTAATTTTCAATTTTTTCAAAATTTATGTTTTCAATCTACACTATTTATATATTTTTAATCTACACTATTTATATATTTTTAATCTACACTATTTATATATTTTTAATCTACACTATTTTTATATTTTTAATCAACACTATTACTGAATTTTTTATTTTTAGCTGACACTTTTTTACCTCTTTATTCAACAACAGAGGAACAACCACCTTCATATTCTGGTGCACTATGTTATGTATTACTTTTGAATTTTCTACTTTTTTTTTTTTTGTTCATTAAAGTTGGAATATTCTTTTATTGTTAACTTTATCTTTGCCTCGCTTCTTTTTAGCTTCACAATCAAATGAAATGGAACAATCAAATTTTTTTTTTATATATAATTTTTTTTTATAGACTCCAAACTAAAAAATTTTAAGTTCCCCTTCCCTCTTACCCCTCATCTTTTGTGGTCTCGAGGAGCTAAAGCCACAGCCTTTGACAGGCATTCAAATAAGAAAAAAATGTATTAATAATAACAAAGTACCAAAAATTTTTAAAAAAGATCTTAAGTAAGCTCTATAACATTTACTGGATTTTTTTATTTGCAGTAAGTAAAATGTGGAGTGTGTTTGCAGTAAGTAAAATGTGGAATGTGTTTGCAGTAAGTAAAATGTGGAGTGTGTTTGTAATCACTTTTTCGCTTTTTTTTAGGTATAAGAATAATAGTTGTAGATAGTTTTGAAAACGTATTAATAAATATTTTGCATTCTATATATTTCTTTTTTCATTTCTTCATATAATTTAGAATACCAGCACATGATGTTCAAGATGGTTTTAAAGGTTTTTGAAAACCAGGAGCTCATTTTAGCTTTAAACAAACAACCCCATAGTAATTTTGCAATCAAGAAATTAGACACTATTGCAGAGTATGAGGATTTTATCAAAAGTTTAGAGGATGATTGTGTTCGACTTTGTTTGGTAAATCTTTATCCATATATAAAACTTAATAATCCTTGTAAATTAAAAGTGAAATTAGTTATTTTTGTATAATTACTTTGCCAAACTTTTATTTAGGTTAAACAGCTCAGTTTTTTAGATGAAGAAGATTTTAAACAACTGACAAGATTGGTCATGAATAAATTTTTTAAATTATTTTTTGTATAGCAATATCAATAATTATAAATTGTTTAATATTTTTCATAAATTTTATTATTTATTCGATATTTTTTTTAGATTATTTACAAATAACCTGTTGACACAGCTCAACTTAAAAGGTTCTGGTGGAAAGATTGGTTTATTATCAACGAAACTGTATGACTTAATAGATGGTAATCTAAAATAAGTTTAAATTATTCTTTTAATTCTAATCTTTTTTTTTTTTATTTTAATTCTAATACTTTTAATTTAGTCGAAAATCTATGTTAAGTTAAATTTATTTCCAATATATTTGATAAATATATCCTACATGATGCTTTATTTGATTTTTAGAAGTTGTAAAAAGAAGGTTTGAAAAGGTTTCAAATGTTGAAATTAAACAGCAAATTGAACGGTATTGTAAAAATGCTCCTTCACAGCAAAAAACAAAACTAAAAAAAAAAGGAAATTCTTTTTTATTGTTATATATTATATATATTATTATATGTTTTATAAATTGTTAAATAGTTGGTAACAATCAAACTAACTGTATTATATGTACCTTTTTAAATTATTTGCCTTGTTTTTTTTTTAAATAATTTTGTTTTTCTTCTTTTACAATGTTTCTAAAAAACAGAGTAAGAACTTGAACTTGCTTAATGGTGTTTTTAATGTTGTTAATACCCATTATAATCGGTAGTAGCAACGTAATTTTACCATTAATACTACACAGTTTTCTTAAAATATAATTAAATAAATCTTTAGGCTGTCTTCAGGAAGACGTCTTTAAACAATCTTAAGTAACACGTCTTTTCGACGAACAACGTAGACCTTTTTAAAACATCTTTAAGACGTCTTTTACCATCTTGAAAAGACGTCTTTAAGACAACTAAAAGATGTCTTTTTGTTTGCTGGGCAGACTTGAAAACCGCCAAAAATTGACCGTTTTCAAGTCTGACTTCAAACCAGACTTGAGAGAGCAAAAATTCCTTCCGAATGCAAGAAACAGACTTGAAATTTCAAGTCAGACTTCAAATCTGACTGAACGGAATGCAAGAAACGAAATTGAACTGAGGTCAGACTTGAAAAACGAGAATTTTTGAATTTTCAAGTCTCTTTTACGCACTCGCTCAAGTGAATTTTTCATGTCTGACTTTATAAAATCGAACTTATATATATATATATATATATATATATATATATATATATATATATATATATATATATATATATATATATATATATATATATATATATATATATATATATATACATACATGCCATACATTACTTAGTGCATTGATTCTTCGATAGAAAAAAAACAAGAAAAAAATGAAGAAAATTTGAGAATTTTTATTGAAATAGCGAAATAGACCAAACTAATACTTTGTGGTGAAGCCATGGCTTTTGATCACTGCCTTGCACCGACGAGGCATACTCTCAACAAATGATTGTAAGAGTTCCCCAGAAATGTTCTTCCATTGATTTTGAAGAATTTGAAACAACTCTTCCAATATACTCCAGAGATTCTCGATAGGGTTCAGACTTTGAGCTGGCCAAGAAAGAACCACTAATTTTTTGTTCTTCAAAAAATTTTTCACATTGTTTGCCGTATGTTTCGGGTTATTATCTTGCTGAAAAACCCAACTTTTATCTTTAAAGAACTCATTTGCACTAGGTATCAGTTGATGAATTAAGATTTGTTTGTACATTTTACTGTCCATAATACCAGGAATTTTATACAAACGACCAACACCCGATGAAGTGAAACATCCCCATACATTCACTTTTTTATCATGCTTTACTGTTGGCTGTGTTACTAATGGATCGTAACGTTCATCATGTAACCGCCAAACACGCGACCGTCCACTGAAGCGCAAACAAAATGGTGACTCATCACTCCATAAAACATTTTCCCATTGTTCGATTGTCCAATTCTGATATTGCTTTGCCCATTGAAGTCTTTTTTTCCGGTTACTTTCAGAAATAAATGGTTTTATAACGCTCCAGTAAGATTTAAATTTCCCAATAGAATGGATCCTTCGAAGAACCGTCCGTTCGTCAACATCCAGTTTAAAATTTCTCTTTATTTCAGCCGCTGTTATCTTTCTATTCTTTCGAACCTCTCTTATAATTAATCTGTCCTCTCTGACAGTTATTTTACGCCTTCTTCCGCTCCCTTCTTTGCGTTTAAAACTTCCGGTCAAATAATATTTGAACAAAAATCTTCGAATTGTAGTGCACCATCGATTCAATTTTTTTCCAATTTCATGGTCAGTGTATCCACTTTCATGCCATGCCACAATTTGGCCCTTTTCAAACTCAGTGAGTTGTTTTCTTATCTTTTTTTGAGTTGTCTGGCGCATTGTTCGACTTGGGTGCTTTGATAGAAAAAGCAACAGTTGAAGCAAGAAAAATAATTTAGGATTACGTTTTCGCTCACAATAAATATTTTTTTTCACAACTCGCTAAAAATTTGTCCGGAGTTCGACATGTCAAGCTCTAATTGACAAATAATAAAATGACGTAAACATGTGGTTGTAGTTTGCCCAAAGATATTTCTAGAATATTAAAGATACACTATTGAAATGAATTATTTCTTCCTGAAATAGTATTAAAAAAATATATATATTGTAAAGAATATTTGATTGTCATTCTTTTTTGTTGTAATTTTTTGAGAGTTTACCTAAGCTTTTTTTTTGTCGGCACTGTATATATATAGGCGCCGAGTTCATGGGGGCAACAGGGGCATCTATACTAATAATATATTATTACGGATTATCTTGGGGGGGGGGGGGGGCACTGCCCCTGTTGCCCCCGTGAACTCGGCGCCTATGCATATATATATATATATATATATATATATATATATATATATATATATATATATATATTGTATTCATAAAAGTAACAATGTATTGTGGTTTCTTTGTATTCAAATGGAAGTGCTAGGCCACGTTGTTCATATATATATATATATATATATATATATATATATATATATATATATATATATATATATGAACATTGTTACTTTTATGAATACAGCAGATTTATTACGACCGCACTTAAAAATAGTTTTTTTGAAGTAACAGAGCAATTAACAGCAATTAAGGAGTTCTCAAGCAAGCTTAGCAGTTTCGAAAGGATTACGTAAAAGTTTATTTCTAAATTGAACTCAATAAAGAAATTAAAGCATGAACAATTTTTAATAAAACTGCTCATCATCATTGTATAAATGTAGTATTTTTGAGTGTACGATAAAGATGAGCTAAAAGTATGTGATTCCATACATATCGTATGTCCAATGAATGATTTACGCCTTTTTACTGTAAAAATAAAAACAAATATTATATTTACAATGCCACGACAAAAAAAAGGTACAATTTTGTATATAGCAAGATGTATCTTTGGAAAATTTTTCTGTCAAACTTTGCGAATTTTGCTCTGAAAATGAAATAATTTTTGTTGCTTAGTTCCCAAAGGCAGCAAATATCTTACAGACACTCGATGTAACTGTTTTTTGGCAATTGTAAGCAAAGTGGAAATCTTTTTGCCGACAATGGCGCATCGAAAATGAAGGACGGGAACAAAACAATATACGAGTAGCATTTAAATTCATTCATAATCAAACCTTCTATGGGAAGTATCAAAAATGGTTTTGAAAAGACCAGAGTTTTTTTATTCGATACTAATAGCGTTAACTACACTGAACTTATTCAAAGATTAGCTGTGCCGATTGTAATTGAGGCTCCAACAACTTATTTAGAGCAGAACCTTTCAACTTCTCAGCTTCTTCTCACATAATCCCATACTGAATTGTGCATTGATCCAAGTCATGGGCGCCGGCAGGCAAGAGCAAGGTGGGGCAGTTGCCCCCCCCCCCCCCCCTGGAAAAGCAAAAAAACAAACTTTGATACTCACAAAATTTCTTTTAACTATTTATTTCGATATCTTATCAATTTAACTCATTTATAGTTTACTCACCGTAATGGAAATAACAACAGTTTAAATGAAATATTACTATCGAATGCAATGACTTCCACGATGGCGGAAGCTTTTTTTATAAAGGCATATTTTATGTTTTTAAAAAAAGATGTTTGAATAAAATTTTTAAAAAAATATGATAGAAATAGACCATAGAAAAATAAAAAAGGAATAAATAGAAAAAAAACAATAGATAAAGGAGAAATATAGAAAACAAAAAGAAGAGAGGAAGAAAAAAAAAGGAAAATAAAGGAAATAATAATAATAATAAAGAAATCGAATTACAATAACAAAGTTTTTACGCAAACAAATTAACTTCAAACTAACCAAGAAAGAATTGGATGCACTGATCAAATTTTTCAAATGATTTTTTAATGTGTCAGTTTCATTTACTTTTTTATGCTGCTGTTTTTTTTGTTTGTTGGCAAAATTTTTCTTGTTTGTATTGTATTTCTATTTATTTTTTTCCTATTTATTGTGTTATATTCATTTTAATAATATATTACCTTATGTTTTTTGCTAGCTAAATGTTGATTATTATAATTATATATATTTAATTTGATTAACTTGAATTAACCTGCTGCATTTTAATTTTTGTTTTGTTTTTTGGAATATGTCTAATTTGTATTTAATAAATTTTTTTTATTAATCATTATATTATTATATAATTTAGCATTATTTGGTATAGTTTAGCATTATTAGCATTATGAGCGTTTGTCTGGGCTTTGCATACTGAGCGTGCATCGTGAAAAAATACGCTCCAGAAATTCTGAGTTTATGGAACAAATTGTAAATAAGTTTGGCAGTGAACGCAGACGACTACAATATCTATTTACTGAATAACAATGATTTAACTCTTGTGTTTTTATTTTTACATTTTCTTTAATTTTCTGTTGCCACTGGTTTAATAAAATGACTTGATTAATTGATGCATTTTTGTAGTTTTTGAAATATCACTTTTGAATTTTATTTTGCCCCCCCCTTGAAAAAAATCCTGCCGGCGCCCATGATCCAAGTATATTAGAGCAGTTCAAAAAAAACTGACAATCACTTAGGTTATCAAGGTGATTTTAAATACCTGCAGCTTTATCATTTTTTTGAAATAGAGTCTCATATAAAACAAGTAAAACCAAAACGTTGTCTGATGACGTACAACAGAATAATGAAAATGAACCACTAAGCTGTAATGTAGAAAATGTGCAAATTATGCCTATGTGGAAATGTTGATTATAACATTGCAGCGGTAACAGAACCAGAAACAACTTGTTTCAGTTTAAAAACAGCAACAGATATTGTAAATCCAATTGAAAACGTTTTAAAATGGCCGAAACAACCAATCCAAATGTCCGAGCACAAAATTGAACGTTTTGATATCTGAAACGTAGCACCATGAGAGAATTGTTAATCAGACACAAAAGTAGATTTTAAAATATACGATAAGTGTGAAACACATGCGATAAGACTAGAACACTGTGTCTCAAAAGTTCCACCAAAGTTAGTTCATAAATGATTTAAGTTTCAGAGTGAGAAAAATTTTAAACAAATTCTTAAAACTTTATATTTGTTGGTTGCAAAAAATTCATTTCTAATGCTTTTTTTACTTTTTTAGTTAACTAACATATTACAATTTTCTTAAACTCGCGGTAGTTGTGGAAACGACGCTAATATAAGCGTGTAAAAAAAGTTTCTTTAATAACGCAACAATACACTAAAGGTTTACAAATGATCAATCTCGATATTGAAGCATAGCAGAATCGATATCGAGAAAAAGAAAGAAAAGCGGGTCAACGCTTTCTTAATATATAGGCCTCGGGAAAGATCTTCTGATATCGGAGTTTCCTACACTAAAAGATCTTCTTAGATAAGTTTTGTTTTTAAAGAAATAAACTCAAAAAGCAAAAGGAACTACCAAATAAAATATTTAATGAACGATGTGAACTCAATCTATTTGTCTATCCTGTAATACATTAGAGCATTATATTACTACAATGTTGGTGGACACCACTTTAGTTGCCAGGGGAAAAGTGAGCTTCAATGATAAAGATAGATTTGTTGCTAAACTTGAAAAACTGTTTGATATCTTGAATTTTAATCGCCAAATTATTTAATGGAATGAGCCAAGAACAGATTGGCTTCTTGATCTGAACACTAAATTATTACTTGCAAAGAGAAAATTTGTTCGCCAGAATGTAATAATAATGCCACATTGAATGCTTGTGCGAAATAAAATATCAAAAAAAAAAGTGAAGGATTTTTATACTTGAACTATAAAAAGAACTAAAACATTATTTGGAAGGATTTTAAAAATCTGGAGTTCATTGATGGAGTTTATCTCTGGAGCCTTCATGTCAACTTGGTTTAAAATTAAGTTGGTACCCAGTGAGCACGCCACGAAATATAAACGTTTTATTCACGTATTTTAATCGTGTTTACGAATAAAATACGTGAATAAAACGTTTACATTTCGTGGCGTGCTCACTTGGCAAGCAGATTTACACAAGTATGAGAATGTGCACTGTGTACTTTCTGTACATATTATGCGCATAAGGCTTATGCTTTAAAGCTCATGTCAGAGATGCGAACCAGTTTTTAAGATTAACCAATGAATGTCATTTTTAATTTTTGTTTGTTTTTTATGCAATGTTAATTAGTTACGTAAATTACAAGTTCTTGAAATTAAATATCTATAATTGCTCTTCTAACAACTTCAACTAGATGCCTTTTACAAACATTCAAAAAAACAAAACAAAACAACAAAAAAACAAATAGAATTCTTCGTTACTTTTTGCTCTAGTAAACGCTGAAGCACAAACAATAATCTCCAAATCCAATTTAAATAAATTGCATTCTGGGAAATTTGGAAAATCAAATCAAAGAAACATAACTATATCCACTTTTAAAATTTTCACAGATTTGCTCCTTTTAAAAAATCACCAGCAAAAAGATTTACATTCATCACTTTTTTACATGAACCTTTACATGTTTTCAGAAATCGCTTCTATATTTGCTATGTTGACGAATGCGTTGAAATGTTTGTTGTTGATATTCGTTTTCAAAAACACGGTTCTCAGTATTATTGTCATTTTTCATTCTCGTACAACCAATGACATCACGAGGTTAGAGTTACTTTGTTTTATCTCCCATTTTATAAGTTGGGAGAAAATGAGTTGTTAATTTTAGTTAGTAATAATAACTTTTAAAATATGCATTATTTTATATATTTTTTTCTAAATAATTTGTTTAAACATAAATTTTTTAAAACATAAGTTATTATTTTTTTTAAAAATTATAGCTAAAACTTTAATCAATTTTTACTTTAAGAAAAAATCAAAAACTTTCTCCCAACATTTAAACTTAAAGATGGAACAAAATAATTCTAACCTCGCGATATATTAACTGCATATCGTCGTTGCGCAGGCAATACCTTCTGCGTGATCAATTCCAAAGTTTACAGGAGGAAGAAAAAACTGAATGACAGACGCATTTTTCATTTCAAAGGCATATAAGCTGCTTACTTATATGTGAAATATGTATTATAACACTATTATGTAAAATAAATTTAAGAAAGTGAATTTTTTATTAAAATTGTGTCACTTAGGCGCTACTGCCTTATTTTTATATCTCATAGGTGTTACGGTCTTGGATTAAATTTCTATGTAAATTACTTTTCTAGATTTGAAATTAAATTAGTTGCTACTACCAATAACAAAACAAACTATTTCCTACGAACTTCAAGGAGATATGTAGGCCTATTTTCTGTCAAAACTGTAATAATTACAAGTAGTAAAAAAAAAACCCTGCAAGAAAAAAATGTTTTGATTAACGTTTAAATTTATTCTTCGAAAAAAAGAAGAAAAACCAATTTGTTTATCAATGGTTCAGTTCCTAATTTTTCTATTCTTTAGGCCAAAAAACAATAAAAAAAATTTTGATCATTAAATGCAAATTTGTTTTATTGACATGTCAGTACGCTTTGTGAATGGAAAATGCCAGTTCTTAACGGAACTTCCTGGCTCACATTTTATAACACTATTATGCTAAAATAAGAACTAAAAGTATTTTGACTTTTGAAAAAACGTGATTACAAACAAGTTCATATTACAATATCATATTAAAAAGGAAGGTCCTATGCAATTGAAACAACTTTTATTGAGGCTCAGTGAGGTAAGTTATCATAGAAAGCGTGGCAGTCACTCGGCAGAATGTCTTTGAGCTATTGAAAATACTGATATTTCTTCGGTTTTTTTTTAGCCTGTCTTGATGGAGAAGGTTGAAAGTGATCGGAAAGTTAATTTTCTTTGGTCTTCTTGGCAGAAGTTTCCAATTTTCGTTAAAGTCCAGTTTGTAGAACACTTTTCCGTCGGGCTTGTACCGTAGACATAGAAGGTTTGTCACTGTTGGATCGCCAGCAAAAACTCCAGGACGTATTGATGAGTATACCATTGTCGATGTTTCAGAATGCTTCTTTACAAAAGTGTGATCCACTTCAAATACATTGTATGGTGTAGGTTTTGTTCAGCTATCCCTTGTGCATTTAATGTAATCACTCGGAAGATAAATTTCTTTCTTTTTTTAAGCTCTGTTCAACTGTGCTATGCACTAAATCACATTCCATTTGGGTGTGCTCCTTTTCAAAAAATTTCTGGTAGATGTCAATATTTAACTCTATACTAATGATTCACTTCAAACAAGCACCAGACATCGCATTTGTCCTTTTACGGTGCATAAAAAGCATGATTCAGTTCCTGAAAAATTTTCATGAATACTTTTCTTTCTACTGGTTTGATATTTTTTTCATCACTAAACTCCTTGTATACCTAGTACAGTCCAGAATGAGAAGTGTGATATTGTTCTAAGTACGTTTTAGTCGATGAACTTCGCAATAGTGAGAGGGGAGAGTTGGCAAGGGCTGCAAGAACTCGTATGCCAAGTCATTTGAAGGTTTCCTCCTTTGAGGATTTTTGACGCAATTATGTAAAAAAATATTCTTCAAGTTTTCGTCACGTTTTTTTTTTTGTTTTTGTGTGTGTGTGTGTGTTTAAACTAAATGGTAAACTTATCGAAGAATAAAAGATTTAACGCCATTGCTTGATATCATTTTATTGATTTTTAAATTGTAATAATATTCAAAATATTATTGTTCAAAATATATTTTTATTTACAAATCTGAAACACATCTAAAGCGCTAACACATTTTGCAGGCTATAATTGTTTTTCAGTTCAGTCCAACTCAGTAAAAGGTTTATGTTGAAAATTTTGAAAAATTTTGTGACCTAAAATGTTAAAATGAACCCATTTGTAGTTTAAAAAAATTATTTTTTGAGTTCCAAACATTTTAAATAAGTGGGATAGATACTTGACAATGAAAAAAAAACTGCTGACATAAAAAATTTCCTTGAGTTTTCCACTTACTCCGTCTGGTTTTTAGAATGAGATTAGTGTGTCATTTGAGAACTATTTTGAATCCAAACAACGGCCTGGTCTATTTAAATGATGTTATTGAAAAAGTGGTTATTGTTCTTCAAATGGAAAATGTTGAGAAAATTGTCCACATTATAAAAAGCTGCTTTCAACTGAACATTCAGCTCATTCATTCATTAAATGAGAGTTTGAAATCTTTTGTTTGATGCCGTCCTTTTTCTTAAAAATGTCTGCATAAAAACCGTAGAAAGTTTTCTCTCGACAATAAACCAGTTCTTTTTTCAGACATAAAAAATCTACCAAACACAAAAAGATGACTTATTAAAATCAACACTTTTACTATTCGCACTACTAGAAAAGGAGAGTTCTGGGACAAAACCATTTTTCATCACCGTTATGAAATTTTTGTATAATCGCGGGGTGAAAATTTTTTGGGACAAAAATGATTTTTTTCATGATCGTTTTGAATTTTTTGATAATCGCGGGTTGAAAAATTTTTCTGGGATAAAAATTCTCGACGACGACAAGAAAACGTTTTATTTTTTCATGACGTGATAACGCGTAATGAAAAAAACTTTAATTTTTTAAAAGCGACGCTAGGCATGGAGTCTGCATTTGCAAAATTTCTGTAAAACGAAATGGTGGTAGTGGAACCGATGGAAGCATTGGATTGTAACAGCAATCCAGTCGATGTGTTGTTGAACGAGGATATGTTTGATCCGTTCCAAGAAGACAAATAAAAATCTTCCAATCCAGACGAGGAAAAGATGCATTTGCTGTCACCGTCATATCCAGAAAAAGTAGTGTAATTGTTTGTATTATAAGGTGTCCAAGGACTGAGAACGGCTCCGTTTCCAGGAGGTAAATTGCCGTCGTACATTCGGACTCTCGATTCTCACCAGCTTCCAGAAGCGCCGATGATGTGCATCCTGATGTATTTTAGAAAAACTCCATTTCCTTTTCCATTTGTGTCTAGCAAAACATATTCGTTTCCGTAAGTGGTGTTTAAATATCTGAAGGTTTTGCAGTAAAGTTTGAAAAGAGGGATGGAGACAGGAATGGAAGCAAGAGTGGAAATGAACGGTTGAATCCAGTAAGTGATTGTAGAGGTATTTTTGTTTACCAATTGGATGCTGATGTTTGTCCTGAACGGCATGTCAAGAGTAAAATATCCTCCCAACGAAGTGTTGCTTAAAACGTTGCATCCTTGCAAAGAATTGGCGTAAAAAGGTCCGCCAATTGGAGAAAAAAGCAAGTCGCAAGCAAGTCCAGTGTTGTCCACTCCTATTCCTTCCGTGGTTTCTGAATAATTTCCAACGTTAATTTCGCCATCTGTAAATATTCGAATGAAAACATTTCCAGGAAAGTTTCCACTGAGAGCCAACCATAACCTTCTTAGAACACCAGGTCCGTCCGAGTAAGTGAAAACTGTTTTCGTGGCGGCTGATGCTACCGTTTGCGATTTTAATCCTAAGGACGAAAAGCTTGAATTTGGAACAAGCCCTAAAAAGTTGGATTTTTGTAACAAAACGTCTGCGTAACTTTTTGTCGCGGCGCCTTGCGCATTTGACGGATTAAGCACATTGATTAATTTATGGGAATTTAAATCCAAGTCCGCTGTGCCAACTGAAGTTCCTCCTCCTGTCGAATGCGTGTCAACGTAATTTTTTGTGGCGGCGTCGTGCGAGTTGGTTGGTTCTGCCAAAAGAATGATTTTTTGAGAGTTAAAACTAATGTCTGCAGTGATGGTGCTGGACCCGTCCGTTTTAATATAAACGTAGCTTGTTGAGTCTGCTGTAAGGTTTTCTAAATAAGCGCTGAATTCGTTTCTGTTGAATTTTCAATCATTTTTTAAAAGGGTAAAAAATTTTTTAAATTCAATTTGCAATCACCAAAGGGTGTTGACAACGTCTTAAAAGCTGTTTCTCTCTTCACATTTTTTCAAAACGTAAAGGCAAAAATGACCACAATAAGACGTGTTTCCAAATTGAACCCTTTCGCTGTTGTAAAAGACAGGGCTTTTTAAATAATCGACTAGCTCGACGAGAGGGGGTTGAGCGTAAGAGTCAAAACTGAATTTTGCGTCTCCGTCTTTGTACCAACACACCCAATGAAACCCTCCAGTGCTCGAATCTCCCGTGTTGATAATCCCGCATTCTTTTTTTCTCGGTTTTTTTGGCAATATGTCTCTGACGAAAACTCCTCGAAAGTTTTTTATTTTTAGTTTTTTTGCTGCTTCCATCAATTGAAAATTGGTCAAAGCCTCGTTCGGTAAAATAACTCCTTCCACATTGATTATTTTGTTCATTTTTTTAATTTGTTCATTTTTTTTGTCACTTACCTTTTTTTTCCCGCATTTTTTTTTGTTAATTTTTTTAAAATCCTCTGGACTCCGCGATTATTCCTCTGCACTCTGAGATTAACATTTTTGACTTACTTGAAATTTCTTTGTTCTCCGCGATTATCTTTCTGCATTCTGCAATCAACCTTTCTACCTCTGTTTCTGCCTCTGGTTCTTACTCGGGTTTTGCCTCTGCCTCTGTTTCTGTTTCTGGTTCTTTCTCTGGTACTTCCTCTGCCTCTTGTTCTGCCTCTGGTTCTTCTTCTGCCTCTGCCTCTGCCTCTGGTTCTTCCTCTGCCTCTGCTTCTGCTTCTGCCTCTGCCTCTGTAGATTTTTTTAATTTGTAGTGTCCATAAGCCAACGTGTGTATTCCATCTTCCAAAATGATTCTTTTGTCGTCGTCGGAGCTGAGAGAGGTTTTGTTAATTTCCTCCGTGCATATGTCGTGCAAATGGGATCGGATGACGTTCATTTTGTTTTTTTTTTCTTTTTTGGTTTCTAGACATTTTTTGTAATCGTTGTGGGTGATGTATTTTTGGACGACATTTTTTTTGACTCCTTTGCATTTTTTGTGCTCTTCTTGATGTATTTTGTAAGAGTACAATTTTGACCGGAGACCGACAAACTCTTCAATCTGTTTTCCTCCGGTTTCGTCTTTGAACATCCCAATGACCTTTAAACCAACTTTGAACTCAACGTTTTGAATGGCTGGATGGTTTTTGTCAAAATCGCTAGTGTCGAATTTACTTTCCACATCGTCTGAAATGTCTTTGTAAAAATCGTCCGTTTTTATTTCGTAAACCAGGGAGTCCGTGTCCGTCATCAACAATTTTGCTTTACCTGGATATTTTTTTTTTAATGTAATCATAGTGGAATTCGAACATTAAAGTTTTGCTCAAATCCAAAATGGACATTTCCAAATAAATTGGTTTGTTGTAAAAAATATTTGTTCTTTTCATGTGAACGGCTAGCAAGTTTTCATCAAAAATCGTGTGCCGGTCGTAATTTGGTTTTGCCGATAATTTTATTGCCTTTTCCTTTTCTGTCACAAGTCTCACGTCCACTCGCTTTTCAATGTTTTCCATTGTTTTTCCAAACACCGAATTGTTCATCAGCTTGAAAAACTCTCTCTCAAATTCGTTGGTGGATTTTGTTCTCAATTCAGTGTTTAGGTTAATGTACGGTTTCATCCAATCCAGTTGCTCAAATTTTATGCCTCGGTGCACCTTTGAAATTTTCATTCCCAATCGTTCGTACAATTTTAGGTTTTCGCAGTGGAGGACATAATTATTTTTGTCGTTTAAATTTGGAACGAGTTTATCCACTTTTCCAATTTTCATTCTCTCAGGAGCCAGAGGGTAATCGTTGTGTTCGTCGTGAAGGCTTTCCGGATAAACCAAATCAACCTCCAAAATGCACGGAATCGATTTCCAATCAGGCAGTTCGTCTTTTGTCATCCATTCGAAACCGTGAGTGGGAAGAGGTTTACACATAGCCCATCCGTACAAACTGTTGGCGTCCAAGTATTGGATAATATTAGACGGTTGGCTTGGATCGTACGAGTCACCCATGTATTTGTTGTTCGATTTTCCATGCCGATTGGTGATCATGCTGATCCCTCCACGAGCTCCTTTTTGGATCATTCGAAGCATATCTGGGTCGCTTAACAATTCCAATTTTGTTTTTGTCAATTTTAAACAAGCGTCCCAAGCCAATCCTGGAGATGTGTAATACCAGGCGGGGTCTAGCTTGTAATGTTTCATGCAAACGTCCCTGAAATTTTCAAAGACATCGGCCAGAATCAAAACGTCCGACACGTTTTACAAATCGTGATAACCTCTAAACGTTTTGCTTTGAAACACGTTCCAAACCTTTTGCGCATGCGCGTAATTTTCGTCGCTTATTTCCTCGTGGTTGAGTTTTGAGAAAAACGCTTCTTTTGGAGGCAATTGCGTTTCTTGAAATTTATTGAATCCATCCACCCAATCGTAAGGGTACACGCCTTTTTTACAAAGCAAATCAAATTTTTCTCCTTCAAAATGTTTTGCTAGGTTTTTGAACTCTTCTGGCTTTAAATTTTTAGACAAATCATCCAAATTGTAGGAAAGGAATTTAAAACTGTCGATGAATCTCAATTCAATTTTTTTTTTCATTGGGTTTTCCGTCTTTATCAATGTACTCTCCCACTTTGATTTTTTTTGAGAAGCTTATGTATTTTTCCTCGTTGCATGGAATGCAATTTTTTGATAAACAAATGGCTGTCGTAACCCGACAAATTGTGAAAAACGACAGGAATGAATTTTGGAATTTTGTATTTTAAATTGCATTCGTTGTGTGCGGCTCCTCGATATTTTCCAGTAAAATGGCAATGATCGCGTACCTTTTCTGTATCGAGAATTTTTTCTTCGTAAATGTGGCAAACTGTTGCGGATTTAAAATTATTTTCATCGTCCTTTGTGAATACCATATTTTTTTTCAAGTTTTTTCCAAAAACTTCTTTTATTTCTTTTTCCAAACTTTCAACAAAAAATTGGGCAACGTCTTGGTTCTCGTTTGACGATTCGGAAATTGATGGGTCGCCGTCATAAACGGTTTCGTCAAAACATTTTATGTAATAGGAAAAGGAACTTGGAACGTGACTTTGAAACTTTTTGGTGTAAGACTGGTCTGGATTTTGTTCGCACGAATCTATCGGTTTGATAAAACTTTCAAAATCCGCGTAAACAATAAATGGGACCCTCATCGACCTTTCTATGTGCCCAAATTTCATAATCGAATTTTTTGGAGGAAGAACCATTCGAACCGAGTCATGCTCGTTGCAATAAAACGAATGTTTTGAAAGATCCTCCTTGCTTTTCATCCCCTGCAAGCAATTTCTACAAAAATATTTTTGTCCGTTTCTTTGGGATGCTTGAGATGAAATGAGTCGACTCAGATTTTTGATCAGACAATAATGTTTTGTTTTTTCGTCTGAAATAAGCAGCAAATCTGTTTCATGCTTTCTGTTAAAACATTTCGATATTTGCAAAGGGTAAATGGATTCATTTTCGTATTCGAAAACGTTGACGCTGATTTCTGGATTATTTTTTTCAAATTTTTTGATTTGATTTAGTGTGGTCGGAAAATCAATCCCTTCCCAATTTAAATTTTTCGTTTTTTCAATCAGGTTTTTGTCGATTCTTTCGCTGTGTTTTTCTTTCATGTTCAACGCTCTGGTGACGCACCACTTGAAACATTCGTTATCTTCGTTTTCCATGTTTATGATTGCTTTTTTGCTTGACAGAAAATCGTCAAGAGGGATGTACGACCGACCCCCGATGGGCTTGTAATCAATTAAATTAATGTCCATTTTCAAGATGGCGGACACTGTGCAATTTGACCCCATTTTGTTGTATTTTTCCATGTTTTCCAGGATTTCATCTTTCGCTTTTTCGTAAAATTCTCCAAAGTCCGTCGACTCCAAAATAATCCCAGATTTTGACAAAAAAGGTACAATTCAATGCACCTCCTCTCCCGTAGTAAGGCTAACGCTCTCCATATCGCAAGTCAAAACAAGGATCGCTTTTTTATTTTTATTTTCTTGAAGAACTTTTATCGCACCGTCTTTCGCTAAATCTAAAAAGGTAGAGGAGTCCTTTTGGTTTCCTTCGACTTGATGCGAAAATTGTTTTGCAACATGCTTCAGCGCGTGATCGGTCAAATGAAAATGAATGCGCGGTCTAATAGGTTTTGGAGCAGGAACCGGTTTTTGAACAATCGGACGAGGGGCAAGAACCGGTTTACCAAATACAACGTCTTTGAGAGACTTTATTGTTTTTTCCACTGCATTTTTTACCGCAGCTGGAACGTATGGCTCAACGAGAGAATTTATTTGGTTGAAACTGTTGGTGACAGCCATTGTAATTTTTGAAAACCAGTCAGGTTTTGGCGCAGGAACCGGTCTCGGAGCAGGATTTTGCAAATGGGCTGGTTTTGGAGCGATGGGTGGTTTTGTATCTGGCTCAACAACAAAACTAACTTTTGTAGGTTTCACTGAAATTTTAACAGGCGGTCGAACAAACCTAACTACGGTTGGTTTCAAAGCGGGGCTTTCGTGGTCTGTCGGTCTTGACGCAGGCGTCCGTCTAATAGGAGTAGGCAACGACCTCGCATCTGGCGTCCGTCTACGAGCTACAGGATGAGGACCAATGACAGGCCTTGTTGTTTTTATAGCCTCAACGAGCTGTTCCCTGGTCATTTTTGAAAAACCTTTTATCGCACGGTCTCTAGCCTGACTTTTCAATGCTACCGTTGAGACTTTTTTTTCTTTGACAGTTTTGTTTTCCATTTTTTTATTGCCAAGAAAATTATTTAACTCAAAATCAATTTTTTGAGTTTTTTCATTTTTTCGCATTTTGTTTTCCATTTTATTATACCAAGAAATTTTTTTTTCTTCGGCTATTTTTTCTTCGGCGATTTTTCGCATTTTGCTTTCCATCTTTTCTTTGCCAAGAAAATTATTTAACTCAAAATCATTTTTTTTGGTTTTTCCGATTTTTTCGGACCTACCGATTTTTCGCATTTTGTTTTCCATTTTATTATGCCAAGAAAATTTTTTTTTTTTAAAATCAATTTTTTTTTCCGAGAATTTTTTTCAATTCTTTTTTTCCGAGAATTGAAAATTTTTTTCGGACTTAGAAATTTTTTTTTTATTTTTTTGGACTTCTAGTTTTGCAGAATTTAAAATTTCAATCTTTATTCCATTTTCCACTTTTCCATCTCGACGTTCCAAATATCTCCAGCCATGACCTGTCTTTTTCATCGCTTTGTAAAGGGATCCGTATTCAACCACTTCCCCGGTTTCGATGTTGGTCGTTTTCACAAAAACAGGTTTTTTTCGAATTGAACCAAGCCTCTCGTATTTTGGATCGATCGGTTTTTTTGA
The DNA here is from genome assembly GCF_058129835.1 of Hydra viridissima. Taxonomy (NCBI): domain Eukaryota; kingdom Metazoa; phylum Cnidaria; class Hydrozoa; order Anthoathecata; family Hydridae; genus Hydra; species Hydra viridissima. The sequence goes on along the minus strand of NW_028324304.1, from coordinate 8,131,435 downwards.
ATTTCCCGTTTTCGCATTTTCCGTTTTCGCATTTTCCGTTTTCGCATTTTCCGTTTTCTCATTTTCCGTTTTCGCATTTTCCGTTTTCGCATTTTCCGTTTTCGCATTTTCCGTTTTCGCATTTTCCGTTTTTATTTCTTATTTTGGTCGACCCACCGGCTTGTATTCTTTTTCACTTTCCAAAAGCAGAGATTTGCTTACCAGATTATCAACCGCAATCATCATCAAAGTCAATAAATTGTTTGAGATTTTTGTGACTCCATTTTCTCTCAGCAAATTTTTTAGATAATTTTTTGTTAGTCTCATGCTTTATTTTTAAAAAGAAAAAAAATTTTTTAAATCATTTTTTTTGTCAAGAATCTCATGACGGTCTTTTTAACCTAATAAACAGCGTTCATGTTGGTTCCGTCTGAAACAAAATTGATCAATTTGTCTGAAATGATCACTGCGAAAATAACTGTACCGTCTGGCACTGCCGTTCGGAATTTTAGGTTCACAACCAATTCAGCTGTTTCAGAAACAACTCTTTCCTTTTGCTTGCTGATGTCGACAAAAAACAACGGATACAAATTTTTATATTCAAGCAGAGACAAACCTGATTGGAAACAACTTCGTTTGTGCCGTAATATTTTTCATCAAACAAGAACGCGTCGGAATGGGCCATGACAATTTTCTTTTCTCCAAAATTCAAGTCGTAATTGTAATTTGGATATTTCATCCCATTGACGGTCACGAAAAAATTGTTTACATCGCAATGATCGAACACGGCTGGATTTGCGGTTTGACTGGAAGGTTTGTTTTCTGAAGGCCGAACACGATATATCTCGGAACGCTTTTGTCCGTGATTCTTCCAAGGGTCCAGGTGAATTCTGTAAGACCAGCGGGAATGGCTTGCCTTTCTACTTTGTTTGCTTTGTAAGCCACTGGAACGGAAATTTTCTTTGCCATAAAATTTAAAAATTCGGATTTTTTCAAAACATCCAGCTCAATTCTAGGCATGAAAAGTCGGAATTTTTTGATGTCAATCACTCCTGCGGTAACAGTTCCAGCTCTGTAAATGGCGTTGTCGTATTCTTTTTTTGTTAAGGTGATTGTGTGTCTAAATCCGTAAACAACTTTGCTGTAAGTTTCGCAAAAACCAAAAATGTGTTTTAAAGGTACCCTAAAAGAAAATGCGCCAATAGACGTTGTGTCTGCATACAAGTGGTCTCGTCTGACGTTGAATCCTGTGGTTCCAGTTGCGTTTGAAGTATCTTTGTACCACATTTGCTTCAAACCATCGGAAAGCTGAAAACCGAAAGGACATTTCAACAATCCAAGCATGGTTGTTCCCTGACCTGGGTACATGACTCTTTCCACTTGCTGTCCTGACAAGTCGTAAGTGACGTCGCTGAACAAATACATTATGGCGTTGTTCACCAGAGCAATTACGCTTGTTGCTGTGTAAGCTGTTCCGTCCGCTTTTTTCAGAACCCCTTCGACGAGGATGTAAGCCTCAGACGGAAGTGTCTGCACAGACTGGCAATCAATCTCAAAAACGATCGATCCTGAAGAACTTAAATCGGGATTTGTTGGAAGGTACTCGAAAAAATCAACTTTTTCAATACCGGTGTCGTACTCGGGCATTTCATCAACTCTTAATCTGTCGGTGTTTATCATTTCTTAAAATGAGAAAAAAAATTTTATGTCATTTTTGATTCGTCAAAAAAAATCACGCAATCAAAAGCCCGCTCCCCATTTTGACCAGATCTTGGATTCTAGAAGCGTTCTTTTTTGTCATTTTCTTTTTTACTTGAATGGACGAGCCAAACATTTTTTAATGCAGTTCTTCCATCGGATTAATAGAATTCAAAATCGTGCTGGCCAATTGGTTTGGATTCACCGTCCTCGTCTTGGCGTAAACTTTTTCAATCGCTATTTTTCCTTTATCGATGGCAACGTCTTTGGCTGTTGATATGGCTGAAGATGCCAATTCTTTTCCGGCAGAATTGGCGGCGGTGATCGCTTCTCTTCCGATTTCGCTTGCAGCTGCTTTTCTTAATAAATGAAGAGACGATTTCGATGCGTTTGAAGCTATCATTCTCCTCAAAAAATTTTTAAACGTGTCAACGATTCCTCCACCTCCGACAACGTTCTTTTTTATATATCTTCTGTTGTTCACAATAAGCATTTTTAAAATGAGAAAATATTTTTTTAATTCGCCATCGTGTTTCACGACTCGATGTATTTTTGAATCGATAGGTATTGCTCTTTGTTGATTTCCCCCTGCCTCAAAAGCTCGTCACAAATGGCAACAGCTTCGTTTCTCGATGCAATATTTCCAGCATGACCAGTGGCGATGCTTAAACTAAGTCTTTGCACAAGAGCATTTGGATCGCTCTGAAGAATGATCACTCCACGACCTTTTATTCCCCTCGTTTTTGTGTAATTTCTTTCCCAAAACTTTGAAACAATCTTATCCCACTTTTCGCTTCTCGAAGCTTTTGGTACGGTTGGTTTCCCTTCTCTCTCCATTGCATGCGTTTCGACCAGTATTTTTTCATAATTTTCCAAGTCCTCGTTTGTTACCTTTGTTATATCAGGCCTGGATCTTGTGATCAACTCCCAAAAACCTATCGTCCCATAGTACTTTTCTCCATCAATAATGATGTCGTTTTCATCGATAAAAATTTCTTTGTTTCCAATAAACATTTTTCCGCGTTCTTTTGCGTGAATTCCAAAAACTCTGTCTGCAGAAAATTTTTTGGCTGCGTATTTTGACAAATATTCCAATGCTATATTTCCAACATTCATTTTTCCAAAAGTTTTTTCAGCACTTTTTAAACTTTCAGAAGGCGTCTCGCTTTCTGGGTAAGTCAAAGCCAGTGGACTGTTTCCAACCTCTTTGTATGCGATGCTCTTTATCTCGTTTTTACTTTTTCGCTGCTTTCGATGAGCGGCTTAAAAAACTTGGACAAATCATTCTGATAATTTGCATCTGAAATATTCGCGTTGAGGCTCTCATTGTAAATTTTTTCCCTGTTGGCCATATAATTTTTTACAATCTCATCTCTCTTTTTTGGGTCATGTATTTTAAAGAATTCCATTTTTTAAAATACTGAGAAAAAAAACTTAAACAAAAACGAAAACTCGTTTGTGTTTTTCTTGTTTTTTCTCTTACGAATCCGTGAAAAAAATTTTAAATTTTTTGAAAAAGTTTGTTAAATGCTTAAATGGCTTCTTCTCTTCCTTTTTGGATCAATGACTCTTTAGCCAATTCATCAATGCTGCTTTTTGTTTTTGATCGGATTTCTTCGGTCATGGTTTTAAATTTTTGAAGCTCGCTGAAAATTAATTCGTATTCAGAATCGCTCACAAATCCGTCCATGAGCGATTTTGAAATGTGGTCGCTAATCGTGTTCAATTTTGACTCTGAAAGAACTTTTATTTTTTCGTGCTTTTCGGCCTTCAGCATCATTTTTTTGTTTTGTTGATTTCCGAAAATGGACAAAGCACCCATTCCAACCGCAATCCCCTCGCACGCAATCGAAACTGGAGTGGCAACGACGGTTGACAAAAGTGCAATACCTGTAATTCCCAAAGCAATGCACACCATTTGCAACCCATCGTCTGCGAAACGAATAATTTTTGCCGCTCGATGGTACTTTTTGCTCAAAGCCATTCTTTTCACTTTTTCATCCTCCATTTCTTTTTGGATCTCGCTTATTTTTTGAAGCCTGTAAACATGGCCTCCGTCGGATGGTGCTGTTGGAAGAACTGGGTAAATTTTTTCAGTGTTTTTTATTATCTCCATCTTTTTAACAAAGACAGATTTTTTTAATTCGAATCGATGTGATTTATTTTGCAAAGCTTTTCGCCTTTTTTTGACTATAACGTCATTGGTACTGTTGTTGCTTACATCCAAAGTGACGTCGTCCACAGATTCTGAAAAAATAGCATCGTTTTTGTAAAAGTTCAATTGATCGCTTACTTTGTTCATCAAAGTGACGACAGCAATTCCTTTGTCAAAATTCAATCCAACGGACAACGATATTGGCGTGTGAGAAAGAGTAGCAAATTTAATGTCTTTCAGAGCAAAAATCTCATGATAACCGCTTATGTTAAAACAATTTGGATGATCCAAATTTTTTTTTACCACAATAATATTTTGCGATGTTTTTTTTTGCAAATTTTTTATTATTTCTACCAAATTTTCCAACTCTTTGATTCTTTCCACTAAATTTTCCAAATCTTTGAATCTTTCCAACTCTTTGATTCTTTCCAACTCTTTGATTCTCTCATCCATATGTCCCAAATACAATTTCGAAATTTCCAAATTAGAATCGATGTGTTTTTTTGCTGAGGCAACATTTTTAAAAAACTTGTGAGGGGCATGCATTTTTTAATATGAAAAGAACATGTTTTAACTCATTTTATTTTCATTTTTTTCTTAGTATTTTCACATTTCTTCGTCAGATTCCATTTCTCCTAAATCCAAATCGTCACCCATGATGCTTTGAACTGAAGGTGCATTTTTTGCAATGACCACTTCTGGAATTCTAACCTGAATGGACTCGATCTGCGCCCCGACAAAAACACCTTCAATTTTCAAAGAGGCAACGGCGTAGCACTTTTGTCGAACATATTCCAAAGGATTCGCTTTCACAAACTCTTTCGTTTTCTTTTTGAAAAACAAAGAAGAAATTCAATGTTTTTTTCGCTTTTCTTTGTAAACAATTTTCCGAAAAAAATGGGCGCTGCGTTTGGATTTTCAGATTTGTTTTTAAAATTGGATAAATCCTCCGTTGTTATTTTTTTCGTTCTTCCTCCTTTTTTCAAAGTGGGAATCATTTCCTTGACGTTTTCGCGAAGAAATTTTGATATTTTTTCAGTCGCCTCGATAAACTTTTTTTCTTTTTCGTTCATTCCGTTTTTTTCGTTGAAACCGAGAAAGGACATGAATATCCCTCCAGTTCGTTCGTTCCAAAACTGCAATTCTCAAACACACCCAGAGAAAACGAAACGGGGTTTCTTAAAATAAAAGGTCCTTTTCCAGAGGGGTACTCATAAAAAAGCGGAATCTGTTGGTACTGAATTGGTTTGGTTACGGAATAAATTTCTCCAACCGATAATTTGCTCTCGTCAAAATTTTCAATCGTAACAAAATTCATCTTTTTAAAAAGAAAAGAAAATTTTTTTATATCATTTTTTTCAAACGGATCAATTCTTTATTATCCACCCATGAGTTGAACGAGTCTGGATATCCTTTCCATTTGACCAGTGATTTGCTTTTTGTTCTGCGAATTATTTTTTCAATTCTAAATATTTCTTGATGCGTCTTTTGCATTTCCTGCTCGTAAAAAGTGCCTTGAATGTCTTCACCGTTGGCGTCAGCGATTTTATACGTAGGTGGATCCGTTCGCTTAATTTTTGACACTGTAAAAACCTCCTCGGTCCATCTCGGCGTGTACCCTTTTTCAAAATTGGTCTTCTTTTTTGTGATCCTCACTTTATCTCCCATTAAAAATTTCGGTTCTGGTCTTTCTTTTTGCATCTTTCCATTCAGGTTCATCCAGACCATATTTTTATTCTTTTCCTCGCTTGCTTCAATTGGAGTCATTTTTATGGAAGAGTGTTTTGTGCTGTTGTAATTTTTTACCGTTTCATCCAAAACGTCAGTATATTTATTGGTGCTGTTGGCTGAAAAATATTTAAACATTTTTTCTTTCATCGTTCTGTTCCATCGCTCGACGACACAGCTTTTTTCCTCGTTTTCAGTGGAATATAATTGAACACCCAACGCTTTCACGTGCTTGTTGTAAAATTCTTTTTCTTTGTCCACCCACATTTTTACACATTTTCTTTCACCAAAAATCTTTTTCAACGCTTCAGCCACTTCAAGACCCGTTTTGCTTTTCAACGTTACGATCCACCCATACTTTGAAAACACGTCGATCACCATGAGCAAATATTTTACACCATTGTTGAATTTTGAAAACGATTGCAAGTCAACCAAATCGGCAGCCCATATTTCATCAAAGTCGTTCACAAACACTTTTTTTTTTTAAAATGGCAAATGACCGGTTTGTGAAGCTCCTCTGCAAGCTGATCCGTCCATTTTAAACTTGAAAAAATTTTTTTTTTAGCAGAGACACCCAGTCCGAATTTAGCTTTGGCTTTGATGATTGGCGCGATAAGTTTTCTTTCGTTTATTTCTTTTTGAGTGGGGTTTGGAATGGAGTTCATTTTTTCAAGCATCATTTGATCTGCCAAAGTTCTGCTTTGAACGTCGTTTAAATATTTATAGGCCAAATCGTGGTGGTACGCTGCATTGTCCACTCGGTCCACCGGTTCGCTCCACTCTTGGTACATGTCGGTGGATGTCAGCCTTTTGTCCAGGTTTGTGCCAGGACCTGCAAAATTCATTCCTGGAATGTGCATTTCTCCTGGAAATTTTGCCCACGGAAGCTTTATTTTTTTTGAAAAATTGTTGATCGATTCGACCAAGTCTCCCCCTTTTGTCACCGAAGAAGTAAATTGACATTTTGTCGTTCCGCAAGCATCACAAGTCCCTTTGAGCATATTTCGATTATTTTTTGAGACTTCGTTGCTCAAATTTGTCGTTTCTGTTTTCCTTTTACATTTGACGCAGTACATTTTTTTTTTAAAATAAATATTTTTAAATTAAAAAAAATGGAAATAACCGATTTGTCATGGAATATTGGAAAAAACAAAAGGAACAACAACGAACTTTTACCAAGAAGCATTCGAGGAATCATCGTCGGAAAATCAGGTTGTGGAAAAACAACGCTCCTTCTAAATTTGCTGTTAAAACCTGGATGGTTAGATTACAACCATTTACAAGTTTTTGGAAAATCTCTTTTCCAACCCGAGTACAAAATACTGAAAAGTTCGTTCGAAAAAAAATTACCAAAAAATATTATTCTCGATTTGTTCAAGGTACAAAAAGAAATTGAAAAATTAAATTTAAACCCTGAATGCGTCATTGACGACCTTTCAAAATATTATTCCGAGGACATGGAGTGTCAATTTTTTGAAACGGCTGACGATGTGCCTGAACCTGAAGATCTCGATTCAACAAAAAACAATTTAATGATCTTTGACGATTTGCAATTTACCAAACAAAACAAGTGTGAAAAATATTTCATCAGAGGAAGACACTTCAACGTCGACTGCTTTTACCTTGCTCAAAATTATTTTATGCTCCCAAGACAAACCATACGAGAAAATGCCAACTTTATTTGCCTCTTTCCTCAAGATGGTAATAATATTAACCATATTTATCGAGATCACGTTTCGAACGATATGTCAATAGAAGTTTTCAAAAAATTTAGCAAGGATTGCTGGTCTGAACCTCACGGATTTGCTGTTATCGATTTATCGTCAAAAAAAAACGAGGGAAAATATCGAATCGGACTTGACATTTTTTGTTTACCAAAAGAATCCATTTAAAAAAAATTTTCGTCCATTTAAAAAAATGTCAGGCATAATCATCGATGTGGATGGAACATCCAACATAATAATAACAGAATTTTTGGACAAAATCGTTTTTGAAAAAGGGAAAAATTATGAGATGGCTTTTCTCGGTCTTGAGACGTGCAGCAGCTTTCCAAACATTACCAGCAAAAACAATTCTTTCCGGTACAGCATGAACAACGGAGGAAATTGGGAAAACGTCGTCATTCCAGAAGGAAGCTACGACATTATCGACATCAACAATTATTTGCAAAAAACAGTCTCAAACACAATCAAAAATTACGCGTCTCAAAGCGCAAGCTAAGTTGCCGCAAATAAAATCAGCTACTCCCCCGAAAACATCAAACTTGGATCCAATTCAAACACTTTAAAATCAACCATCAAACTTGGATTAAATTATTTGATGGATTTAAACGTGAAAAACAGCATCGCCTCGCTTTTGGGTTTCACAAAAAGACAATTAGACTCCAATTCCGAATACGAGTCCGACGACATTGTCAGAATTACGAACGTCAACACGATCAGAATCGTCAACAACGTTATCGGGTCGGCATACATCAACGGCTCGCAATTAAATTGCATTTACTCCTTTTACCCAGCTGGAGGTCCTGGTTTTAAAATCATCGAAAGACCCACCCATTTGGTTTACCTCCCTGTAAAAGTACCAGAAATTTCCACGATGATCACACGCGTTGTCGATCAAAACGGAAATTTAATCGACTTTCGCGGAGAGGACATCACGGTCCGTTATCACATTCGAGAAGTGAAATAAATATTTTTTCCGGCATTTAAAAAAATGAGCAAATATATCAGTGTCAAATTAAATGTGTCTCAGGGACAGATCGATAAAATAAAAAAATCAATCATTGAAGGAAAACTCGCGAGCATCCGTATTTCAAAAGATAATTTACACGGAAACGACGTTTTACTTTTAACAGAAAGCCAACATCGAAAAATTGTTGACGCTCTCAATCGAGGAGTTGGAGTCACCATAAAAATGAGCAAAACTTAATTGGAACACAACGCAAGAGTAGAAGGAGGATTTCTTGGTGCTCTTTTACCTTTATTGGGAAGGGTTGCAGCTAAAGCCGCCCCAGTTTTTGGTAAGGCCGCTTTGGGCGGGGTTGCCTCTTCTCTTGGTTCCAATATGATTGACAAAATTGTAGGAAATGGAATGAAAACGAGAAAAACTCAAGTAAAACACAACACAAAAGTAGACGGAGGATTTCTTCCTTTTCTTTTACCTTTATTGGGAGCTCTTGCACCCACTTTGATAGAAAAAATTGTTGGAAATGGTTTAGCTCACCCCAAAAATAATGGAAAAGGAGACGGGCTGTTTTTAACACCCTGGGTCACAGGAAGCTCAGTAGAAGATAGATTTTACTTAAAAAGAGATTGAAAATATGTACCTATCCTATCTTAGTTGCCTCTTGAACCAAACTCTCCGCCCTCAAACGTCCCTTTTTTAAATTTAATTTTGTAAAAAAAAATTTTGAGTTAAATAATTTTCTTGGCATAATAAAATGAACGAAAAAACTAGAATATTGCGAAATGAGGACGGAAAAATTAGAAGTATAAAAACACTTGACCAAATTGAATATTTAATTAACAAAGGAGTAGGATGGCGTGAAATTAAAATGTACAAATCAATTCTAGAACAAGAACAAATACAAGAACAAAGAAAAAAAGAATTTTTTCTGGCAAGATTTAAACACCTTTACAAAAATTAAAGTTTTTTTCATTACGCGTTTTATCACGTCATGAAAAAATAAAACGTTTTCTCGTCATCGTCGGGAACTTTTCTCCAAGAAAAATTTTTCAACCCCGCGATTATCAAAAAATTCACAACGATCATGAAAAAAAGTCATTTTGTCCCAGAAAATTTTCAACCCGCGATTATACAAAAATTTCATAACGGCGATGAAAAATGGTTTTGTCCCAGAACTCTCCTTTTCTAGTATTATTCGCTACTATTTTTTCCCCCAAGACTTCAACTGCAGGATGAAATAAGGCTAATAGTAAGTACCTCATTTAAAAAAAAATCCATAGATGCTCTAAATAAATACTTGAATGAACAAGACAATCCAACCGCATTTTCTTAGTTATTGAAAACATGAATTCAAAAGTTGAAGTTATATGTTTAAATCCTATCTGTATAGTTGAAACTAAATTTAGAGAAAAATATATACTGGAGATATCATTAAAATATTGGAGATATCACTAAAATATTGGAGATATCACTAAAAACTTTGCCTAACTTGAATTATTTACAACATTTGGATTTACACCGTAAAAAAAACGTTTTTATGCACATAATTAGATATATTTATTTTTCTCTACATATTACCTAAACATCCCTAACACCCGTAACACTCGAGTTTTTTTAGCCTTTTTTGTATTGACAGTTTTGGCTGTCACTATTGTTACATTTGAATATATTTTCGCATAATATATAATTTTTCTGTTTGCATCCATTATTGCTCAACCCTTACCGCCCCTTTAACCTTCTCATTTGAAGCCTTTTGTGTCACAGATGTTCTATTCATTTTTGAAGCTTTTTGTAAACAAAAAGAAATATGTTAAAAGTCGTTTTTTTCTCTTACTTCTCTTCCTTCTTTAAATTTCCAACCTACAACCAAAAAAACTCTTCACAATTTTTACAGTTTTTATGTCTCTTAAAAGAAAAAATTGAAAATTATAAACGTCTTTAGAAAAACAAGAGCACGAAACTGAAATAAGTTTATATAGACATAATGTTAAGACGGAGGTTAACTATTTCGAAAAACATTTTAAAATAAATCAACAGTCGACAGGTGATTAAACCACCTTTCGATATCAAAACCGATATTAAACCAGCTTTCGACACAAAGCAACGTCAATGGCATATTTGGGCCTTTTTTCAGCACCATATGATAAAGATGCATTTTTTGTATTTCTTGTATTTCTTGTTTGTATGAATAAATTTGGTTGAAAGAGAACAGTGTAAGTGGGTGAAAGGGAAAAAGAAAGTGAAGTTAAAATATCATAAGTCATTTTTGAGGCTTCGTAGACCTCTTAGCTCATTGTGCTTAACTAAAATTGATGTATGACCATGCTGTGACAATCAAAGTAAACAAAATAGAAAAGCTGGTAAATTAAGTATTTATCTAATAAATGTTTGAGGCAGAAGACTAAAGGATGTAAAAATGTAAACACTTTTTATCGTATGAACAACTAAATTGGAGTGAGCATTTTGTAATCAGAAGTTTTAAACTTTTTGTTTGGTGAGTATTTAGAGGTTTAAGTGACTCAGTCTTGTGATGTTCAAATAAAGTTATTTTAAATGATTACCTAATCATAAAAAATTTGTCTGAGTCGTTAAAAAGAAAAAAGTAAATAAATCTTTTAAGCAATGGTTCAACATGCTTGCAATTTTATAAATAAAACATTATAAAATATTTTGCGTAAAGTGTGAGAACAGAGCTTAATAGCAACTGAGAAGGAGGCGATCACAATAGAGGATTTAGAATAAACTTTCGTTTTAAAAAAATAATTGAAAAAAATGTTAACCATTAAGGATCCTAAAGTTTCATATTTGCTACTTAAAGTTTCATATTTGCCACTTAAAGTTTCATATTTGCTACTTAAACTTTTTACGTTCAATTGAAACTTGCAATTTGTGAGCTTATATTTACGACGTAATAAAAGGAAAGATGGGAGACCAAATGGAATTTATAGAAATGCTTGGCAGACTAGCCGAAGAAAAACACATAGCCTTCTTTTGCCGTGATTCGCTTGATTCTGATGTTAAAGCTGAAAAGGGGTATTTTCAGCAGGCTCAACAGTTTTTGATCACTTCGCGAGAAGACTGTAAAAGAGAAGAACTGGTTCTCCCTAAAAATTTAGATTATCTTTTAGTAGCCTTAATTGGCAAAGACATGTTAAGTCGATGTAATAGAAACGAGCGTGCTACAATGATGACAGGTATTACACTAGCTTTTCGATCTTTGCAACCTGTTGAAATTGATATTGTTACAACATATCGAAAGAGTCTTAATGTATCAATATTTAATATGAGGAACAAATTGTTATTCGATTACTATCACTCAAAGGGGATTTGGGCTCTTGTTAACAACAAAATTGGATTCAACTTGCAATACGACAAGATTGATCTTATAAAGAAAGATGTGGAGTTCCGAGTAGATGATCCTTTAAGAAATGATATTTATTTGTTAAAAACTAAAAATTACATTAAACACGCTCCTGGTCATTACATTCTTCTTATCAATAAATATTGCTTGCATCTTGTCAATATTGGGCTTTTTTCGGGAGATTATATACGCATGAAGGCTAAAGAATTTCACAACACTATTTCGTTTGAAATGGTCGGGCGCACCACGTTGGAGATCGATGAAATTGATTTACATTGTCGAAAACTAGCAGCCCAGTCGCACAGCTTGTTTTTCAACAACTGTCAGAATTTTGCCACGAATGTTTATGAAAGCATTTGCGAGGAGAAAGGAGTGCGTGTAGAGCTGCCATCTTTCTCGGGATTAACAATAATTATTCAGGCATTGTTAACAGTTATAATCTGCCTATTGGGGTTTATTATCTTTAAAGTTGCTGTTTCATCTAAATGACCAGCTCTATGGATTTGCACTTCAGATAAATATAAAAATGATTAGAGCTCATTTTTTATATTTGAAATGTTTAAAAAGTTTAAAAATTTTCGTGAGCTCTGTATTTTTGTGAGTTCTGTATTTTTGTGAATTCTGTATTTTAGTTGTTTTTTTATTGCTTTCGCCAGTTTTTTTTAATCACTGCATATTTTTTTTTGTTCAGCTTTGACGCTTGATGAATTTTTTATTCGAATAATATTGCTACAGTTATCTTTTACACCTGATGAAATAATGCTTAGCTATTTATATTTAAAATTTAACTTCAGGGACCCGCTTGTTTTAAAGTTTTTATTTGAGAAATAAAACTTTAAAAAAAAAAAAAAAAAAAAAAAACGACTTGAGTTCACTATCTCTTAAGTTTCTTTAATTTCAAATTTTACAAAGTTTAAAAAGTTATTATCAAAGCATTAAAATTGCTGTTGATGGTAAATTTAGATTTTAGCGGATCAAAAAACGAACTTTTTATGGCGGAGAACTCGTTTCCATAAACAAAATAATAAAATTAATGATATTAATTTACCATGTAAATCATTTAAGTTGGAGTTTATTACTCTTATGGAACCGATTTTCTGATTTAGTTAGCAAAAAAAATTTGAATTTTTGAATTATAAAATGATCCTAGTTTTTCTCTACCCCGTCAGCTTTTAAATCTTCAGGATGCTTTGTCTCAAAAATCATAAAAATATTGGATTTAGCAAATGTGCACTTACTATTTAAAACATTTTAAAAGTTTACAATAGAAAATTCAATTGAAATTTGAATGTCTTTGGAATCATTCGCCTCGCTTATCACTGAAGTCATTAAAGTTTTCTGGGAAGTTAGCAGGATACCTATGCAGAGAGCTCAACTTGGTGTTTATGCTGCAACCAAGTGCTTCATAACTCTCCTATAGTTACTGGATAATTGTTGTGTAATTCTTTGCTTTCTTATTAACAACGACTTTGAATGATAACCAACCATCCCTTTCTAGCCCTGAGATTATTTTAATGAAATATTCATTTTCAATGAGTTACCGAATCTGATAGCTTTGCTCCTTTTTCACACAGTTTATCTCACTCAGTTGTGACGCTATGAGTTCTTAATCCTTTGATAGTTCCAAATTTCAACATGATTTAGAAAAGGTAGTTGAATGAAAACTAGTCCCAGAATTTCAATGGACGCCAATGTAAGACTTTGATAACTTTAGATTATTTTTCTTCTTAAACCTCTAAATACTCACCAAACAAAAGTAACAGTCTATTTAAGGTCTATATACAATTTAAAAATTGTTACAATGAAATAATTATGCAAAATTAAATCTAAATTAAGTGAAAGTAAGTTAAATTAAGAAAGTAAGAAAAATTAAAAAGAAAGAAAGTTAAACTAAGTGAATGTAAATTCAAAATAAAAAAAAAGTAAATTTTCTACTAAAGAAAGCTTTCTACAACGGATATTATTTTTCAATGAATTTTTTACCACATCACTTTTTTCGACATAAGGTTTAAATAGACGCCCCACACGGATATTTTAAAAGAGAAAAGATGCGGAATGTTAACCCAGAAGTGCACCTTCTCTGAACAGTTATTGTTTAATCTTAAAATTGAACGAATCCGTTGATTCTCATTATCGTATCCATTGTTAAAACTTTTAACCAAAAGCTATGAATAAGAGAAAAGTTTCTTGCAGCCTATTCTAGCCTTTTAACCTATTTTAACCTATTTTTCTAGCCATGAATAATTGACTAGAAAACCGTTTTAGTAATAAAAATGAGTTGTCTAGAAAGGATAAATTGCCACACAATAGCAAATTTCCAATTATACTCGGCAATAAATTCAAATTAATATTCAAATTCTTGAACTTGGGGAAAAAAAAGCGATTTTCCCCCTGGAATAAATGTCGTACACGTGATACCAAAAAAATGTTTTACGCATTATAAAAACTACTTTTTGTTTCTGTTTCTGTGTCAAGATCAAAGTTTTTTAAATGATCTTTGTCTTTATATTATATTTTGATTTAGATTTTCACATTTTCATTTTTTTATACATCGTTGTCTAGATAATTAAATATACACCGTTGTTTAAATAATTAATTTTTGTGTGCGTCTTTTTAATGTAAAAAATAATTAATGAAAAAAAGGTGACTTCATAGAATTGTTCTTTAAAATAAATTTCTAAAAAATTAGTTTTAGCTGGCAAATATAAAGGGATAGAGGCACGGCCCTACCAACACCTCATTATGAGATCCCTGACAAAGTTGGATTTCACATATCTTAATTTTCCAACCTCCTTTTTTAGCATTTTTCTCTAAAATCTACTTTTATTGTTTGATTTCATATTAAATACGTAGATTTTTTTTTAAGTTTTTATTAGTTTAAATACAAAATTACAAACTTAAAGCAATTAACACGAATGAAAGCAAACAGTATTGAATCATGTTTTACAAACATAATCATCTTTTTAGTAATATGATAATTTGTTCTTTGAACCATGCCTTGCATTCTGCTAAATATGTACAAGAAAGAAATATTTTAACAGTTAAAAAAACTGAAAATTGTTTTTAAAAGTAATTTTATGAAACAAGAACCAGATACGCGACTGAAATCTCCATTAAAAATTGTCTGGACATGTTGTTTGGACATGATGCTTTTATTAATTCATATCAATTTTAAAAAAATTCCTCGACATTGGCTTTTTCTGAGAAAAAAACCACGCAAGATCAATCTTTGAATTGAGAAAACATATCAATGCTGCTTCAACTTGATCCACAATACAAGTGCTACTTTTTCCGCTCCTTACTTTTACTCAGCCTCAAAAAGAGGAAAAACTCAAAACTTATCCTTTCTTTTACTCAGCCACAAAAAGAGGAAAAACTCAAAATTTATCCTCTAAAAAAATTAAAACTTAAAAAAGTTTAGACAATTTCATTTCGACAAAATGCTTGGAAGTTTAAATTGCAACAGCAAGGACAATTTATCGCAAGTTAATTTAGAGAAATATCATACCACCACCAAAATCAACAAATGTTGAAGCCTTGTTATCGCTGGAGATATTATTATTAACGAGAGAAATCGGCTTTTACATTATTATTTTGCAAAAAAATCTCAAAACTGCACTTTTCTAATAATGATAATAAATTCGTAAAAAAATGTCTGCCTTGGTAAAAGGATATAGTAACATATTGGCATTGGCATCGGTTTTCACCATTAGTCGGAATAGTTTTCAGAGTTAGTTAATATATGATTAGAGTTAGTTTTGATTTCGGTAAAATTCTGGTATCGATCAATCACTAATTGGCGCAGAGTTTTAAACTTATTTCGAAGCGATTTGCGAACTTGAGGAGATACGTAAATGTAGATCAGCGCATCAGTACATAAACAAATCGGAAAGCAAAGTTGGACATACAACGTCAATTCTTTACTAAACTTTTGGTTTTTCCGAATAAGCTGTATTAAATTAGGAACAGCAAGTAGCACTACATGCGACAAGATAATAAAAACAGAAATTGACAATCCTTTCGATATACTTCTGTTGGCTTGGTTTGAACGAAGCTTCTTTGTCTGATTTATTAGTAACACTAGAGCGTAAGCGTAAACAAACGCAGAGAACGATATAATAACTAGATCCATTACAGCATAAAGGACCCATACTGTAATTCCAGAGTACATCCAATAACTATTCCATAAAAGTCCGCCTAATACAGAAAAACTCCATAACATCAATGACATGAAAACTGTTTTCTTTGGCGACCAGTAGAGAACATACCTTAAGCTTAACTTCATGTGCAAATACCTATCAATTACAAGCCATAACGTCGCCAAATAAAATGTAAACCTGAAAATGTCAGACAAAGTCTCTACAACTTTACTTAATTTCGCATTTGAGAGTTGAAATAAGTATACTGCAAGCGAGATGCTCATACATAAGTCACTTATACAAAGATTGGTAATTATACAACGTTGAGTAAAATCCATTTTGGTGTTGCTCTTCTTTAACATTAGATATAAACCAGTTCCATTTAAAATTGCCGCAAATATGTAAAGTATCTTCATGATGACTAAGAAAACAACCATTCTGTAAGTAAATAAAATTTACAGGATGACCAAAAATTTATTTGAAAAATTTCTCCATCATTCAAAAGGCTGTGCATATCAGTTATAAATAAAAGCAAGAAGATCTAAATAACTTGAAAAAATAGTTGAGCACTTTTTTTAAAGATGACACGTTCCTTAGTTCTGAATAAAAGTTATCATAAACTAGTATGATCTACCGGATAAAAAAACTTTTTAATCCTAAATAAAATTTCGAATATAAATTTCTATTTGCTAATTTAACGCTCGAAATTAAAAAAAAGGAATAATAAGAAGTGACTACGTCAAATCGAACGATAAAAACACGAAAGAAAAAAAACTTTACCTTAAAATTCCAAAATTTAAATGAAGTCGCAGACACTAGGAAATGATCTTTTTGTATTCGATGAATGCTAAACACTTGCCTTGTTCTATGAAAAGCCTTGTTCTATGAAAAATACACGAGTTAGATTTATTTTAAAAATTCGTTAAACAAAGTGTATTGTTAGAAACGAAAATTTGCAATACAAACAGTATTAATAGAACCGTTTTTTCACTTTTGAAAATAAGCCATGAATCTTTATTGATACATTTGCCTTTTGTCTTTAAATAAATAGCTTTCACCATTAAATAATGGATTGCTTAAAATGTTTAAAATCTCAATTAACGACATCCCACGACCTAGCGACCATAGGCAATAATTACTACAAAAACTTAGAATAAAACCAATGGCAACTAACAGCAAGCCTGAAACAAAATCGACGATAAGCACCACTTAAATAGTTAACCCTGCATCAGCGTCACATTACATCAGCACCACAAGATGCAATATCTGGTTTTTCTGTAATAATAAAATCCGGTATACTTTTTGCAGGAGACGCAAAGTTGTTGGTTCTAGACGGATAATGAGAAATGCCCCTCCTTTTCAATTCTTCTACTCGTTTTTATAATGCTGAAAATAAAAGTATATCAAATGTTTCATAAAATAAGGAGGATACAGAATTCTTTATGGAATTCTCACCTGTGATAAATAAGCAGCGAAAGCCCGGTGTTTGATTATGTTAGTGAAAAACCGCGTTTTCTGTTTTGTTTTGTTTTGTTTTAATGTTTGAATTGCTTGACACCTTTTTTCAAAAATTTATCTTAATCTTTTTCAATCACTTTGTAAATTTGTGAATACATCCTAAAAACAAATTTTACGCCTTCATGAGTTTGGTCGTCCTATCTTTAATATTTTGTATTTTTAATGTAAATTAATTTTTAAAATGATTATTTAAATAAAGTGCACAAACGGATCCCAAAATCTAAACTTCATCTGCGAGTGAAAAAAGATGATCTCCACTTTTATATTTTGTTTCTAGCTGCTCTTATTACTTGTATTTAACGGCTAAGTTGCTCTGATTGATTGCATTTAGGATGCATGCTTCACTGAGGATCCTGAGAATTTTCAGGTTTGTAAGAACTTTTCTTTAGAACCAAAATTTATTCAAGAAAAGGAAAAAATACAAAGCATAAAAACATTAACATCATTAATCCCCAAAAAAACGTTCCGCAAGAGGGATTTACATCAGAAACACAAAAGACAAAGTTAAATTATTTTCGAACCCTTAAGAATTTCTGTAATAACTTTCAAAATCAAGTTTCTGAAATAAATTTCAAATTCAATTCTAAAATCAAGCTTTTTATTCAAGCAAGAAAATGTTTGATTAAGGTCAATAAACCACTTAATGCACACATTAATTTCGAGTTTACTGTAAAAAAATTATCCTTTTTTTTACTTCATCATTTTATTATGCATGTAAAATAATTTAAAAAAAAAAAGTTACTGAACAAAAAAATAGTATTTCTAATTGTTAGAAAAAAAAAACCAATAATAAACTCGTCATGAACGGGTCCGAAACGGCCATTAAAGGTTTGAATAGCTCTGTACTACGATCGAACGTGTGAAACTCGGGCAAGTCCGAATTTGCCGACTAGCCGCTCAGTGTCAGACACGGGATAATAAATTAAGAGGTTAAAACAGTTTAATTAGCATACTTAACAATAGATTCGAAGAGCGCCACACAAGCATAACAGTACTTTAAACGTCGTTAGATGGACAGCATTTACGCGCATATATCATCAAGTTGCTTCAGATATTTTACCTTTGTAACTGCTAAAGTTTTGTGTTTTGATTTCGTAATATTCAACGCGCGCGTAGATAATCAAACATAACGCTTTTTTTCTTTTTTTTTTTTCTTTTTATTCTTTACAGGAACAAAAGTCGCAAATATTGAATTAATTCATTTTTAAAAAATGTTTCCATAACATCAATAAATATTTTGCAGGTGTGAAACTGTCATTTTAGTAGCTTATTGTTTTAAATTTACTTTAAGATTTTATTATCTGCTAGGAGCTTTTTAATGAGTGGCTAAAGTTAAAAGATTTAAAATCAAAAGATCGCTGTTTTACGATTATAAGAGAATCTTTTGAGAGTTAAAAATATAAATCAGCAAACGGGAGGTTTGGATAAATCATCAAAAAAATATCGAACGCTCTTGAGTTCTGAAATTAGACTTTTTTAGGTTCTATAACCCAAATCCTTTTTTCAAAACAGTTTTTCAATAGACAAAAACAGTTGAATTATAACTTTTGGAAGCCAAGAACAAAAATTGTGTAACATAGATCCAGAGATTTATCAAAAGTAATAAGGGGTGATCAGCAATCGCTAATCACCCCTTATACTTTTGTATAAGGCTAAATCCGACCGCTAATCACTTATTCTCTCTAGCTATCTATCAAGAACAATGGATGTCATGATGTAAATAAAATTGTTCTGTATTCTTGGTGAAAGATATGAAGTGAATCCAGAATAACTCTCCGCATATGTGTTCTTTTATGACAGGTTTCAATGAGAAATTAGCATTAACAAAACAAATATCCCAAATTAAAATCTGGCTGAAGTGACTCTATGACCTCGTAAAACCGGGTTATCGCTAAATCGCTAATCACCCCTTATACTTTTGATAAATCTCTGGATCTATGTTACACAATTTGTACTTAATTTATGTTATCATATTAATCTTATATTAATATGATATTATAAGTACTAAGTGGGAAGATAACTTCAAAGCAATTGTATTGAAATCTTCATAAACGGTTATAACCGGTTATTTTTCTAAATGAACTAGCATCATAGTTTTTAAATAATTTCGTTAGTTAATTGAATTTTCTTGTTCGGCCGGGAATGCTGTCTGTAAAACAAAATAAAACAGTTTTGCCAATGCGAAAAGTTATAAGTTGGCACGTGCTGCCAACTAGTCCCGCAATCATTGTGCCAACTAATCCCAAATGCTATATGCTCACAAAATGGGTTATAAATTCCCAAAAAAGAGAAATATAGGCTTAAAAAGAAATGAGCTTTATTTGTGCAAAAACTTACAGCAGTTGTAATTTCAAAAGATTCGCCCGATGAGGGACTCGAACCCGCGACCCTCAGATTAAAAGTCTGATGCTCTACCGACTGAGCTAACCGGGCTTATATATATAGTGGAATTTAATATAAATAATAAATTTCTATATTATTTAACACTGCATAATAAAAGATTTAAGGGTCTGCGTATCGTTTCATTTCCTTATCGTTATCATACCGATATGTTATCGGAAAAAAAAGTGTCATCGGAATGACTACAACGTAATATCGTTATTAAAATTTTTACCGGTATTGTAGTTAGTTTAAATCTCGGTATATTCCGGAACTCTCGTCATTCCGATGATTTTTTTTTTCCGATATCATATCGGAATGATAACGATATGGAAATGAAACGATAGCCAGACCCTTAGAAAGATTATCCAGAAAAAAGGCGGATAATTTCAGAACCTTAACCTTATAACTAATATTTAAAATACCGTTTAGAAGTTAAATACAAATTTTTTTTTGGTATTTGTTTTATTACCAGACTTAGAGAAACGAACTTATCCGATGTATATTAAAAATATGTAAACATTTACAGTTAGTTTGGTGTTTTGCTTCAATCGAGGCTTAAATGAGTTAATAAAAGTCTTAGGATAATATATATCAACTATATATTTAGACTTCACTTACGGAATGAATATACAGTTAATGAAACGACAAACAAGAATTAATTATGTGTATTTAAGGGGACCTCTTACTTTTACATCAACTAGAGTAAGCTTATCCTAATTTTAAATCAATTCAAGTAATTTTTTTAGAGGAAATTAAAATTTTTTTTACTTGTTTGTACTAATTTATGTAATAAACAAACTTCTAAAAAATTTTATATTCAAGACAGTTAAGAACTTCAAACATTATCATCACCTGACCATCAACTAAAGCAATTACGTTATTTTTAGCGTATTTATTATTCTTGTCTCTGCATCTAATTCTAGAATATCGTCAACTTGATCAACATGGCAGTATTATTCTTTTAGATCATTCATGTCATCTGATTCCATACCCGACTAGGTTTCGACAGCACCATTCTCGATTGTTAATAAACTTTTAACTTCATCTGATATTCATAAGTGTCTAGCTTTTCGTCGAACAAGTTTATATGTATTCGTGGTCTTCACGTGATCAAATTTACCAATTCTGTGTCTAGACTTTGCAACATTATTCCCTTAAATTATGTCTATAAACTTAAATTTACAATCTGTTGTTGCATTTTTTTTTTTTTTTTTTTTTTTTGTTAAAAAATAATTTTAAATAATTTTCTAATTGCAAATTTACCATTTTGTGAAATTTGCAGAAATACTCAATACTGCTTCATAGATTTTGGGTTATATTATAGATACTCACAAGGAACTGCAAGGAAGTTCCCTGGGCCTTAAGCTAGGTGAGGGCCAACCAATATTTGTGATAAAAAAGTTTTATATAGGTTTTTTTTTCACAAAACTTTTATTGATTGTTACGTGTTTTAGTAAATAAATATAGTTACATAACTTATTTCAGAGTGAAAAGAAAAGTTTTTAAAACTTTTTAAAACTTTTTAAAACTTTTTAAAACTTTTTAAAACTTTTTAAAACTATATTTATTCATTTACAAAAACCAAACAAACAAACAAAAAAAAGGCCAAAAATAAATCTACAAAAGGTGTTCTGATTTCTGAACCCTCAAAATATTTAATAATGAACCAAAAAGTGTTTTTGTAGCATTTCATTGTTTTTTTTTGTTAGAACTAAATCTGTTTCATGAAACAAATTCTGAGAAAAGGGAGTCGAGATTTATGAATGATATTTTTCAAATCTATATATCTTCCCGAAAACTTTCAAAAAACAGGATAAAAAGTGAATCTGTGAAAAATATCCTGACACGCTTTTCTCGAAAAACTTAAAAATATGGAGCGACGATCAGTTCGATGAAAGAAACAACTTATCGCATTCAATTCATCGAACCCAATTACCTTGTTCAATCCATTGAACCCAATTAGTTTGTTCGATGCATCGAACACTGTTAATCAAACAAAAATGTATTTGAACGATTTACGATGTGTTAGATAAATATTAAAATGGTGTAAAGTTACTTACGTTAGTTGTTTTTTCGATTTCCGATTATGCTCCTTTTTCTCATTATAGCAACCAATTGATGCTTTTTAAAATAAAATGTTAAGTAGTAAGTTATGATACTCAGTTAAAGATGCGAAAAAGTTTTAATAATCTGTTACCCCAAAAAAATTTAGCCGCCCCATCTGTCCCCACCCATCTACGTCACTGTTTTTGTTATTAGTTAAGCTTTTGTTAATTTTTTGCTTTAATTGTTGTGAAAGATGATGTAAAATGCTTATCAGTGTTTTTTTTCTTCTCTACTTTGTGGTTGTAATTTTGTTTGTTTATTCGATTTTTAATTCATCTAATAGATCAGATGAATTAAAAATGAACAAAGAAAATGCTCTTGATATAACAAAAGCATGTGTTATTATGACAGTATTACATACGACCTGGTTTCTTTGTTTACTCTCTTGAAGTTCTATTTTTTTCATAGCATCTAAAAAATAAATTGTCAAGCAACATTAAAGTATATGATAATAAAAATTTTTTTATTAAAATGTTGCAACTAAATCAACTTTTAGTCGACTTAGTTGATTTAACAAATGTATTAGTCGAATTTGGTCG
This sequence comes from Hydra viridissima, assembly GCF_058129835.1. Lineage (NCBI taxonomy): Eukaryota > Metazoa > Cnidaria > Hydrozoa > Anthoathecata > Hydridae > Hydra > Hydra viridissima. The sequence goes on along the minus strand of NW_028324304.1, from coordinate 8,109,145 downwards.
ACTTTGAAAATACATTAATCGATTTTTTATGATTACTAATTATAAACTTAAATTTTTTTCCTTTCCAGACACCAAAAGTTTCCTTAGTTTGGAATTACTTCACCAATATCAATGACTAAATAAAATTTAAGATTTGAATTTAGCTGTTTTATATTTTATTTTTCTTTCTTTCGATACATTGTTTAACGATGCAGTCTTTCGATGCATTGTTTAACGATGAAGGATTTTCGATGCATTTTTTAACATCTTTAACGACGCATCGAACACATTGACCATGTTAAATGATGTTACAATTCGATGCGTCGCACAGTGGGACGAAATCCCGATTTCGTGGCCAAAATTCCCAAATTACCTACACGAAGGTTTTCGAGGTCGCTGATTACGAATCTGAGGTCAGATTTAAAAAATTCAAAATGGATGCTCCAATATGGCTGCCAAAACTGTTCATACGTTGAAAATATGAAATCTAATGTAGTTTGGTTTTCGAGGTCATTCCTTATGATTCAGGAGTTAAATTAGAGCAAAAACATCGTAAAATTATTTCTAAATTTACACTATTAATAAAAAAACAGAAATTTGTAATTTTAGTTTTATTATTTTTTTTAAATTGGTAAAAGATTAAGTCACATATATGTAAAAAAATTGTTTATTTAATCCTAGTAACAAAAACACTATGTCATATTCATCAATGTTCGAATCAGGAAATTGCCGGTCTCTGGGGCAATTTCCTGATGCTTGAGAGGGGTTGTTAACGTGACATCTTTAACAACTTGAGCAGCATGTACTTGACCAAAAGTCCTTAAACTCATTTGAGCAGCATATGCCAATTCTTCTGTAGAAAAAGTAGAACGTAGTTCTTGAGTCGTTCGTCTCTTTGATCTATCACTAGATGAAGCAAAGGATTGCGAAGGTCGCCCACATGTTCCTTTTTTATTATCATTCTTCACAATCTTCTAACTTGTTGTGCATTCAGTATTGGATAATTTTGAAAATTGTACGGTGCCCTTCAATCATTCTTCATTTTTTTTTCAGAAAAAAGTCTTCCCATCTTCCTGCTGCTCTCCATCTCAATCGCAAATTTGCAAATAACCGTGATAATGACATTTCATCCTCGCCTACTTGTATCAGATGTTCCGTTTTTTTGAAAATTGCATCTGTCAAAACATCAATGATGAATTAATATTCATTTTTTAAACTGTCTTTCACCTTAAAGAATATATCTTTTCTTGACAATTCCATATTTGAAGATTTGGAAGGCTCTGTAAAAAAAACAGTTATAACGGCTGAGTTCTTTGAGGACTATTTTATAAAATTTTGAGATTATCATAAAATGGAACGAGAAGTAACTTGTAAAGCATATATTTAAAATAATAAATTATTATATTAAAATGTAATTAGTGCCATTAAACAATGTTCATTCACTAATTTCCATGACCATTTTTAGACATTAATCTATGTTAATAGAATAATGTCGCACCACGCATTCCTCCATAAAAACTAGTCTCACTATTAAAATGGCATTCAATGGCAGCCAGTTTTTTTATATGTTATATTTAACACTATACACTATCAATTCCTTGTTGAAAGAAGGTGGATAACCGCGGTTAAATTTTTAAAACGACATTAGAAAATCGATTTCGGATAAAAAAATTACAATTTTTTATGTTTACTTGTCGCGCGATTTAAATATTAAAAAAATTAAAGTTAGCAATAACAGTGAATAACGATATATTCTACATGCCTCCAGAAAGTGATTCTTTTTTGCCGAATTCCAATTGAAATAGCTTCTTCAGTTTAACACCACTTTTCGTTCACCACTTCAGTTTAACACCATTTTTCGACGTGTTCGGAATTTTGTTCTAGGACTATCTGTAAACAAGATCTGAACGTTAAAAGACGAAAATATAAAACTCAAAAATTTGACTTTTGGCCACGAAATCAGGATTTCGTCCCACTGTGCGTCGCTCACATTTAAAAAAAATTCGTGAAATTTCATTTCAGCTCACGCTGTGGGCACATTTTTTTGAGATTTTGAGACAATCTGAAAGTTAAGATAAAATATAAATGTATCGAAAACAGTAAACGAAGCAAAAACTCTCTAAAAACATTTAAAACCACAGGTGGCATCAAAATTATGCACAACCCAAAAGTTCAAAATAACTATAGAGTGGGAAAACAGTCATACTTTTTAAAGCCAATCCGAAATTCTGTTAACACGAATTTGCCAAAGCATTAAACGAAGTATGTGAAAAACATTTTCACTTGGGAATATCTGGTGTTTATGCAGCAGTCAGAAAACCGATGTTGACGGCCAGTGATAATCGCACAAGATTAAAGTCGTCTGAGAAGTGGAAGCAAGTATTTTTATCTGATGAAGAACTGGAAAAGCAAATCTGGAAAGTGTATCAATGGCTTTTTCGTTCGAAAATTGCAAGGTAGTGGTAGTGCGATGGTATTTGAAGCTGCTTTAATTTTACTGGAGTAAGTTTGTAATATCTATATAGGAAAAATCAACCAGCACACCTACATAGAGACGCTAAAGATCTGCATGGTTCTATTAGTGTAATGTCGATTGATCAAAACCAGTGGTAGTTTCAACAAGGTATGGCTTCTGCTCACACACTTCATTTAATCAAACTTGGATGAAAGAAAAGTAAATAAACTTACTGCTATGGCCAGCTTTTTAACCATGTTTGAATCCAATCAATTGGGCTTGGATGGATAAAAAGTTAATCAAGGTCTTAATATATTTCATAAGTAGTCTAAAACAAGAAACAGATACCATTTGAAGAAGAGTTCAAACTAAAATTTCCAACAACTTTGTTAAATAAATGCAAAAGAGTTGTATAGTTTAAAAAAAAAAACACATTGAGGATATTTTAAATATGCATATTGATTTTAATTGTTGTTTCACCATTTTGATTTATCAGTTTTTTTAAATTTATTTTATTGTTACATTCAGTATCATTTTTAATTTTAATTGTATGTTTTAGTTATGACACCCTGATGCAAAATTTATTTCAGAATAATTTTTCTTGAAAATAAATCAAGTTAGGTCAATATTTTCTTTCATTTTTGTTTTATGACATAAAACCAAATATATATATTATGAACATAATTTAAAAACATCTTAAATTATAAGTTTATAAGTTTACAAAAAAAAAAAAAATAGTCTGGTTGTTTTTGGAAATAATTGTCCATCTATCTCTATCAATATCTATCTATATTAATACCTCTCTCTCTCTCTCTCTCTCTCTCTCTCTCTCTATATATATATATATATATATATATATATATATATATATATATATATACATATATATATATATATATATATATATATATATATATATATATATATATATATATATATATATATATAGTGAGAAAGAGAACGAGAGAGAGAGAGAGAGATATTAATATAGATAGATATAAAACAATCAAGATTTATACATATATTTTAGTAGCTTTAAACATGTCTTTAATGGGCATGTTTGCAAGAAGAACAAGATCACAATCATGGCTTACTTCTATTAAATCTATTAGAAAATACATCTTAGTTGGTGCTTCAAATCAAAGAACTGGTAAATTGATTTATCCGATAATATTTACTGCAAGTGTTGGAATCACATCATTTGCAGGATGTGCCATCCTTCAGTATGAAAGGACACGAAATGAAATTTTGAATAAATCAAAAATGGTTGATAAATGGTTTAAACAAAAAAGTAGCAACAAAGCTTTAGTATTTCGTAGTAAGCTAAATGAGTGGTGGAATAGGTTGTCTTATGGAAATAAAGTCATTGTATGCATAATTTCACTAAACACTTGTATTTTTTTATGTTGGAAAGTTACAGCTGCTCATAGATTTATGAAAAACTGGTTTCTTTGTTCACCTACTAACAAAAGATTGTCAACACTATTATTATCAGTATTTAGCCATTCTGAAGCATGGCATATTTTTACTAATATGTTTGTGCTATGGAGTTTTTCCCCCCTTATTCAATCAATTCTAGGAACAGAGCAGTTTTTAGCATTTTATTTGACAGGAGGAACTTTTGCTTCTCTAGTGAGTCATTACTTGAAAGTGTTACGTGGGATAAATGTTCCATCTTTAGGGGCATCTGGAGCTCTTCTTGCAGTTTTAGCAGTGTGTTGCATTGAAAAACCAGAATCACGTCTTTCAATTTTATTTTTGCCTTTCTTTACATTCTCTGCCGGAACTGCACTATATGGAATTATAGCATTAGATTTAACTGGATTAATACTAGGGTGGAAAGTTTTTGATCATGCTGCTCATATTGGTGGAACAGTGTTTGGTGCTTGGTATATATTACATGGCCATAAATGGACATGGGACAAACGGGAAAAAGTACAAAAATGGTGGCATAAGGAACGTAAATCATTTGTTGATTAATATGCATAAATTATTTACTGAATTATCCATGTAACTCTTTTTTTTTTTTTTTTTTTTTTTGCATTTTTAATTTTAAAGGAGAATACTTTAAATGCTTTATTTTCAATATATTTTGGAAATTTTCAACTTCATTTTTGTTAAAACATGACTTTTTATGATATTCCTGTTGACATTGATAGTATTTAATGTGCAAAGCCTTTAATAGTGCTCTCATTCCATGTGGTCAAAATCTCTCCCATTCCAAAAAAAAAATTTTATGTGCTACTCCTCTAAGAGATGTCCTCATAAGAGTTTTATTACTTTTTGTCTAAATGGTAATTAATGAAGACACATATAATTTTTCTAATAGTCATAAAGTTTTAATCATTTAATTTTTTATTTCTTCATAAAATGTGGTTTGTGTCTTCCTAGTATACTTTCCTCAAATGACCAGAAGTTATTAGGTAACGTATATTTATTTATATTACAATTATTAGGTTTTACATGCAATTGTTTTCATTTAAAGTTTATGTAAAAAATGTTAAGTTTACTAGTCTTAATGCCATAGTTTACAGGAGCTGGAAATTTTAACTCCACTCAAGAAAGCGATGGAAGCTCTTTTTATTTTTTTTGACTTGGAAGCTGCTCATGGTGACAAGTTTTTTGGTGACATCATTGAAATAGGTGCATTGGTTGATCCTCGTGTTTTAAAAAATGCGGCATTTCAAAGTCTTATCAAAACAAACCAAAAGCTCTCTTACTTTAGTAAGTTTCTAATAAATAGTACTTATTTCATATATTTACATATATATATATATATATATATATATATATATATATATATATATATATATATATATATATATATATATATATATATATATATATATATATATATATATATATATATATATATATATATATATATATATATATATATATATATATATATATATATATATAGAAGCTGTGTGTAGAATGTAAAGTATTTTGTATGTGGTGTTCTTACTGTTAATAGTTCAAATCTTTTTCTAAGTTTTTTAAATGCTTGTGTGCATAGAGTTATTATACTAGGCATTTTACCAAAAAATGTCTTTTTGTTGGAGAGATATTTCTAAAATTGAAAGAGAATAAAATTGAAGAAATCATCAAGATAAAATTAAAAGAAAATTACCCATTAGTTTACCATTAGTTTATCTAATCATGCAATGCATGTGTATGGTGTGATGAGTATGGCTTTTGGTATTTCTTTTCAAAACTGAACTTATTTGTTTCTTTCACTAAAAAATTTTCTCTACGATGCTATATTAATTTTTTTGCGAAAACTAATAGATTTGCTTTTAAAAATTATTGCATTCTTTTTTGTTCAGGGGTATCTTCTAAAAGCAGGTAAGTTGTTTGTATAAAGCTCATCTAAAAAACATTTTGAACTTGCAGTTCTCAGTTCTTCAACTTATCAATATATCTTCATCTAAGTTAACATTATCTTATATAAAAACATTTCTTCTAACCTATTTGTTTTTGCTTTGTCATGAAGTTTGCTAATCAGGTTTAAATTATATTTGTCTTTTTACGAGGAAAGTAACATAAGTTATTCCCTTGTGTTGAAAAAAAAGTGTAAAAAAATAAATAAATAAATAAATAAAGCTAGTGAAAACATAAGTTAGTATTAGCTTTAATGTTTGCAATAAACTTAATATGATTTTGTACAACCCAAAAATCTGTTTAAAAATTTAATATTTTTAAAATTTTATAATATTTTAATATAATTTTACAATATTTTAAAATTATATATTTTAAAAATGTTTTACATTATTATATAAAATAAATTATTTAATTATTATTAAATAACTATTATTTGTTAATAATATATGTAATTATTATATAATTAACTATTAATTTGTATAAAACCTTTTAAATTATGTTATAAATTTTATAAATGTGCAATTAATTATTTATATTTAGAAAACCCTTCTCTAGATATAAGTTAATAGAGTAAAAAACATATATGAAACTTTTATAGCTCTCAAAAGATGCTGCATCAAGCAGAGCGATTTAGTTAATCAGAAGTCGTTTATAGAAGTGTTCACTGAATTTTTATGTTGGATTAAAGTGATGACTGAAAATGCCAGTAGTTTTCACAAAAAGCAGTTTTATCCAGGTATGTTCAACTGTAGATAAACTAATTAACTAGAAAACCTTACAGGTTTTTGTTTTGATTTGAGGATCAAGTCTATTGTTCATGGATGAGATTAACAGTGAAATGATGAAAGGTCAAGTAAAAAAATAGTTCTGTTGTGGCTGTTTATGGGAGCAGTAAAATTCTGTGTTATCTGCATGGTTTTGCATGCATGGTCTTGCATGCATGACTTAAAAATTAAACTTTGCTTTTAAGTATTTATAATTTACAATGTTCATAAATTATATTCAAATTACATATTTGGTTTTTATTGACTTTTGCAACATTTTGGACCTAAACTAGCATTGCAAAAATAAATATTTTTACTATTCTATATTTTTACTATTAATTTACATTTTCTTTTATATGATATATGTATGCACAAATTATTTTGTATTATATGACATGTATGCACTTAAAAATTAATAAATTTAACATGTTATAAAATGATACATGCAATTATGATAATGTGCTATTTTGACATGTGGTATTCAGATATGGAGTCAGAATTGGAGCTGGGAATTTTTGTACAATTGTTACTTGCATTAAGATTAGATCATAAATATATTTTTACTAGGAACCTAAATTCCTAACAGTTCACAAATTGCAGCCCTTAAAAAGAAATAAAATGTAGAAAAGAAGGTTATTTTTTTACTTTTTATAGGATGAAGCAACCACAAACTATTTTCAGAAATTTCTTCAAAACTTGAGAAAATCAAATAGTTTCTTCTAAGTTTGAGAATATCATTTGCAGTTATAAATTTTTCAGTTATAATACACTGTGAATGGAAAATCACAATTTGACATAAGCACTAAGCCACTACCAAAATGTACTTTTTTTCTCAGATCATATTGGCTCACTTTGGGATTTGTTGTACATATTATTCTAAGACAATCCTGAAAATTTAAGACCTATTGGATAAAGAGCAATTTTGGGAAATAGTTTTAAAGTTTTTAAGTATTCTCTTGTTTTCAATGAATTATTCATTTTTATGGCATTTTTAATATTTATTATACTTCAGTACAAACTTTGATACAAATATTCATTCCATTAGAATATTTGAATATTATGGAATGAATATTCACCACATAATCTTAAACACTGAGATAGAAACAGAGGGCTGAGGGGCAAGAGTCCCCCCCCCCTCCTTAAAACTTTATTTTTTTATTTAAATTTTGTTTCTGGCTGCCTTAGCCCCCGCTTATTTCTGAAATTACTGCGTTCAACATGTTTTTTTGCACAGGGGTGATTTCAAAGTTAAGTTTAAGAGAGGTTTGCTATTTTTAAAAAAATTATTCTTGACAGTAGTCAAGTCAAGGATGCCCTCTGACTTTGGTATGTGATCTAAATTAAATTGAAAAAAAAAACATTTTCTCATGAAAAAGGTATAAAGTAATCAGTTTTAGATAAATTACATTTATTTTCTGCTCTGCTTTGGTTTTTAGTTAGAATAAAATTATGTCTCTTTACTTGACCATAAACTATCTTTGATGCCTCTGATACTAGCTTCACGGACCTTTCCACTGACTGTGAATTGTTGGGTAAATCTGTAAGAATAGGTTTTTTAGAAGTCTGCAAAGCGTTCTCTAATTCAAATGATGGAATTAGGATAGAAGTTGGAGGTTCAACCTCAATTAAAGAAACATCAACTAAACTACTCCATGTATAAGCGTTAAAGTTAATAGGCATAATTAATTTTGCTTTGATTTTTGGTTTGACTTCAGGACTTACTTCTCTTAATTGCCTTATGTGCAAAACTTGCTTAATAGCTTGAGCCCTTGTATCTTTTTCATCATCTTGCAACATAGAATATAAAAAGTTTTCTTGAAGACAGCAATAAGAGTTTCCTTGAAGATTTTGAAAAACAATTTGCTGTATATTATCTGCCTGATTTTTAACAAGCTCTATTGTCTTATGAAGAAGTCTAGGAGCATCTTTATAAAGTCCAGACCTTTTATGGGCAAACCACATGGGGCAATATACTTGGACTATATACTTTGTAATTGTACACAACTCATCTGTAGGATTCTTCGATCTTGCATAAACCATCATTATTCTTAAAGCTAGAGTTAACCATCTGGCATGGTAAACAGGTCCTGGTTTTTTTATTGAATATTTTGGAGATATAAAGCCTTTAGATATTCCAATACAGTACTCGTAAAGTTTACGTTGATCTGTACTAAGATCAGATAAAATATTAGAGTTTACATAGGAATCAATCTCTGAATGAATTGGAACAAAATCAATTATTGGTAAATCATGCAAATCACTTGCAGAAGCTTTTTGACCAATAGGGCCCTTATATTTCTTTGGATCGTTAGTTTTACCATCTACTTCAGCTATGACATGGCGAAGTGGTAACTCATTTTGGTGAAGTACACATCCTATTAAATGGATTCGTCGGTTTAAAAGCTTTTCTAATGTCACAACTAAGCCATTATCTGCACCAGTATTAGCAGAAGTATTATCAAGAACAATGGCTTCCAAACTACTAATGCTGTTGTATTTTTTGAGTATTTTTAGAGTCTCAGTTGCCATTGTAATTCCTGTTCCATTTTTTATTTCAATATGAGTTAAATATTTCTTAGAAAAAGGTCCACTTTCTGCAGTAAAAGTTAAGTGATGTTCATCTTTTACTGTTCTTTTAATAATAGGTTCTGCATATTGATCATATCCTAATATATGTGCTAATGTATTTTTGTCTTTTTTACTATCTACTCCAATGACTTTTAAATGAAAAACTTCTGAACTATGTTTTTCACTAATCATGGTTGAAACACGCTTTTTAGTATCAAATATCTTTTTTTCAGTGATAATTTGTGATCTGTCATTTTGAGTTATAATTTGATAGTCTATCAAGGTAGCAGTTGCTATGGCAGATGTTGCAGCGTCACTAACTTCGAACCTGATAGCAGCTTTGGCAATGTTAGTTAAATCTGTGTAATTTTTTTTACACAGTGTTTTTGCAAAAAACTCATGGTTTTGATTTTTATAATCATCATTATTATCTATTTCTACATCATAAGTTTCACTGATACAATCATTATCTGAATGAAGTGCCATGTCACTTGTTAAATAAATTTTCTCCTTACTTTTTTTTCTTGCGATCTTGGCTGTCTCTTTCTTATCAATTTGGCCTATCTGCCAAGTTCCAAAGGGCCCTCGCTTAACTTTTTGATCCTTTAAATACTCTCGTTCTAGAACTGGAACCTTAAGTTAAAAAAAAAAATTTTATAGCTTAGAGAAAGTATTTAAATAATAAAAAGCATAAAAAATAATTATACAAAAAAAAAAGTCACCTGTTTGCTTTCTTCACAGAGACATACATAGTGCTTGTTAGTGCAACCCTTGCATCGAACATTTCTAAAGGGTAATATGTATAATAAAATATAATGCCATAATTTGAGAAGAAATAAAAAAACTTTACAGCTGTAAAATTTGTTGACAGTTTAGTCACAAATTTGTGTGAACAAACATATTGTTTAATATTGTGGTTTTTTGAAAATGTAACTTCAAACCTGTCATCGCAATTTAAAAGAGGAAGTTCACATCTGCATGTTGATATGTCAAACAACTTTAAAAGGTTATTTTCCAACCAACGAACACTGTTTTTATGTTTTGAAGCTTTAGATCGTTCAGCTGCAATTACTTTTTGAAATGTTCTTTGTAACTTATTTCTTAGAGGTTTTTCCTTCATAAGTGGAAGATTTGGATTCACTTTTTTCCAAATTTTTAAAATTTCTTCACTTACTTTTAAAACTATGGCAGGAGAATCAATTTTTTTAGTTGTAATCATTTCTTTTTCGACCTTATAAGCATATTGAATAGTCTGTTTATATGTTGGAAGGTCACTAACAGGTAGTTCATTTGGTTGCCCAGCATATCTTTCACTTTCATGTCTAGTTATAATATTATGCGTTCTTTTTCTTGTTGGTTTCCCAGATCCACATTTTGCATTCATTTTTTAATATTTAAATTCAGTCTGAAAAAGATTTTTTATATACTTGTTGTGTAAGATAATATAATATGATAATACCATAAATACAAAAGCAAAATATATGGCTAATATAAATACTTTATCCGTATTAGATTTTAATTATTATTTTATATTATAAAACATCGCAAAAAGTATCCTTTTCCAAACACATTTAAAAATGGCAAACTTGTTGTTATTATACAAATTTAAGACGCGAAAATAACATTTTAAGCGAGGTTCTGTCCTATTTTGCAATACTTAAATGGAACCATGAAAATGTAATTGGTTTTATTTTTCCCAAAATAATGACTAAGTTTTAAAATTTTTTAAATTGCAAATAATTTTATTGAATATAAATAGTACATTTCCCAAAGTGAGCCGAGTGTTGACTTTAACTTGGTAGTGGCTTAATAAGCACTGTCAAATTGTGATTTTCCATGACTGGTGAGAAGAAAGTTTTAAAGAGTTGGTTCAAGAGTAAAAGTATTAAGAATAAAGTGCTGTTGAAACTCTAATATATTTTCTATGTGTTCAGATGCCTTCTCTAATTTTTAAAAAGGTAGCAGTAAACAAATTTCAGAGTTTTTAAAAAGTTCTCTTAAGTTTGTTCATCACTATCTTAATGTAAATCTAAGAGTTGTAATTATAAATGTGTACCCTTTAATAATTTAGTAGTTGAAGATAAATTTATAGCAAATTTAATGAAAGAAATTTATTTATTTTTGGTAAAATTAATCATATTTAATTAATCCTGTGTCAAGTATCTATATTTAAGTACTAGACATCTTTTTTTTTCTTTAAGTGTTAGTAGCTCATGGTGGCTTTGAAAATGACTTTATAATGATTCAAGGAAATATGCACAGATATGGAATGGATATCAACCTTCTGTCTGACTTAAGTTTTGCTGACACTTATTGTTTGGCTAGAACAGTTTGTTCTTAATTTTAATTTATTTTTATTTTATCATGTGAATATTTGTTTTGAATTCTAAAGTTCATTAAAGCCTTTAAAATGTTAACCTAAAATTTTCAGCTTTCATTGACTTTTTATACAATTCAGCTGCGTGAAAAAGGTATAAAAGATTTGCAAGGGACCCATCTTTCAATAAAAGATTTGCTACAGAAGTTTTTCCCTGATCAAACTTTTCATGGTCAGATCAATTTTTTAAATTGCCAATTAACTATTATTCTAATTATTTGTCTATGAAAATCTATGAAAAATTCTGGTACATATCTCTAACTAGAAATTGATTTGCTTCTCCCTTCAAATTTCTTTATTTTTATATTTTTAGGTTTCCATAGAGCTCTGAATGATGTTGGCTTTATGGTTAAAATTTTCCTAGAGTCACCTCTGGAAATTTGGTTTAGTGAGATAGAAATTTCAACTTTCAATAATAGGTAAGGTTACAATGTGCTAAAAACTTTTAGAAGATGTATGAGCAATTAGACAAATAATTTTTAATAGAAATATACAAATATTCAAATATAGAGTTGACAATAGTTAGGATATATATAGGTTGGTACCTTTTTAATCTTTCTTTTTTTTTCTTTTTTTTTTTTTGTATAAAATGCACCAATAAAAAGTTCATTGGATAGAGAAACTCATTTGTTAAGAATTGATGGTTCCTTGTAGTACCTTGACAGACATTCGTGTCTTAGAGTAGAGAAATAATTGCATTTGTAGGATTGACAACTAAAATAATCTGAAAGGAAGGAACTTAACACTTATCATCTGCTATGATAAGTGTTCCCCAGGTTTTAACATTGTTTAATTATATTAGGTATTTATTAGGTCTAATTTTATTAGGTATTTGCTTGGTTTACTTTAGTAATGCAATAGTTTTTTTTGAAATTACAGCTCAAGTTTACTCATATACTAATATTTGCTGTGAATTTAAAATTTATGTAAATGAGTCAATTAAAAAAGTGTATTTGTTGGTTAAATTTACTTATCTTAAAAAAAATTTTTTTCTTCTGAAAGGCAAACTAATTTTATCTCTTGCGCCACAAGTAAAGAGAATTCGGAGACCTTAAAAGGTGATAATTATTATTTTTTTTAATGTTAAATTTAATTATCTTTATTATTTAAGTATCTATTGATTTAATTTAAGTTTAAAAACAATTTACTTTGAGATTATCTATGCTATATGATTTCTATAATGCTAATAATTTAAAGCTGTCATGCCTGCTGGATTGCCCAAAGTTACTCATACCATGACTTTGAAAAGGCTATTGCGAAATGGTCTAACTCACGATCGTCTCAAAGAAGTATTTCAAAGTTCTGTTTCATTCTTGGATTTCTATGATAAAATGAAAGAAATTGGTAAGGAAACAGCACTTGAAGTAATCAGTTAAATATTGGCAGCAAAAATACTTTCAATTAAAAAAATTATAACATAAATTCTTAATTATTAGCGGGTTTTGTTTTTAATCGCGCTTCTTAATTATTAGCGGGTTTTGTTTTTAATCGCGCTTCTTAATTATTAGCGGGTTTTGTTTTTAATCGCGCTTCTTAATTATTAGCGGGTTTTGTTTTTAATCGCGCTTCTTAATTATTAGCGGGTTTTGTTTTTAATCGCGATTCTTAATTATTAGCGAGTTTTGTTTTAATCGCGATTCTTAATTATTAGCGGGTATCGCGGTTCTATTTTTTCCTTTTAGGTATCAGTCGTAAAGCATCAAAATCACTTGCAGCTCAATTATCAGCAATGGGAGTCGAATGCACTGGAAACGATGAGAGTATATACCGTAATTGATATGCTACTCAAAATAGTTGTTTTTATCTCTCTTTTTTTTTTTTTTTTCTTATGTAAAAATCTATTTAAAAATTAATCTTTTTTTAGGTTTTAATGATTCTGGTATTAAATCGTGTAAAAAAGCAGCTAAATTATCTGCAGATCATTTTTATAGTATGTTCTCTGACGATTTTTTTTCCGCTCCAAATGATTATGAGTACGAATTCGGTACTTTCACTCGCGAAGAAATTCAATCCATGGATAACCATTTTGAAAATTTGTTTTATACAACATATGGAAATTTATGTCTCAAAACCAGAAGTAATATCTCTAAAAGTACAGCCATTCCTGCTAGGAAAAATAAATGTAATTTTAAAAATACTGAAAATCAATGCAGTGTTTCTAAGATAAATGAATCATGCAAAGAGAAAGTTGAACATACTCTTAAAGATAAAAACAACGAAGAAAGTGAAAATTGGGAGTTAGACATTTCGGATGTTAATGTAGAGTTTGAATTGCCCCTAAATCGGGGTCCACTAGCAAAAGTTATACCCATAGGTATGACTGAAGATTGCTTCAATGGTCTCAGTTACTCAGCGCGTGTTCCTCTCTTCAAATATTTTAGCGATGTTGATTTAAAAGCAAGACCCAAAGGTGGATTTCCAATTCCTCACAAAAAAGTTTTGCATAAAAAGGAAAGAACCTTAAATACAAAAAATGCTGCTTTTCGTGACGAACTTTTCCATGATTCCAGTCGGACTGTGGTTAAAGCCAAAGATGGTGAGGTTTATATTTTGTTGTAAAAATGGTGCAAAATTTTTAGATACGTTGATCTATGGCTTTGAATATAATTTTATAAAAGACTTTTTAGACAAATTTAATATTTTTTAGTAAAGCCAAACATTTCAGGTTTACCTAAGGTTTTTTTATTTAAACAACTGTTTAACTTTTTTTTAAAAGAACATTTTTTGCCATCGTTTTTTGGTGGAGTTCGCATTTTTGAATATTTTCTTTCACTAACGTTCACGTTCGCTTATAAATATATTCAACCGGTGTTTTTACTTTATAATTGCAAGGATGACAACTTTACTATTTCGCGGGTGTTTTTTTTACTGATTCTATGATATTGACATTAATTCCCCCCACCCTCCCCTCTCACATTTGGTTTTATAAGTAACTCTTATTTAAAATAATGCAGTGATCAAACTGCGGCTCTTTATTTGCTTTCCTAATTATGGCAAGATTATAATTTTTTTGAATTTGAGAATTTTCTGCGTAAGTAGAATTAAAATGTAAAAAGTTTGCAATCTCATCGTTTCGTGGAAGAGCCCACACCAAGATTGTCAAAGACCGCATGTAGCTCGCAATCCGTGATATGCCGACTACCGTATTCAAATTAATCATGAATAACAGACTAATTTAAATTAGATCACAGACCTCCAATGTGAACTTTGAGAAGTTGGATAATCATTAATTTTTGATTTTTTTGTTGTTTTTGTGCATTTTAAAACTTGACAAAGAATCATTTTTTGAGAAAAACTTCCAACGTTTATCTTGGTTCAACTGATTAAACCTGCCTGTAATAAAAATCTGCAAGCTGATAAACTTTTCACCCTAAATAAACCATATTAGAATATTAGAGCGTGAATGTATCAGAAACAAATATCCGAAGGATATAAAACATTTTTACAATCTATAGAAACTTTAACAAAAAACATTAGATTAATAAAACACCAGTGACAAAATATTTATATTTTCTGACTATCGTTAGGGTTGAATCATCATACAGACGACGTGTTACAATAACTTAAAGGTCTTAACGTAACTCATGACTTAATTGCGCAAAATGATAATAACGCTGTTAAAGAGCGAAAGACAATAGAGCATGTCCCAACAAGCAAACATTTTTTATTCTCTCTCTCTCTCCATATTTTAGTAATTTTCTGTGCTATAACTAAGTTCAAAGTTGACTTTGTAATTCTTTCAGAGTTTAAGGTCTGTGAGTATTGATTTTAAAATTAGATTACTTACCAATAAATACTCCTTACCTTATCATTTATAGATTTCTCGATTCTTCATTGTTTTCAACAATTGTAATATGCTAGAAAACATCTTTCCGAGCAAAGGTTATATTTTTATTACTACTAAAATTTTTAGAGTAAAGATCGAATATATGGAATTCATTAACTTTGTCCTGCAGAAAAAACAAAAAATCGAAAAAAGTAGTCCAAAGTTACTTTGAGTAAATGTTTGAATCCAAAGTTACTTTGAAGCACTCGCACCTGCGCAAGTTTTTTGCGTTTAATCTTTTTGAAAAGTTGGGATTTTTAGTATTTGAATACAATAAACAACCTTTACTTTTTATTCTGAAAAATCTGAGATTTATAATCAGATTTTATTTATAAAGATATTTACAAAAATTTTATTATTGAAAAGTTGTCAGAAAGTCTTTTTGTTTTCAATAGAACATAAAAAGTATTGCTATAACATATATTTTTGGCAACTTTGCTCAAAATTTGTTTTCAATTTGAGTACGGTGAAACCAGATTTTCTACTTTATATTCCAAACAGAATGCCCATCAAGCCAATTATAGTAAGCTGGTGATTAGTATGCAACATGGAATCAACAACCAAAATTGTTAATTTAACGTTGAAAAACAATGTCCACCCAATGTTTTTTTAAAGTTTCATATCAACATTGATATACTACTTTGGACAGTAGATCAATATAAAAACAATATTGGCTATAAAAATTAAACCCTCTCATTGAATCTGCATAAATGTATTCTATAGGATTTTACTAATAGCTTCATCTCAGATTTTCCAACGATGCCATTTAACTAGCTTTTGTAAAAATAACAGATAGAAATACTTCGTTTTACTTTTCTGCAGATATGCAAGAAAACTACAATTTACGAATATCAAAACACTGTGATAATTGCAGTTAATGTTTGTAATTAGGGGAGACCGGGGCTAGTTGGCAGCAGGGTAAGTTGACAAATTGCGTTTTTCTGCAAAGCCTTTCATCAGAAAGTGCCAATAATCTCAGGAAAACTTCCTAGTTGACCATTTCATCTTTCACTGTAGTATTGTAAGGATTTGCGCATGCGCATAAAAGATATTGTGATTTATGTGTTTTTTCCACATTTTTGTAACTTTTACAACTTCTTTATTTTTTCGATTTTTAAAAGCAATTGCATCAAGTGCTCGTAAACTTGATTAAATTTATATCTTGCATGGTTCAGTGAAACATGTCCAACCATTCATTTTTTATTATTTACCTTTTTCAGGGATCGGTAGCGGAGTTTGTAACCAAATAGCTGTAGGGGTTAGTTGGCAAAAGTTTGGCGGGGCAAGTTGGCTGTATATTTCAACTAAATCCGATTGCGGACGTAAATTTCAAGAGTTTTTCCTTTTTAATTTTTTGAAATATTATATTAAAATCGATTCGATAAATAGATCACATAGATCACATGCGAAACTACAAAAGAAAAACAGAGAGGCTATAACTCCTCAAAACGTTATAAAAAATGCTGTTGATGCTGTTTTATTAGAAGGAAAATCTATACAAAAAACTGCCAAAGACTTTAATATAAAAATTTTGTTAGTGTTTTTATTTAAAAATAGAGTGCTCAATGGTCTTGAAGAACATATCAGTTATATTTTATAACTGTGTGTTACTGCGTGTTAACCTATATGTGTGTTAAAGAACATAGCAGTTATATTTTATAACTGTGTATTGTGTGTGTGTGCGCGCGCGCATATATATAGTGTTATTTATTTTAATATTGGTATTGTTCATTTAGGTCTTTTCTGATTTACAAGAAGATTTGTTGGAACAATATCTGACTAAAGCTTCTGATATTTATTATGGACTTTCTCCTAAGGAAGTAAGAAAACTAGCTTATCAGTATGGAAAAGCGAATAGCATAAAAATGCCTCATAATTGGAGTGAAAATGAAGCAGCTGGAGAGGACTGGTTCAGTGCTTACCTCAAAAGGCACAAAAAACTGTCAAATAGAAAACCTGAGGCAACAATTCTAGCACGTGTTTCCAATTTTAATCCAACATACGTTCAAAAGTTTTACAACAATTTACAAATTGTTCTTAATTGTTTAAAGTTAGAAAGTGGAGATATTTGGAATATGGATGAAACTGGTATTACCACAGTTCAAACTCCAGATCATATTGTAGCAAGAAAAGGTTTTAAACAAAATGGGCGTGTTACTTCTGCTGAGAGAGGCAATTTAGTAACTGTGGCAATTGCTGTTTCTGCAAGTGGAAATTCAATTCCTCCATTTTTCATATTTCCTCGTGTGAAAATTTAAAAGCTATTTTTTAAATGGTGCTTCTAATGGAAGTCCAGGCGCTGCAAACCCAACTGGTTGGATTACCAAAGTTCTATTTTTGCAGTTTTCCTATCATTTTGTCAAATATGCCAGAAGTACAAAAGAACAACCCGTTTTGTTCCTATTAGACAATCATGACTCTCATATTTCAGTAGAGGCTTTAGATTACTTTAAAGAAAATGTGGGTATCAGTTTGTTCATTTCCTCCTCATTACAGCCACAAACTTCAACCTCTAGATTGAAGTGTATTTGGACCTTTTAAAAAATACACTAACACAGTTTGCGATGCATGGATGACAATGCACCCTGGTTCCACAATGTCTATTTACAGTATACCAGGTATTGTGAGTAACTCATTTCCTTTAGCATGTACCCCTAATAATATCAAGGCTGGTTTTGCAAAAACAGGAATTTTCCCACTAAATGTTAACATTTTTAGTAAACACAATTTTATGCCAGCCTATACCACAGATAGACCAGCTCCAAACAAGACTGTGCTGTGGAAAGTACAGCGCTAAATATAAGTAAGGTAGCTGATGTTGACTTTACAATATCAGAGAATGACATGTTAGAAGTTGGTTGCTCAAAAGATACAGAACCACATCATGATATTCAAGCAATAATGATGTACGATGCATCTACAGAGTCAACTGTAGTTCTATCGCCTGAGATTAAAAAGAAAAAGTTAGCAATTGAAGAGAGAAAACAAACAAAAAAGTTAAATAAAGATAATGATAAGATAAGTAAAAGATCAACTAGTAAATGAAGTATATACTTAATGGGAAAAAGTTTGAATTGTCCAAATAGCTCTGTAGAATAGGAGTGTTTTTGTTTGATTTGTGTTTAAATGTTTTCTAAAAGTAAACCAGAATAAATCTGTTCAATGCACCCAATGTCACTTTTGGGCTCTCAAGTCATGCATAATCAAAAACTCTTTATTTTTCATTTGCAATAATTGCTGCTAGCTGATTTGAAACTCAATTAGTTGAAAATATTCAAATAATAAAAAAGTACACGTTTTAATTCTTATTGTATAACCATAAATTGAGAACACTGTTTTGTTTTCACTTTTTTTCACTTTTTTATTAAATTATACTTTTTAATTATAATTACTCTTTTGCTTAAAATATTACAATGACCCAAAAGTTTGATGATATTGATAAAAGTATATTTCAGCTATGATTTCTTTTAAAAAAAAAAGGGATGGGGGGTTAAAATAATATTGAAATACATATAAATAGGACCTTAAGCTTTAATTTTTATTATTGTGAGTCAACTTACCCCTTGAGTATAAGCAACTTACCCCGTGGTGGGGTAAGTTGGCGCAATTTTTTTTTTTTTTTTTTTGAGGGCTCGGGAAGGCCCCAAGAATTTTTTTTTGTAAATGAATGCAACTTTTAAAAGTTACCCAAATTCATACTCTTTGGGACTACACTTTAATATTTTCGAAAAAATGTGCCGTTAGGGCTACAGAGCTTATAGAGTGAAATCCGAGTCAACTAGCCCCAGTCTCCCCTACTAATTTCTTTCAAAGCATCTGTTTTAAATCATTTCAATGAAAAAGTTGATTCTGACTTGCAAATAGTGTTAAAACATTGGAAGTTCGCAAATAACAATAACAACGTAACAGCAACAAATAAAAACGCCGTTTATTTATTTAACACTTTTAAATTTCTATAATTAAATCTTACTTTATGTTTTTGAAATTATTTCTTAATAACTTTAACTCTTTCAATTATAAATGCGCACTATCAAAAGACGTTCAGTAAAATTTGCACAATGTATCAAAACAAAGAGAAATAAAGAAAAACTGTTTGAGTTAAGCGAACAGACTTAATTAAGGTTAAAAAACTTTAAAAAGAGAAAGAAAAAGATTATGTTTAAATTTATTCAAATGCCAAACAGTTTACCAAGATCCAACTGGACTGGGAGGTAATTCATAATGGCTGATAATTCATAATAAAAAAATGCTGTTTGCATGATTTTATTACTTTCAGTACTAGCTTCTCCAAGACAAGTTTGTTATCATTATTTAATAGATAGCAATCATCAATGTTGGATAATCCTGCCTTAAGGTCTTTCTAAACATTAATTGACAACAATATATAATTTATAATATATATATATATATATAAAATATATAACACGTATAAAAATAGATTTCTAATTTTACATAAAAAAAATGAATTTATAAGAAAATTCATCGTAAGTAAATTTATCACAAAACAAATTCGTGCTGAAAGTTCGGCATAACTAAGTAATAAAAATCTGATCCACCTTTATTATTTAATAATATATCATTTGTGTGGGGATTTAGTTTTAGTTTTGCATGGCCAATGCGAGTTTTTGCAAGTCTTCAAACTTAAGCTTTGTTTTTTTTTACAAAAAGATCCTAAAGATTTTAAGAGCAGTTACATACTTTCGTGTATACTAAATTTATCACCATAACCTGCTTACTTTAGTGTTAAAAATTTATTTTCTTTCAAAATGGTGAAATATTTATCCAGAATATTTTACGACCTTCGAATAAAAAGGCTTTTAGATTTTTAGAGGCTTTTGAAAAAAAAAATAATAAAAAAAGGTTAATAATAACTACAGTCCAACCAAACTTATGTCTTTTACTTATATATTTTACTTTACAAGAAAAAATATCTTTCTTCAGTAAAAGCTCTAGAAACACCCCCCCCCCCCCCCCAAAATAAAAAAAAAAAAAAATGTTTTTTTTTCGGCAATTATTATAAAATTCGTAATGCATCAAAAAGATGTTTAAACTAAAGTTTCAAATAGATCCCTTAAAAATGTTGATACTGAGGCAATAAATAAGTCACAACTTTCATATCCAATCTCATGCTATCTATGCCAATATATTCTTTTTAAAAAGATAAAGGAGTTGTTCAAGACTGGTGATGTTGTAGCAACTGGTAGCCCCTTAGTTGGGGACATTTTAAGAAGGGTGTTTGCAACATGTATGTGCAGGGATAATAAAAAGAGATGCAAGCTATAATTCTCAGTATTTAATATAGTGAAACCATATAGAAAATACTGAAATGTTGTACAAACTTGTTTTTACCTACACTCACTATTTAATAAGAAATGCTCCACATTTAGATAGAATATTTCTGAATTGATTTTTTTTCTGTCCAAGTTTTCTGTTTTCAAATTGTGTCCTGTTTTCAAATCATTTAAGTGAGTGAAATTTTGAAGAGCCGATCTGGTTGTCCAGCATTAACTGCTGATGAATTTTAACCAAGAAATCCATCAATTTTTCAACGACAGAACTATAAATGTACTTGGAAGCAGAAGGAAGAGACATCTATTAAACAATATGTAAAATAATTAAAAATGTTAAACGCTTGAGTTTGAACAATGAAACATTCAAAACTCATTAAAATTGTTGTAAAAGTTTCATAACTTATTTTTTGTCATTTAAAAGAAAATAATTTATAGTTTTGCTGATAAAATACATCACCAAATACATATAAATGTTTCATATTTATTTGTATTTCATGACAATTAAATACGTAAAAAATAGAAAAAACAAAATTTTATTGCACAAGTCGTAAAAAACTCATCAAACTACTTCTCTTGCACTGTATATCTTATCTGCGCTGCGCCCAAAAAAAAGTATTCTTTAGAGCAAGATTGAAATAATCCTAGTATCTCCATTGTGATGAATACAAAATAACTTTTTATGAAGGAAAATAGAGTTATTTTAAATTTTTACAGCACAATCTCATTCTTGTCATTTTAAATTAAACCAATATTGATATCTTAGCGATCATAGAATACTTGGGTCAAATATTTTCAAAAAATAACTTAGTTAGGGACATAAGTTACATTAATTGTAATTAACTTTGCAATTTGGTAGAAAGTGAAAAAACCCTCTGAAGTAAAGTAACTTCCTGTTTGGGTGAATTATGTTGTAATTTTAGCCATTAAAACCTCAGCAGCTCTGTAGACTCGACCTTGCAACATATTGACTATTGTGCGTTTTAGTGTACCAATATGTGCAACAAACTAGGAGTAAGCCCTTACGCTCAAAAAATTTTCTTCACAAAATGCAAACAGAAAGCATAAATATCTTTTCAAGGTTACTTTCAGTGTTAATTTGTGAAACAAATAAGAGGGAAAAAATAACCTCCTTTCGAATAAAAACCTGGTTTTTTTTACTGAAGATAATTGAGTTAAACAAGAGCAATAGAAAATTACTTAGTTTGCTAGTTACAATCAGTAATTTTATTTAGTAAGTTCAAAAAGCTTACTAAATAAAATAATATAAAATAAAAAGCATGTTGGTGTTTATCTTAGAAAAAAAGTGCTGACAAAGAGGATAGGTTAACGGTACTGAGAAATTCAGCCCTTTAAAATATTTCAGTTTTTTTTATAGTTGTAGCATTACAGAGATTATCAAAAATCTTCTTTCATCAGTTAACTGATGTTTATAAGGAGAACATATTTTAGTAGTTTTGAGGATTCTTAATAAAAAATTTTTCTGTTGAAAATGTTTATGGCTGTAAAAATCTGTTTTTGGAATCTAAAAGGTTGACCAAAAAACAAATTTTATCTTTAAATAAATAACCTGGAAAATAGAGCTGAGTAAACATCCTTTATACGTAGCAGAAGTAGCACTGTAAAATACAATAAATACCATATTACTTATAATTAAGATATAATTGTTTGGATAGGAACAGTGTGGACATGTATTACAGGGGAAACTATGTTTAAGCCACGTAAACTGAGACAGATTTAAAGCAATACTGATTAATCGAGTTGCGCAGTCATATGGGCTAACTATTTACGTTAGAGCTTTTTTGAGATTACCACTAAAGGAGATGTTGCCACTCAATTTAAAATCGAAAGTTAATGATGAGTTTCTTTTGAGAAAATTTTATAAGGAAAAAGATATCTATTCATTCCGGACATTTCCTGACACAAACGACTCTACCTCGCACGGCAGATATAAAGAGCAAGTTTGCATCTAGATAAGGGTTAGTTATAAAATGAGTTGCAGCTGTTATAAAAATAATTTTTTTAAATTAGATGTTTAGAACATTAGAACAAATTTGTATGTATTCAACATCCCTTTCTACGGTAAGTCTTAGCAGTTAAGTAATAACTGTTAATTTCAAAAAAATCGACATAACAAACAACACGTAAATATTGATATTTTTTTCTACTCCACTTAACCTTGGTACTAGGAGAAACATTCAGCCAAATTAGCTTTAAGTATAGCGACATAAAAATTATTATTTAAACTACTTTTCTTATCTTTTTTTAGGCTTTGGATAGTTTTTTAAAGAAAAAATGCAACAGAAAACTGGGATGCATTTTGCAAGCGTCGCTGATTAACTTCTTGTTTGTTTTATCTAAATGATATAACTTAAAAAATCCTTTGATTGGAGTTTTCTCTAAAAAGTTGCAAAGTAGAGTTTGTGAAAAACATTAAACAGCTTTTCACAAAAAAACAAAATCTTAATAAAAGTAACAAAAGGACCTTCATAATTTAAAAAGAATGCTGAGTCCTAAAAAAGTTAACTTTAGCTTTACAGTTTAAAACCTTTTTTTTTCGATAAAATGATCTTAAGTTTTATAGTTATGAAATAAAGGCGTAAACAATGTAAAAACTCAAAAACTGAAATTTCGGCAACATGATTTATCAATTTTTTGTATCTTTTTCATTAAAGTAACATTTTTTTAAAGTGACATTTTTTTTAAACAAAATTTGAAAACTTAAAAAGCGCTTTATTTTTACAAAAATCTCGCGCAATTTACTTGATTAAAAGTTATTGCTTTAAATAACTCAGATGAATTAACGCAGCGTCAGTTCTGTAAAAATACAGTGTTTTTTCTTTTTGCATGCTGCGAACTGAGAATTGTTTCAGTTTATAAATATTTTTAGTTCCCATTTCATCAATATTTAATTCGTTAAACTCACTAAAACCGTGTTTTTATTCCATAAAAAATGAATAAACTTTTCTAAAGCATCAATAAGTTATCAAAAACCAACCTTTTCTGATGTGATTGACTCAACAAAATAGTCTATCATTATAAGACAAATGTGAAGTCACTGGTAACATTTTATTTGCATCTATAAATTTGTGGGATACAAACATGTTACCGCTTGATCTTTGTAATTGAAATCTTCAATAATAAAAACATTACATCATAAAAGTGAACACAAAAATGACAAAAAATTCATACCTTTTATGCCTGTCACTTCTGATTGCTAAGCTAACCGATTCGGAGACGCAGTATAGCTACCCAATGAAAAAGACAACATCTCCATATTCTTTTACAGTGTATAAAAACAAAAAAGTTACTGGTGGCATAAATCCAAACAACTTTGAAATACACACTAGTTATCAAGACTGCGTTACTGTATGTTACAACAATATTGCTTCATGCAAATCAATAGGTGTCGAAGTCTTTAATGATACCATCTTCCATTGTCAGTTTTTTAGTTATATTCCTACAACCTTTATATCAGATGGAGCTTTTTTTATTTCTACAACACTGGTAAGTTCAAAGTTTATGCAACTTTGATGTATGTATGTATGTATGTATGTATGTATGTATGTATGTATGTATGTATGTATGTATGTATGTATGTATGTATGTATGTATGTATGTATGTATGTATGTATGTATGTATGTATGTATGTATGTATGTATGTATGTATGTATGTATGTATGTATGTATGTATGTATGTATGTATGTATGTATGTATGTATGTATGTATGTATGTATGTATGTATGTATGTATGTATGTATGTATGTATGTATGTATGTATGTATGTATGTATGTATGTATGTATGTATGTATGTATGTATGTATGTATGTATGTATGTATGTATGTATGTATGTATGTATGTATGTATGTATGTATGTATGTATGTATGTATGTATGTATGTATGTATGTATGTATGTATGTATGTATGTATGTATGTATGTATGTATGTATGTATGTATGTATGTATGTATGTATGTATGTATGTATGTATGTATGTATGTATGTATGTATGTATGTATGTATGTATGTATGTATAAAAATCTGTTTACTTAACAAAAAACTTTTACGTAAATTGTTGAAAATATATATAACTAATTAACTAATTAATCTTTTTTCAATCTTTTTCATAGCCGAACTGTTCACATAGCTGCAATTTAACATCGAACCCTTGCGGAAAATGTGACTGCAACCCATCTTGCTCTGGAAATAACAGGCGTCAGCATGTATGCAACTGCACTAGAGGTAAGTTTTTTTTTTAAAAGCTTTCTGCTATACTATTACATAAGTATAGCAGATCGAGGGAAAAAACATGCTTCAGCAATACTCTTTGCACTTAACTTCCACACTTATAAACATAAAATTGTATTTAATATTTTTCATGTGATTTTTGATAGTTACTTTTTTAAGAAATAAAAGTTAACTCAATGATAAAATTGTTTTTTAGTTGCGGGAGCAGCAAAAAGTTGCCAAGAACATTATGATCGTGGGTTTAATATAACAGGTATTTTCCAAATCAACCCAAGTGGCATCTTGTTTCAGACAGTTTGCGTTTTCAACAAAGAAGAACGAGAAAATCCAGGTGACCATAATTTTAATCTAAAAACGTGGCAAACTGTAAACGTTTTGATAAAAAGTGCAAAGAAAAAAAAATTAAATTAGTTATTTATATTTGGTAAGTAAGTTTTAAATCTATATTCGTAGTGATTAAGCAAAGCTGTTTGCTGCAATCAAATTCAGCATTAAGAGGTACTACCTATGTAGACATAAAGCTGAGCTATTGTGCTTCGTGGTGTGCAAATGCAAAGAAAACTGACAACAATGTCGACACGCTATTATATTGGGATAAAAATTGCGAATGCGTAAATAGTATAGAAAATAATGAGGTTTCTTACACAGGATCATACTGTAAAATAGGTACAACATTTTTTTTTTAGAGTTATTTTTTCTTATGAAATATCAAAAGCTGTCATTAAGAAAGCTAAAACCTTTTTATTAACTAATTTTAAATTTAATATCTTAAACCATTTTGGTCGCTTTTAAAGTCAAAAAAGATCTACTCAAACTATTGCTCAACACAACCAGAAGAAAGATTTAGTCAGCTGCAACACTAACAAACTTCTTTCAAACTGGTAACAATACAACCATAATCAAATCCCTGTTAAAAATTTCTTATTGCAAAAATATACGTACCTAATAATATTACCTTGAATATTCCATTTTAAAACCTAATCAAGTTAAAGCTCAACCCAAAACATGCCTTAACTATTCTTGTACAAAACCAACTTATTACTAAGAATATCTGAAACCATAACAGTCCTTCTCCTACTATTCTTGTTTTAAAAGTCCAAAAACTAATCTATAATTTCCGCAACATTAGATTGTTTTATTCTAAGTTACGAGCTGGAAAATTCTTTGAGAAATTCTTTGATTAGGAGCTGTTAACTTAGGTGAAGTTAGGATGTTTGTACTAAATTACCATAAAGTAAAAGTAGGTAGAGTTTTAACTCTACCTACTTTTACTTTATGGTAATTTAGTTAATAAAAATTTTAGTTTTATATATTACTTTCAGAAACATCTTCCACAGATTGTATATTATCCATAGCTTACAGTAATAGTCAAATACATTATAAGGAATCAAACCGTTATTATGCCCCGTATGATTCTACTGTGTGCGTTAATTTATGCCAAAACTATCAGTCTATAAACCCAACTCGAAATGGATATCGCGCAAGTGGAATTATTGCAGAGGATCATCAATGCATTTGTCTTTACGGAAACCGTAGTTATGACAACAATCGTATTGGATGCTCTTTTGAGACTGTTTTTTCAACCCAAACACTTCCAAGCATAAAAGGTATGTTTTAATGTAAAAAACTATAAAGTGTAGAAGTGATATAATTGTGGTGCTAATATAAAATAAAACTACCTTTTCAGTCTTCCTTCTTTTTCTTAAATTTTTCTTTATCTCGTCATATCAGATTATTTATCTCCAAACCCTTGCAAACCCCACCACCCGTAAGCTCCTCCCCTTTTTGTAACCTCCTCCCCTTTACATGGTTTTACTTCGAGCTTTTTCATTTTCGTTTGTTAGTGTGTAAAATATTGACAATTGATTTTAGTTAACTGGTTATAAATAGCATCTTGTTACATACATTTTTGGAGCTAGCGTACTCACAGTGCTGAAACACCTTCATCATATCATTTTCACCACTGAAGATATTGCGCACTAATTTTCAATTAAACCGGTTAATGATATCAGATTTATTTTATCTTAGAAGACTGATAAAATCTTTATTATCTTTATTTATCATTATTCGCTATCGACGGTAAAACCAAACGCTGGTGGTAAATTTTAAATTTATGAAATACTTACATTAGGCCGTCTATTTAAAGTAAACGTCTTTAAAGTAACGACTTTACGTCTAAAGTAAACGACGTTTTACGTCTATGACATGGTATTCATTTATTCCTTCCTTTCATTCATTCAATCCTTTTGTAGGAGTTTGGATTCCGTTGATGACTCGCTTTGCCAACTGGGACTCATACTTCTGGGCAAAAAGCTATGATGCTTATGAAAATGGTTTTGGTTTAATAAATCAACAATGGATTGGTTTAAAAAAGCTGAACCAAATAACAAATGCATTTGTAACTGACATGAGGGTTGATTACACATTTCAAGAAGATCTGACGTTTAGCACCATGTATTACAATATAAATGTTGGCTCAAAAGATGACAACTATGTGTTCAGGTACTCAAGCTACAGTTCAAGAGGATGTGAGTTCTAATCAAAGTATTTCTTTCCTTTTTTTTGAAAAAAAAAATTCGCAAGCATAAACCGCGCTACCAAACAATCTATATATTCATTTTGCTACAAGATATGTATTTTTACTAAAAATAATGTTACAAAATAAATAAAATAATAAATGTTGTAAAAAAAGACAGATTTTAACGCTCAATGAATGGTTAATTTTCCAAATAAAGAAATAAAATAATTATACAAAAATATTAAATGAAACAGTAAATATATTTCAGTTGGTCAGTTGTATGAAAATATTAAATAAAATAGTAAAAATATTTCAGTAGGTCAGTTGTATGAAAATGATAAATGGTATTCTGCTTACTGAATTAATGAATAGGTTTCTATATACGACGAATAGTAAGAAATTATATGTACTTTCGTTCAATCAATATATTTTTCAATCAATATATTTAACAACAAAAACACATATATAATAAATACGTCATTTTTCTACAATCTCCTTGCTTTTCAACACACTTAGGCCATCGGTCAACAAACTTGAATATTCCCGCCAAGAAGAAAGTTTTTGGTTAGTCCTGTAACCATTTATGCACCACTTTTTTCACGTTTTCACCCATAGTAAATTGCTAACCTCGTAATCCATCTTTAAGCGGTCCAAAAATATGATAGTCGAAACAGGAGAGATCTGAGCTGTAGGGAGGGTGTTTCAGTACCTCAAATCTTAATTGCTTAATAGTTTTAAGGGTGTGAGCAGCCGTGTGTGGTTGTAGATTGTCTTGCGACAAAGAAATTGTATTCAACAATAGGCCTCAATGTTTGGTACGAACTGCTGGCTTCAGCTAAATGGCCAGTAAATCAATGTGTTTTACACTGTTAATTGAAAGGATGTTTCCACTTCATACTCTGTCTCTTCATTTCTGGCTTATAATGATAGACCCATGTTTATCTCCAGAGATCATCTTTCTTAAAAAAATTGCCCTCATCGTTGTAACTATTAAGCAAACGTTGACAGACATTTACGATTGTACTTTTTAGCAAGCTGCTTTTAAACCCATCTTGTGCAGACTTTATAAAAGCCAAGTTCATTATAGATGATTTGAAAGGCAACGAGAACAAGCAACTTCATCAATAGTAGCTCGCCTGTTTGCTATTACCATATGTTAAACTTGCTTAATGTTCTCATAAGTTACTATTATTATTATTATTATTGCTACTATTTAAAACAACTTTTAAAACTAAGAAAATTAGGCTAGAAATACACTAATGAGAGACTTAATCCAATTAGAAATGTCAAATTTAAAACAAATTGTGATACTGGACAAGATCTTATAAACAAATATTGAGACACGGCTGGAAATTAAAGAATTTTACCAGAATCACACAAAGTGAAAACTTCCTACAGAAAAGTTATCTTTAAAAAGATAATTGACACTAGGCTAGAACTGTTGCGGTAATCAAATCGTCATATAACAATAAATGTGGAACATACAATTATTGTCCTCCTGGTTAACATGTATAAATAGCGTGATTGAAGTAACTTGTCAAACAACAACAGACTCGAGCAATTCTTCTACCACTAGCTGTGATATACTCTGATGATATATCTCTTCTTTGTATTTATCGCATACTTGTATAACAATACTCCTATAATATATTAATAAATTAAACTCGTTTTACAATACGACTCTTACGTATAACAACAAGAACTAAGAAAATTAGACAAGAAACACGCTGGGCAGAAAGATAATCCAATTAAAGTGTTAATTTTAAAACGAATAAAGATAGTAGGCCAAAACTTTGAAAAGAATATTGAGACTAAGGCAGAAATTGAAGAATTGGACCAAAATCACACCGAGACGAAGCATATTCCGATTTGAAATGATAAACTTTAAAACAAATATTGATACCAGGAAAGCGAATATTGAGACAAGGCTACAGCAAAGAGAAGTAGGCTAGAATTACACAGAGCAGAAAATTTTTCCGATCAGAAAGAACAACTTTTAAAAGAATAGGGATATTACGTTAGAAACGTAAAAATTAGGCTAGAATTACACCAAAAAATTATCTAACTCTTCTTTATACGGTGATTGACAAAATACAAGGAGTTGCAGTATAAGGATGAAAACAAGTCAACCGCAAACTTGATCCAATGTCATTAAACTATCATGAGCTTTAAATTTAAGTATAACTATATGTATATAAAGTTGTTGAACCTGGGATATAAGAAAAACAAAGTTTATTTGGGATAATATTGATGACTCAGATTATTAGGTAAGATTATGTGAGGACTGTATGTCGATCTGATGCGTGTTTATCGTTTAGGCGCAATTGAATTTACTCATCTACGTGAGTCTTTAATTTGCTCTGGACATCTGTCCGAAAATGTTGATGTCTACTTCTAATCTGTGGGTTTTTGCTATTTCTTCACTGAGGCATTCACTTCTCAGTCTTCAGCAAGCAACGCAAATAAAATAAAATGCATTTACCCAAATCATGATTACTGCTGGTGCTAAAAAAATGGCTTCTATTCTATTGATCTTAACCTAAATATAAAAAATTGCTTTCAGACCATTCAAGAGGGTTATTATTTCAGTCAAGAGTAAATGTTTTGAGATCTTTGAAAACTTTAGCTTTTCCTGCACCAGTATGACTTAGTTCATTGGTATTCAAATCTTTACCGTCTCAGTTCCATTAACAAACTGTGATGGTATTGGATGATTAACAAATACTAATAATTTATCATATTTTAAAAAAGTTAGCAATAACGAGCATGACAAGTGTGGGCATTTCATACTTATAATTGTTTATTATCAACCCTCACCTATTTGTAACTTTGAGTAACTCCTACTTCAAAGATCTTACCGAAGCTGTTATGCTTATGTAAAATACAATATTATGCCCATCTAAAACCTTTTTACTGAAATAGTAAACTTAATTGTTTTATTTTTTTAGTAGAAGAAGTAAATATTATTTTTATAACTATTTCTTAAAAGACTCTGGATCAGTAATTGAATTTCAGATACAATTAATTCTACTTCGATAAAAATTTAAAAAAAAGTTGATACCAAAATTTATTTTTAAGTAAATAAAATTTAAATATAATTACGATTTTATTACAACCATAATTGAATCAAATTTACTGTGTAAGTTTTTTATTAGTTGCTTTTTTATACATCAAAATAAATAATTTAGTCAAAATAAGGTTAAATTTACATTGTTTATTGCAGCTAATGAACCGGATTGGTTTAACGCAAATAATATGGAATTTCAAAGTTGCAAAAACTGGTGGACGACATCTTGCGCTGTCGATGCAATGTTTCCGACATCAATTAAATACATCTCTTATGGGAAAACTGAAAACTTGGTATTTATTCAATTCTTGTTGCGAACAAATGGCTTCAAGTAAATTTAAATGGGTTTTAAAGAAATTAACCAAAGTCCAAAAATTAAGTCACAAATTGTTAGTAGCACTTTAAAAATACTTTTTTTTCTTTTTTCCTTTTTCTTTATAAGTAATGTAAGACGTTGTTAAAATGGGGTTTGTATTGATTCCAATTTTTAAGAAAAATTTTAGTTTAAAAAAACTTTGCTAAGAACTTGGGATCTGTTCCATTTTTGCTGCGTACAAAATAACAAGTTGTCTTGCGTTTTACAAGCTACTGCTTCATTTGCTATTTCTTCGTGGCAGAGAGATTTTTTTGGCTAAGTTGATTTTTTATATGTTGTAGCTAAGAAGTGGTACTTTATTTATTAACGTAATATATTGTAATTTACTTAAATTATGCTATGTACATTGTAATACTTCTACTAATGTGCTAAAAATACTTCCCTCAAAAATCTACCATTAGTTGTAATCGTACCATGATTGTTGATCTTTAAATCAAATAGAACTAAAATAAAATGAAATATTTCCCTAAAAATAAAATAAGTAGAACTTTGAATTAAAACATATAAGTGCAACTTGAATAGCTGTTTTAAAACTATTGTATATAATTTTATAGCTTTGTTAAAGCTATTGTATATATTGTATAAACGTAGAAGAGATATCTTTTAGTTTAATTGATAAATGCTTTCCTAAAGGTCATAAATTTCACAATTTTTTAACCGGAACAACGTAAAGGTTAGTTATAACTGCCTTTCAAGCATCAAGAAAATTATTACTGCTCATAATAAAGGTATACTATATAATACTACTGACTATAGTAGTCAATCACACAACTGCCTAAAAACTAATTAATGTCATTACTTTCATAATGAAAAGAATTTTTATCCTTGTACCGTCTAACCTACAAAGATAATTTAAAAAACTGGTTTAAATTAAAAAAGAATGAAAAACTATTTTTAATTTCTAGCGACGCATTGTGAGTCAAAAAGGTGAAAAAACGGCAAAAATTATATAACTATCATATATAATTATGTGATACATCAATATTATCGTATTTTGGGTCAAAAAATTTAAATTTTCCATTAAAATTAATTTTTACGCGTACCTATGAGGCGTAAGGTGCGCGCATACGCGTTTAACTGTCTTTTACGCGTAAAATATAACCTAAATAAAAAAATCGAATTCCTTGATCCAAAATACCATATAAAAGAATACCACATATTTTTTAATCTAAACATTTCTTGTGCCTGAGGCTCGTACTACTTACGCGTATACGCGTTAGAGACTTTTACGCGCACAATGACTGACTTAATTTTAAAAAATTAAATTCCTCAAACCAAAACATTTATTAAATAAAAAGAAAAACTGGTTCGAAAAATATTTTAATATTATATAATGTTAAAATATTTTAAAAACAAAATAAATATTTATCTTATCTAATTTTTCTTTCAAGAAAACAAAAAAAGAAAATCTAATACTAATAAAAAGGCTTTATTTCATTATTACAGCATTAACAAAGATAAAACTTCAGGGCTAAGTGTTTTTCCATTTTCAACCTTGTATTTTTTAAAACAAGTGTTTGATATTACAGGATCACTTCTAATCAACAAGTATTGGTACTGGTTTTTCATAATATTCTCTCTAGATATCTTGGCTGTATGGTTTAATCTAGCTTTGCGAATTTCTTTATTTAGAGCCTCTTGTGACTCTTCAGAGAAGTAACCAATTGGCAGTTCTAATGCCTCAGATATCTGTACACCATGTTCCAAGAGTTTATGAACAGTTGGGGGAATCACATACCAGCAATAGTTTTTGAGTATAAGAGCTGTAGTTTCATAGTAATACTGGCCAAAACTTTCAGAGTTCAACTCATAACAGGAGCATACTGCTATTAGGATTGTCCTCAATCTAATAATTACATCTACTGCCACTCCCGTTATATCAGCGAAAGTTTCAGCATTTTCAAATGCTCTTCTGGCAGTGTTTCCATCGTTAGTGTTGCCAAAACTCTGTTTGGGCATATCAACTATAAGACTTAGATCTTCTCTAAACCCCAGTTGAATGTTCGTTTTTTTACTTTTTACTAATGCTTTTTCAGCAGGGGATTTGGCAAAATATTTTTTAATGTCTAATTTATATCCTAAATGTAAAATATATTCAAAACATCTGAGCCAGCAATGCAGAGTAAAAAGACCCAAAGATAAAGCTTTTTCATTGATTGGTTTAGATCTGATCAATGCTGGGTTATTAAGTTCACTGGGCTTAGCTCCGCAAACATTACATGATTGCAAGGACAGAGTGTTAGTGAGGGCATTAACCACTTTACCATCAAACATGGTTAAATCTAGTTTGAACTTAAATGTGATAGTCGTATCCAGTTTGCTTTCCTCTACTTCTAACTTTACTTCAAACTTGACTAGTCTATTTATTTCTGCTTTTAAAAGTTCATATTCATTTCTTATCAATTCTTCCGTTTCTTTTTGATATTGGAGATGGAGGGGTCTACAGTAATGTGTACTAGAGGGCTTTTTTATATACATTTTTGTTCATGATGGTTAATTTAAGTGGAACAACAGCTGTCTGGAAAAGACTTTGTTCATTAACTTGGGCTTCACCAATATTTGTATCAGTGTATTTTTGTTTATAGACACTTTGACTGGAGGCACCATCAAAACCACCTTTAAAATGAAGTAGACCTTTAAACCTCCCCCCAATTTCAGCAAACATTCTCATAGAGTCTTGGCATTCCGTAAAAGTTAATATCCTTGTCAGAGTATGATTAAACATACCCTGTAGAGAAGTTGAAGCAGATGTTTCTGTCACAACTAAACCCTCAGGATAACATTTGTGTCTCTCATTCTTAATTTCATGAAGTGAAGGATAAATATCTGCATTATGTATTATCGATGAATTTCTAATAATTTGATACTGTTCATCAGAAAGGTCACACTGAATTTTTAAGCTCAAGGCATCTTCGGTTTTCATTTTTATCGAAAAATTTATCTTTTTGATTTTATTTTTTTTAGAGTTTGTAGCACTTTTCACAAGATCAACGAAGTCTTTTTTGCTAGGATCTCCAGTGGCTTTTTTTATTGAAGCTAATGCCAATGCTTCAGCAGGATGTTCAGCCAATTTGGCAACCTTAAACAAGATAATATTTAATATTTAAGCTTGTAAACTATTTTTTTAACTGGGTTGAATTTAATTTATTTATTAATACCTTAGATCTTCTGCTTCTATCACCTAAATCTTCCCAGTTCTTGCACTTTCTACCTGAACCTGATGCAACACTTTTTTTTGTTAACAGTAATGTTCAACAGTAACAGTAACAGTAATTGTTCAACCAAGTTGTTAACAGTAACAGTAACAGTAGTTTTGTTAACAGTAACAGTAATTGTTCAACCAAGTTCGCTCGTGTTCTAAAAGTCTTGAGAAGGTTCTTGAATACTTCCATAACTTTGATCGGAATTTACACTTAAATATTATTAGAGTTTTCTTTAGATTTATCATTTCAGGTTTTTCAATACTTTCATGGTATAGACCCTCCAGTCTACAAAACTCACGTAGAAGAGCCTCGAGTAAGTTATCATGATTAGTTCCTAACTCTTGAATTATAGGAACTAAATGTATTCTTTTCATGTTGAATGTAAGCAATGAACTATTTCAAGTTATTTTATACAAAAGTTTTAATTTTAAAACATGCACTATGCCATCAAACGTTGCATATATTGGTTTTTGAGGTTTGATAATTAGCACCATCTGCATGAGCATGAGTTTTTTTACTAATAGGAACTAAATGTATAATTTGTGTAATGAATGAAAGCAATGAACTAATATTCGCTACTTTATACGGCAAGTTTTAATTAAAAACGAAAAAAAAAACACAAAAAAACCGAAGTATTTGAAAGGTCTTATTTTAATTGGGGCAAGTTTGGGCAAATGATTTTTATTTTTTCTGCTTTCATATATACCTATTAATGGGAAAATATTAAAACTACCATGGAATCTAGTGGAATCGTTTAGTTTTTAAACTAAACTTATAATTAAACTAATTTAAAAAAATCAATTTATGACACATTTTTGAGATCTCAGTAATGAAAAGCTAAAAACAAAATTTATTGTCAAAAATGTTGTTAGTAGTTGCCAAACATCTTAAACATATGACTTCAAATTAAATTTTGAACTGTTTTTACCCATGTCAATCTTAAAAGAGTGACACAAAAGCTGGATTTTTTTGAACGAGTTTTCCGATAAATAAAATAACATAAATAAGTCTCGGAAAAAGGCGTATAAATTGGTGAAATCTTGAAAATTGTTCACAAAAAAGTTAATTATTGACTTTTAGTGGTATTTAGTAACATTATAATCAAATTAATTAATTTCCAGCAATACTTTTTTTATGGGGGGTTTTTTGCCGTTTTTTATGGATTTTGACTCACTGTGCGCCGTGAGAAAGAATTCACAAAGTAGAGTAAAAGTTTATGGCTTATGATCTGCTCAGTAATTTTTTTGAATTTTTTGTAAACTTTTTGAATTTTTTTTAAAATTGGCTGTCGACGCACTTGGCTATTTTCTAACTTTTTATAATTGTAATAAAGTTCCCCAACAATAAGGATTAACATTTAGATTGTAGGATATTTTTCACGACTTTAGCTTTCAACTCAAGTGACATTTTCGTGAACTAGAACGAAAACGAGAACGAAAATTATTTTAAGAACGAAAACTGAATAAAAGCAATAATTTTTAATTTTCAAAGAAAATAAAAATTGAGTCGAAAATTATTATAGAACGAAAATATTTTCGTTCTATTTTTACAAACGAGTTGGATTTTTTGATACATAATTATTATTATATAACTATTCAAATATTATTTGATGCAATAATTATATAGTTCGAATATAATTATTCGAACTGAATAAAAGCTGAATCGAAAATTATCGTAGAACGAAAATATTTTCGTTCTATCTTTAAATTGCATTCCAAAATTTCGATTTACGACTTCAAGCATAAATATATTAACCTTACTTTTTTATTTTATTAAACATAGCTCGCAAGAAGCAGTTAACAAACGAAAACCTACGTGATGAGTTTGAATAAACTATTTGCTGGTAGAAAGAGAAATAGTGCAGTATGGAGTTTGATTACGATGCATAATCAGACAAATCAGTATGTTAAGCAGGACTAGATAGTGAAAAAGAATGCAATGCAAAGTTTTGTGGAAAGAACCCAACAAATCTTAGGGTTTGCTTATTTTTCTGTTTCAATTGATTGATGAATTGATGAATTGATTTTTTTTTAAAACAAACGAGCTTGTTTATCTTTTTTCTAGCTTCATTTAAGAAGAAACCATCTTTCTGTACACGTTGAGCTTGAACAGATGGAATCAAAGAATTTAAGTGAAACAAAGCACATGAGGATAAAGAGATTCATATGAGTATAAAAGTTGGCTTAACTCCCTTCTTCACACGATAATTGCAACATTTAATCCAGTTACATTGGTAGATAATGCAGCTTTTGGAAAATTTGTTAATACCTTAGAACCTAAATTTGAAATGCCTGCATCTGCAAAACTTAACGGCCTACTTAATGAAGAAGTTACTGTTTTAACAAGAAAACTTCGTGACCTCATATCTGAAGGCAGGCGTTTCACAATATGTCTTGATGGTTGGACTAAAAAAGGTCTTACTGCATCCTTTTTAAGAATTTCTGTTTGTTTTTTTCTTAGCACATCTGAAAAACCAATACATGCTCTGCTTAACTTGTATCTTTTGAAACATCCACATACAGGTAAACAAATTTCTGATTGTCTTGAAAAATGCCTAAAACATTGGTATATTTTCGGAGAAAAAATATTGCTTGTAATTTCGGACAATGGAGCAGATATGGTCAAAGGCAAAAAGTTATTGGGAATGAGAAGTCAAGCCGTACAAGATATACTTAGTGAATTATAAAATGAGCTTATTGAAGAGCAGATGATGGATCCGAATCAATACGAAGATATAACAAATAGTGAAGAATAGGAAAAAGTTGACTTGAAGTCAAAAAAGTGGCATTTAGAAGATTGTGATGCCTTGCACATGGAATAAATTAGTTAATAAACTTGCATATGATGGTAGATATTATGGCTTACTTTTAAAGACACGCGGATTAGTTGGCGAAATTCCCAAATCTTCTGTAAAATCAAAAAAAGTTGTCAACAAAAGTGGTAAGACTGTGATCAGCGACTGTTCTACAAGATGGAAGAGCACTTACTTTATGGTTCGGAGATTCCTGGAGATCAAGACATATAAACGATGTATTTGATGACCTAAACATCGGTTCACTTGCCAATAGCAAATGAATATTGCTTCAAGATTTTGTCAATCTTCTAGAGCCTTTTGCCATTGAAACTGTTAATCTCCAAACGGATGGACTTTCTCTCTCAAAAGTTATACCTTCGATACTCAATTTAAGATGCCACTTTGAGAAATTTGGAGAAGCCAAAAATATTGGAGCTAAAATGCTTGCTGACCTACGGCGTCGGTTAGCAGTTTTTTTGCAGCCGAACGGTCCTAATTTTAATTCACTGCCAAGTGCCGCATGTCTCCTTGACCCCACGTTTGCATTAGCTCTGCTAGATGATTAGCATACACAAATCAGAGACTGCAAAAGCATACATTTCGTCAGAGGTGAAAAAATCTGTTCAAAATAATTTACATTAAGCAAGTGCATCTGGTGTTTCTGAGATTGTCAGCGTCATTGGAAATTGTCATCTAGTCTAGAAAAGCATATAATCTTATAATCACTACGCCATTTAAGTATAAATTGTATGAGTACGACTAAAGTCAATACAATAACTATTCATGAGTCAGTAATCTTAGTCAATACAATATTCATTAGTTAATAGTATTTGTAGTCGTTTGTTTTTGTCTAATGACTTTCTTTTATTTCAAACTGCAGAACTTTTTTAAGTTTCTATTTGAGTATAATATAACGTTTTACACTTGATTACATTTTCTCATTTTTGTGTTCGCCTAAAGCACTGAGTCTTACTTCTACTAATCATATATGCCGATATTATCTATCTATTATATTACATTAAAATAAGGTGAGATAAAAATTTTATTCGTTAAACGAAAATTGAACTAAGTAAAAACTTGAACTAAAATTTTTACCTCCGAACTAAATATAAACTAGAATTATTATTATTTTCTGAACGAAAATATCATTGTTCAAATCTTGTTTGTTCCAGAGGAAGCTCTGGCGTCAGTCTTATGCAATTTACCAGCCCGCAGCTCCAGGAATAACCGAGAGATGTGAGGCACATTTATCTTTTTGATGGTGTTAATGGAATCTCATTAAGCCACTAAATGAAAAGAATCTAGCACTGATGTTTTCAAGCTGCGAGTAAAACTTAATTACAGAATAGTAGTGATCATTATAGCAACTGAATTATCACGAACAATAATCAGAAGTCACCAATATTAAAGGGTGAGCTTAATTATGCTAAAGATTTTTAGCTATTTTGCTTTTTAAATCAGAGCTTCTTCAATAAGTATTATTAAGCCATTTGTAATTTTGAAATGGTTATGATAATCTTACTTTGAAAACTTTTAAATTATTTCTGGTAAAAGCTTAATCGGCATTTATACAAAATTATTTTGCAAAACTTGAAACATTTTCTAACTTTCAAAACAAAAAAACCATGTCTTAAAATAGCAAGTTTTCAAATAGCAACTCTTAAAATGTATTTTATTCCTGCTGCAAATAAGTTTATTTATGTCTTCAAAATAGCATAAATAGCAAGTTTTAAAAAAGCCATTTAAATGTATTTCCTGTCGCTTTACCTTTGCAAACTACCAAATTATCCATAGTGTGAGAACATATTTTTCCTTATCTGAGTATGATATTTTAAAGTTGACAAATAAAAATGCGGCTCCCCTTTATTTAATAAATAATTGTTACTTATAATGAAAAATGAAATAAAGAGAGTAGAAATGATTGCTAATAGAGCGAGTTGCTTGTGTTGCGATTCAGTTTACAACCAAAGTAGATGTAAAAGAGAAAGAAAACAAAGCATCTTAAATTTATTTCATTTTACAATAGCTTAAAAAGCTGAGCTATTTTACAGAAGAAATCATTAATCTTTGATCTATATCCCTAACACCAAGGCTGTCAGATTTCTATCACCTAATTGTATAATAAATGTTTATGGGACACTATGAAAATCTGCAATCACTTTAGCATTTAATCATATTTTGCTAACAGCCTGTTTGATACTTTTCTTAAGAAACTCAACTTAACTAAGTTAGAATGAAAGTTTTGACTAACTTGCATCACACATTGTCAGTTAAAAATAAAAAATCGCATTTATGTCACACCGATTTTCAAGATTTTAAGTAAAGTACTTCAATAACCTTTATCACTGTTTTTTTTTTCACTTTTTCTTCTTGTCCATAGAATACAAAAATAGTAACATGCAGGTGAAAATGAGGAAAACTATTAAGACATTCATTTTATGCTTGTTTCTTCTCGTTGCTAACCTTTTAGATGTTGTGACCAATTATAGCTATCCAGTCGAAAAGTCGTCGACTTTTTCTTCATATACAGTGCATAAAAATAAAAAAGTTGAATCTGTTTCCTAGTACTCGGTGAAATATACTAGTTGTTAAGATTGTATCCATAGAAGTCAAAATTATGATAATAGTTGTCTTCTATATGGTTTTTTAAATACTGATTCGCTAATAGCATTTACTTACTCATCAACTTACTCATCAGATGAATTTTTGTTTAATTCTTCACAACGGGTGTATTTTAGATTATCAAATCATATTATATTTCTTTGTGAAGGTGTGTGCGTGTCTGTTTGCTTTTTTTCATGCGGAAAGTGCTAATGTAATCCACCATGTTTAGGACGAAATAGGCGTCAACGTATACTTGATTTCAACGGAGGTAGATTTTTAAAACTGCATTTTTACGGGCATGAAAAAAACTTTCCTCTTCCTAATTACGTAATGATCACCAATAAAAAAGAATTAACGCTAATGTGAAGTTAATGCCACAGTTGACAGAGTCAGACTAAACAATAAAGTTTCACTTGGCTTGTCGTTTACATAGAGTTTTTTTATTAAAGGCTAATGCTTTTTGGGATTAAATGCAGTTTGCTTCAGCTCTTCATAAGTGCTGTATAGTCTTAAAAAACCATTAAATATGTTTTAATTTAGATACTTCTACATGCCTGTTTTAAGATGCTTAGCTATTTTTTGTATAAAGAGAAGTCTATTTTAAAATAAAACAACATTTCTAGCTGCAGGAATTGCAAATAGTTGCCAAGAACATAACAATCATGGGTTTAATAAAGTTGAAGTTTTCCTCATTAATGGAGTAGAATTTAAGACTGTGCGAATTGGAGAAATGTATCCAAATGGTTTGAACAACAAAATCTAATTCGATGTTTTATTTAAATCATGACATTTATTGAATTGAAGTTGAATAGAACTGAACGTGATAGATTATGTACGTTTGATTTAAATTTTAAGTTTAAAGCATAATTCAACTTTAATTCAAAGTCAAGCCAATATATGCTCGTAAACGAGAATGAGGGACTTCTTTTTCTGGGGGTCATTAAAAAAACAACAACAAAAGAAGGTCAAAGATAACATGAACTTTTGATAGTAAAAGAGCGTTTACTTTTTACATGCATTAACTATTGCTAATTTTTTTATTTTACTAAACTAATGTGACCTGTTTATAGTTAGTAAGTTTACCACAAAGATAAAAACAAAAATTCTCTAGCTTTAAGGTGCTGGAACTTTAAAAAATCATAAATTAAACCTCTACAGAGAAAAATATGAAATATATCTAGGCACCCGAAAGTTAAAAAAAAAACAAAAAACAAACAAACAAACTACATTTTAAATAAAAAGATTGTGACAAAGTTATAAAAACACATATCCTAGTTATATATCAAAAGGGTTAATTTTTTTACCAAAATCAAAAAACACGCAAATGCACAAAAAATGTAAGTGACAAAACATGATTTTCAAAAAAAACAAACAAAAAAACAATTACTTTGAAAATTTCAAAATTTTTTGCTGTGGATCTTAAGGAGACCTTGGTGTATATAAAATAATATTCCCAGAGAAAAGGTGTAGAAATTTAACAGCAAGAATCAAATCAAAGTATCAAAATTAAAAAACTGTTGAAGATATTCCTAGTATTACACATTTTAAAGAATAATAACGAATAAAAATAAAGAATAATATAATAACAACTAAACCACACAACAGGAACTAGACTGCGCTCCGTATCTCTGGTCAACTGATATTTTCTTTTCATTTGTTTCCTGGTCATACTTTCTGTCGATGTTGAAAGTAAAAACAATAGCTCATCCTCTTTTGAATGCAACTTCTCCATCTTAGTCTTTAAACCAAGTAACAGCATACAGTACTTTTGTATTGACAAGTTTTCAGAACTTCAAAAATAAAAATACTAATGGCTCAATTTACTTCTTTTTTTCTTGTTGTTGGACAGCGGATAAAATGCATTTTTAACACTAAAGTCATGAAGTCTGCAAATTTTTATTTTTTAATTGATAGATTAGTTTTTAAATTACTACATTTTACTTAATGGTGAGCTTTGGGTTGAACTTCTGTAAAGACAAGCACACTTCTTATGTTTCAATAGGTTTTAGTAAAACAGAGACACATTTAAAAAGTTTTATGTTATTTTTTAAAGTCTCAATTAACTTAAAATACTAGAACAGTAAGTAAATTTAGTTTTCCCATCATATTCATTAAATAAATTTTTACTTTAGGGATCAAATTACTACGAATAAGATTAGGAAGACGCATTAAGTATTACAACAAGAGATCTCGTTTTTTTACAACAAAAAAAGTAAGCACAAGAACAACATTTACTTTAACAAAAACTGTTGTCAATGAGGCGCATACCCCACCGGTTATTTTTTTATTTACTTTGGTAAATCCTTTTAAAAAAAAATTGGCGTTTTCTTTTGGAAACATGAAACAATTTTTAAAGTAATTAACCAATTATTGATTAATGGATGTTCAAATTAGATTCTAAATTGAAGCAGTTCTCAACTCGCAGTAGGAAAACTTGAACAAAACAGTTCACTATGGAGTTGCCAGTTTTTAAATAGTACTGGTACTGTTTAAAGGAATAGTTTAAGTTTTCAACTACTAAATAATGTATGCAAACTTTTCGTTTAAAAGAAAGCGCATTTTTATATTTTCAAGCTTTATGTAAAAAAAAAAATGCTAGCATTAATGAAAGGTGTTACTATTATAAGCCATGGCTTTCATTCAGAATATGCTAATACTTTATAAGCCATGGCTTTCATTCAGAATATGCTAATACAAAAAGTATGTAAATGTCATTAAGTACAGTTTAGATGAAAGTTATGTAAAGCCTAAGCAAGTAAATAATTTTTTCGATGTTGTTTATACGAAAAACTCGTAAGTGTCTATAGTAGTGTCTAAAGCAATTTTAAAAGAAGTATATTTAATTAAGCGCAATATATGTTCCCTTTTTTTCCGATTTGTATACATGCAAAGCCTTGTTTTCACCAAAATTACAGAACTTGTACTTTGTATTTTCTTCTTTTTTTTTGAATTTT
This sequence comes from Hydra viridissima, assembly GCF_058129835.1. Taxonomy (NCBI): domain Eukaryota; kingdom Metazoa; phylum Cnidaria; class Hydrozoa; order Anthoathecata; family Hydridae; genus Hydra; species Hydra viridissima. Next base: position 8,066,736 of record NW_028324304.1, on the reverse strand, counting down.
TTTATACTTCATAGCCTTCATTTGCACTTATGTGTCTCTTTTATCAGCACTCATTTCTTTTTCTAAGTGATACACCTAAGTGATACACCTAAGTGATACACCTAAGTGATACACCTAAGTGATACACCTAAGTGATACACCTAAGTGATACACCTAAGTGATACACCTAAGTGATACACCTAAGTGATACACCTAAGTGATACACCTAAGTGATACACCTAAGTGATACACCTAAGTGATACACCTAAGTGATACACCTAAGTGATTTCTGAACTTATAAAAGAAAAAATTTATATATATTTTTTTTATTTTTAAATTTTATTTTTCATTGCTGAATTCTGTTTTAAAAAACATTTTTTTGTCAAATCCTGTTATAAATTTTTTTTCCGAGAAGAGATTATAAATTTGATATAAAACATTTTTGAACTATATAATACAATGACAACAACAACAATGACAATGAGCTACCATGAGCTGAATACAGCGAGGTGATAATTCTTACATTAATATATCTGGTGTAATTTTAGATTTGAGTATTTTTCACTTTTAATTGACCTTAATAAACTTTTGCAATCATGTTTTCAATTTTTGTGAACAAGGTTACTTTTTAACTGCAAATATTATTTTTTCTGATTGTATCTTATGAAGAAAATCTTTAAAAACATCAGAACACCAGATGACCGCCATTACCCAAAAATTAACGTATATATATAAAAAGGTAAGCTTAAAAATAGATTTTTAAGCTTACCTTTTTATAACAACTCAAACAAAGTAGAAAGTTCCAAGATGATTTCAGTTTACTCCGGAAAACATATTGGGACTTTCAACTTTAACTTGATATTAACAATATGTAATTTTCTATGACTAAAGTGACTTATGTATTACCACAGCATAAACATTTTAGAGGGGATCAATGTGAAACTTATTTCAAATTTCTTGTTTTTTTTTTTTTTTATTTTGTAAAATGTAAAAAGGATTGGTTAGACCGTTGTTATTATAACTTTTTTTTTTCTCAAAAGTTTCACAAAAATAAGTATTTAAATTAGTATTTTGTATTTTTGAACACAAAAGTATGCAGGTTATGATTGATGAACTTAGTACACGCAGTTTTTTTAACGCGAAAATATGTAGTTGCACTAAAAATCTTAAAGAGTTTTTGGTTAAAAAAAACAAGACGGGTAAAAAAACAATATAGCTTATGCAAAACTAAAAATAATTTCCTAAATAGTTGAAGGCATGTTCTTACCACATTTCTTATTGAATGATTAATCTAATAATCACGGGATTAAGGATTAACATTCATGATTTTACTCAAACATTTTATATGAAACTTTTTTCAAATGCATTTTATTAGTAATATGTTATAAATGTATTCAAATATATTACAAATGAATGATAAATGTATTATAAATGTATGAAAAATGTATTTTTAACGTTTTATAAATGCTAAATGTTATATCTCATAAGTATATGACATATGTATCATTAAGTCATAAAGTTGGCTTAGATCATAATTTAGGCTAACTTTCAGCTCGAAGTTGTTGTAAGTGAATTTAGAAATCTGTTTTATAAGTATTATGTATTTTAATAACTTATGTACTAGATTCGAGCTTTTCTGTATGGTGTTTAATGCGTGCGAGCAAAACAACTTCAATTTACTGGATCATAAAGGGAATTAATCAAATTCTATGTCAATATCTCTGCTTTACAACTTTTCTATCAATTAAATAATCACTTTCTTAGTTTGCTTTTCTACATTTATGGACTCTCAAAAATTGGTTTAACTTGTTCACCATTTATTTCCTAATCTAAATCCGTTAATCAAGGCTTGTTAAAAAAATGTTCACCGACTGAACAAATTGGTATATACGGTTTTAGGCTGCCATCAAACTTTGTTTGGTTGATGTCTATGATTATAGGTACTTTACTCGTTTAATTTTTTCGAAGTAATAAATAAAAAAACTTAAAAAAAAGGCTCCTTAAAAAAAAATTACAAAAAGGTTTTAAATAGAACTCACATCCTCTCGAATTATAAATAGAGTAATTAAACACATAGCCATTTGATTTTGATGTAACACTTATGCTGTAACACTTGGTGCTAAACGTGAGGTCTTCTTTGCTTTGAAAGAGCAATTAACTCACATCTCAATTACAAACGTATTTGTTATTAGTACAGCATTTTTAAACCAAACGATTGTTGATTTTATAAACCAAATCCATTCTCATTGGCTTCAAAACTATTCCCCAGAAACTTGTTGGCAAAACCAGCTGGCAAAATGAATCATTATTGGCATTCAGATTCCTTTAACAAGTTTGAAAATACTTAATTACCGTCGTTGCTTTAGTTTTTACACCGCAAAATACTCCAAACCTTTTTTTATACTTTTTTACTTTATTTCTTATTGTTTAGTTTTTGATATTAGTAAAGTCATGACTCGTGATTTCTTACAGTATATTAAAGTTAAATACAAAAAATTTCATAGAGATAAGAAATAGACAATATCATAAATACCTTTAGAAAATTTGACTTTTAATTCACCTTTGATATTTAAGAGCTTTCGGGAAAATTATTTCATAAAGATATCCATTTTAAAAATAATTGACTCCATTTATATGTAAATGCATCTACTCCACCAACCATTTATCTATTCCTTGTTGGTTTTGAATGGTGATAATTTTTAGACGAACTCCAACATTCTTTTAAATTTTCTGTAACAGTTAATTTTTAGTTTCACTCCAACCATGGGATTTAATAAAGTGCAATCATATGAACCTAGAACATGATGTTCTGCAGTAAGAGACCTGGTATACGTGTAAAATGGATCTGCAAACTATAGTTTTGGCTTTTTAAATGACAGTATGCGTAAAGAACCGTCATAGTAATTAAAAACAAAATGATAAAAATCTACTTTTTTAATTATGCAATAAACCTAAAATTTAAACTCAATGTACGTTATCTAACAGGTTCAATTGCATTAAACGTCAATTCAATAAATGTGATGAGTTGAGTAAAACATCATACTGGATTTTGTCATTCAAGTCTCTTCGTTTCGCAAGTTTCAAATTTTACACCTTTTGGATTGATTTAGAATACTGCGACTCCAATAAATCTATGATCGCAATGTTATTTGCAACTTTTGTCAACCCCTGCAGCTAAAAAATATTGTTTCATTTAAAAATAGAGTTTTGTTCTGTCTGGGGACCCAATGTACAGATATTGAATATTCAATTATAAAAATCAAAGTGTTATCATTGTGACAACCATGGTACCTTTAAATAAAGTAATAGCGAAGTATCTTAAAACAAGCATTCAGAAATTTGTGTATATGTAAACTTTATGTATTAAAAAATGTTTCAAGATTTTTAAAGACTTTGCAGCACTAATGTAGCGCTGAAGCAAGTGCGTTTTTTCTCAAAATAGCATTAGCTTTTATTAAAAAATTCCATTTAAGTAACTATCATATTTTTAGCTATTTTGCTCTTTAAATCAGAGCTTTCTCGGATCAGAAGAGGAAATTTAGTAAAGCCATTTATATTTTGGAATATGCAAGCTACCCAACATATGACATCTTTAAGAAAACTTTAAAACGTCTAGACAACTTAAAGATGACTTAAAGATGTCTTAAAGACTTCTAATGCTGTGTGGGAATATAAAATAACATACAATAACTTTAGAATATAGAATAACTTTGGCACAGCTTATAGAGTGTATTTATGGGTTTTAATTCCTTGTCTTTTTTTTTATTATTATTAAGGATATATTTAACTGGTGATTCCTTCCTCCCCCTCTCTATTTTTGCACCAAAAATTGGAGAAGTTTGTTATATTTTCAAAAAGATAAAAAAGAACCAAAAATAAAAGTCCGAGCTCAGAAAGACAAGAAAAGCGGTCTGCTTTTTTTGTATGAGAATAAGAGATAGTTTGTTGAATAAATATACAATTAAGGATACTGAAGCACGGCGTATCCTTCTGCATAAAATTGATACCTGAGACCATTTCTTCGCAATAAAAATTTGAAAACACAAAAAAAATGGTTTGAAAAGTCGGTTCTCTGACCAACATGATTTTAATGAAGAAAAACTGGTGCGCGAATGGGACCTCGTTAAAGCTACAGAACGGTGTCCATAGATATTCATTGACTCTCTTAAAAATGTCAAGGTAATAAAAGGAATTGTCAAAAGAAGTTGATAGAAAGTAAAACTACGTTTCAAATAGTATTCAGGTTTGTAAGATTTGTTAAAAGGTTTTTAAACTCGAAAAGATTTGTGAGGACACATGCAGGCTAAACCTTTACGCAAAGCACAAGACAGCACTGCGCAAATAAATCGTTTAAATATTATGATGTTTTTGTACAGTGGTGTTTATGGTATTTAATTTCATAGACGTGGCAATAAACATCTATCGGTTTATTATAGGGTGATTTAAAAATGAATTTCTTGATGTGTTAATCATTACACATCACTCATTTAATTTATTTCATTAGGGAATTTAGACAATATTTAAAGCAAGCACCTTTTTTACTTTAAATTATTGAAATCCAGAAGATATTTCATTTAAAAACGATTTCAAGAATCTCTTTAGCATAATCAGGGTTTCAACCATCACTTCAGTATTCTTAATACTTTTAGGAAATATTTCCTTAAATCATGTCTATTTAATTTTAGCTCCAAAAATGCAAAAAAAGACAACATTTTTTGATATTTTATTTAAGCGATAAAAGAATTGTGCATTACAAACTCAACTGAAATTTTTATTAGAGAATAGTAACAAGATGGTGAATCCAAACTTATTTAAAATTCATAGATACTAAGTAAAGTTAGATAGTAAGTAAAGCTTTTTGGTGGGTTAAGGAGAACCAAGTCTAGTAAACGCGTAAGTGGGACTACTTTTACTGGGAGCTATTAAAAAAAACATAAAAAAAAAAAAAACACCGACTCTAATTAACCTTGAAAAAGCAATTTAAAAAACTTATTTACATAATAAAGAAATAGTTGTAGCACCTATTTTAATCTATGGATAGAAGAGATATTCAGTTTACTTGTATTTAAACAAAACCGAAACATTATGAAGCAATTAAATATCTCAATTCAAAAGCAAAATGTCGTCCTCATATATATGTTGTACATTCTTTTCTCAAAATAAAAAAAAAAAAAAATAAAAAAACCGTTTTAGCGTAAATAAATATTATTGATTTTCATGAGTGGATTTTATCCTTTTACACCTGCATAAAAAGCATTTTTGTGTGTATTATACGGAGTTTTTCAGAGACAAACAACATTTCTTCACACACACCCCCTTCTCAGAACCTTCGAATAAATTGGGAATGCAGTTATAGCTTGTTACTTTGTACTTAGCAAAAATTGATTAAATTTCAAGTCCTTAACAAAGCCAAACTTAATGGTATTAGTTAATTCGGATGATAAGCATTCGAATTGCAAGTAACTGTCCACCAACCACATTTTTTAAATGATGTATTCCTTTTAACAAATGGATTTGTATCAAAAGCTGGAATCAATACAAGCATCATTTTAACACTTTTACAAAAGAAAAGCACACAATCAAACAAAGTATTCTTATACATAAATATACTTATACTTTTAGAAAGTAACTCACTGGATTATTAAAGCTCTGGTTGGATTGGTGAGGTAAAACTGAATATCGAGAAGTGAGGTAAAACTAGAAAACTGGTGAGTTAAAACTAGAATATCGAAGTGATATGTTAGAGTTTTTTTTTTCTTTATTGAGAATATCTTTAAAAAGCTGTAAACGTCTATCAAAAATTGTAATATCAATAAAATAAAATCAATAAATCAAGAAACTTTAGACAGTTCAGTGATTTTGAAGAAGTTGTCCGAAAAAATTGTTAGTTGTAGGAAAAAAAAGGCATTAATTTATTTTTGTTTGCAAATCTGTTAGTCTCAATTTAGCTTGAGATATCCTTAAAAAACAGCAGCAATTGATGTTGCGCTTTTGCTACTTTTATCAACAAAAAAAACTAATAAAATACGCATAAACTTTTAGTTAAATGCGGGAACTCAATGATACTTTGAACGTATAAAAATCATACTTTTTTTTGCTGGATGTCAATGCATGATTTTCTTAAGTTTAATGTATTGCACATCACTTAACAATCTTCGCTTACGTCACTGACAATCATTTTTATCATTCAATAAAATTTCTTTTTATTTACCAACATTTAAAATGTCATTCAGTGCACATTTTTTGATCATTGTGTTGGTATATGTTTTATTTATTTTATTATTGTGAAGAGCAGTCCGCTCTTCTATTTGAAATTTACTTTTTTGTAAAAAGATGATTATATTGTCAAAACTTCTCATTAGAAGTCTTATTCCGAAACTGTAATGAAAAGTTTTAACAATAAAATTATGGTCAAAGGAGTGATGTGGTCCAAAGAGTGTTATGATCCAAGGAGGAAGTAAACATGATAATGTAAGTATAAAAGTTTCATTCTTTTGCTGAATGCTTTGATTATTTCAACTAACAGAAGGTTGTTGAAAAGTCAAGTAACAATCTTCCAATATGTATTATTTAAATTAAGCCTTTTTAAAACAAGAATCAAAATTTTACTTATAGTACAGCGAGTATTTTAAAGCCAACTCTTGGCTAAAATCTCGTTCCTGGTAAACTATTGCACTCGTTTTTATAGGCAAAAGTTTTCAAAAAAAAAAAGGGATGAGCTTATAAAAATGACATTTTGAATAGTTAAAATTGGACGCGTTGTTAGTACTAAGAAGCGCTTTTTTTTATCAAATAAAAAAATTGCTTTGTGTCTAAGTCACCAATGTTAGAGAATAATTCTAACTTGGCTTTTTTTAACTCATTATTAATGTAACTGAACAAAATCTTCTTTTAAAGTGATTACATTTTTACTTAAAAGGTAAAAGACTTGTTTTTTTACCAGAATTTATTATTATTTAAATTTTAACTTACCAGATTTTCTAGAGTTAACAAGTAATTGTACTTCATGATCTACAAAATAAATCTGTCTTAGGACCTGCAGAAAAGACGTCGTAATTTTAAAATTATCAAACGTGAGTAGCTTAAATGAAAATAAACTTTTTTAATATTGTGAAAAAATATTTCAGATATTTTAACTCACTATTTGTTAAATTGTATGAGATGTAGTCGAAGGCATATCCATATTCACTTGAATAAATCTTTATATTGTAATACATGACGCTAAATGCTACATCATCTTTGAACGTGTAATCAACTCTCATATCAGTTGTAAACGAGCTGGTAATTTCATTTAACTTTTTTAAGCCAATCCATCGTTGATAACAAGTTGAAACCGCTTTCATATTCTTTAAAAGACTTTTGCCAAAAAAATGAATCCCAATCGTCAAACGAGTTATCATCCGAATCCAGACTCCAGTAAGTATTTTCAAAGCTCATAAATACAGACGAAACTGAATCTTTCATGCTTTATTTTCTTAAATATTTTCTCATGTAGGGACAAGGACGCATTTTAATATTATTCTTAAATCGGCTTTTTGTTCAAAACAAAATTAAAAGCAGTTGATATTACAACAAAGCTATTACATCAGACAGAGGGCATTAAAAGAATAAAGAGCAGGGTTCATTTTAAGAGTCGACTAGTTATTCAGATAATCAAATAAAAATGTTTGGAAACCAGACAGAGCTTTTAAAAAAGTTCAACTTTCTGTTTGACATATCAATATGATGACATGTGGCATGTCTTTTAAAAATTAAATCAGTTATGAGCCAAATATTACTCCCCAGCATTATTATCTTGGAAAACAAGTACTATCTGTAATATATGATTACATTTATATATTTTGCAGTGTATGTTAGTAAAACAAATACTGCAAAACAAAAAACTCATGTGTTTCATACTTTGAAGAGAATTCAAGACGATCTTCAATGTTTATTGTTAATAATCACTGATAATAGGGAACTCAGATCATTAAAATCTGAAAAGAATAGTGAAAATTGAAAATTGAACAAGTCTAACTTATCAAAACACGTCAAGAGTAAAGCTGGGTACATTTTGAAATCTTTTCGTAGAGATATAGTCACTTTATGAAGCACTAAGTTAATCACTTTAAAACGAATATAACGAAGTATAAAATTATGCGTTTGCGTACCCAAAACATTTCTTGCAGAACATAATTGCTAGCTGAATAAATTGTTGTTAGATGTTGGATTTACACGCTTAATATAAAAGAAATATCAACTTTGTTTACGGACAAGTGATTAGATATTTATGATTATCTTTTTGACTAAATGTCTTGATGCTTAATTTGAGTACATTAAAAGTCTAAGTGATCCTAATATCATTTAACTGATCTTAACAACCAGCATTAAATTTATTTTAGATTTTGAAGTAGATTATTTCATTAAGCCATACTTAATGATAAAGTTCACATTACCAAATATCTTAATCAGAGCGGTAGTGGTTAGTTTGAAAATATACATAGTTCAAAATATGGTCGGTTTTTCTTCCAACTTTAAGGTTGAGTAGTTTTTTGTTTCTGAAATGTTAAATCGAATATACAATAAAGTTTGTGTAGAATTGTTCGGAAAAGAGTAAGTTCGAAAGATTTTTATTACAATCAGTAGTCCAGGTAATTTTACAAAAACATTGTTCGAAAGCCGAGACTAGGTTCTAGTTGAGACCCAGATGGTAATAAATCATAATACATGATGACATTTGCTGCCCGAGGAGGAAGGTTAATGACATTTGCTGCCCGAGGAGGAAGGTTAATGACATTTGCAGCCCGAGGAGGAAGGTTAATAATTCGCTGTATATAATATGCAATAAGACATCCATAGAAATTTGAACCATAGAAATTTGAACTAAGTTGCAACTTTCGAACAAATTTGTTTTCAAACTAAAGTTGTTCGAATGAATTTCGATTTATATCAAATTTCGATTAAACCATGACCGCCGTCTTATTATTTTATCATATAGATATAATAAGACGGTGGTCTATATTTTGTCTTAAAATATATATTAGTCTATATTTTGTCTTAAAACATATATAAGAAACTCAAATATAAATTATAATTAAAATTATTTAAACTGTTTTGTTTATAACAGAAAATTTACCTCTTAGGCGCATTCCTATATGGTAGAGTGATACAAAATGAGATTGAAAACATCATTTTCGATGGATTTTAAAACTCTTCGATGAGAAGCAACTTTAAAAAAAAAGTTTTAAAAAGTCAAGATGTTTCTAAAATATGTGATTATTTATAGTCAGTTTTTAAACAGTTTAATTGCAGCGTGTCTTTTAATTTACATTTTTATCTAATTTTAATCTTTGATTTCCTTATACAAACCAAGTACCATGCAATTGCAGTGTCCTTCAGGTTAATTCTATCTGACCTCAGGTAGCGATAACAGAATTAAGCATTTTAAGTTAAACATTTCACGTTCTCGAACACGAGAGGGTGTTATCTGCAAAGGAAATAAGCAGGTTGGTAATTCAAATATAGAAAGGTAATGCTTTCTCCGGCAAATTGAAAATATTTGTGAGTCAGTATGTTTCAGTCATTATTTGATTTCTGAGAAAAGCATAATGTAAAAAGCTTAAACATCTGGATTGCAAATACAAATGTTTGTTCAACAGTAAGAATTTTTAGATAAAAAAGGAAATTTCAGATAGCTTATATCTGTAGACTTTATTTTCCTAAATAAGAACTATAATTCTTTTTTTATAGTTTTTGTTTTTTTATTCAAGTTTTTGTTATACTAAGTTTTTTTAACAACTTTTGATTAAACACAAACATGATCATAACACGCAGCTGATTTTTCAGAGAAAGATAAATAAAGATTAGATTAATAAAATAAAGATAAAAGATTATAAGATAAAGATTATAAGATAAAAGATTATAAGATAAAGATTAATAGAAAGTACAGAGAAAGATTAATAGATAAAAGAGGAAAGAAGAATACGAAAATTGAGAACTAAAGGACAGTGATGCTCCAATGCTCCATAAGAATTAAAATAAAAAGTTGTTTAGAGGAAGCTATTTCAGCATGATTTTAAACGATAATTGAATTTTAAATGATTTTTAAAAATAAAAAGTCTTGATTTCTCTGATGAGAAACTTGTTTCACAAAAAATAAAAGCAAACTGAATCACTATCTGGTAATATTTAAATATAGTTTGTTTATCATATATAGATATTCATTTTAATTTGGGTTAAAAAGCTAAAGTTAATGTAATAGAAAACATACACATCCTTTCTGAATAGGTATCGCAAGGGTATTTTAGGTAAATATGAGCTGTTTTTGAAATAAATGTCTAACTCAGTTAGACATTTATTTCATTAATTTAGGTTTTGCAAAATTAATATAGTTAGAAGTCTTAGACCCGAAAAAAAATGTTAATTTTCATGTGTAAAGCTCAAGCACGTGTGAAGAAGTGGAAAAGCATATAACTAAGAAGGGTCTCATTGCTGCACAAACTTCCACCAGTACAAGCGTTCGAGATCAAGCCCTTTATTACTATTGTAGGGAACTACCTAGAAGGAAATGTTCGACAGCTTAAGTCAAGTAGAAAATCTATCAAACTGAAGTATCTGTAACTTGCCCGGAGTTTGAACCCGGAGGTGATCTTCTTCTTGGTGCTCTTTTAAAGGAAGCGATATTGCTATAAGGATTATGAATCTCAATGAATTTTTTGAAATTACTGACTATATTGTACGATTTTATTCTGACATCACAATAAGAAATACTTGATGGAAATCTTGTAAAATAACTATTTTGACAAGAGTTTTTGGTAAACCATTTCTTTGGTTTTTGTGTAGGTACGGTATTACCGAAGCAAACATTGCTTGGTCTTTAAACGCAAAGTCTCAATTAAATTCTTCCAATCAAGTCCAACAACCTGCTAATAAGTTACTAAAAGATTTTTCAACAAAAATGGCTGATTAATTTGATTAATTTCTGCTAATCGTGTTGTAGAAAGATTTAAACAATTTTCTGAGCGAAGCTTATATCTGGGTAACGATCTCTGCAAACTTTATTTAAAGACGAAAGAGTTTTGTAACTAAATCTCTATAATGTGAGATTTTTATGAGGCAATTATATAAATGTTAATAGTATTATAAGTCTAAATATTATAGTTCTATAACATTAAATTACTTTCTAATCTATCAGCACAGGTGCCTGTTACAATGCAAGGTTAATTGCCTACCCTTTGTGTTTTCTAATGTTTAATATGCCATCCAAGCTCATTGAATACCGTCTTAAGAGAAAGATATGATCTCATGGATAGCATTTATTATAGCTATTTACTATGCATCAGACATCCTTAAATTCAGTAAACCAGAACATGCCGTTCTTAATTAATCAAATGCATTCAAAACTGCCAAAACAATTCAAATACAATGGGATTATGAGGTTGGTTACTCATTTCGCGAGAGCATGAGTAAATACACATTGTATTATCTCCTGAGGTTGTGGTACTATCATTAGGTAATCTTTATCTGAAAGCAAAAGTAATTATCAAATAGAAATTCTCAATGCTTCCGATTCCTGAGTTATCAGAAATTTGTTTTAAATGGTCCTCCTGCTTTATTAATTCCAAAGGACACACCTCATCAGCTAAAGAATGGCAATTATTAAGTGATTTATTAGACCAAGATATAAAAGCATTTTATTCAACTAGTTAGCAACCTTAAGATGGCCAGTTACTGCGCGGAAAGAATTATTAGTTTAATTGAAAACATTTTTCACAAATCTATTAATGAAGATCAAAGAGAAAACATCCTTTTAGTTGCTAGGAAGCATAGAACGCGATTAACAAAAGATATGCTACTAAACAAGTAAACCCGAAACCAAAGGTTAAAAGGCTTATGTAAAATAATGATTGACTTAAAGATTCTATTAATACTATATATTTTTTCTAAGATAAAACAAGAATTAACTAGTACATTTGATATAACCCTCAAAATGATGTAAAAGTTGGCTTACACTCAATACTTGAAACATTACATGTAGCACTTCTCATGGACTTCTTTTTGACCGTAATTTATGACATACTACTGTGAGGAGGGAAAATGAGAATATTATAAAAATCATCTTCAAGTTTTACCCGATTCAAACACACTACATTCGAACGAAGAAAGGAGCGAGTCAACCAAAACACCAGGTGGACAAACATGTCTAATGACATAAAAAATGAATTATTCCCACCATTAATGTTTAAAACTGTTTTTGCAAACAGGACTTGAAACAAAATGATATGATGATAATTAGTAAAGCTCTAGAAAGTTCTGCAGCCATTCTGATATAAAGACTAATAAAAAAAGAACTTGTAAAACCTGTTTTAGAATACCATGACGCAGAAGTTGAAACAAAAGAACGAACTTAAAGAAAAAGAAATCTATTGTTTTGGACGAGAATTCAAAATAACACCTGCGGACAGATAGAAAAGGAACGGTTGAGAAAATCTTTTAGATTATTTTGGACTTTAAAGATTTTTTTTTAGAATGAAGAAGTGTTGAAAAAGTATTAAGAAAGAACTTTAAGAGATTTTGATTAATTCTTCTTAGGAAAGAATTCTATGAGAAAAGAGTTATAAAAGATTTTAAAAAAGTATTTAAAGAAAAAAAAAGTTTTAAGAGATTTTAAGAGGTTATATGAGAAAAGGTTTTAAAAGAAATTTAAGAGATTTTAAAAGAGGATTTTATGAGAAAAGAATTTTCGAAGATTTAAGGAGAATTTTATGAGAAGAATTCATGGAGATTTTAAAGAGAAACCTATTAGAAGAATTGGTAAGAAAAGAGTGACTTTAAATACACGTTATTATCTATCCTAATATATTGCTATTTGTATGAGTTAATATTAACCCTACTACGCCGTCGCTAATTGACTTGCACTTGTTACTTTGGGGTCTATACGGACCCCAACTAAATAATTATGTTTTTAATAAAATAATTCTTTGTTTAAAAAGATTAAACAAAGATAATTTAATTAAAAAAAGATACCAAAAATAATACTTTGTTATTAACAAAAAAAAAATCTGAACATATATATATATATATATATATATATATATATATATATATATATATATATATATATATATATATGCATGTATGGTTTACTTTGCACAGTGTTCACAAATAATTTTGCTGTGTATACAGCATACAAAATTGTTACATTTATCACAAGTAGTTCGAACTTTTTTATCAAGTAATCTAACACAGAGCTTGCTTCTACCTCGTTTTCTTCTCACATCAAAATTACAATTATCTTTTGCTTTATTTTCATCATTGCTTCTTTTTGTGTTATTTTGTGGATCGTTGAACGACATTGAAGAACTTAATTCAACATTTCGTGATGAAATATTTGCAAGTGACTTGCAAATAGAATCGTGTAAGTTTAAAGAAAAATTTGGAAGTAACAGTCTTGACTGGAGTTGGTTTGCTACCAGAGATTTACCAAGTTCTTTTAAAAACAATCTTCTACGATGCGTCTTCTGTTTATTCCATGTAGGATTTAAATGCATCTAAATTACAAAAGCATTAACAGCAGATATGTCTAGGATGTTGTAAAAGATTACCATAGGCCACCTGAATTATAAAAAATAGACAAATAAATAATAGATTTCATAAACTAATATAGAGTATTACTATATTTTTAATTACCTGCGGGTCATTCTCTTTGTAGAAAAAGTAGAGACCATTTGGTCAAGAGTATCTACTCCCCCCTTTGTTGAGTTATAGTCCAGAATTATCTGTGGTTTTTTGTCAGGGCGGTTTGATAACTCTGCATCACGATGATTGCTACTCAGCAGAATGACTGACTTTCCTTTCTTTGGGACATATGAGACTAAAGTTAATTGTTCTCTGTGACCAAACAATGAAGAGTAGACTTCTCGTGTTCGAGCAGGTAAAAATTCTGTAGGAATTTCTTTTTTATTTTTGCGCATCGTTCCAACTAGACTTAACTTTTTCTCCAAAAGTTCTTGTGCAAATGTTACTGAGGTGAAAATGTTGTCCATTTTGACATTTTTTCCAGATCCTTTTATGACTTCAACTAAGTCATGTACTACTCGCTGCCCTTGATTCCTTTCTGGGCCATCCCCATGAACACGACCAGTATAAATTTGTGCATTCAAGACATAGCTGGTACTAGAATCACACAATAACCATAGCTTTAATCCATATTTAGCTGGTTTGGATTTTATATATTGTCTAAAAGAACAACGCCCACGAAATGGAACCAGCTGTTCATCAACAGTAACATTTTCATATGGTCTAAAACTATTTGAAAAAGTTTGTACCCAAATGTCAAAAACCTCACGAATAGGTGCAAATTTGTCATTGCTGCATCTTAATAATCGAGTTGCTTTGTCGTCAAATCTCAAAACTCTTGAAATGGTATGAAAACGCTCACAACTCATTACAGAACGAAAAATCAGCCGGCCATCACTAATGTCCCATAGCTCCTCTGTAGCTTCACCTGCTGATCGATAAACACCTGCTAAAAATAAAAGTCCAAGAAGCCCATTTAGTTCATCCTCAGATATTGGTGCCCACTTTTCTTTAAAAACAACTTCAACTTCTTTGTTTGATTTAGTTAGAACTATCTTGAAGATCTATGGGGTGAAAAAAAGTTGAAAAGCAGCATTTATCGAATCTGTCATACGTATTGCATATGGTGTTAATCCTGGTTTTAATTTCATGACATTTTGTGCTGCAAATTTTTTAGAATTGTTTAGTCTTTGTTTTTGCCATATTTCATTACTTTTTGGGCACTTATAAACATTTGTTGCATTGCTAATTTCTACTTCAGTTTCAACTAATTCATTAGTTTTACCTGGACTTATTTCCTCAGCTCTATCATTATGTATATTTCCTCTTTCTAATACCTGATTTGCATAACTTATTCTCCCTTGACTATTTGTACCATAAATGCTGCTAGTGCCTCTAACTCCACCACGAGTTCTACATCTTCTAACTCCTAATACCGGTGTTGACTTATTCACTACTTTTGAAATTACAGGAGTATCTACTTGAAAATCAGCATCATCTGATGACTCAGTATATTCTGAGCTGTCTGTTGTTACTTCAACAACTTCTTCTTCCTGTTCATCATCATCATCAGATGTTAACTCTTCTTCACTTGATGAATCTTTATCAAGCGATGCAAACAATAGTTCCTTAGCCTGTTCAGCAGTGTATCTAATACAAACTCTTTTTTTTAGTTTCAGCCATAAGTTCTAATATTTGTTATGAAATCTAGATTTAAATAATATATCTAAAAATATCAAAGAGAAAGTTTAAGTTTCAAATAAAAAAATAAAAACAGTTTTTAAAAGCATAAGTTATGAAAACAATTAAGTTTATAAGAAAAACTATGTTGGGGTCCATATGGACCTCAACATCATTGATGTATATTTTGAAAATAACTTAAAAAAGGAAGCAATGTTCAAAAGATATGTTTTTGGTCTGTGTACATCTTCTGATATTTAGCAGACACATAAAATTTTGAAAGAAAATACTAACTACATAAATATATAATGCAAAAACAAACTACTCGTGGGGTCCGTTTGGACCCCAACGTAATAGTAGGGTTAAGAGAATATATATTGATGAGAAATAATTGAGAATATTGATTAAGAAAAATAAGTAAGAGAAACAAAAAACTTGTCATAAGTATTTTATTTTTGTTTGCATTTCGATTAAGGCTATGTAATTGTTATTATTATATGCGCAAACAACTGTTATTAAAAAGTCTGATGCTTCTACCGCGCTTCTACCATATCTGCGTTACACACTGACAGTGCTGCCTCACATTCTATCCGAAAGAAAATTCCCTATAAATCCCGCTCATATTAACACAACTTTACACACTCAATACTACCATCGTCACACATTAATCCTAAAACAAAATAATTGTAAAATCCCCGTCCTCACAATACTGTACTGTACGAACATTAAAAACCTATTAAAAGTGGGATTATTTTCAATGAGTAACACCCGCAACTTTTAGATGAGATAAACCGACAAACCCCTTTTTTATATCACTGGTAAATAATTGATACACAAGGAATTTAAAGTTTACACTTTCAAGTATTTTGTTATTATTTGATCCTTCAAACGAGTAAAGTTGGATTTATTCGAAACTTACCTTTTTGGCTCGGAAGTGTTTGAGCAGGATAATTAATCTGAAAAGAACGTCCATATTGATTAACATAATTATCGCCGTTTCCATAGACACTTGCATTCCCTACCATATAAAACAATTCCACTTGTTACATATCCATTTATTGTCGGTTTTGACAGCTGATTTTTGCAAGAACTTACGCATTGGCTAGGATCATAAGGGACGTAAGCATCATGGTAATAATCAAATCCATACCAGCTGTTACTATTTAATAGATCACAAACTGAGTGCTGTTGGTTTGAAATTAAAAAGTTAAAGATGATAAGTTCAACTTTTAAGTAAACCAAATAACAAAACTTTATCCTAAATTCTGTATTCTCACTTTATACTGTCCTAGTCTACTCTTATCTTTTTCTGCTACAGTCTACTTTGTCCTTCACTGAGTATTGTTTGAGATGGTTTAGCATCAAGGTTTCTTAAATTGTGTGTGTGTGTGTGTGTGTATAACAAAAGAAAAAGAAGTTTTAGTAGACAATAGTAAAAAATACATCGTCAATAAAAGTTACCACTACAAACTCTTTATAGCAAACATTACTGGATTAAAAAGCGTTCTCTTTTGTTTTATTTATTTTTAAGATTGCAGTTAATTTCTGCCATTCCGAATCGGCAAATGTGCTCATAAATTAAGTGCTGTACTCCCAAAAAATGTCTCAGTTTCTTAGGAAGAAGAATTAGAAGAGGCACTTATGACTATTTTAAACGAAGAAGTAGTTTGGTCTGTCACCAATTGTTGAAAAGCATATGGTTTTTCAGTATCTCTTTGAATTTTAGATTTCAGTGCTAAAATTTTGAATTTTGCATCATAGCTAAGTAGCAGAAAACTATTGAAATTTTGTAAACAAAATATTTAACATATTTAATTAGAGATCTAGAACTAAGAGTGGATCAAGAACTTTACTTAGGAAGAGGTTTGATCATTTTTCTGTTTAGTTTTACTGTTTTATGAAATATTATCATTTTATTGAAAATGTCGTTTTGATAAAATTTTTTATGATGCGCCCCAACAGCCCTCAATTTGTCAATAGAGTTTAATAATTTTATTGTAACAATCAGTAATCAGTAAAAAAAAAAATTAAAAAAAAAAAAGCAATTGTTGCTTTTTAAGATGCTGGCCTTACGATATTTTCATTTTATACTCTTATCGTTTTATTTCATTACAGATGCTGAAATTACCTCACTAGATGTTTAATATTGGCATTTTTTTATATTTTGAAAAACTTATAGTAACTGAAAGTTTAATGTTCTAGGGGCAGGTTAAAATGTAGTGCCAATGGTCATGAAAAAGAAAATGCAGGTTTCAACCATTCCGATATTTTTAAGAAACAGAAAGATTTGATGGAATTGCGTTTAGGGTTGTTATTTATCTCACACCAAATCACTAATGTCAAGTTTTATAAACATGTATAAAACAAGTGAGAAACATACAATTTCGAATGTAAGACTTTAGCCATATCCGGTTTCCCGGAAGGACAAACAGAGTCAATAGAATATGGCAAAGTCTTGATAATTAAAATAAAAAATGCATAATTTTGTTTTAAGAAAATATGACCATTCCGTAACATATTTGGAATAAAAAGTTTTCTCTTTTGGTTTATTTAATTTGATGATTGGAGTTGATTTCTACCTTTCCGTGTCAAGAAAGTGTTTTTTCAAGACAAATATTCTACTTCTAAATTTAGTTCTTTTACACAGCTGTGTTTTATATATATATATACTTATACTTATACTTATATATATATATACTTATACTGTGTTTTATATATATATATACTATAACTTATTTTTATGAACAAAGACTTTTTTTATTTTTTTTTATTTTTCTTGTTTAGTTTTATGTCAGAACTAATTAGTCCAATATGGGAATGCGTGGTTTACAATGGTAGGTGTTGATTGAAGAAGAATAACAACGAGGACTTTCTTAAAAAACTAGCTACAGAAGTCCAAAAATGGTGGAAATGGTGAAAATTTGGTGGAAATCACTAAAGAATATGAATCCCAGCTGCAAAATGACAGAGAAAAAAATGTTGGCTGGAGTTATAAAAAAGAAACAAGTGTACATTTTGTCCATATAGAATGGATATTATTTGTTAACATAGAATTTTCTTTTAATTATAATATCTTCTTTTTAAGAATACAATTTTTTCGGCCATTTTAAAAATATTTTTCAAACAGTAAAGCATAGACAGGGGTGAGCGTAAAAACGATAATCATAAAGTTAAAAACAATCCAATTACTTTTTTTAATCGAATTAAAATATATTTTAAGTTATAAATATCTTAATTTTATTAAGAAAAGTCTTTGGATAGCAATTTTCATATAAAAAATCCATCAACAAAAATCGTACCTATTAAACAGTATGATCCTGTATAGAGCGCGGTGGGATATTCATAAAAACGTATCGTTTTATAATAATCGACGCATGAAAAACTAGTTTGTGAATAAGGAACCATCGGATTATTCTAGATTATCCAAGATAAAAAAGTCATGGACTTCCTCCTGATACACTAGATTAATGTAGAAACGGAGTTAACGGACTTAAACAAGAAAGGATTTGCACTTTGATAACAAAAGAAGCTGACGTCGACACTCACAATGCTAGTACGTCAAAATGCGTTGCCGCCCGTTAATAAGCCTTTTACTTCTAGCAATTTTATTGTTTTCAGAACTTTTTAGTTCTAAACTTTTATTTAAATCAAAGCGGCTGCAATCGAGTTGTAGTTTTCTAATCTTAATTTTTGCAATGCCTTAAAAGTCTATCAAAAAAAAAAAGCTGCAAGCCTTTGCTTGAACTCTACTATTTTCGAAACATCTCTCACGCTTTTACTTGTATACACAAACGGTAATTAATTAATGCCTGTTAAAGTGGGCAAAGAAAACTACTGTAATTAATGCCTGTTAAAGTGGGCAAAGAAAACTACTACCCTTCATAGAAACTCAAATAAAAGTGAAACAGTCATAATTCTCAAATTATGACTGTAAAACAGGTTGTCGTTTCTGACAGTGCCTGGCTTCTAATTAATTTAAAGATCAATAATTGTGGTACAATTAGAACTAATGATACATGTGTCCGTGCAGTATTTTTAGCATATTGGTAAAAGAAACATAAAGTAAATAACATAATTTCAGTAAGTTACAATATATTACGTTAATAAATAAAATATTAATTTTTAATTAGAACATATAAAAGCCAACTCAGCTTAAAAAAATTCCTCTGTCACGAAGAAATAACGAATGCAGCCACACCTAGTCAAACAAAACTTTTTATTTTGTGCGCTGTAAAAATGGAATGGATTTCAAGGACATAACTGAGCCAAACTGAGTGTTGTAAGTTAAGGTTGGGCTGTAAACACTTGAATTCCATGTGTCTGTTTACCAACCACATTTTTAAAATGTTATATTCATTCCAACAAGTAAATTTTTCTTAACAGTTGGAACCAATACATACCTCATTTTAACAATATCTTTGGTTTCATTTAAAGAAAAAAAAAAAAAAAAACAATGCAAAAAAAAAAAGTGTTTTTAAGGTGTAGTTAATAATTTGTGATGCAGCCAAAGTGTTTTTAAGTAGCATCATCAAAACCCTTTAAATGTTTATTTTATACCAGTTGTTCGCAACAAGAACTGAATAGATACCAAGTTTTTAGTTTTCCCATAGGAGATATAACTAGTTGATGTCGGAAACATTTCATTGTTATTGCAAATTGTTGTCCACCAGTTTTTGCATTTTTGAAATATCGTGCCATTCGCGTTAAACCAGTCTGGTTCATTAGCTGCAATAAACAACGTAAATTTGATATTTTTTGAGGCTAAAACAGTAACTGCAAAAAACATTTTCGCAGTAAATTTGATTTAATTATGGTTGTTATAAAATCACAGTTTCATTTAAATTTCATTTGTACAAAGTACTTTTTTGATTGCAATTTTTTAAAAACATTTTTACTAATTGATAATTTTTTCCTTACATGCTAAAAAAATAAAAACAATAAAGGTAAATAGCTATTTCAGTAATATAGTTTTAGATGGAGTTGCATTAAGTTGTATTATCAAATAGGCATAACAACTTTGGTAAGATCTTTCAAATACCAATTACTTAAAGTTGTAAATAGGAGAAGGTTAATGATTAGCAATAATGGTTCATCTTCATCAGGTTTATGACATTTATTTTTGCCAACTTTCCTAAAAATTAAAAACTGTAACCGTTTCTTTATGGTAACTGGAAGAAAGATTTTAAATACCATTGAACAGAACCACGTTGAACAAAATCACGTTTGTGCAAGAAAAATTTCTATGAATTCCAAAGGTTCAACTCTTAGTTAAAATGAAAGTCCTCCTGAAAGGTCTAAAAACAATTTTTGTATAGTAAGTTTAGAATAAATAGAAAAGAATCCTTTTTTTTTGCACCAGAAGTTTGGTAATTAAGTTTGGATTAATAAAGAAGGACTTTTATATGTCATAATCTACCAAAATATTTTTCGACATGGTTGCTTTGTTAGATTAATAATATACATCAGAGCTATAATTTTTTAACATTTTTCATAACATTTTTTAAACAGTTTTGCTGCGCTATCTGTTTTTCTACTTCCAGCTTCATTGTTTGTGTTTAATCTCAATATAAATAAAAAGCAGAGAAAATTTAGGAAATGAATTCTCTAAATTTTTATTTACCTTGTGATTAAGTTCTATGATAATGTTTATATTAACTCGCTTTTCTGTTTTAGTTTTTATATCAGCCTCATTCTACTTGTGATTATTATGGTGTGGAAGCTATTCAAAGGATTTTAATCATGTAAAAGACAATACTACGAGACGTTCTGAATTATTGTTGCGATAAGCGGGCTTAAGCAAACTATGTAGCTTGCCTCTGAAGAGGGGTATTACTGGGCATTTCCTAGCGATGCAAAAACGATGTGATAGAAAAACAAGAAAGGTTGGGAGATATTGTGGACTAATTGATCAGGCTTTAAAAAAAATACACTTTTCCTGCTTATCAAAACAAATTATGAAGAAAAAACTCACCAAGTTGACAAATAGGTTTATCAATTACCGATAGAAGAAGAATGCAAACTTTGAAAATAAGATATTAACAATTTTTATGTTAATAAAACCTGCACAAACTGGTGTAGCGAGGAAAAAGCATGGAGTTCGAATCCAATTCCAAGATAATATTGGTTACACTACAACTAAATTTGTACCTTTTTTGAAAATTCATCCTTTCATACGCTACCGAATGAAAACTCAAGAAAGCAGAGCACCAGTGATACGTACGAAAAACCTGATTCTTCAACTTTTAACCCAGATGAATTTGAAATGACGAAGTATTATTAACAATAGGAAGTATTATTAGAAATCAATCATTCCAAAACTCCGTCTGATTTTTAAAAAAATTGATTTTTCTGAATTCTCATTATTTCCACTTTTCCTTGGTATACTTTAAATGATTTTTAAATAAAACGGAAAACTATTAGTTAATTTCTTAAAACTCTTAAATTTTGAGAGTTGTTAAAAAAGAACTCGCTCTGAATATTTGATTAATATCTTAACTTTAATAATCATGATTTTTCTTGCCTTTACTTCGACCTCTCTCCTTCCCTTCGGTTATTCTTAGTCACTTTATTCCAAACGACTACAATTTGCTCCTCCCTTTATGCTTCCTCTTTATAATCAACAAATAGTAGTTTATAAAATGCATGAGGAGGAGAGGAACAAAGTTAACTGTTGTTACTAAAAAAGTAAATACAGCGCAAATGGTTAGTTATCATTTTTTTCTAAGTTTTGATTTTGAATAATTTTTTTTTGCCCAATACAAACTGAATCTTTCACAGATGGAAATAATTTTAATAATGATTATTTTTTACAAAAGAAAACATTTTTTTTTCAAAAAATATTTATATAAAATGAAGATTTTTCACATGCAATATTTTGGCAATAATTTAAAAAATAACCCTATGCGCACATTACTGGTGATTTAATACTGCTTAGTGGTGATCAATGCCAGCCAACTCGGCTGAAAATCTATATATTTAAGAGTAATTGTCTGTACATTGGATTATGGGATGTCTTGCGGGACCATTTTCTAAACAATATTTTATGAAAGACTGTTGTTTACTTTATATATATATATATATATATATATATATATATATATATATATATATATATATATATATATATATATATAATTAGAATAATTTTATAGATATACTTATGATAATATTAAATATGCGATCTTTTTAATCAGCCATCAATTGTGTAAACAAGAGAGGAAAGAAAGTTGGACGATTTTGACAAAAACAGTGACAAGGTCATTAGAATAAAATCTAATGGCAAACAAGTAAACAAAATTCTTGTATTGGTGGTCCATGCGTTATCAACAAAATGGAAACAACCAATTGCTTATATTTAAAGTAATAGTTCCATGTGTTCAAACAATTCAGCTAGGATAGTACCAATATTTAATAGTCAAGTTGCAACTGCTTTGAATGTATATGCTTCTGTCAAACTCTTGCCTGAAAATGTTTTGTCTACAGCCTTTTTTATCAAAATTATGGATATTTTGTTTGAAATACTGAATTCTTGTAAACCAAAAGCAGATAAACCAACACATTTTGCTTTAACTCTAAATAATAGGTTTATACAGCAGCTCAAAGATTTTAGAGTTTAAATCAAGGAGCGGCATGTTTGTGGTGCTCACAGTAAAAAGGTTTATCCAGCCATTGAGGTTTAGATGTCACTATTTCTAATATTATTTGTCTCACAAACGAATTGCTTTATGAGGATTTCTTTTATGTTTGAACAGCTCAGTTTAATCAGGGCTCTGAAGAGGTTTTTTTTGCATTAATACGAAGTAAAGGAGGGTAGAATAACAGACCAATAGCAATGCAATTCAAATCAGCTTATCAAAATGTGTTAGTACTAATTTTAATAGAACAATCTAATTCTAAAAGTAATTGTCTCCCTCAGTCAGCTTACTCTGTTGCAGTTATAATTGACTTAATTATCAACATGATGTTTGAGAACCAAATCTTTACAAATCAAAAAGTGATTTTCAAGCAGCTATCTGCATTATTAAAGAAAAATTAGAACCTTGTGTATTACCAAATGTTTTAAGTGATTTAATATTCTCACATTCAGTGAAAGAGGTTTTTAAAACAATTGCTGATTATTTGATAAAGAAAGTTCAAACTGGCCAAAAATGTATTCAAGTTCTTTCAAGTTTGAAACCAAGTGAAAGTAATTTATTTAAAACTGATTCTAAAAATGGAGACTGTTTTTTTGACACAAATTAAAACTTAAATAAAAGAAATATTATACAACAAACAATTGAAATAGTAAAAAGTGATTGCAATTTTACTTATCTTTATAATTTTGGCCAAAAATAACAAAAAATCACCCTTTTATATCAATGAACAAAAGTTAAACATAACAGAATCTGAAAGTGATTTTGGAGTAATCTTCTCAAGCAATCTGAAATAGAAAAATCATGTAATAAAATGCGTAGGTAAAGCCAACCAAATGTTGGGTCAGATTAAAAAATGCTTCGTTTGCTTAGATATCTTCGTTTGAATTCTTTATGTTTCTTTTGTGCGACCACTGTTAGAGTTTGCAGTACAAGTTTGGTCACCTATTCGAAAGGGAGAAATTGAATTATTAGAGAGAGTTCAACATCGTGCAACTCGATAAATACCATCACTTAAAAAAATCAACTATGAGTATCGTCTAAAAGCTCTCGACTTGACTACCTTGACAAAAAGAAGACAACGAGGAGATATGGTTCAACTTTATAAATTCTTCAACGGTTTTAACAATTTGGAAACAATAAAAAAAAATTAGTATTCAAAAAACTCAAACAAGAGGTCACAGCTTTAAATATGTCAAAGAAATCTCTAAGCAAGCATGTTGTGAAAACTTTTTATTTAATAGATCGGTCAATTTATGGAATAGCTTGCCAAGTGAGTTGATTACAGTACAATCAGTTAACAGTTTTAAAGCAGGTCTTGATTGCTGGATGAGCAGCAATTAAGCGAATCGGCTGTCATAGTGTGTTGATACCACACTCACTGGCTCACACCAGTTACAGCATTTACTAATACTATACTAATACTATAATGAAAATGTTGTTCATGCCTTTCACTTGAAAGAAAGTCTAATTAGAAACTTTGTTTACATGAGAACATCTTATTTTATACGGTTTTAAGATCGAGATTTGGCACCACAAAACAAGATATAAAAAAAAAGAAGTTGTCTAGTATTATCCATGCTTTTTTTTGTTTTAAAGTTATTTTTCAAAAACACATTTCTTTAAAAAAGTTTTTTTTAAGTACCATCAGCTTATTTACTATCTAAATAGGGAATATATATTTAAATAATAAGAAACGAATGAAGTGATAATATGTGATTTTAAAAATTTATTCAAAAGCTGAGTTACAAGTATATCTTTTTATATCATTACGAAAGTATATAAAAGTATGATTAATGCAAAAGTTGATATATTTCATTAACTTGCCTTTATTAAGATTATTTGGTCCCGCAAGACATCTCATAATGTTTGTGCCTAGAATTACACTATTTTATCGGGAGTTGGCAGGGATTGGTGGTCATTGAGTGACAATCATCAGTGATCGTAACTCAATCACCACTCGGTTGCCATGAATGCATGACGTAGTTTAACGTAAAAAATTGTTCAAGGACGAATTAATAGATGGACGTTCCACGCGTTGCTATAAATCATAGGTGCCGCCAATTAGCCAAAAACTATGCGTGTTACCCGTCAATTTTCTAAATTATTTTACGGGTTGGAATATCTGAAACAGATATTCCAACCCGTCAATTTTGTTTTACTAAACCTCCCTCAGTAAACCCATTATAAATATACGTTTACTGATACTTATGGTTATAAAAGACAAAAAAATTAGTCAAGAATAGCTCACAAATCCGAAAATGGTTGATTTGAGGTATGAACTTCGCCTAATAAAAATTTGAATGTGTTTAAACTTTGACGTCTAAAACTAGGCTTTTGCGAAAAGACTATGTATGGTTTACTAGAATGGATAGGGTAAAGTCAAACAAACTTTCTTCGTTAAGTTGACATTGCTATGATATAGTTTAAAGGTCGAATAAGAGATTTTCAGTGTTCTTTTCACTCCACTTTCAGATTATGCTTCCCACTTTAAGGCTCAAATCAGAGAGTATTTCTTATTTTTGTCGAACTTATTTGCCTCGCATTTTTTTTTTTTTCGAACGTCCTAGTTATAAATTTTCTTATTTTCAATACCTACAGTGTTGGACAAAACATTTGCAACCAACATCGAACAATGCTAAAAAGTGTTCCTAAGTTTACATGTCTTAAAAACGAAACGAACTATACTACCACAGCAAACAGCTCAGGAGTCTGGAGTCATAGCATGCCATGACATGAGCAATCAGCTGACAGGTGACAGCACACAGGCAGAATTTCGCTGACAAGTGCCATTTGCAGCGGACAAAACAAGTGCAACTTTTTTGATTTGTTTCATTTTCTTAAGTCTGGTCCGTGTCAACGTCACGGAAGTTTTTTAATAATTAAAGGACGTATCCAGAAGTATCCAGAAGTTTCCAGAAGCATGCAGAAGCTTCCAGAAGTTTCTAGAAGAAGCATCTGGAAGCATCCAGTAGCATCCAGAAATATCCAGAAACATTCAGAAGCATCCAGACGCATCCAGAAGCTTCCAGAAGCATCGAAAAGAAGCATCGAAAATCTTCCAGAACAGGTTCACACAGGTTCATTTTACTATATAAGAGACATGTAAATCGACATGTAATTCAGTCAGTATATGGAAGTCAATCAGTCAGTATTATGAAGACAGTTTATCGAAGTGAGTTTTATCAAAGTGTTTTATCGAAGAACATCAATACAAGAAGTGAAATACAACAAGTATTTCATTACATCAATACAGTCAACATCCAACCAAGACGTTGTGTTCCACAGAGCATTATTGTATCATCACAAGGTAAATGTTGTAAATGTAACACGGTAAGCCTTGAGAAGCGTGATTATTTATTTTTATTATTTTTATGACTTCAAGTGCAAAAATGGCTCCCGACAGTCTTGGATTGGAACTAAGAAAGAAAAATATTGGCGATTACGTAAGTGGAATGTCACAAAAAAGTATTTGTGATAAATATCGCGTGAAAAAATGGACCGTATCAAGACTATGTTCCAAATATCGTTCTACGGGGAAGTTGGCAGCAAATAACAAAGGTGGAAGACCGCGTTCCACCACTTCTAGAGAGGATTCTATGATCGTCAGATCCGTCAAGAAGGATCCCTGAATATCATCAGTCGAGATACAAAAGCAATTAGAGCTGCTTGTATCGGACCGAACAATCAGACGACGTGCTGTTGAAGCCGGATTGTTTTCTCGACGCCCTGCAAAGAAACCGCTGATTTCACTAAAAAACCAGAAGAAAAGACTCCTGTTTGCTACATCTCATATTGACTGGAATGTGCAGAAATGGCGAACTGTCCTGTTCAGTGATGAATCGAAGTTCAACATCATTGAGAGCGATGGCATTTGCCGTATACGTTGACCGGCCGGAAAACGCCTCGATTTACGTTACTGCCATAAGACCGTGAAGCATGGTGGAGGCAATGTAATGGTCTGGGGGTGTTTTTCTGCTAACGGTCTTGGTCCAATACATCGAAATGATGAAATAATGGACCGTTTCATGTATAAAAATATCCTGAAAGATGTTATGTTACCTCATGCTGAATGGAATATGCCAATAAAATGGGTTTTTCAGCAAGACAACGATCCGAAACACACTGCAAAAATAGTCAAGCAGTGGTTTCAAGACAACCACCTATCGGTGATGGATTGGCCGCCTCAATCTCCGGATCTCAACCCTATCGAGAACCTGTGGGAGATTGTCAGCCGCAGAATTAATCGTGAAGGTGTTCGTAATAAGGATCAACTGTTTGAACAAATCCAAAAGGCCTGGGCAGCGATTCCACAAAGTTTCATTGATCACCTGATCGAATCTATGCCTCGAAGATGCAAGGCTGTGATCGACAACAAAGGATTCGCCACGAAATATTGATAGCGAAATACAGCTTGATCAACATTTTGTCGAGTTGCACTTGTTTTGTCCAGAAAGAAATCAACTTTTTTTAAATGCTTTTGATAAATTTATTAATTTTCGTGTACAAATAATGAACTTTGTGATGATTAAAACTTGAAGAACTTTGTCTCTAAACAGTTACATAGTTATTTCTCTAAATTGAAAAAATGCAGCACTTTTATATAAATTAAATTAGCATTATTTGGTTGCAAATGTTTTGTCCAATACTGTAAATCGCATTTTGTCTAAAAGTGTTGTAACTAAAAGCATCTTAAAGTTCATAAAAAGACTATTGATTTCAGAAGTTGGAATGAAATATTAAGTATGTATTTTTAATGAGCATTTTTGATAAAGCATTTTTAAACAGTTAGTCATGTAAAGCTACTTTAACTTATGAAATTATTAGTAACAACAATAATAATAAAAATAATTATCTTATTATTTTTATTTTTATTGTTGTTACTAATATAACATAATACCTTTCATTGCATATTCTTGAGCATTCTACAAGTGATGTACAACCTTACTTTTAACCTTTTCTAGATATATCAAAAGAAGTTATCTTATATTCCTCTCTATTATCTCATTACTGGATAAATAATGGATAGAATAGTCCCTCTCAAATAAAACCTGTTGTTATCTTTAAACAAGCAACTCTTAGTTTTTACAAGCTGGATATAACCTCAGACAACCAAAAAGTTCATCCTGAATATTTATGCAAATCATGTGATATGGTCTTATGCAGATTAGATTTAAAATCAAAAAGAGGCTTTGAAGTTGAGAGGAGTGATAAATTCTTCACTTTTCCTGAACACACAGAAACCTGTTATGTATATAATACATGTAATACACTTACAAGAGTTGGAAGAAATAAAAAACTACATGTGATAAGTATTCATCCACAATATAAAGCATTTGCATCAAAACATGGTTTTGACCGTTACAATGAAAATAACAAAAGTTATTTTGTAATAGTTAAAATTAATATTTATCGCCAATCAAATGGCATGCGGAGACTAATTGTTTTAAATCGTGAGGTGCCATTATTCATTAATATTAACAAATCTCTTCCAGATCAACTAAATCTTTAATCTGCTAATATTACATTCTCCAACATTTCATGCATAAACATCTGTAAAGGTAATATGACTTCCACTATCTTTTTTTCTAATCAGAAATAAATTTTCTGATTTTAAAAATTTCCGAAGCACATCAAATGAGGATGTTGGAATAATTGAAACAAAACAAGGAAATACGGTTGAAAACTTTAAAGTTATTAGAATTAAAGATTGTTCATTAATATGGTCAGAAGTTTGTTGTGATTTTAGTAACATCTACCGTATTAACTTGCGTGTAATGGAATCCAGGTTAAAGACTAACAAAAGTCAATCATCTATTACCTTTAACTAGCCATTTTTTAACTTTGCACATTTTCTTACAGCAGTATATGTAATAAACGTAATAAAGACAACTTGCATTCTTCTATATGGAAGTTTCTTAGTACATTACAAAAATTTATAGTTTTGAATAATTTCTAAAATCAATTTTAAGAACTTTAACAATATTTTCATAATCTGGAAAAATTTGCAAATATAAAATAGCACTAGTTTAGACATTAAGTTCCACAACATGCGAGTATAAACATACCTTAAGTACCAATGTAACATTTCTTTTCATACCTTTTAAAATTCGATTCCCTAAGATATTTATTTTGACATTTCGGACAGTTAAATTTAGTTGGTAACCGTTCATCTGTATTTTTTCAGCTTTTTTTGCTTCTTCTGCAATCAACTTCTCAGTAGAAATTGCTGATGACATGAGCTCTAAATCGAAATCCACTGATAAGAAGTCCGCTAACACTTAAAGATCTAGCTCAATAAAATCTTTGACAACTATTTCAATTTCGTTATCATTATTTTCAAGCAAAGAATAATCTTCTTGATTAATATTGAAGTTTTCTGTCATACTCATTTTATGTATCACAAAATGCAGCTCAGAAAAATATTTTGAAATACTTTTATTGGAGAATCAAGACCATCTTTTTTCGACGTCGAATTAAAGAAAAATACTCCCAGGTTTTGCAATTATCACCTACTGTTTTGTAACTGTTATCTAAACAATTCCGTAACACGCATATCTGTTTTTTGAAACAATTCGTTGAATATCCATCTATTAATAAGTTCTTGGTGTGATCAATAAAACGAAATTTGAGTTAAATATGGCAGAAAGCTAGCGCAGGACTATATGAAAAATTACAAATGGTAAGTGTGAGAGACCAGCGGTTAATACCGAAATACATATTATTTATAACACTGTATCAAACAGTGTTTTTTCTTTAAATTTTTATTTTTAAGATAAAAAATTTTATAACCTTTTGGAAAAATAGTTTAAAAGATTTTTTGAAGTATGTTTACACACACACACACCATTCTTATTAACTTTATTCATTATTACTGACAGATTGTATATGATCCATTTATGTATCACACTCAATGTTCACTGTTGAGTTGGCAGAGTATTTAACCAAATATTGAAAAGTAAATGTTATTCTCAGTGGGGGTAGGGAATGATACCAGGAAACATGTAAGTTTTAATTCCTAAAAAAAACTAATTATAATTTTTCTTTAAACTTCTCAAGGCTTCAATTTCTCATTGGCGTATAATGTTAAAAAAAAATTATTCAGCTGTTATAGGTATAAACAAAGTAAATATTTTAATAAAACATTTTAAGAAATGTTATCAACTCATATTTCAAATAAAAAGTAGATATTTCAATTTCTAAGGTTCATTTTTTTTTTTAGAGGCAGTCAAGAGTCAGCATCTCGACTCCAAAGATATTCAACTCCACAGTTTTATCAGAGATTGGTTATGACAAGCTGGTGTGTTAAGTATCTGCGCTGAGAAAAAAAGAACTGAAAATCATTATAAAACGTTATAAAAATTTCATTCCTATTTGTTTGTCTCTTACTATTTTTCTGTATCTACATTACACAAATACATGCACCATTGTAATTCTATAATAAGAATTACAATACCCTAGGTTTTGTTTTTAATTTCAACTTGAAAATTGACTTCCAACTTCTGTTTATTGGTGTATGATGCATTCACTATGAATCTGTTTGGCGCCTAAATATTTTTTATCAGTGATTGGCAGTGGCAGTAAAAACCAGGGCTGTGGAGTCGGAGTCGGAGTCGTGGAGTCGGAGTCGGAGTCGGAGCTCATTTTGGCTGGAGTCGGAGTCGGAAAAATTGTACCGACTCCGACTCCGGTTTAAAAAAAATCTTTCAAAGTTTCATAATTTTCATGAGGATTTTATAGTTGTAAGCAATATAAGTGATAAGCAATAGGGTATTTTGCTGCTTATCACTGAGAATCACATATCACCTCCCTTGCGCTCTCCTCTAGCTTCCGTTAAACTATATAACTTCGTGATCCCCTAACTCCCAACTTAAATTGTCTGGCACTGCGCTACATATTCTTAGTAGAAAGCTAGGCGTGCCACCACCAAGCACCAAAGAGTTGCTCCACAAACAGAAAGACTGTAAGTATTCAATTAGCTTTGTTTCTCTGGAGAGAGAGAATATTAGAAAATTAGTGATTGAAAAAGCTGTTAAACAAAAAGAAGAACTTAATGAATGTCTCAAGGGACGCTTTGTGTTTCTTAACAGAGTGAACTATTTTGCAATCAATGTTTAATTCTTTTTTTAAAAAAATGAAGCAGTTACCAAGATATTGGCAGTAAAAGACGCCAAAACTAATCACACCAGCGAATTTCTCCAGGTCTCAGTAGAAAAGATTCTTAAAGAATATGAACTTAAAGAAGAACAAGTTCTTTCATGTTTGAAATATTGTCCAACTGACAATATTTCAAATATGATTTTGACAAATTCATAATGTTATTAGCGACTGCATAAGAGTTTATTGCATAACCAGAGTTCAGAAAAGTTGTTTGTTCAGAAATTGTTTTCTTATAAATATTGTTTAAAGCACTAAGTGGTTGGATTATTTGTATCATAGTGATGAAATAGCCGATGTTAACATTTTACTACAGTTATTTGTTGTTACGAACAAATAACTGTAGTAAAACAAACAACTATTTGTTGTTAGAAATTGGTTACTTATGAAGGAGTCGGAGTCGGAGTCGGGAGTCGGAGTCGGAGTCGGTCCATGATAAAATCAAGGAGTCGGAGTCGGAGTCGGAGTCGGAACAGCAGCTTACCGACTCCACAGCCCTGGTAAAAACTATAACTATTTTGTTGATTCCTTATATGTGAAAGTGCCATTAGAAATCATTGATGAGCAAGGTTTACAGAAAACCAGTAAATAAATACTCAATCGCAACTAAATCACTAGTGAGCTGATGTTAAATCAGTTGTGTTATCACTGCTTATCCACTAGTGACAAGTTACCATTCAATCACTATTGATCAAAAGATTACAGATGAACATCAGTGAGTAAGTACTCAATCACTACCAAGGATAAGTGTTGAATCACTACTAAATTAATGGTGACATGCGCATAGGGAATACTTTTAATAAAAATTTAGTCTTTATTCTAACTTTATATATTATTTTTTTCTTGAAAGTTCGTTTTATTTTAGTTAATTTAAATGGAGAATAATAACTTTAGTTGTGGAACATTTCATTATTTAAGCAATTCAACCAAAAACATCTTATAGCAAATAAATGGCAAACAGAGAGTAAACTACTAATGTATAAAACAAATTATCAAAATTGCTTTTTCTAAACAAAGTTCTTAGACTTAAATACTAAATGCATGCTACTGTAAATATATATATTTCTTGTTTTGGGAAATCAGCTAATTCTTGAGCGTTTCTACCACTCATTTTGTAAATTTTATTATTTCTGTGGCCAAAATTCTAGCTTGTAACAAAATAAATATTGATTAGAACTCACACCCTCTTGAACTGTAACTTGAGTAGGTGAACCTGTAGTTGTCATCTTTTGAGCCAACATTTATATTGTCATACATGGTGCTAAACATCAGATCTTTAAACGTATAATCAACCCTCATGTCAGTTAAAAATGCATTTGTTATTTGGTACAGCTTTTTTAAACCAATCCATTGTTGATTTATTAAACCAAAACCATTTTCATAAGCATCATAGCTTTTTGTCCAGAAGTTTGAGTCCCAGCTGGCAAAGCGAGTCATCAATGGAATCCAAACACCTATAAAAGGAAATAGACGGCGAAGGTAAGTCTTTCACAAAGTTAAAATTTACCACAGGCACTTGTTTTCACTGTTAACAGCAAATAATAATGAATAAAACACGTATTGTGAGTAAGCCGGCTACAGAAAAAAATGTAAAAAAGATGCCGTTTTAATTACTTGACCTCCTAAAATCAACTATTGATTTTTTACACTCTAACAAAGGAAAATGGAAAAGTGTCCATTAAAAACAAGTAAAGACGAGGAGATTAAAAAAGAGTTTACGAGGTGAGGAGAGAAGATGAAAAAGTTTGAATTAGGGGAGTTAGAAAAATGGAAATGAGATTAATTCATAGGGAGATACGGCGGTTATGCAGGGGTTATGAGATAAATTGTCGGATATGCCAACATAAAAGAAGAATTAAGAGGTAGTTTTATTTAATTTTTGCAGCACCTTTGTACCACTTATACAATTATACAATTTTTTTTATTTCAAATATACCTTTTATGCTTGGAAGTGTTTGGGTTGAAAGAACAGTCTCAAAAGAGCATCCATAACGATTGTTGTCATAACCACGGTTTCCGTAAAGACAACTACATTCCCAATCTGCAATTATTCCACTTGCGACATATTCAATTAGAGTCGGGTATATAGACTGATACCTTTGGCATGCACCCACACAAACATTAGATTCATACGGAACATTATGAAACTTTGAACTACGATGATGAATGAAATTATTTTGAAGGAAATAACTGAATTAGACATTTCTATTTTAATTTAGGCTTCGTAAAATAGTTATTGAGTCAGAAGTCTCAGCCACAGTAATAATTTTTAAAAGTCAAGCTCAATAAGAGGTATGAGTTTCGACCAGCATGTTTCAGAATGGAAAAAGAATTAACTTGGGAGGGTCTTATTGCTGCAACAACTTCCACCAGTGCAAGAGCCTGCCACAGCGTTCAAAATCAAACCCTTCATAACCAGCATAGTGAACTATCTATAACTTGCCCAATATTTGAAACCAAGATTATTTTCTTAATGTCGTTTTAAAAGTAGCGATATGGCTATCAGTGTTATGAATCTCTTAAAATATTTAGAAATTACTGACTATATTGTAAGATTTTGTCCTGTCCTCACAATTAGTGATACTGGATGTCATTCTAGTGAAATAACTATTCTGACAAGAGTTTTTGGTAAACCATTTCTTTGGTTCCTGTGTAGGCATCATACTACCGAAGCGAAAATGACTTGGCCTTTTAAAGCAACTTTGAGGGAAAAGTCTGAGGACTCTGTTATTAAGTTGCTAAAAATTTTTCAGCAAAAATGACAAATTAATTTCATTAGTTTCTATGGTGCAGTAAAAACTTTCAAACAATTTCCTGAGCAAGACCTTATTGTGGGGAGTAATCTCTGCAAACCATATTTGAAAGGAAAAGATTTTGCAGCCTATGCACTAGAATGTAAGATTTCCCCCAAGTATGTAGCAATTATACAAATAGTATTCCTATAAACATACATCTTTTTTTAAGGAAATTGATATAAAATCAAAATGTTATTGAATACTTGGCATTCTACATAAACGTTAAATCTGAGAAATTAAAGATTTTTCTAATCTATCAGGCTAGGTGCCTATCAAAATGCAAGATTAGTCGCCTACGCCATATACCTCCTAATGCTTAATATGACACCCACAATAATTGATTACCTGATTCCTGAAAAGAAAGATATAATCTACAGGGTAGGATTTATTGTAGCTATTTACTATACTTATGTCTTCCTTGAATTCGGTAAAACATAACATGTCGTTCTCAATCAATCAAATGCATCCAAAATTGCTTAAACAATTATAACAGAATCAAATCATGAAGTTGGTGACTTACTTTGGAAAAATATGAGTAAATACTCATGGTATTTTCTCCTAAGTTTGCGGCACTATTATTAGGTGATCTTCTTCTGAAAACAAATGCTAAATTTTTTTATCATGGAAAGGCTCTTAAAATTTCTGATTCCTAAGTTAAAAGAAATTTCTGTAGAAGCTCCTTTGCTCTCATTATCTCCAGGGATAGTAGATTTGATGTTCTAATTACTAAGGAAAGTAGGCTGTTCTTTATATTTTTAAGACATATCGCATCTGTTTGAGATTGGTATACATGAAGTGATTTGTTTGCTCTAGATTCATAAAAGTATTTCATTCAACTAGTTAGCAAGCTTAGTTTGACCAATAACTGCGCGGAATGAAATATTACTTTATTTGAAAACTTTGTTCACAGTTCCCTCAACGAATATCAAAAACAAGACCTTCTTCTGGTACTTAGGGAACATATAAAGCTGATAACAAAATTATGACGCTATCTGAGCAAGTAAATCTGAAACCAAAGGTTAAAAGATTTATGTAAGATAATAGTTTACTAAAAGATTCTGTTAGCTTTATTTGCTTTTTTTTTTTTTAGATAAAAAAAATTTACTTCTGAATTTAATCTAACCCTTCAAAAAAATGTAAAAGATGGCCATTACACAATATTTGAAAAATTACATGTAGCACTTTCAATGGACCAAATAAGCTGAATGATTGATTTAACCAATTTAAGGGTTGTGGAACAGGAAAGAAACTTTGTGTTTTTGATTTTTCTGAAATTTCAAACTTTTGACTATTTTATGGCAACCTATTGTACGGAAGCATTAAAAAGTTTTTTGACCAATTAAAAGTGGGATAATTTTACATGAGTGACATGCGCTACTACTTGAGATATCAACCTAAAATCACCTTTTTTGTTTTGGTAAAAGTAATTGGTGCAAAAAGAGGTTAAATTTTATACACTCATGGAATGTATCTGTATCTGACCCTTCAAACGAATAAAGTTGGATCTATTCAAACATACCTTTTTGGCTAGGAAGTGCTTGAGCTGGAAAACTTATTTCAAAAGAACATCCATCTTGATAAACATAATTACCAAGGTTTCCATAAAGACACTTGCATTCCCAACTACTTGCAATTATTCCACTTGCTACATATCCATCCAGTGTTGGGTTTGTAAGCTGATAATCTTGACAAGAACTTACACATTGATTAGAATCATAAGGGACGTCACAATAGTGTGAATATTTTATTCCATTTTCGCTTCCAGTATTTGATAATTCACAATTTGTGGATCCTGTGCCTGAAATTAAAAAGATCAATGAAAGCGTGAATGATAAATTCAAATTTCAAATAAACCAAATGACAAATCTAAATACTTTTTGCAATAATCATATATATATATATATATATATATATATATATATATATATATATATATATATATATATATATATATATATATATATATATATATATATATATATATTAGGGCATGCCAAAAAAAAAAAATTTTGGTCGCGCTTTAAAAACCTATTCTATACATAAAAATAAACAAAAATATGAATTTTCATTGTTCTATCTCAATTCTAGGTGCCAGAAGATGAAATCAGGATTTTACGAAAATACGCAAAGTATGATAAAATTACATGAAGGATGGCAAAATAACAAGATTGCACCATTTTGTGTTTAGTTTAAGATTACAATCACTACATGACATATATATTATAAACTGTTAATAATTTTTTATAGCTTAATAGTTAAAAATAGTTAAAATAACATTAACTTTTTCAAAAGAAATGGGTCCGAAAAAGAAGAAAAATGTCCATGTAAGTGAAAGTGTCAGACGACCATTATATCTGTTAACTAACCCAATTTCACAGCTACCAAATACACAGCTTCCAACCAATGGTAGTATTTTAAGATATTATCAATATCTAATTTCAAGTAAAAAGAAAAGATTTATTAAAACACAAATTAACATGGCCTGTAAGAAGCAAAAAGGAACAAGGAACTTGGTGTGCAAAAGTAAGACATAACTGTAAAACATAAACATTTTTATTCCTAGATTAAAGAGGACTAAATAATTATTTTTTCAGGTGCAATAAATGTTAAATAAATAAAATATTTTTTAAAAATTCTTAATTAGGTAGAGATTTTTGTGACCTTGAGACGCAATCAGACTGCTTGATTAGACAAATAGTCAACATTTGGACCAAAGCAGGGTTTCAAGCATACATCATTTCAGAATATTCAATTCTTGACAAACTTCAAGCTCTACACAAGAAGTATCAACTTTTGAAAAAACGTGTTTTTCTGAAAGATACCAAAGATACTAGAGAAAATATTAAGAATGAATTCATTTCAACAATGGAACAGTTGTTTGACATAGGCAAAGATAACTTAGAGCAACTGATGAGAAGTGACAAAATAACACCAAGAACACAAGCTGCTATTGAAGAAGACCTAAATTTCTATCTAGACCAGCAAACAGACAGGTAAGAGTATCAATTATATTGTAGCCTTTTTGTAAATTTCTCTATATTAATCAAATTGTTAGTAGCGCAGCTACTTTATGTAGGGCTTTCAGTCTGTCTGTCTTTCAGCTATCCATCTGTCTGTCCATCAGAGTAAGTTATTGCATTCTAATGTTATACATTTTTGTTTTAGGAAGTGGTTTATTTCTAAGCCAGATAAAGAGCTAGCTACCATCATTGAGAAACGACTAGAAAGGTATAAAAGACAAGAACAAATGAGAATGAAGTACCTAGAGGAGAAAGAAAGATGTAAATCAGCTCCCCCACCACTTGATGAAAGTGATGAAAACTTGACGCCAACTAAGAAAAGGTAAAACAAGTGTCATAATTACTTTAAAACTGTTAAAAAGCTTACTTCTTAAAAATGAAATCCTAACTTATTTATGTAAATATTTTAGATACAAGTCTGGTCCAGCCAATTTGGATATGTTTGACTCAACTTTGACAGATCCAGATTTTGCTGTAGAAGAAGACTCATTCGAAGGTAGTGATGATGACTTTGAATATGGTGCTGCTCATAATAAAACCCCAAAAGTCTTACCTAAAGGCTCAATGCAAGTAAATAAAAAGATTACAAGAGAAGAATTGATGGCAGTAACTACACCTATTTGTGCTAGAGGGTTAATCAGCATTGAATTACAAACCTGGCTGTTGTCGTCTGTTGTTAATTATCTGGGAGGAGATGTTAATCAGATGGCCATTTCTAAATCCAGTATTTCAAGAGAAAGAGCGAAAGTAATTGAATATCAAGGTAATTTTTAAAGGGACACCTAAAGAAAAAGTCTTTTATGCCAACTTTTTGCCAGTCAAAATTAAGTGTTTTTTTTCAAATCAAAAAGTTTTTCTTCAGATGCCATATTTCTTATCCCTGATTTTCTAATGTAAGTCTATTATAAATGAAAGTAATGATTAAAATCTTACTATACCTTTAAAGAGTGGAATATTTACCTAAAAATAAACCATCATAACACTAATATATTGTGTTAAAAATGATCTTTATTTAAGCAATACCATCAGAGAAAATTACAGAGAGACAATGGCTGGAAAACATCTTGTTCTCCACTTTGATGGCAAGCTGTTAAAACATTTAGATGAAAATACCTTGCAATCTGTTGTAAGAGATAGAGTTGCTGTCAGTGTTACTAGTCCTGAATTTGAGAATAAAAACGATCTCTTACTTGGTGTTTTACCTGCAGAGTCTGGCAAAGCTGTTGATGAAACAGAAATTATTCACAACTTACTTGAGTCCTTTGAAATATGCAATGAAATTTTCGCAATTGTTGCAGATACTACCAATGTTAACACAGGAGCCCATGGAGGAATTATAACCAGGTTGTGCTATATTTTGGGAAAACCTGTTCTCTGGCTGTTATGCAGACATCACATGTTTGAAATAGCAATACATAAGGCAATTGTAATTGTCCTTGGACCTACTGCTGCACCGGATAGACAGTTCTATAAAGATTTCAAGAAGGACTGGGAAGTATATCACGCCACAATTCAAAAAGCTAACCTGTCTGAGTTTAAGAAATTTGATGAGAAGAAGCTGGAAGTTGGATCTGAACTTCATAAACTTTACCTGGAAGCTCAGGAATATCTGAAGTTTGCTCTTAATCACGAAGTGTTTCCAAGAGATGATTATAATCATCTAGTTAAGTATGCTGCTTTTTATTTAAATGTCTCACCACCAAAGCTGAATTGTTTTAAAATTTATCAACCAGGAGCCAATCACAATGCTCGTTTCATGGCTGACAGTCTTTACAATTTAGCTATTGTTATGACATCAGGTATAATAGATTTTCTGCCTAAAGATCAGTTACCTCACCTGGAAAAGTCAGCTTTTATATGTGCAGTTTTTTATGCTCCATGGTATTTACGTTCATACAAAGCAGAATATGCTGTTAAGAATGATTTCCTGTCATTCAAGTCAGCTTATGTTATACAACAAGAGTTTGATGTCAAAATTGGCAATGCTTTTCTGAAATTTTTTCAGCAGCACTCTTGGTACCTTGCCCCAAAGGTTGCTGTGTTAATACTGGCAGATCCAGATTTTGAAGAGAAGCTTGCAGTTCTAGACAAGCTGTTGACCTTTGAGGTACCAGATATCAACACTATTCCCAATGGTAAACCTGATGCTGTCCTAGTTTTACCAACCTCTGAGGTAACAGAGTTGATTACAGAGGAAAGTTGGGCTCTGTTCATTGTTCTAGGCATACAGGACGAAATTCCTACCTGGAAAACAGGTTTAGCTGCTGGAAAGCTGGAGGAAAATGATTCCTATATATCATTTTGTGAGTTTGTAAAATCTCTAAATGTTACAAATGACCCAGCAGAGCGGAATATCAATCTTATACAAAGATATATCAGTAGCACATTAAAGGAGGACAAAAGGCAAGATATACTGCTAGTTGTCAGAGAGCACAGGGCATTAATATCATTAGAAGCTGACCAAAGTGCACTGGCCAAATTGTAAAAAGTCTGTTATAGTAACAATATTAGATTTTAAACTAAAAAATACCTTTCCTAACTTTTTTATTTCTTCATTTTCAAAAAGAATATTTTTTTTCAGAAAAAAACAACGATTTCTCGTATTTGCGTAAAAACCTAAAATCATCTTCCAGCACTAAATATGGTCCTAGAGAGTTCAAATTTGGTTTATATACTTCTTTTTATGTATAGAACAGGTATTTATACCGCGACCTTTCATTTTCTGAAAATCGTGATATTTTGGCATGGCCTAATATATATATATATATATATATATATATATATATATATATATATATATATATATATATATATATATATATATATATATATATATATATATATACATATTAGGGTGGTGCTCAAAAAACTTTTTCAAAGTAAATTGATGGGACAACCTCTATTTTTGTTCCTTTTAGCATAACAAACTTATGTGCAAAATTTGAGAAGGATATTTCATCATTAAGGGGTGCCACACGGGGTTGAAAGTTTCACTAAGGTTGACGCTAATGGCTGTAAGCACTTTAAAAAATTTTTTCTATATAAACTATTTTAATTCAAAAGTTTTTAAATAACAAAGTATTGAACATTGAAAATCATGAAAAATTAACTATAATTTCAATATCATTTTAGTTTTTCATTTTGTTTTGAATGGAAAAATGACTATTTAGTCCTGTTTAACAACAGTGGATTTCTTGGCATCTGGAAACTGTTTTCGATGCTCAGACACAGCATGGAGAAGTGCTTGCTTTTGTCCTTCATCTTTTGTTAGAATTTGGTTAAAGTCTTGGATAAGAGCAACTCCTCTCTCTGCTCTGTCATTCACAACGCTCAAACCGGCTACAAAATGCTTAGCTGCAATAAAAACTTGGTCCTCGTTCCACAAAGATGAATCTAATTCGAGCCAAGAAGTTGAGATGCCCAGTATAACAAAAAACCTCATGGTGTTCGAGTTAATGAAATCAGCAAGCTCTGATATTGAAATGTTGTTTTCACGTAGTTGAACACGTTTTGCAGGAATTCCATTTCCAGTTTTTGTTTTCATTGCATTTACCATCTCGTATTTTGTAGCTGCATCAACACGATCATCAAAAAAACTAAAGGCAATCAGTTCCTCACTGAGGTACCACATATGACGGGACAATGCCTTTATCGCTACATTCGCAACATTTAAATTTATTGTCCTGAATTGTGTGAGTCGTTTAAGGCACATGAGATCATTCAGTGGAGCTTGAATGGACAGCGAAGCAGTAAACCATGAGTTGAGATAGACAAAGCAGACAAAAATATTCAAGAAACGTGATAAATTTATTTCACGCTTTGTCATGCGATACTGGGATCTGAAGAGAAAAATTTTGATTGAATAAATAGCCATGGCCATCCATCTGGCCCGATGCATAGCCCCAGGAGCCATAAAATGAACTCCGCGAGGAGGAATATGACCCAGGTAGATCAAAGACAGTTCTAAAAGTTCCCTATAATCATCACGAGGCTGGTTCTCTGTCAGCAAGCAGTTTTGAATGAAACCAATAGCTTCTTTCATCATTTCTCTGTTGCTGCTAAAAACTAAAGCTGTTTCAGGATCTGATATACCGTCTTCATATCTGTCACGAACGATTGATGGCCATGCTGTTTGAAACCTTTTAAACATCAAAATGTCTGGTCCAGTAGATGGTCCAGCTAATGAGTTAAACACATCTCCAAGAACAACTTCAAAAATATGGTACCGACATGCAAGATGGAGCAGCTCTTTATTCATCTTTTGTTCAATAAGAACTGCTGCACCAGAGCGAATCCCAGAATTACTGGCTGTAGTGTCAAAAGACATGGCTTTTATATTCTCTGCAAGATTCCAGTCGTCGATTGCTGTTACAACTGCATTTGCCATTGCCTCTCCAGTGCCATTTGGGAACTTAGGCACATTCAATAGACGTTCTACACCTTGACCTGAAACAAGAATAGGCAAGCGATCTATTTTTTCATGTTTTCCTGATATATCAGGGAGTAACTTGCTGTCCCAATGCACTACGAGTGGAACATCCCTAA
Source organism: Hydra viridissima (assembly GCF_058129835.1). Lineage (NCBI taxonomy): Eukaryota > Metazoa > Cnidaria > Hydrozoa > Anthoathecata > Hydridae > Hydra > Hydra viridissima. Next base: position 8,025,372 of record NW_028324304.1, on the reverse strand, counting down.
TATTTTCACCAAAACTTTCCTTCAGGGAGGAGTTGCTCTTATCCAAGACTTTAACCAAATTCTAACAAAAGATGAAGGACAAAAGCAAGCACTTCTCCATGCTGTGTCTGAGCATCGAAAACAGTTTCCAGATGCCAAGAAATCCACTGTTGTTAAACAGGACTAAATAGTCATTTTTCCATTCAAAACAAAATGAAAAACTAAAATGATATTGAAATTATAGTTAATTTTTCATGATTTTCAATGTTCAATACTTTGTTATTTAAAAACTTTTGAATTAAAATAGTTTATATAGAAAAAATTTTTTAAAGTGCTTACAGCCATTAGCGTCAACCTTAGTGAAACTTTCAACCCCGTGTGGCACCCCTTAATGATGAAATATCCTTCTCAAATTTTGCACATAAGTTTGTTATGCTAAAAGGAACAAAAATAGAGGTTGTCCCATCAATTTACTTTGAAAAAGTTTTTTGAGCACCACCCTAATATATATATATATATATATATATATATATATATATATATATATATATATATATATATATATATATATATATATACATATATATATATATAGAAAGAGAGAGAGAGAGAGAAAGAGAGAGAGAGAGAAGCAGTGTTAGTCGAAAATTGTAAAAAGTATTCAGAAAAACAACCTATCGGCAAATGTATTAATAAGTTACATGCTGGGCTCGCAACATAAATTTTTTAGTTTCTCAGGAGGAGGAATTAGAAAAAGCAATCCTGACAGTTTAGCATGAAGAGGTTGTTTGCCCTTTTACCAAAAGTTGCAAAGCACCTTGTTTTTCAGTCTTTTGAGGAACATCGAATTACTAACAAATCCAATAATGCAAATAAAACAGACGGAGAAGAATGGTTTCAGAGTATTTTTGAATCGCTTTAGTAATTGTCTATAAAAGTTGCAGGATTTACTTAATTAAAGTGTGTTGTTAGTTTCAATGGAACAAAAGTAAGCAATTTTTACAATGTAATGGAAAAATAACGTTTAATGTCATAAAATTTATACAATGCAGATGCACAAGAGTGCTTTGAACTTTAGATTTTAGTTTTACAGTTGAATTTTAAATTTTAGCTAAGAAGGTGAACACCTTACGAACATCTAAAAAGATAATTCATTTGACTTTTAAACAGATTCAGAAATTAGTCGAAAGTAAACCAGAATTTCACATAGGAAGAGGATCATTTTTCCAGTTAGGTTTCCATTTCTATGAAAAAACGATCATTTCATTGAATAAATTAGTTTCTTTAAGTTTTTTTACAATACCCCATCAAAGTGTCAATGGTGTCTAATAATTTTATCGTAACAAGCAGTTACTTTTTTATGATGCAGGCCTATCGATATTTTTATTCCTTCATCTTATCTTTACTTTTAACGAGCTGGTTTTAGTTTCTTTATTGATGCTGAAATTACCATGCTTGGTTTTTAATATTGCCATTTCAAGGTGTTTCGTAAAAATTATTGTAACTAAAAGTTCAAAAGTGCAAGTTAAAAAGTAGAGGTATTTTTTTCATCATGAAAAAGAAAATGCAGGTTTAACAAATTCCGACTTACATTTTTCATAACGGAATGATTAAACTTGTTTCTGAAACCTTAAAGTTGCATATAGTGTTGTTATTTTTCTCACACCAAAACTCTGATATGAAATTTTATAACCATGTATAAAACTAGCATGAAACATGTAGCTTTTAATGTAAACCTTTAGTCATTTCCGGTGTCACGGAAGGGCAAAAAGAATAAATGGAATATGGCAAATCTAGTATACATCTTGCGTTTATTAAACATTTTCCTATAATTTTAGGAAAATCGTTGCGCTGTGCGTTTCTGAAAACTTTATAAATTTTCCTAACTTTGATGACAAAGATAGAAATCATTGACACACGGTTATCGATAGCGTAGCTATCAGCGGTTTTCTATGAATGAAAGTTCTTTCCCACTTTCATGAATTGGAAGTTTGTCGCCGATTGCGGTACTTGCCAGCCTTTCTATTGATTGTCTTAGTCATTTTTGTGCTCAGGCTGATAGATCACAACAAAAAGTGACCTAAGATTCCAAGAGGAGTTGGTGAAAGCCTCGATTTGGCCATAATTGGCCCAAATTTGATGTTTTGTATGGAAATTGGACCAAATGTTACAATTTTGGCTACTTTCACCAAGTTCTTTTGAAAGTCTTGGTCATTTTTTGTTGATATCTATCAGGCTGAGCACAAGAATGACAAAACATCAAAATGTGGCCAAATTTTGATGTTTTGTATGGAAATTTTATGGTTGAAAAGAAAGTTCTTTTCCATTTTTATGAAATAATTTAATTTATTACAATCCTCTGAATAAAGAAATCATTCTTTGAAGAAGCTGCCTAGCTGAACCTTGAAGAATTTACGAATGTCGGCCTTGAGTTGGTAAACATCATCAAAGATCTACTCTGAAATGTGTATTGCAGGCACGGAAATGGTGATCAGTCGTTATGTTGGTTTTAGGAGGAAGGAGCTTGAAATGTACAGATCTGCTTTAGTTTTTGGTTCTATTCGCTCTTCAGCGTCGATCCACTGACGATGAAAAAAGAAGCAAAACCAAAACCGTTTCTCATTGCCTGTTATTAAATTATCTAACCAGTCAAAGCGTCACTTTTTTGAGAACAAGAATGTATAGATATCTAAGTGCATTTCCTTGTCATGCTATCCATGTCAAGTGCATGTCCTTGTCATGTGAGAAACCTGAATCCCCGACTTTAGAGACTTTCCCAATCAATGAAAAAAGTATAGCATTGATGTGTAAAGTCATCGGACCGTGGAGACTATACAGTGGCTTCTGAATCTTGGATCCTTCTCTATCAGTTGCACACCGCTTCAGAAACAACTTCTATTGGAAAACTACATCTTAAACAACCTTCAAGTTGATCAAGTCATTAAAATGAAAACGTTAAAACCAAATTTGACAAGTGTATTTGATAATACTGCCTTGATCTAGAGCTTGGCATGTACTATGTTCGGTTTCACCGGAGGAATGACCAAACTGGAACTCATATAAGATGCAGTGTCAAATATGGGATTTCTGATCTGACATTTTATGTGAAGTGAATCAACTGTACACCCCTAAATAATTTTTAGAAAATATTCTATCGTTTATTCATTAAAGCAAAATGCTAGAACATTGTAGAAAACTATTGAACTTTCCATGTTCTAAGAGATCCATTTGTAACGGCGCAAGTGAGAAAGAACGTTCTTTCCAACCCAATAGCTTTATAAGCACCATAAATACTCTCATAAAACTTGTATGACCTGCATTCTTTAGATATTGTTTCAACATGTCATTTATTCTTTAACAACAGTCTAACATGCATTTCCACAAAGCTTTAAAAATTTATCATTATTATTTCGTCATTTTTTTAGGCATATTCATAATCGTTGAAAATAATTGCAGATTCTCATGGCCGGACCCAATAGTACATATGTTATCCGTAAGTTTACATCATACCCATTCTTTCGACACTGGGAATGTTTGAAAAAATCAATTAAAACCACATTCAATCAAAAAATTCAAATAAGGAGCTAATACAAACACCCATTTTGATACTGGACAGCACAGTTTATCAATAGCTTCAGCTAAAAAAAGACCTCAACAATTCGATATCCTTTATCATTTTCTATGTCTTCAGCGCCCTGAACTTTCTTCTTTAAAGCATTTGATACAAAATCAGAGCAGGAAGTTTTTTTAAATTAGAGAAGGAAGTTTTTTTTGAATAGGAGAACCGTAGTAAAAAACGACACTAGCATTTTTTTTCAGAAAAACTTTAATTGGTGATTTCATTTGCTTTTTTATGTTTTTTCCCAAAGAATCTTCTTTTACAAGAAAACTCTTTGGTCTGCCATTTTAAACGTATTTTTCAAGCAGTAATTTGGTTAATGAACCTTGTAAAAAGCCACCAATTTAGGGCCAGGATGAGGTCAAGAAAGGTGGGCGTAAAAACGATTTTTTTTTATAGTCAAAAACATACGGTGAATCTTTTTAAACTAAATTAAATATGATATGAATTTTGAATCGTCTGAATAGGAATCCAAGTAAAATTTTGAGATTGCAACCTTATTAATTTTTTAAATAAATTTAAACGATATTTTGAATAATATGGGGAAAATAGCACGTAAGTAAAGATAGTCAGAATCTAATAAAAGACCTTGATGCTCTAAAATTACCAGTCTTTACCTTTTTACTATAAAAATGCCCTGAAAGTGTTCTATATGAATTAAAAGTTTTGAAAGGTATTATTTATTTGGTAAATTGCTAAATATCAATTAAAAAGATAAAAGTACATATATTTAAAGAAAGTGACGATATTTTAGGTATTAACTTAGTTAAACATTTGAGACCAATTAAACTTTTTTGAGTAACCTTGAGATGGGCTTTAAAATATGTATTTTTTGTTATATGAAAATGTCAAAAATTATCTTAGATAATGTTAACCAAGGAAATATGATTGCAGTTAAATGGGTGTGATTTTAAGGATGCCTGAGCTTGATAACAACTAACTAGACTTTACTTCTCATAACGCATTAATTATTAGTCATATTTTGAACTGATCTTGCTCAATTAACAATAAACAAAACTAATTTAGATACTGCATATGAAATCATGTTAACGTAAAAAGTAGTGACGCTCATGTGAATCTTAGTTAATACACTTTATACTTGGTCCTATGATTGAAAGTGATTTCTGTTGAAGGTAATGTCTATTATGAAAAAATTCGTCAAAAAAAAAAACCGTACCTATAAAGCAGTATAACCCTCTGTATAAGTATTCATTATCACTATAATTAAATTTCTTCAATTGATAATATTTGACGCATGAGCACCATGTATTTGAATAAAAAACCATATCAATATTATTGTTTGAATTCTGTTTGCGATTTGCGCACCATTGAACACAGTAAGATAATGAATAGATTAGGGCATTTGGATAATATGTAGCAAACTTAACCAGTAAGTTTGATTTCAAAATACAATTTCGAACTATCACTAAAGAAAATGTATGTAAATATTAAGTACTAACTTAAAATTCAAGGAACTAGCAACTAAAATGTTTAACTTTAAAAGCCTTGTTCACTTCTATAAACTCTTTTTTTTAGCATATTTCATATTTAGAAAAATGAAATTAGAAACCTGGATTTTGTCGTTCAATCATATCCATTTCGCATACTGTTTGAAACAGAGTATCATTTGGATTGATTTGGAATATTCCTGTTTTATTAAATCCATGATCGTAATGCTCTTCACAATTCCTTGAAACTCCTGCAGCTAAAAAAACGTTTTCTTTTGAAAAATCTTACGATAAAAAAGTCTTCAATAAGAAAATATTCATAAATAACTATGAAAAATATTCGCTCAGTTGAAAAAAATATGAACGCTAACTTTACCTTTCGTGCAGTTGCATATGTGTTGACGTCTATTTTCTCCAGAACAAGATGGATTGCAATCACATTTTCCGCAAGGGTTCAACATTAAATTGCAGCTATGTGAACAGCTTGGCTATGAAAAGTGTTGTAAACTATACAAACATACATACATACATACATACATACATACATACATACATACATACATACATACATACATACATACATACATACATACATACATACATACATACATACATACATACATACATACATACATACATACATACATACATACATACATACATACATACATACATACATACATACATACATACATACATACATACATACATACATACATACATACATACATACATACATACATACATACATACATACATACATACATACATACATACATACATACATACATACATACATACATACATACATACATACATACATACATACATACATACATACATACATACATACATACATACATACATACATACATACATACATACATACATACATACATACATACATACATACATACATACATACATACATACATACATACATACATACATACATACATACATACATATATACATACATACATCAAAGTTGCATAAACTATGAACTTACCAGTGTTGTAGAAATAAAAAAAGCTCCATCAGATATAAAGGTTGTAGGAATATAACTAAAAAACTGACAATGGAAGATGGTATCATTTAAGACTTCGACACCTATTGATTTGCACCAACCAATATTGTAACAAACAGCAACGCAGTTTTGATAACTAGTGTGTATTTCAAAACTGTTTGGATTTATACCAGCAGTCACTTTTTTGTTTTTATAGACTGTGTAAGAATATGGAGATGATGTCTTCTTTATTGGGTAGCTGTATTGCATCTCCGCATCGGTTGGCTTATCAATGAGGAGTGATAAGAATAAAAAGTATGTATAAGCTTTCATTTTCGTTTTCGCTTTTATTGTATAATATTTTTATTATTGATGATTTCGATTATAAAGATCAAACAGTAACATCTAGTTAATATTGATTTAATCTTAAACAAAGGTAAATGAAATGTTACCAGTCACTTCACTTTTTATTTCAAATAACTCTTTCAATGGTGGTAGATGTTTTGTACTCATATCATCGGAAAAAATTTGTGTTTGATAACTCAGTGATGTATATGAATAAGAAAACTTTATTCGTTGTTGAGGTATAAAATCACGGTTATAGTTAATTTAAAGATTTAATTATTGATTAAATGGAAGCAAAAATCTCAGTGATACATCTGAATTAGAAAAATTTAATTCTTTTTTGTAATATAAAATCACGGTTTTAGTAAAGTTAAGTTAAGAAATTAATTATTGATAAATTGAAGTAAATTTAGATTCTAAATTGAAAGAATTCTCAGCTCGCAACATGATAACAGAAACAAAACAGTCTATTTAGAATGCTGACGCAGTTTTAATGCATAAGAGCTTTTTAAAACAATTGTTTAAGTTTAAAATAAATTAAAATAAATTAATGTAAATTAAGAGAATTTTGTTTCAAAGTAAAGCGCATTTTTCTTTTCAAAATTTAAGTAAAAAAAAACAAGGTAGCTTTAGTAGGAAAAATTACAAAGAACTGACTAACCAAGTTGCCGAAAACTTTATAATTTCAGTCTCTATATTGTAATCCAGCTTCTTCAATACATGGCTATAAAATTTAGGATCATTTAATACAAAAACAGTTTCTGGACAACCAGTTTTTTGTAAAGCTAAAGCAATCTTTTTTTAGGACTCAATATTTGTATGAAAGCTCAATATTTATGTGAAAACGCCCGGTTCTGGCGGGAATTCATTTTTATGAGTTTAGTTTAATCAGACTTTTCTTTGTGAAAAACTGTGAATAATGTTACAACAACGTTGTTTTATCCTTAGATTATTTAGGCAGCTGCTTTTTCAAAAAATGTCGGAAATTAGACTTTCAGCTAACAATGTGTAAGGTCACTAAAAATGAGCAAAAAGTTTCTCATTGATCTAATTGAAAAACTTTTCTTCTGAACTTCTGCTGCTGTGATTCTTTTTGGAAAAAAAATGTTTTGCCCGAATTGATTACTCGGAATTTAGAATGCTCCACACCGTCAGCTCCGGAAAGCCATACCCCTAACGAAGTTGAAAAAGTGATATCCTGTAAAATTGTGGGTTTCCTGGAGAATTAGACTGTATGGTAGGGTGCGATAAATGTAATAACTGGTACCACCCGATTTGTATTGGTTTGAAACGACTACCGAAAGGTAAAACATGGTACTGCAAACAATGTATAAACTTGAATAAACAAAAAGAAACAATACCATTTAAAATTTATTTGTCTTAGTTTATGAGAAAAAATATTATTTTTACCAATGTTATTTACCCAGTGACGAAAAATCTTTTCCAAAAACGAAAAAATTATAATATTTTAATGGTCCTAATATCATAAATGTATAAACACTCTTTGTGCGAATAAATTATTATTAGGATTATTTTGGAGCGTTACGATTTACGACTCTTTGTTACCGGTAAACTAAATTAAAAGAGACTCTGGTTTTGTAATTTATTTTTATTTTCCAATAGCCAAAAAAATGGTGCTCAGGTTATTAAGCAGATTTCACATTTACATTCATTAGTATTTGTTCGATTTATTGTAAAAAAAAAAAAAAAAATTAACCGGTCGGCAGGAGCCTCTTGAATCTTGGTGCCCTGGTTAAATTGCCTTCTTTACCCCTCCCTCTCTAAGGCACTGAGTTATAACTTTTAGAAATAACATGATTTTGACATGTAAATGTTATTTGTTTTTTTTTAAAAATTAGTTAACAATAAAAAACTCTCGAAGACCATACAGAGATGTAAAAACGGGCAAAAAATATACATAGTAAATCAATAAAATGAATTACAAAATAACTCAATAAAATAACCAACAATTGAAATTAAAGATTTTAACATTAATTTTATATATATATATATATATATATATATATATATATATATATATATATATATATATATATATATATATATATATATATATATATATATATATATATATATATATATACAATAAATCATTACAAAGTAAATCTTAGGTTTTCATATCATTAAATACAATGCCTTCTCCCAAATTTGTCAGAGTAGCACATACAGTAACTATTTTATCACAGTTTGCCAAAATACTATTTGCAGACTTATTCTTAATATTTTTTATAATCTTTAATGGTATGATACCTTTTAATATAGTGTATCTGTTTTTCATCAATCCTATTACTCGTTCAATATGAATTCTAACAGATGCAATTTTTCTAGATGTTTCAATTTCTTTGACAAATAACTGTTTTTTCCCCTGTGTAAATGCAGGGATTAACAACTCAGCAGAACTCCCAGTAGCAAAGTCATCTTGTAGAGTGAATCCACGATCTGCTAAGATTTGGTCTCCTGGCATATGTTTACTAGAAAATCCAGATTTGCGTGTAATTAGTAAATCCGAAGCTCTGCCTCCATAACATTTTGACAAAAAATTTATTGCCCCAAGAGGAGTACAGGAAATAAACACTTTAATTGTGCAATGTCTTTTGTACTGGCTGTAAAATTGAGCCCTTGCTAAGAGCGAAGATGGTGCTTCAACATGTCTCGAAACAATCAATAATACATGTTAAACGTGGAAACTTAGCTTTGAAAATGCCAGGAATAGTGTCGAATATGTGATCTCGATCTTGCATTTTTATCAAAAAGTTAAGTTTCCAATACATTATATCAAGCCACTCGTAAAAATATTCAATAGCAGTTGTTTTGCTAATGTTAGATATATATGCAATTAAGTCAAAATTTAAATTTTGCTTTAACTTGATTATGGTTATAATAACTAGATCATAACTACTCAATTTTGTTGGTCTTCTGCTGTCAAATATATCTTCACATACATAAATTATTGTTTTTTCTAACACTTTAAAGTCTAAGCCAGTCAACATCATGCAAACAGACGGATTTTGCTTCAAAGCTTCTAAAGAAAATGGAGATGCAGCTAACTTTAACTCAATATTTTTTATTTTTAACCAATCCCTTTCATTTCTTAGTTCATCCATTTCATTATAAAGTTCCTCTCTTTCTGAAGTAAAAATAGGTGACTGCAAAGAAAAAGTTAATTCTGATGAAGAAGATACCACAGGTAATTGCAAATTCATATCATCAGTAAAAGTTTCCATTTCTCCATCATTAACAGAAAAATCAACTTCTTCTTTATAATCATATAATTCACCAGATAATTCTTTTTTTATTGATTTAGGATTGCTGATCAATTTTCTTTTAACTAAAATGAAAAGTTTTAATTATCCTTTTAACTTTCCTATTATTTGTTAAATATTTATACTAAAGACTTCAATATATTTCAAAACACTATTAATAAATCATTAGCTTGCAAAACCCTGAATCATATTTATATACTTATATATAACTCTATATAAATACCAGAAGCCCTTTTTATTCTTCTTTGACATCTTTGGATCCTACCAGATATATTAGGTAAATTTAATTGGAGATGAGGTTAAACTATATCATTGGATAACTTTATTTTTGAGATTTTAGATGGAGATCTTATACTTGTCCATGGAAATTTAGAAGGTATAGCATCAGAGTGTTTTTCAAAATTTTCTTTCCGTCCTAAAAGTAGGAAAATAATTTGTTTAATACCTGAAAATTATTTTTAAACAATCAAAGGAGCTTCAAACGTATTAAAAATAATATTTATTTATTTACCCGATATAAAATGCAAAGAACAAACATAGATTGATTTTGATTTAGGAGACCAATTTTTGTTGTGGTTTACTCTACCAGAATCATCAACTTTAGCTCGGTGAATAGCACTTATCCACTTTATTCTTAAACTTTCTTTTGCTGGAAAACAATAATATCTAAGTTCTGGATTTTTTAATTTATTTGTTTGACAACCAGGAACGCTACAGCTTTTTGGCATGGTTGTCTTTTATGCTTTGTCAATTGTTTAGCTATACTGCTTCACTTACAAACTCAGTTTGTTTTCCCCCGAACCATAATGGTTGCTATTTCTGTGTTTTCTCGTGACGTCAAGCCGACTTGAAGGATAGAAGCATCCTGTGACACTTTGTTGGAATTACAATAGAATTCTGAATGACATTTAAACAGATTGTCTGGTGTAATATCTCGAGCCTGAAATAAATTTGTCATAAATTTAAAGATTATTATAACATAATTTAACAACAATAAGCTCAATAAAATCAAATAAACTCACCTTGCAAAAGCCTGCAACGTGATTACACGATATAGAAGGAATTTTTCCTCCACTTGAATGTCGAAATAACTTTCTCATTTCTCTTGCTGAGCACTGCTTTTTTCTTTTTCGAGACTTCAACGCTACAACAACACTTTCATCCAAACAATCATAGTTAGCCATTTTAAAGTTTTTCTTCGAGTTGTTTATTGCGTTTGCGAAAAATTATCTCTCTACACGCTATGATTGGTCCAAAAAAAAACCGCGTTTTGAAAATAAATTTAACAAGGAGGTTTAATACACAGGAGACGGCATAACGTGACTTTTTTGAAGCCGGTTTTGAAATTTGGCCGCCATCTTGGTTAACCCAAAAGAATTTCGCGAAACTAAGGATTTTATTTAAAACTTTGTTAAACCAAATCAAAACATTGCAATGATTGCAATCAAATGATTGAATAATTGGTCATTTTATGCTTGGTAACTTATACTATCATGTAAAGAATTATTTGCTAACTGATAGTCTTCTTCAGTTCATTTCAATAACATTCGGAATACTGAAAAAGACATTCAGATAGCTGTATTTAAACATGCTACCAACAGAGACTGTATTTCAGATACACGAAAGATTCTTGTGAAAAGAAAACCATATGTTTGTGAGTTGAAACAAGATGTATTTAGATGTATATAAGATAAGAAGCTATAACTTAAGTGTATGTATGTATATATATATATATACATATATATATATATATATATATATATATATATATATATATATATATATATATATATATATATATATATATATATATATATATATATATATATATATAATTGTTATAATTTAAGTAATAATGTAATATAACATTCATGACGTCACTTCTGAATATTTCTGACGTCTTCTGAATATTACAGTTATTTGTAACGCTATTTATAAAACCTATTATACATACGGTCATTAGTTACGCTATTTTATATACGATAAAAGTTTGTGTTTCTTGTATAGCCTTTTTCTTATATTTGATAAAAGCCAAAATATACATGAAAGACTTTTTTATTATGGTTTACAACAATAATTAAGTTATAACTTTTTATTTAGCTTTTAATGATTTATACTGAATAATAATAAAATGATAAATATTAAAAACAGATTTAAATTGACATACCATCTTGAGATTGTACTGGTGGCATTACATTTTAATGTTATGTAAATGGTTGATACAGAGAGAAAATTTTCCCAAGTTTTCTGCAAAGTATAAAAATGAAAGTTTATAAATTCATATTTTGATATTGGAAACGAGAAATTTTTACTACTGAAAATTTTACTACTAATATCTAAAATAATGACAAAGTTATAAATAAAAAATCATATGTAGTATATTTATTGCAAAAAAAAAAATTCACATATAATATATTTATTTCAATAAAAAAATATTAAGTAATTTTTCTGAAATCCCCCTTCCAGAAGTTAACAGTGTTTTTAAATGCATGTCTTTTACTACCCTAAGTTATTCAAAAGAAAATTTGAAATTTAACACAAAATTTTTTTTTTGTGTTCAATTTCAAATTTGTAAGCTATATCCTGGTTTGTAACTATATAACAGTTTATTGGAACAGTACATAATGATATTCAAGATACTTTTCGTGGAAACTGTTTGCTATTGCAAATTGTACCTATTTTGACTGCTTCTAGTAAATACTAAAATATTGAAAACATTGATGTTCCTTCTGTTTGTGTTTTGAATAACTCTACTACCAGAAATAGGATTATTGAACTACTAGAAAACTCTGTAACTGATCATGATTATTTTTTAGTTCCTGATACTAGTTGTTTGTCTACATGTTCACAAAGTATTGTGGCTTATATTGCAGGATTTGCTGTATTTAGGGGAAATTCTGGGGAATTCGCTACACTGTGAAACATGTATTTCAGCGCTAAATACAAGTAGCAAACAAGAACAATATGCATTAACTTGAAAACAAAAGGTGCATTATTGATATTTCCCTTTTGTGTTGACATACAACTATCTGAATGTCTGTTTCAGTATTCCATATATTTTGGAATAAGCTGAACCAGATAATCAGTTAGCAAACAATTCATTGTAACATAATATAACCTCGAAAGTATAACTGGCCAATTATTTATTGACTTGTTGCAGTGCTTTGATTTCGTTTCATCTGTGTTTTCTCCATAGTTCTGCGCAAAATATAAAAATGTTTTGGGTAAACTAAGATGGCGGCTGACTCTCAAAACTGGCTTCAGCGCGTTTTATATAAACATATATACCGTGCCGTCTCCTGTGTATTAAACCTCCTTGAAATTTAAAAAATCATACCGCGTTTTGAAAATAAAAATACTTTTTAGCTAAAAATAAATCAAAATATTGAAGTCTTTGAAAATAGTTACTAACATGACTTAAAAGTATTTGTTTATTTTTATAATAATGGGCAGTTTTTTCAAAAATGTCCCTTAACGCGTTTTGAAAATAAGCTCTTCATATATCGATGGCTCCGCGCAAAATCGGACTATCTGCAATCTCCGCCAAAAACAAAATTGATCTATCTGTAATCTCCGCGTAAAACAAAATTGGACCATCTGCATTTTCCGCCAGCTTTATTTTTGAACTATCTGCATTCTCCGGTGTCACGTTAAATAAGTAGGGTAAAGTGACCAAATTCCAGCCGCATCTTTACAAAATTGTTTCTACTGACATATTAACAAAAAAGTCTATATGAAAATTATACATTTCTAGAAAGATAAATCTTTCAGTATTTAGGATAGAATTACGGCAATTATTATAAATGAAAACTGTTTGAAAAAACAACGATAACAAAAAGTATATAAATTAGACCACCATGACCAAATTTCAGCCAGGCGTGTGCGGAATGAACCCAATTACAGCCAATAAAAAAAACAAGCTTTTTACCAATACTTTTATGGGTTAGTATTTAAAATATTTAAAAATTAATTGTATTACTAAATATTGTATCAGTAATTTTTTTAATTCTACAAATTAGCCGGTTGACAGATAAACAATAAGTAAAACAGTTTTAGCAAAATTGGATTCACTTAAAGTTTATTTAGTTTAAAGTTGAAATGAACATGTTCTTAAACATCAATTAGAAAATGATTGCTTAACCTAATACTAAGCATTAATCAATAAACTTGCCTAAACTTAATAAGGATGCCTCAACTTGTAAAAAAATATGTTTTCAGGAAGCATTAATCAATAAACTTGCCTAAACTTAATAAGGATGCCTCAACTTGTAAAAAAATATGTTTTCATGAGTTGCACCACCTTGTCCATGGGCAAGAAAAAAAAAAAACGTTTACATGTTGGTAATAAATAAAAGGAAATTTTTTTTAAAATGCAAATAAAAACCAAACATAAAACTAGGTTTAATATTTTAAATAAGAACCTATTATGTGTAAATCAGGATAATAAATATCAATGTAATAACCTGACCTACTGTTTTAAAAGATTTTCATAGAATATAATATTTATATTAAAAAAAAAAAAAAAGAATTCAGTGAACTATATAAAAGACTTTATTAAACAATAAGAACAAAAATTCATAACAACATAATAAAATCACACGTTTTTTTATTTTTTTATTGGTTCATTTTTATATCAAAGGTTTTTTTCTAGGATTATCTTTTTACAATACCTTTGCTTCCTTTATTTTTAAGTTTTGTAGTCTTTTCAATTTATGCATTTCTTTTTCCGTTTCATTTTGAGCTTTTTTTTGTATCTGCTTTAATAACTTCCTTAGAAGTAAGCACAAAAAACTTGTCTGCATACTTAGCTTTTTTGCTTTTTGTAAAATTTGCATCTGAATATGGCAAAATATCATTATCTCCATATCCTGGAAAAGATGAATTTTTAAAAAAGAAATTTGGGGCAAAAGATCTAGTTTTTACAAAATCAGAAGTTAAAGGAGTTGAAACTGTAAAATCAATTTCATACTGATCAATAGGTTGTTCAATTTCAGAGTCAGACATCATCCTAAAGCTGTCTTGAAACTTACTGGTAAATACAGCTTTATTACTTGCAGCTTTTAGTTTTATAGTTTTCATACTTAGTTCCACTAAACTATCACTGCTATGTTCTGGAATTTCTACTATGGTTATTGGTTCAGCTAAATAGTCATGATCATTTGCTATAGCAAATCTTGGGTTGGTAATTACGTTGGTCCGACTCAATATCCAGTAAAAGTATTTTTGCGCTGTCTGTTGTTTGATTAATCTGCTCAACTGTTGTTGTATTATCAGTTGTTTTAATTTGATCAAAGAGATTAGTCACTAACCTGTCTTCAGAATACACATAGTTTGGCAAGTAAGATTCAGCTGGAATAATCGAAGGATTATATGGAAAGATTCCACATGATTTAAAGCCAGATTCAATATTGGATTTTGTCATACTTTTATTCCAGGCCTTGGTTAAAAGTCCTGTGAAATTGGCCTTGTTTATTATAACCCCAGGGTGATTAGACATCATATCCTGGGCTGCTTTTTTATATGAAACTTTGAATGGCTTAAATACAGTTCGATCGCAAGGTTGAAGCCAATTGCTTGTATGAGCAGGTAATTCAACAATATCAATTCGGTTTTGTATGGCCATATCTATTTACTCTACAAAATTGTGGGAATCGTGTCCATCCAAAATTAAAACTTGTGGACGTTGTAGTCCAATGTTTTTTAAAAATGTAAGCTCAAACCATAGTTTTGCAACCCCTTGTTTAGTCCAACCAGATTTACTTGGACTCCAGTTGGTTCCTTCAGGGGCATCTAGAACTTGAAAACTTTGAAGGGATTTTACTGTTTTCCCTTTTGGAATCACATGAGGTGGTAAGGCTCTTCTTGCTGCATTCACACAAACAATTAAAGTAATCATTTCTCGATTTCCACTGGTACTCATATGTAAATATTTAGTTCCTTTTGCAGCAACAATTTTGTGCGCCTTAAAGTCTAGCTGCAGCCCTGTCTCATCCATGTTCCATATTACTTTAGACTGACAGTCTTTAATGACTTCTTTAAGTGCGGTAAAATAATTTGCCACCTTTATTGGATTCATACATTGATGACGAACTGATGCTGTTGATTCTGGTTGTCGAAGAGTTACTTTTTTGTAATGTTGGTTGTTTAGCAGTTTTACCACCATTTATTAGATGGTTTTCCATTTTTAAAAGAATATCCATATTTTCTGGCAAGCTTGCCAGCATATACCATGAATTGCTCTTTTTCAAAACCAATGCCCATCCTAGCTCTGTTGTCTGCAAAATCGAGTAACTTTTTTTCAAGATCAAGTGGCATCAAACTTTTTCTTCCTGCTTTTGCACCAATCTCAATTTTTCCATTTATCCTGCTCTGCAAAGTTGCTTGAGGTACTTTAAAAAATTTAGCAGCAGCTTTAAAAGACATTTAAGGTGAAGTAATAACACTGTTTATAGCTTCAAGTAACACTTCCTCTTTATATTTCAAATATTTACCTCGAGTTGGAAGACATTATTTCTTAATATAAATTTTTTTTTTATTATCAGCCATTCTAAAATGAAAACTTTATATAATAAATTATCAAAATTTTCAATCAAAGATTATTTTTAAATATAATTTCATTTATAAGCAATAATCTAAATAAAACAATTTATTCAATTATTTAGACTTTTGTTTATTTTTAAGTCATCATTCTCATAATTAAAAAATATTACCTAAATATTTAACTAAATAAATGCATATATTTAAGATTGATAACTTTTAGGATATAAATGTAACATAAAGTACTTATATTAAAAGAAAAAAATCTAATAATATAAATTTCTTACAAGCATGAGTTACTTTTAGACACTCGTGAACCTAATTTCGGCCTTGGCCGGAAAAAGGTAAATTTCGGCCTTGGCCGGAAAAAGGTAAATTTCGGCCTTGGCCGGAAAAAGGTCTTTCTACCAGGTGCATTTAATTCAGAAATGCAATCTATAGAAATGACTCAGCATAGTTATAAAGCTAAAATTATCATTTTAAGAAATATATTTATAGTTTAAAATATGTACCATTTCGTTAAGTAATAAATATTTAAAGTTTATAAGCTTCAAACTGGATGCTTACATGATCTTTTAAATCTAAAGTAGTACTTTTTTGAGATAAGTATTTGTTATGATAATACTTCTATTATAAACACCCGCCAACTAAAATAATGCTGTTTTTTTTTATTGGCTGAGTTCATACTAGTCTCAAAAAAGTTGCATTTACAAACATAAAGCAGAAACCAAGACAGAAATGTTGAATTCAGTGGCGTATCTAGGGTATGGCAGGCAGGGCACGTGCCATGGGCGCCAACCTGAAAGGGGCGCAAAAGAGACTTGGTTGCAATACAATAAGCGAGAATTATATAAAATAAATTAAGAAATAATATATTATATAAAATAAATATATTATATAAAATAAAGTTTGTGTCATCATTTATTAAAAAAATTGTAATTAAGTACTTTATGTGGGGGAGGAGGGGCGCGTGATCGGTGTTTGCCCCAGGCGCTATTTACCCTAGGTACGCCACTGGTTGAATTTAAAATGTGGCTGAAATTTGGTCACTGGCTCGGATTTGGTCACTTTACCCTAGCCGTTAAAAAAGTAGACAAATAGCTCTGCGCATGCGATAAGCATGCGCAGATATGATGTTAAGTTTCCATTATGTAGGTGAAATCTATCGTTAAATAAGTAGCCTTGTTCCGTTAGGTCTATCTTCAAAGTTACTTAAATTTCTAATTTACAAGTCAAAAATTTAATTTGAAAAATGCCTGTTCATAAGTATTCTGTTGAAGATGTTAAACAATATCTCTCTGATGTGAGGATGAAATATTACAAATCAGAGCGTAAATCTTTTTTAAAGTATGCAAAAAAATTCAAACTATGTGGTATCTAAACATTACATTATAATTTGTTAAATAAATAATTATTATCATTGAATTAAATCTAAATTTTTACATACTTTAGATGGTAAATTGTATTATGTATAAAGCCTTATTTATCAGAAAATCAAGCATTGTCCACCCAATTGATTTTAAAAGAGCATGGTTATTGTCTTAAAATGGCTAAACAATTAATTAAAAATGATGATTTAAAAATAATTAAAAAAAAATCCAGCAATAGAAAGCATCCAACTTCTCTAACTGACGCAAGTATATCTAAATCCAAAAGATTAGTTTGTCCTGCAATTTCTATAGATAATTTTTATTCAACATTATCAGCGCAGTCAGTCAAGCTGTGCATAGATGTTTTAAAACATCCATCTTGTTGGCTCGATGATACTTTAATTGATATTGTACAAAGCTTTCTTTCAAACCAATTTCCTGAAGTAGGTGGATTTCAAAGTTCTTGGATTTTTAATTCAAAAAACTTTGGTGGTTATACTATTTCTGGAAAGTTTGTCCAGATACTTAATGTTAGAAATTCGCATTGGGTTCTAATAAGTAATTTAACATCTGAAAATGGTTCTAATTCTGTTCAGTATTATGATTCACTGTTTACTAGATTTAATAAAGGCACTGTTCCATTACTGGTACACAGAGTTGCACGATTGTTGTTAATAAATGAATGTATTTCTTCTTTGAATGTGGAGGTCATAAGATGTCAAAAGCAAGACAATGGAAATGATTGTGGGCTTTATGCTATTGCAAATGCTACTGCTTTTATAATGGAGGTCATAAGATGGAGATGTTTCCTTACATTTCTTGATCATATGGTAAAAAAGTATGCTCATTATCAATTCAATGTGATGATTTCTGTCATTGTACAATAAAATAATATTGATGTAGTGTCTCTTTAGATTATAAAATAGTAAAAATATTTGAGTGTATATTTACAATATGCTGACCTAATCATGTGATAATAGCGGTTTTCAGTTTTTTGTTTTAATAAGTGAATTAGTAATTTTAGAAACTTTGTGTAATAGTAATTTTTTGAAAACCTTAATAAAAGTTAGATATTTAATTTATTAATTTTTGTTTTGTGAGCATAATGATTTGTCATCTTTTTGTTAAATACATAAAAATATTTTCTTAACGAAAACTTATTTTAAACAAAAACTAATTTTAAGTGTCTTTGATTGATTCGCCTTTTGATTAGAGTTATAAGTAGTAGAGATACAACAAGAAGAGTTACAAGTAGCAGTTATAAGTTAGAGTTAGAACTAGAGTTACAAGTAGTCAGTGTTGAGTATTTTAAAAAGTATTTTAAATGAAAGTATTTAAAATACTATTTAAAATACATTTGTATTATTTTTATTTTTATTTGAAATGCTTTTATTCATTAGTATTTTCAATTTAATTTCAAATACTTTTCAAGGCCATTTTTTATTTTGTTTAAAACACAAAATACAAAATACTTTTCCACCAACAGCAAATTAATTAAAACTTGGTTTCCAAAAGTGTAATAATAAGACGACTACATTCTATATACGTTATGTATTTCATCCTGACGTTCATCCGCTTTTACAATTTAAATATCATTTCTTAATTCATTGTGCACAATGAATTATGCACATCGAGCCATATATAGTCATTGAACTACATATTCATTGTGCACAATGAATTACACAATGACGCAACTACAAAAAGTTCTTTGGCTGGATTGAGCTGCCTTAGACCACCCTTGGTAATGGTAATTTGTTATTTAATTACTATATTAGAGGGAACCAATCTACCAAAAATTCAAAATGGCGGAAGAGAGGGAAACGACTAAAATTGTAGAAAATGAAAATGCTGAGAGTGAACAAGCCGTCCCTGCCATACTTGATGGAAAATTTTTCAAAATTATATCTAAAAGTAAAACTACAGGGGATGTTAAAATTATTGCACAGTGTTTGTTATGTGTTGGCAAAAAAACCTACAGTGGTTCACTGAAAGCAACTTCTAATTTTACTCAACATCTTCAGGTATGTATATAACTACAAAAACACTATATTATATTGCGCACTAAACATTAAAAACAATAAACTCATAAAGCAACACAGACAAACGCTAATGCTATAACATAACACAAATAAATGCAATAATCTCGGTTGATTGACTGTTGTTGTTGTTGTTGCAGAATGCTCATGGCAAAAAGCGA
This sequence comes from Hydra viridissima, assembly GCF_058129835.1. Lineage (NCBI taxonomy): Eukaryota > Metazoa > Cnidaria > Hydrozoa > Anthoathecata > Hydridae > Hydra > Hydra viridissima. Next base: position 8,005,587 of record NW_028324304.1, on the reverse strand, counting down.
ATCGAGGAATACAAGCAGCACAAGGTTTCAGTTGCAAAACAGCGTAAGCGCTCGGTAACTGAGATGGAATCTGGAGTTGGAGGTGGACCTTCTGTCGAATCTGGTCCTGCTTCTAAGAAGTTGAAACAAATGCATATTATGCCTCGAAATCAAACATCCATTTCACAGGATGAAGTTGACAAGCTTATTGCTGACTACGTTGTGCAAGAAATGCGCCCCTTGATCACAGTGGAAAAGCCGGCGTTCAAAAATTTGATCCATGGACTCAATCGCAATGTCAGTATACCTTGTCGCAAAACATTAGGCAAGCGATTAAACGCCCGTTTGCAAAAAATGCGTGATGATAAAAGAACAGTCTTCAGTAAAGTACCATTTGTTTGTACAACAGCTGACATTTGGTCAGTGAACCAAAAGAGCTACTTAGGAATGACAGCTCACTATATTGATATTAGTACTGAATGCTCAGTATCACGCATATCTGTTGCTCTTTCCTGTCAACGTTTTGTTGGAAGTCATACTTACGACTCATTGGCTGCAATGATCTCAAAAATTCATAATGATTATGGGTTACACGTGGAAAAAATTACAGCAACAGTAACAGATAATGCCTCTAACTTCAGCAAAGCCTTCCGAGAATATTTTGTAGATACTAGCAGTACTGCATCTGGTTCAGGGATCTCTGCAACTGCTGAAGAACAAATTCAGGAAACAGGAACTGGTGATGATGATGAAGCAGAAAATTCCGACAATGATGTTGAAATAGCGGACATGACTGCAGTCCTAAATTTACCAGTTAGCGAAGACACGGATGATGATACTGAAGTTGTTCTGCCTCACCATGAAGCTTGCAATAGTCACTCTCTCAGCCTCGCATCAACTACTGATGCAGATAAAGCATGTGATTCTGATGCTAATTTCAAACGTCTTTATCGAGCTGCATTAGCCAAGTGTACCAGCATTTGGAATTTGCTTCATAGAAGTTCCAAGGCATCGGATGCTGTGAAAAAAATCATCGCAAGGGCAATACTGATACCAGTCCCTACACGATGGAACTCCCGGTATGATGCACTGAAATGCATTCTCCAGTTGCAAGATAAGCTTGGAGAAATATGCGACGTTTTGAAGTTGCCAAAGTTCAAAAAGAAGGAGTTAGAATGTCTAGAAGAGTATGTAATGATAATGGCTCCTATTGCTGTTGCCATTGACAGGTTACAAGGTGACAATGTGTACTTTGGCGATGTATTTCCGACGCTGCACACCGTACAGCAGAAGTTGCAGGACCTGCAGCAGAAATCACTGAAGCATGCTAAGAAATTTGCAGAATCTAAGCTTACAAGCTTGAAAACAAGATTTGAGGTTCATCTATCATTTTCTGAACATAATGCCAGCAGGATAGTTGCAGCAGTATCGCATCCCTACTTGAAAATGAGATGGGTTCCGGGTGATAAAAAAGATTTCTGTCGTGATCTCTTCGTTCGTGCAGCTAAGTCTCAGCAACAACAGTTGTTGGACAGAGCTAATACTATTTCTGGCCCTGACCCACTTCCAGCTACTCAATCAGCTGGTGGCAGTGGCATGAGTGATGATTTTTTCTCGTTTAGCGAAATTAACATTGCAGAACAAACAACAGTCAACAACGAATGTTTATCGTACTTAAGCGACTCTGGTACGGATTTTAAAATCTTGGCAAAATATGAAGTTATAAAACACGTATTTGTGAGGTAAAATACGACCTTACCTTCATCCGCACCTGTTGAGCGGTTATTTAGCACCGCTGGACAAATTCAGACGCCACGAAGGAACTGTCTTAGTGATGCAACATTCGAAAAACTGTTACTTTTAAAGGCCAATAAACGTTGATTTAAAGGTTAAATTATGTCAATAAAGTTGTGATGTACGATTCGAGTCGTTACAATTCCAGTATTTTGTATTTTGTATTTAAAATAGTTTTATAATGTATTTTTATTTGAAATACTTTCCTTGTATTTTATTTTTATTTTCACTTCAAATACTTTTTAGGTAGACTATTTTATTTTTATTTCAAATACTTTTAAAAAGTATTTTGCCCAGCACTGCAAGTAGTACAGGTGGAACTAGACTAGAGTTTACTCAGTTTTATATTAGAGTTTAATCTGGAGTTTTTTAAATTAGATTTATTATAATAATTTAATTTTTTTTTAAAAAATTGTTACTGTAGTTTAAATTCTAGTTGCATCACCACTCTAACTATTAAGTAAAAGTTATAAATTATAAATATAAAAAAGTTAAAAATAGTTTCTAATATTATTTTTCTTATATTTCACTTTAGATTGTACTTTTTTAAACTCAAACATAATTGTCTTTTTTGTTTGTATCATCTGTCAATTTATTATAATTATCTGGTAAATAATTCAATTTATAAAATGAATGAAAACTTTCTTCTTCTTTTTTTTTTTTTTTTTTTTTGAGTTAGGTACAGCAACTTAAGCTCTTATGGCTAGGAGTAATTAAAAAAAAAGATTCCATCGCTTATGTTAAAAGTATATTTGATAGGTAAACCTCGATCCCTGGTGTTTATTTGAAAAGGCAAACACCGACAATCTAGGAGAGGTATATTTAAATGGACACAAGTTAAATAACAATACAAAGTTGAATGTAAATTTATTTTCGAAAATAAATTTTTAACAATTTAATATGCTATCATGTTTTTTTTTTTACATTTCTCATTTTGTTTCCAAGTAATTGTAATCTTCTACATGTTTTAATCGCTTACACATTATCCCACGTAAGCGTGTTTGGAAGGTTTAATTTGGATAATGTTGGTTTTTAATTGTAACGTTAAGGAAGGCTTAAGATCATATTTAGATCAAAAACTGAACTCGTTATATTTCAAACCATTAACTTGTTTTCCAGATCAGAAATAGATTCCTAAAGTTTATTAAGTGTAATAGATTTTAAACTTTTTACACTAATATGAAACTTTTCATCAGCAAAAAATTTATAGATTAAGCTGCTTTTTTTTAAATTTTTTTAACTAAAATGACTCTTAGAAATACTATTAAATTAAGAGATGATATTACTTATTCAGGAGGCCCCGTGTAAGGTGGGCGCCAGATATCAAAATATAAACATATTATAACATTTATATCACAATCTATAAACATAAGACCCAATACAATATAAGATCGTTAATCAAGGGCAGTGCGGCGCTCCTAATTTAGGAATTTTCATTTATCGTATTGTTACGTTAAATATGTTTGCAAATATTAAGTTCTTATAAGATTATTTTTAAAGTCATACTTATTAATAAGGATTTTATAAAACTTTAACTTAATCTCAACTTAACTTAAAATTTAAAGTTAAGTTTAAAATTACTTTTGGCGTTAAAAATATTGTCTTGATTGCTCATTTTGTCTACTTTTTTAACGGGATACTTATTTAACACTTTCGCTGCCAACTACGAGTATACTCGTAGTAAGTTGGCGTCATTTATTTGCCAACTACGAGTATACTCGTAGTAAGTTGGCGTCATTTATTTGCCAACTACGAGTATACTCGTAGTAAGTTGGCGTCATTTATTTGCCAACTACGAGAATACTCGTAGTTATACTAACTTATTTCAAATAATATTTGTGCATGACTGGCTTTGTCTGTTCTTTCTTTTTTTTTTTTTTCTTGGCTTCACATTTGGTTTCAGAAAATATTACATTCAAGATTTTAATTTAAAAATCCAGAGAACCTAATTTAAATGCGGATAAATACAGAAATAGCTTAAAACAGATAAAAATAAAACATTAATATTAATTTAATTTTATTTTATGAAAATTTAAGTGTAAACCTATTCTGCTGAATGATACATTCTGAAACACTCGCCGATACATAACGGAGGTCTATTTTCACAAACAGCACATTCATATCGTGTTTCTTTACGTTTTATTTTAGAGCAGACTCGACATGTTTTGGTTGGGAATTTTTTCTTTTCATTCGTTGGTATTGAAGACAAGTAGTGGAAGCTATTATTGGTAATTCGAGGCACAATATCATTCAAACGTTGACCCAATAAATCAGTAACAACTAATTCTCTAAACTTAAGCAAGGAAATTGTTTTATCTACCCCATATTTTCTGTTTAGACAGTAAGCATTAAACAAAAAAGTATCAAAGAGATGAAGTGCTACTTTTTTATACCATCTGATTGTCTTTCTTAGGCAATCATAATATGATACCATTTGTTCCGCCCTATCTACTCCTGACATATATTGATTGTAATCTTTAATAATGTTGGGTTTCATTTTCTTCTCTCCTCTTCTGTTTGTCACTTCAATCATTTGCAACGAATGCATGTTGCTAATCATTAGCACGTCTCTTTTGTCTTTCCATTTAGCAACCACTACACCCTCTCTGCTTCTGCTTATAACCTCTCCCTGTTTCAGTTTTGCTTTTGTACACTCTTTTGGATTTGACTTTCTGTCAGTTCTTAAAGTACCACAAATATATGTTTTTTGATTTATCATGTGCTTTGCTAATTCAAAGGAACTGTAAAAGCTATCGGTGTACAGGTGATCACCTTTTCCCAAAAATGTTTCAGTTAAATCTAAAACAATAGCTCCCGTTTGACCCAACAAATGTTTACCGAGAGTTGTCTCGCCAGAGTAGATTTTTACTTTTAGTACAATATCATCTGATTCGCAAAGCTCATAGAACTTGATACCATACTTATGTCTTTTATTTTTCACATACTGCCTGAATACAAGACGTCCCTTCCAAAGCATCATTGACTCATCAATTGATATATTTTTATAAGGACAGTAGATGTTATCCATTGCATTATTTAAGTGATCGAGAAGTCCAATAATTTTACATAAGCGTCCACTACCCGAATCTTCATTGTTAATAAAATGCCAAAACCGTAATATTAGTTGGAATTTATTTCGTGACATTATTCTAGAAAATAAGGGAAATATATAGAGACTGTTCTTAGACCAATAGTGTTCTATTGGTCATTTTGACACACCCCATATGAAGAAGAACTCCAAGGAACTGCCGCATATCTTCTGAGTTTATTGGTTTCCAATCTTTAAAACGTGAGCTTCTTCTGAGGGGACGCTGCTTATTTATTTCTTGCGTTGCGTAGCGATTAGATTCAACTGCCATAGTATTTATAAGCTCTTCTGTAACAAATAGTCTAAAGAAATCTAATGGTTTCTTGCTCTCCATGTATATCTTCAAACCAAGATCGGCAGTAAATTCAACTTGTTTTACAATATTCGGCTCATCTTTCCATTGGTTTGAATTTCTAGATGGACCACCCGTTGTTCTAGCTCTTTTCGGCGGCATTAAAAAATCTTCTGCATTGGCTGCTAGATGAACGTCTGTGTACTGATTGTCATCACTTTCTTCAGTGATAATATCTTCAGAACCTGATTCTGATGCAGTCAAGCTCGAAGACGTAGTATAAGCGAAAAATGAATCCGAATCTTTAATATCATCATCTTCACTATCCTCACAATCTTCCATTACCATATGTGCTGATCCAATTGTGGAATATCTGTGTTGAGCTAATAGGAGATAGATAAATTTATAAATTATCTATTTATAAAAAAGAAATTACTCATCTATAAAACACATTAACTGGTATACTGTGTAAAAAATTCGAAGTGCACACTAAAATGTTTTTTAATGTATTAAAAAACATCTTATTGTGTACTTCACATTTTTTTTCACTTTTTTAATAACATACAGTAGAATGTAGTTATCAAATATATTTTAGCTTCTAGTCTAAAAAACACAACGATTTAGAATTAAGAAAACAAAATCTAAATTACCTTTTTTACTCATGATAACTGCCAATGTGCATGTGCAAAAAAATTGAAACACTATAATAATAATGCATCAAATAAGGTGCATTACTACACCTTTTCAAGATGTGAGAACTTGAAAGTTGTAGTTAAGAAACGTAAGATATAATTGAGAAATGTAACATGTAATTTAGAAGTCGCATTATGTAGTTTAGAACATGGAAGATGTAATTAGAACATTATGTAATTTAGAACATAGAAGATGTAATCAGAGAAAATATAATATATATTTCAAATTACATATTGCAATTTCTTATTTACATGTTGGGTTTCTCAATTACATTTTAAAGTATCTTAATTACATGTTGTGTTTCTTAATTACATCTTACGTTTCTTAATTACAATTTTCAAGTTCTCAATTACATCTTGAAAAGATCTAGTCACCGCAATGAGTTATACTCATTGCGGTGTTACGAGTACTTCGGCACTGTAGAAAAAAAATTCCTTCCCCATTGCCAAGCTACGAGAATACTCGTAGTGCTTTTTTTTTGTCAGTTATATTCAGAATAAAAAATACTATAGAACTATTTCAGATTAAAAGTATTTTATTTATTGAAATGTTGATATCTAGCCTTGGCAATGAGAATGAAACCACGTAAAACAGCCTCGGCAAAAATTAATCATTGTAAACATTATGGCTCGGCGAAGAAATAACGCATAGCTTAAAATAGCTCGGCAGCGAACGTGTTAACGCCTAAAATGGCGTTAAAATAAGTATCCGTAAATTAACGCATGCGCAGATACAACATTTTGTCTACTTTTTTAACGGGCTACTTATTTAACGTGACACCGGCTCACAGTGGAATATTGTAGAGCAATATCATAAATGTTTTTTACTAATGTCGCTACTGTCATTATATTTCAATTTTATTTAATAGTTTAATAGTCAATCATTACTATAATGCAGGAATTTCACATAATTTTATGTAAAAATAAAAGATTTGAAGCCCTATTGTTCATTATTTTTGCGGATGTTCATTTCAAACCTGTTCGCTTCATCACTTTAAAAGTTGATTTTCTATAAAACTTTCTAGAAATAAGTATTAAGTACTATACATTTTTGAAAAGCTCATTTTATGGAGATTTTAAGAAAATTATACATTTTTACTTACATGGTTCAGTTTAGGAGTAATTATTTGAACAATAAAATAAATGAAAAAAAATAATATTCTTCAAGTTCACTGAGACTTTTGGTAGTTACCCACGCTTCCCCACGCTTTACATTTAGTGTAGTATTGTAGCCTAGATGTTTATTAAAAATATGTATAAAAATGAGTTGCAGAAACGTGTGGTTTCCGAAATTATCGAGAAAAGAGTGATAATAACCGCTTTTTAACGTGGTTTCAAATTTTGTTCATTTATAACCATAGCTTGGTGTATGTTTTTTAATTTATTATCAATTTTTTATTGATACCATGGCATTCTTGTATTTTTGTACTTATTTTGTGGTGAATGTACACTGCCAATATATAAAGAGTTGAAACATTTATATCAGTATAACAAATTCGCAGTGGAAATTAAACCGATACGTTTGACTATTGAATATTACGTAGGTTACTTTAGTGACTTTTTAAAATGAAAACTTTTAAGTGTTCCAAATGTAAATTATTGCTTTCCTATATTGATGGAGGAAGGACAGTTGAGGCACTGTCAACAATTTTAAAAGATAATTATCAACTTTCTGAGGACAGCTTGTGTTTCATAATCAGTGATATTCAAAGGCACATTATTCCGTCGTTTAATAAACGATGGATACAGACGTCACGGAAAAAGGAAGCTTTTTTTTTTTATCTAAGAACAGTGGATTGGTTGGATCTTTACCTAACTCAGAAGAGGCAATTACCGACTCCACGCCATCTACTTCTTTAGAAAAACGCGGATGACCGTGCGTGTCTTATGGAGATTCGTCAGAATCCAGCAATAAAAGAAAAAAAATTCCATGTTACTTAAGGAATTTGGATTCGAGCACATCTTTAATACATATCTTCAGCCGTTGCGTTTAATAGGAGAAGAAGCAGAAGAAAAGTTTGTGGAATCATTAAGGATTGCTGATAAAGACAAAAAAAATTAATATCGAGTTTTAAGGAAAACGCAAGTCAGAAAATTATGCTAACGGATGAAGAAGCACTCAGCGTGTTTATTGACTATATTTAACAAAAGCACAATATTTTTACATGAGGAAGGTGACAAATAAACGAAACTGTTCCATATTCCCACCATATTATAAAATTCAAGAAATTAAACAGACCTGCTATCCACCATCTTCTGCAATAGAAATTACTTACTGGGGCAGTTGTTTGGCAAAATCCGGCACCTTCATCTGTTCGTTCTTGTCAACCTATATGCATAGAATTTTGCAAAGAGACTCCCGAGAAAACTAAAGCCATTGTAGATGAAATAAAGAGCCAAATAAACTCTTTGCGACCGTCTATAATTAATAAAAATGGTAAAAGTGTACAAGTAAAACATGAACTTTTTCTAACAATGATAGATGGAAAAGTAGCTCAGGCATTAACGGATACGCCTTCTGAGTTTACATGTACAATATGTGGAGCTACTCCACGGCAAATAAACGATTTGATCAAAGTGGCTTCTAGGCCTGAAAATGAAAATTCTTATCAATACCAATTGTCTACATTACATGCCTGGATTCGTTGTATGGAAATGATATTACATATTTCTTACAACCTTTTTTACCAAACATGAGCAGCCACAAGTGAAGAAAAGAAACGGCTAAAGCAAGAGAAGAAGATCTTGGTGCAGAAACGTTTTCGTGAGGAGCTAGGGTTAATCATTGACAAACCAAGACAAGTAAGTGTCAATACCAAAGAATGTAATACTGCTATAAGATTTTTTTACAATGCAAGCTGCTCCGCTGAAATCACTGGAGTGGATGAAAATTCGATTAAGCGATGTTACATAATTCTGCAAGTCTCTCCTCAGGTGTTATGATAAATGCTGAAAGTTTTGGTAGTTATGCTGCAGAAGCTGCCCGAATCTATGTGACCAATTATGGATGGTACTATATGCCATCTTCAGTACACAAAATCTTACTTCACGGAGAAAATATCATAAAACATTTTGCAGTACTTCCTACCGGTCAACTTTCAGAAGATGCGCAAGAATCCCGTTATAAGGATTATAAAAAATTTCTCCTTCATCAAGCCAGAAAATGTTCTCGATCAGTTACAAATGAGGATGTATTTCATACTCTTCTGTACACTTCCGATCCATACATCACCAGCATTAGAAAACCGTATAACAAAAATGTGCAAGAACTTGATAAAGTTACTCTGCAGCTTTTGAAAGTCAACGAACTGATTTCAGGAACTGAAACTCCCTATGTAATTATGATATGGTACCTTTAGTATACCTATACATTACTTCATAAAAACAACTATTTAAAAATTGTTATTAAGAAACTGTTTTAAATATTTCTATAACTAGTAGGTAAGCATTGTATGTATTTTTTGCCGTTTCTAATAATTTTAAGGTATTTTCATACATTTGTAAAGTATTATGTTAAGTATAAATAAAAAAAAAATGCCAATTTTGAAGTTTTTGAGTTTTATTTATTTATTTTTAACTTTTCATTACAAAAATTCTTACAAAAAGTATTTCATTAGAAGAGTCATATACTTATTTAAATTTGTGCAAAATTTCAAATCTCTATTTTTAGCTACAAAAAAGTTATCAATTTTTGGCCCGAAACAGACCTTTTTTTTCCACTGTGCGGCCCCAAAATTAGTATTTACGTTGTATTTATGTTAAAATTACGTTTTTCGTTGCTTAACGTTAATCCTACGTTGTGTAAACTAGGGTTGCTCGCCGTAAACAAAAACTTACGAAAATTTCGCATTTTTACCTTCCGTATTTCAAGTTGCTATTGCGGAATTTGTTCTTGCGCATATTCACCTTCCGTAATGCGTTATACGAAAAAAATAAGAATTATTCCGTAATAACTCTTTACGAAAAGAAACTTGCAAAACAAATCATTTCGAAAGAATACTTGCGAAACGGTTCCTTACGGAAGGAGCGTTTCGGAATGTGCGCTTGCGGAATAGACTCGAAAGCATTCCTTAAACTGTTATACAAAAAAATATTATTATTTATTATTTAAATAATGTTGTTAAATGATTCTTCAATAGTATATATATATATATATTTATATATATATATATATATACAGGGTGTATACTTAATTTCTGACCTCGGTTTAAGAATACGGTATTTCAACACATACCATTTTATTACTGTCATATCAATTTAATTAGACAAAGAATATATGTTAATAGTCAGTAATCAGTATTTTGTCCATTTCTTTCTATGCATTGGGTAATTCTCCTTGGCAGGCTTTCTACTAGGCGAAAACACTCTTCTTGCGTAATGGCAGCCCACTCCTGTTCAACACATCTGATCAACTGTTCACGATTACGAGGTCGAGGATTGTGTAAAACACTGTCCTGGAGTCTTGACCAAATATGTTCGATGACATTTAAGTCGGGCGAGTTGCCAGGCCAGTCGGTCCACACTGCTGGAAAGTCTCTGTTGATCACATTCATTGTTGCTCTTGCCGTGTGGCAAGTTGCTCCATCTTGCATCAGAATAACTTTATTTCTCACAGGAAAGATGGTCTTATCATCAGCTGCACGTTTGTACACAGGTAGAATAATATCACGGTAATATTTTCCATCAACAGTTTTATTTTGCTCAACAACAACCAGATCAGTTTTGCCATATCGAGAAATGCCGCCGGCTATCATAATCTTGAGACCGAATTTCGGATGTCGAACATAAGGTATTGACTCTGGTGTTGCTGTACGTACTCTTTGATTTTGACGGTTTGGAGCCGGATATAATTCAATTGGACTCTCATCAGTCCACAATACGTGAGCTCGTTTCACTTTACCATCCGGTGAGTCATCTGCGAATCCCTCTTCTTGCAAACGAGTACAAAAATTTACGCGATCAGTGATGTTTCTCTGCGACAACGTGGGTTTCACTTTCTGTGTATAGGCATGCTTTCCCCATGTGGTCTTGCGCAAGTCTTTACTGATAGCACTGTGTGAAATTGTTTTTCCTCTTTTTTTGTAACTGTCTGAAAAATTCAGTTTCTTAGCTACAGTTCTCGTTCCAACTCCGACTTTGTCTTTGACCCACTTTCTGACCTTGTCCTTGGTTCTTGGTGAAAACTTTGTTGGGTTTCCAGGTCGCTGAGCATCTGTGACGTCACCCTCTTGTTTTCTTGCCCACTTCCTTACAGTATTTCGAGAAACTTTACACTGTCTAGTGATTTCTTTAATGCTTAATCCTTGACTACATAAAACTTGAATTCGGTGACGAAGTAACTGTTTATCAGAACTCATTTTCAGAGTAAATTGCTAAAAAACACATGTTATATAATACATGTCAGTAAAATATACATATAATACATATAAATACACACAGAGTAATTAATGTAAATCATAAACAGACACCAAGTATCACTGATATAAATAAGGCAAATAAAAATAATGCTGATTATTTCTTGTAGCCAAAATGCTAAACATTAAAAAGTGTAAACTTAATTTCTGACCCCGGTTTTGAAGAGTAGCAATACGTCATAAACAGTGAAGAAAAAATGTGTTATTAATTGGCAAACTAAGATCACATATTAAGGAGTAATGAGGACAATTTACTTAAAAATCGTGCTAAAACTATAGTCATAATGCCAAAGGCCGTGAAAGACAAGGAGAATGAAAATATCATTTTTATGTATGTTGACAAAATGGCTCCCATAAACATTTTCTGAGGTCATATCCTATCTGAAGTGAGCGTTTTACGTGCAGAAAGTATAGTTACACCAAAATACATACTAAAGTATTTTTCGGGCTAAAGTAGCATTTAAGAGAGCAACTCAAAATCTTGTGTTTGTAACATGTGGGGGGTCAGAAATTAAGTATACACCCTGTATATATATATAAATATATATATATATATACATATATATATATATATATATATATATATATATATATATATATATATATATATATATATATATATATATATATATATATATATATATATATATATATATATATATGTATATACGTATAACGGGGCCTAACGCAGCTAAAACTTTTAAATTTTAGCTGCGTTAGGCCCCGTTATATTCTGTTTCAGTTATTTCTATTTAAAAATAGAAAAAACTGAAACTTTGAGTTGGTTTAGAGGGATTGGACAACATATATATATATATATATATATATATATATATATATATATATATATATATATATATATATATATATATATATATATATATATATATATATATATATATAAAATACTTACCATTTTCGTAACTAAAGTATATGATATTGTTTGTCGTTGAGGCAGTTTGTAATCTTGATTTAAACTTTTAACAAAATCAATGAATGATTGGTGATTTACAAGGCACATCGACATATTGGCTTTTAGAAGGAAATCAAGCAATTTCTCAGTTATAACTTCTTGTCTTTTTAATGTAAACCTTATATTAATGTAGCTGATTTCATCAACTTCAGTTTCTTCATTTTTTTCCAAATCTAAATTGTAAAGAACATCTAGTTCTTGTCTTTTGATATTACAATTCGATGGTCCAATATTTTATGAAGAGATTTTAGATGCCAAATTATGTTGCTTGTGGAATCGCCGGACCATTTTATTTCCATTTACCATTGTCCTCGGGATACTTTATTTTACAATATTGACATATTACAAATGTATTATTTTTTTAATGCAAATCTACATGATCCCAAACAAATGACTTACATGCTCTAAAAGGGAAAGTTTAAGATGTTCAAGTTATGTTCATTACTTAACTCTTGTTAACTGAAGCTTATCAATATCATTATACTTATAATAATTTGTATTTTAGTTACCTAGTTAATTATACTTATTTGATTCATAACACGTAATGAAATATTTATAATTAGCCGCGTTTCGTAAGTGTTTTTCTATTAAAAACCGTTTCGCAAGTTGCGGTGCGAAAGAGTTTCGTTTCGAAAGAAATTTGGTTTTTAATCATTATTTCAAAAAATAAAACTTTAAAATGTTCATATGTTGCAATACTGAAAATAAAATTTTATTATTAACATTTTGGTATATAAAAATTTTATTTTTTACAATTATATCCGTTTGGCCAACAAAACTTTTTTAGAGATTTCAAAACGTCGTTTAGCGAAAGAGCTCGTTCCGCAAGTGCGACTTCCGTAAGCGCTACTTGCGAAAGGCGACATTTCGTAAGTAGCATTTGCGAAATGAACATCGGCGGTTTTTTTTGTTTCGTAAAATTCGGTACGAAAAAAAAAAAATTCCTGATTCTCAGTATCCTTCCGAAAGAATTTTATTTTTCCTGAATTGTACAAAATATTCCGGTTAACAACTCTAGTGTAAACGTAATCTTTTTAACGTAATATTCTAACGTTGAGCTAACGTTGACACAACGTTAAAAAAACAACGAATTATTAACTAAGCAATGCTTAGTTAAAATAAAAAAAAAACGAGAATAAAATAAAAAAAAATAACGAGACGCAGATGCTTAATAAGCATCTGCGTTAAGGGCTGAAGTTCCCGAAAAACGGTTCTTCGGTTCTTCGGTTCTTCGGTATTTTTCGGGGAATCGAAAGGAATCGAAGGTTTCGGTTCTTTATCAGAATAGGAATCGAAAAGAACCGAAGTTATCGGTTCCTTATAAAAAAAGGAATCGCAAAGAACCGAAGTTATCGGTTCTTTATCAGAATAGGAATCGAAAAGAACCGTAAATTGATTACTCACCTTTTTTTTAATAATATACTTCCGTTATAATCAATATTTTCGATTCTTTTCAATATTTTCAATTATTTCGGTAATTTTGATTCTTTGTAATAAAAACGGTAAATTTCAATTATTAATTAAAAAATCGTTTTTATTGTAAAGAATCGTTTTTATTACAATTACGTTTTAATAATGGCGTGCGAAATTAAATTCAAATTCATTCAAATTTAATTTCCCGCCCCTAAGGGATTCCCCTTTACCAGTATAAATAGTGGGGTTTTGTGAAAATCTAATCAGTTACAATTTATTGTTTCACAAACAACTCTTACAAACAACAACAACATTACAATTTACAACAATGTCTCAAGTTAATAATGCAATTTGGAATTACTTTACCAAACTACCAGAAGTGACAGTGAATTCTGTCACCAAAAAGAAAACTTATAAATCAAGTTGTAATCAATGTCAAGCAGTGTTAACTTGCTGCCATGGAAGTACATCAGGAATGAGTAAACATTTAGGGTAAGTAATGTTTTTTCAATTTTTTCGTTAATTTCGATTCTTTTTAATATTTTCAGAATTTTCGCAATTTAAGTTAATATTAAGTAAAGATTTACTTTATAAAAAAATAAAAAAATAACAATAGTTCTGAATAATTAAATAAACATAAGCACTGATTATTATTTATTATACAGTAACAGCTAACAGTAATACTGTTTGTTACATTTAATTTAATATAGTGCCATCTATAGGAGTTATTTCAATTTTTTCGATTCTTTTCAATATTTTCAATTATTTCGGTAATTTCGATTCCTATCCCTATAATTATTTAATTTAAACCTTTTTTTATACAGATCTCAGCATCCCATTCAAGCCAAAGCTTATCTTAAGGCAAAGATAGACAAGGTAGTGCAACTGGCTGCTGACAGGGAGGAAGTTGAAAAGGAGCTTGATAGATCTTCAAGTTTGAGAGGTTTCTTTCCAGCCACAACCACTAGTAAAAAAAGGGTGGATAACCTTAGTAAAAATTCTCCACCATCCAGTCAGCAAGGTGGTCATGAAAAACTTCAAGTAACTCTGGATGAGTATGTTAAGGTGAGAATAATATTGTAATTTTTTAGTAGCTTAAATAATCGTTTTTATAACATTTTACCGTTTTTATTTGTAAATATTCGAATCAAAATCAAGCCCAAATTGGTAAATTGAGAAAAAATATTTCTTCAAAAAAAACTCGGATCTTTTGGGCGCCGTTTGGGCCATGCAGAAAATTTTTTTTTTCTCAATTTACCAATTCGGGCTTGATTTTGATGAAACTAATGTTAGAAGTCTATTTTTATATTCAATTAGAAACTTTTGAGCCCTTTTCCAAATTTATAATATACTTTAAAGTTTAATAACTCTGTAAATTAATAAAAAGTTAAATTTCCACACTAGACAACAATTTAATGATTCCAAATTAATGTCCTTTTTGCTCTAAACTCAATATTAACAAAGTTATTGAGGTTTAAAGTTTTTGATTTGATCTGTTACCTAACACGTGCATGTTGATTTAGTAAACACGTGTTTTTCAAACGTTTCAAAACTTTACAGGCTTTTAACTTTAAACTTCTTTGTTTTAATAGATAGAGTGATTAGCACTGTCTCTAGAAACTGCAACAACTTACCCATATATATAAGGTTGTCAGGTCTTGTTTAACGTAATTTCGATTCCTTGCGGTAATTTCGATTCCTTTTGATATTTTACATTTTTTTTATTATTTCAGATAACTAAATGGGATTCACAAAGCAGCTGTCAGCTTGATTTTGATACAGTTCTCACTCTGGCCTGCATCATGTCAAATCTTCCTTTCAATATTGTGGAAACTCCAGGAATGAAGTTGCTCTTGAACTATTTGGCACCAAAAGCAATCATAAAAACACCAAAAACACTTGCTACAACAAAGCTTGACATGATTCATCATAATGTTGAAAAGGCAATAACCAATCAACTTGAGGAAGAAGTACCAGAATGTGAAAGTGTAGCTTTTACATCAGATGGTTGGACTGCAAAAAATGGTGATCCTTTTGAATCTCTCACACTCCATTACATCAACAGTGATTTTGAGTTGAAAAAGTACAGTTTGGATTGCCAGGCTCATTTAAATAGGAAAACAGGTCTTTTACTTGGCAAATGATTAGACACTATGATTTCAAAATGTGAAGTCTTGGCAAGGCTTGACCTAGAAAGAACATGTGTGACTGATGGTGCTGCTAACATGAAGGCAGCTGTCAGTTTATCAACTTTATTGGACAAGCAATTGGTGTGTGTTGATCACATGTTGAACAATTGTTTGAAAGACACATTAGAAAATGGTGTGGTTAAGGTAATTGTTGATAAGTGCAAGAGACTTGCTCAAAGGACACATCAAAGCACTAAAGATTGGTATGAAATCAAACAAGAATGTGAATCTCTAGGGTGTAATCCAATCAAGCTAATCCAACCAGTGCAAACAAGATGGAATTCAAATGCAATGCTGTTCAAGTCAGTGTTAAGAAATGAGCAAGGTTTGAAGTCTGTCAGAGATAACAGCCTGAATGCAAACTTGACAATACTTATACCAAGTGATGAAGATTTTCAAGTAATTGCAGAACTTCATCCTTTCTTGGCAAAATGTCAAGAATACTCAGAGATTTGGTCCTCAGATAAAACACCTACAGTTCACAAGATCCAGCAACACCTCTTTTCATTGATTACTATGTGATACTTCAGGTAAAAAATATTTTTTTGTGATTCTTTCGATTCTTACTAATAATTTCGATAATTATCAACAAATTTCGATTCTTTCGATTCTTTCGATTCTTTCGAATAATTATCAACAAATTATGCAATTTAGATTATTTATATATTTTTTTCTTTTCCAGGTTCAAGAATTGCTAAAGATGCAATGACCAGGTTTATAGAATACTTGGAAACTAGGATTCCAGATAAAGGCACTGAAGCTAATGACTTTAATCTTGCAAGTGTGTTTGATCCATTTTATAGAGGTTATTCTATCACATTAATCAAGGGCAACAAAGATCATTTAGATGGAATAATAGACCAACTGGTAGACAATCATCCAACTACCAGAGAATACAATGAGGCTTATGAGGCTTCATTACCTTCTGCACAGCCAAACTTAGATGAAGATATGGATGATTTTGAGAGAATGGCCATGGAAAATGATGGAAATGATGCACCAACTTTGGCAGAACCATCAGAGACTCCTCTAAAGGTAAATATTCATTTTTATTAATAATAATTTCGATTCTTATAAATATTTCCGATACTTATAAATATTTTTTTGATTCTTTGCGGTAAATTCAAATTCAAATTTTAGGTACTTGTCTATGCAAATGCCAGCTAAGGGTGTGAAGGTTTTGGAATGGTGGAAGGTCAATCAAAAGGAACTGCCATTACTAGCTGCTATGGCAAGGAAGTACTTGTGTCCACCAGTGACTTCATGCTCTTCAGAAAGGCTATTTTCATTAGGAGGAAATATTATTAGTGATAAAAGACACAATATGAAGCCAGAGACCCTTCAAAAAATAATGTTCATAAAAGAAAACTTTCCACTAGTCAAATCAAAAATAAGGTCCTGGGACAAAAAATGCCCTGGTGAACCAGGCTATCAGTCTCAACCTCTACCATCCACCTCTCAAGATCAACCTCTACCATCCACCTCTCAAGATCAACCTCTACCATCAACTTCACAGACTCAACCTCTACCATCACCTTCTCAGACTCAACCTCAACCATCTCCATCTACACAAATCCAATCAACCAAACAGACAAAAATGAAAAGTTTTTTGAAACCAAATGAATTACAGTCTCAAAGTCTACTACAAAGAGCTAAAAAAAGGAAACTTGTACTTGAATCACCAATGAAAAAATCACCAATGAAAAAAAACCCTATATATGATGCATCTAAAGATTTATTTAATACTGAAGCTAGTGATAGTTCTACTAGCGTAGCTTATAGCAGTGCTAGTAGTAGTCGCAAGGACAGCAAGGACAGTATCACTGATCTCACTGATAGTGATTTAGAATAACTGTATTTTTCAACTGTATTTCAACTGTATTTTTGAAAATAAAAATTAAAAAAATTCAAGTTTTTCAATTCTTAGTAACAATTTCGATTCTTTGTAGCATTTTCGATTTTTTGCGATATTTCCCGCTAAGAACCGAAATTGGAACCAAAATTCCAATTTCGGTTCTTAGCGGTTCTTAGCAATTCCAAAATTCCCGCTAGGAATCGAAAAGAACCGAAGTTATCGGTTCTTTATCAGAATCGGAATCGAAATTTACCGTAATTTCGATTCTTTCTTAAAATAAGGAATCGAAATTTACCGAAATTTCGAATCTTGCCTAAAATAAGGAATCGAAAAGAACCGAAGTTATCGGTTCCTTATCAAATTAGGAACCGAAATTTACCGAAGGAACCGTTTTTCGGTAATCCAGTCTCTGATCTGCGTCTCGTTATTTTTTTTATTCGAGACGAGACGAGACGATGATATCCGGGATACGATTTTTAAACTCCGAAAGAAAATTGATTGTCCCGATTTATAACTTTATTCCGGGACAATTTATTCGTCAATATTTTCCGGGACATTTTTCGTCTCGTTATGATTGTTCCGGTTCATTTCAAGAAAACAATTCCGAGACGCAGACCCTGAATATTAACGTAACATTCTAACGTTGAGCTAACGTAAAGACAACGTAAAAAAACAAAGAAATATTAACGTGGTTCTGCTAACTATAAAAAGACCTACCGTAATTTTTTACTTTTTTTCTCCTTAAAGATGGCATAAGAGAAGATAGGAAATATATTTGTTTAAGAGAGACTTTCTGTAAGAATCAGGCAAAATAACAACATTTTTAGAGTGACCCTCTTCAAAATTGCTAATTTTTTAATATGTTGTTGCTATTCATACTGGAAGCTCAGTTCCAAAATTTTTAAAAAATATTCATTGGTTCTCTAGATATTGGATTTTAAAGTTTGAGTAAATTTATAGAAATATTGACTAAATGTAGTCAAGTGTATTTTTAAACTTGAAAATAGAACAAAATATATGCTATCAAATATCAATTTCACTTGATTATTGTTTATTGGCTATTTTAGACCAAAAATTAACAAAACAGGTAAATAAAATATTTTTCCTTGTCTAAATATCATGCATCAAAAGTACGCAAAAATTTATTTTTAGTCTTTTTGAATCTTCGTTTTCATCTAAAGCCGCGGGAATCCCATAATTTTTTTTTTTAATTATAAATCTTCAACTAGTTAAGTACTTTAAAATATAAAAAAACATATGGGCAAGTAAAGGCTTAATCGCAAAATCCATCTCAAAAATGAAAGTTTAGTCATATAGCGCTTTTTTTGTGACCTCATAATGGCTAAAACCC
Source organism: Hydra viridissima (assembly GCF_058129835.1). NCBI lineage: Eukaryota > Metazoa > Cnidaria > Hydrozoa > Anthoathecata > Hydridae > Hydra > Hydra viridissima. Next base: position 7,986,547 of record NW_028324304.1, on the reverse strand, counting down.
TGGGTTTACAGTAAAATTTGATTTTCAAAAACGGGTACTGACCTTTAACCTATCTTATTTATAAAAAATACCTATGGGTTATTGCAATAGTATCTAAAAAATAACATATACCTCATATTGATGATTTCTATTTTGAATAATAAATGTTTTATGTAAGAAACAGAAGGAACTCAAATCATGTTTTTTGAGATATAATTTTTACTCTGAATATTTTTCCTGAGTATGATTTTGAGTATGATTACTTAATTTGATAAATCACTTTGTAAACCCAACCGATATTTTGTGCGTGTATAGTTAGTTTATATTTTTGACATTTTTCGAAAACATTTTTGAAAATGTCAGGAAAAAATATTTCTTACGAAACATGTTGCTGCTTTGAATGGAATAATTGTGGACCTTACATGCGATCTACTTCAAATGTAGAAGAAATGTTTGAAACAAGCCAACTCACTGAAAATATACAACTACATCTTATAAACCTAAAGGTAATTTTTCAATTTTAGTAAAAACTTTTACTTAAATGGATTTATAACAATATCTTGTAAATGCTAAAATTAGGTTTTAATAATTAGATTTTGAATAATAAAAAAGTTAGTGACAAAATAATAAAATTGGTTTTAAGGTATTAAAGAGTTATGAGTTAGCTTGTGATTGGAACGAAAAATCTCTGAAAATCGATTAAACAGAAAATTTAACAATGTAGAGAAAATATGTGCATATCATCGCTACACATTAGGAATATGATGGAAACAAGGAAAAAAGTGTATGCACCCTGATCACAAACTACAAACAGGGAAGAAATCAACAATAGGGCGACCCTCACCAATATCTATGACACTTCAAATATCTTCCTGTTATAATTCATACTTTCCAATTGTTTCAATAATATGTGATCGTCATTGAAAGGAACACTATTCCGAGACAAAGAAAAAAGAAACAAATATAGAAACTGAACTTGAATCTACATCAGCAGGATATGATATTGATTTTTTACCAGATGAGTTCTTACAAAATCAAGAAGAGCTCAATACTTCAAATGAAATCAGAAAAAGTATTACAGATTGTCTTGGGACCAGCCCAATTAAATTCCAGTTTAAAAGAAAACTTGAGCTTATCAATGAATCCACAAAGCAACAAATGCGAAGAAAATATAAACGTACGGAAGAGGCTTTGAGAAATAAATTTGCAGAATGCATTGCACCTGGTCAATGGGAAGAGTTTTTGTAAGTGCTTGACGGTAATGAAAATACCGAAACAGAAATTCCGGATGAAATTGAAAAACTCGTGGAAATGTATAACAACAGTGACGCAACAAGTCAACTGGTAATTTTGGCATTTATTGATCATAATAAATACACAAAGCAATTTTTATGCGACACATTTACATGCACAAAATATAAAATAGAACTTGCCAGAAAATGGAAGTCCTTGCAAAATGGGTTTGTACTACCCAAAAAAAATTTATTTACAAGAAGTTGACTTTCAATTCCAAAATGTGAGCATTTTTTAGATTTTCTCTTCTCAAGTGGATTATTACAAGACGTTTCTTATGGTATTTCCAAAATAAAGTATGACAGTGGTGATGTTGAAACTATAGCCCGTGCCATTTCAACAGCAAAAAACAGTGATATTATTGCTTTTTATTGCGAAAGCTGCAAAGAAATTGAATACGAACCTCTGTCCGAATCAAGTTTATTGCGAATACTAAATGCAATTAAACCTTCTCATAGAAAATGTCTCGCTGATTTAAATGACACGGCTGCTGCTGGGATGAATGCATTTGCAACACTTGAACAATTCGCAACTATGTTCAATAAAAAATCAACTGTTGTGAAACTCGAAAAATCAAAAAGGTATTTAAAAACTAAATATAAGCTTCATTGCAGCGATTTGGAAAATGAAATTGCAACACATTCAACTAGATTTGCCCTTTCTGATCCTGAAAACATTAAATTGCAATCATGTAGCATTTTGAATGATTCTTTATCCTATGAATGCGATGAATTATTTGAAGTTTTAGATGATGTCAACCAAATAGGAAATGAAAATAATGTTGGTGATGATGTATTATATGACGTTAAAGTTTTAATAAGCAGCATCACAGAGTATACAGCTATTCACGAAAGTTTAAACGATTACAAAATTTTAAGATCTAATCTTCAATTTTTCTTGAATAAAAATCTAACGGAAATAAATTTCAAAATAGTTTTTTTTCTAATTTGGTATATAGGTTATTTGTTAATAAAATTAAAAAAAGTAGGTTTCGACTCATCAATGTTTACTCAGAAATTTCATGAAAAGGTAGGTGATACAAATTAAGAGGTGTCAAAAAAGTTTAAACAATTTTATTAAGGATTAATTATTTGCTTATTAATTGATAAATCCGGGGCGAAAATTTTTTTTATTTTTAAATAAAGTCAAAATGAGTCAATTACAATCAAAAAATTTATCGCAACATCATCAGGCAGCTTTTAAATTTATAAAAATAAACTTGAAATATTGTAAATTTCAAATTATTTTCAATCGCGTGCAAATGGGTTGCAAAGCAGTTTCTAGTGAGATCAAGTGGCAAGTTATTGGTATGGCGAGGACAAAAAATCACACAAACGTTCAAATAGGCAAAATACTTCACGTTTCTGAATATTGCGTTAGAAAAACCATCAAAACCTGGGAACTTACCAAGGGTATCTACGACATGCTGCGTACTGGGAGACCATTCAAACTCAGCCACCGTGACAAAAGTGGTATATTTAGAATGAGCTGAGAAAACCCCAGACTCAGCTACATAAAGCTTGCACCAATCTTCAACGACTCAAAAAATAATCCAAAAGTTAGCAGAGAGCTCGTGAGACGAACTTGGTTGGACAAAGGTAATGGAACGTAAACAGCTGCTAGAAAACCTATTCTTTTAATCACGGATAAACGTAAACGACGAGTGTGGTCCAAAGAAAGGCTGGACTGGTCTTTAGAACAGTGGGTAAATGTTATTTGGAGTGATGAAGCTAATTTTCAAGTCATAAACCGCAAGGGAAGAATGTGAAAAGATTTGCAACTGAGAAATATTCAGACAGGTTTTTGCAACATCGTCGACAAGGCGGTGGAGGTTCGGTTGGCATCTGAGGATGTTTTTCTCACAAAGGTATAGGCTTCTGTGAGCTGTACAAAAGCCGAATTAATCAATACAACTACAAGAACACATTGGAAACGTGTTTAAATCCATCAATCAGCCACTTGTATGGCAAAAGCAAGCAATTCATCTTTCAACAAAACGGGGCTTTAGCTCTCACAGCTCACTCAATCAAAGAATATTTTTGAAAAAAAGTTCAATGTGATGCCCTGGTGCCCTAGATCACCAGATCTCAACCCAATTGAAAATATTTGGTCTTGGATTAACAATCAACTGACATACTATGAAGTTCAATCAACTCAGCATTTAAAACAACTTTTGAATGAGTACTGGCTGAAGGTACCTCGCGTGATGCGCATGAAATTAGTTGAATCAATGCATAAACGAGTTTATCTTTGCTATAAAAACAAAGGAGGACACTTTAAATATTAATTTTACTTTTTTTTTTAATTTTTTGTTCGAATGTTGCAATTCGTTTAAACTTTTGTGCTTCTTATTTTTCCTATATGATTTTTTGTAATTGTTTTTTTCTAAACTAAATATTAAAATTTTTATAATATGTTGATACTCATTTTAAAGCTAATTACTTTTTCTTTAACAAAAAAAAAATTAGTTCGATATCATTTTACAGTTTTTTTTAATTAAACAAAAGCCAAACATACTTGATAAAAATTCTGCAATCGTTTAAACTTTCGTGAATAGCTGTATGAAGCACTAAAGTACTAAAAACCTTAAATGCACTAAATGTCTACCAAATCAACATCTACCAAAATGTACTATTTATGCTAAAATACAAACTTGGACTAGTCCCATCGCATTTTTTAAATAACTTCTTTCAAGTTAACTCTAATAGATATATAACAAGAGCAATAGGTAATTTCACACTGCCTAAAAGAACAACAAAGTTCTCACGGTTTTCTATTTCCTACCGGGGTCCGTACCTGTATAACAAAATAATATCAAAAAATATAGAACTTAAAGTATTAAATAATCCTGCCAACTTAAAAAATAAAATAAAACACCTCGTACTTAATATCAACAATTATATTGATATGTATTAAACTTAACAACAGAATCTATACTGAAATATTTATGTGTATCACTGACTGTATTTTGACTATATATAAATATGAAACAGACTTTATTTAACAATTTGAAAAGGTACTCCATGATAAGTCGTCATAGACTTTTACGAGTTTTCCTTTACAACAACATATATATATATTTGAAGTAACAAGAAAATTTCTTGTCTTTTTATCTTTTTCTTATTTTTATTCTATTATTTTTAAAAAATACTGATAGTCTTTATGATAAGAAACTATTATTTTACGTTATACTTAAATATGCTTGTTAAACCACGTTTTATTATGATGTGTTCTACTTGCTAAACCACTTCTTATTATGATGTTATACGTGGTAATATTATGTTATATTCTTTTTTTTTTTATTTACGTTGCATTATATGATGTCATGTAGTTTTAATGTAACGGATGTGTAAACTTATTGAAGTTGTATAAAAAAAAAAAAAAAAAATAAAAAAAAAAAATAAAAATAAAAAAAAGCACTTACTAAGAGATGTAGAGCAAAAAAAAGCCAAGAGTGATGCATGTAAACAACTAGATGACAAATCAGCATTTTGGTTGAAAGACTATTTACAAAAAATATTGCCCGTGAAATTTCGAGAGGGCCAGAATGACTTCTTTGGAAAGAAAGGCATCAGTATGCACATAGGTGTTTTTTTTACAAAAAAAAAAAGACATTCTCAAAAAACACGTTTACCTAACAATTGTGTATCGATGCGATCAAGGTGTTTCCTCTGTTATCTCTATTGCTGAATCAGTTCTAAATCAGTTTCGCCTAGATGAGCCAGAAATAGTAAATATTTTTGCGAAGTCAGATGATGCTAACTGTTATCATGCTAATTATTCAGTCGAATCTATGTACAAGCTCTACAAAAATAAGAGTTTTAAACTTCTAAGGTACGACTTTAATGAGCCTTGCTGCGGAAAAGACCAATGCGATAGGGAAAGTTCATCCGCTAAAACAATATTGAGAAGTTATGTAGACGCTGGCAACGACATAGTAACAGCAGAAGATGTTGCAAAAGCAGTGAAATACGGATATGGCATCAAAAACGCAATGGTTAGCGTAGCAAAAATTGAGAATGTAGCTTTAACTGGTCCTAAAATTCCAAATATAAGCAACTACCACTCCTATGAGTTCCAAGAAGACTACATGACTTTGTGGCGATACTATGAAATTGGAGAAGGAGTTAAAGTGCTATGCAACAACCTTTCAGTTGAAACATCAATTGAATTGATTGTTCCATTCACAAGTACTGAAGGAAACTTTCAGCGAAAAACTCAGGGAAAAAATAAGAAAAAAAATTATGATTTAAATACACTACATTTTTGCCAGGAGACAGGTTGTATGGAATATTTTAAAACAATTATCGAGTTAGAGGGACATATGTTGATAGGGCAGCACAAAAGATCTGAAGAATTTTCTTCTTTAGATAAAGTTAAAAAGATTTGCACTGAAAAGATGAAAGCAAATTCGCAAGTTCATTCAAATTGTATAACCGCATCGGTTAAGATCACACCTACCCCAATAAACAATATATACTCTCAAAAGTTCAAAAAGTTAGGTTGGGCATTACCAACAAGAAAGACGTTTTGTTTTTCCATAAAGCAGCAAAAACTACTTTATGAAAACTTCATAAATGGAGAAAATACAGGAAAGAAGATGTCACCAGAAGAAGTTAATACACTGATAAGAAAATATCTTACTGCGGATGAGTTCGTTTCAAGTCAACAAATAAGATCTTTGTTTTCTAGATGGAGTAATCTATTAAGAATTGGAAAATTGACTGCACCGACTATTGAAGAAAATGATAACAATGAATTTGAAGATGAAGAAGCCAAGAAATATCAAGAAGAAATACATAAACTTGCAACTAAACTTTCTGTTATATGGAAAAAAGAGGATTGGGTGGCAGTTGTTCACAAAAATCAATGGTATCCAGGAGTTATTGCAGAGGTAAACGAAAAAACTAAAAAGTTAAAAGCTAAAAGCATTGATAACAGTATTAGAGTTTAAATCATTATTTATTACAAAAGTATTATGTTTCATTATGTTATTCATAGATGACTGCATGAAAAGTGTATCTTTTGGAAAAAATTTTTATCGATGGCCTAACCAGAAAGATAGCATTGTATATTCTGATGACAACATCTTATGTAAAATAAGTCCCCCGACTCCAATTAATCAAGCTGGTGATAATTTCTTAGCAACAAATGATTTTGAAGAAGCTAACAAACTAATGAACAAATAAGCTTAAAAAATAAGTTAAGAAATTAACTGTAAAACAACATGCATGTTTTTTTGAATAACTATCAAATATGCGCATACTCCACAACTATTATTTTTCTATCTTATCATTAAAAAAACAATGTTCACGTTTCTCTTATACTATTTCTTGTAAACCCAGGGCTTTAGCCATTATGTGGTCATGAAAAATGCGCCAAATGACTAAACTTTCATTTTTGAGTTGGATTTTGCAATTAAGCCTTTACTTGCCCATAGTTTTTTTTTATATTTTAAGTTAATTAACTAGTTGAAAATTTATAATTAAAAAAAAAATTATGGGATTCCCGCGGCTTTAGATGAAAACGAAGATTCAAAAAGACTAAAAATAGTTTTTGCGTACTTTTGATGCATGATATTTAGACAGGCCAAATTCTTTGTTTTATCTAATTTATAATTTTTAAATCTAAACTAGCCAATAAACAATAATCAAGTGCAACTCCTAATTTAAAGTATTTAGTTTGTACTTTTTTTAAGTTTAAAAATGCTTACGGCACCATTTAGTCAATATTTCTAAAAATTTAGACAAACTTTGACATCTAATATCTAGAGAACCAATGAATATTTACTGTAAAAATTTTGGAATTGAGCTTCTAATGTGAATATCAGCAACATATCAAAAAATTAATGATTTTGAAGAGGGTCAGTATTGAGCCTTGCCTGATTCTTACAAAGTTTCTCTTAACTTTCTATCCAAACCTTTATATTCTTTCGAAAATTTGAAATATATATCGCAAGTATTAAGTAAGTTTTTTGAAAAAAAAAAGGAAAAAAAAAAAAAAAAAGAATTATGAAAAAACCCAAGAAATTAGATATTACTTTAGTAGTTATTAGATTATGCACAAAAAAATTTAAAATCTCACTGTATTATATATATTGAAAATAAATAAAAAAAGAAAAGAAAAATGGTGCTATGCTATACAAATTTGTTTTTATCTGCACTGAATGTTTAACGTAAAACGCTCTATTATTTTCGTAGAGTCAAAGCCGCTTTTCGTAGAGTATTTCTAAATGGAAAAGTTTCTCTTTCCTGAGAGTGGATTGTGTTTCTTTTCTCAAACCATTTAAGTGAGTAAAATTTTGAAGGGCCTATTTAGTTGCCTAGCGTTGACTGCTTATGGTTTTAATCAAGAACTCTATCTTTTTTTCTATGAATGAGCATCAAATGAGCTTAAAAGCATAAGAAAGAGTAAACTTTTAAGCATTTAAGGAATGAATAGATACAAGTATCAGCAATTATTTTTTTTTCTGTATTCTCTAATGGTTTTGTAATAAACAAATTTTGTTCTTAAATAATAATAAAGGTGAGTAAGCAAAATACTTAAAAATAGAGGTAAGTAAGTTAAACTGTTAAATGCAACATTATTAAGGAGTAAAATATGATCGTTTTGACTAAAAGCAGTGTGAACATAATTTAGAAGGCAACTATAATTTAAAACATTTAAACTGAGATATATTTAAAGCATCAGTAATTCACCGAGTAATGCTATCATGTAGGCTATTTATTTACAATAGAGCTCTTTTTAAGATTTCCACTGAAGGAGATATTGAGATATCGGACGATTCAAACTCTCTGCTTAGAGACGCATATTTTCTTTAAAAAATAACTTTACTTTTAAATAAATGTTAATTAGGAAGTGATTAAGCGTTAGTTTTTAAATTCTCATTAAAACAAAAGGTGTCTTTCAATAGTAAAGCCCAAACCATTCTGTAAAATTATCAAACATTATTCACATATTCAAGAAATTTTCACCAACAGCTAATGTTCATGACCACTGTTAAATTTTCTCGCTATGAATAATTGTTGGTGCAAATGTATTAAAAACTTTATATTTAAAATAAATTATGTAATGTACACATAAACTGGACAGAGCCTTCTGATCTAAGGCAGTTATTTTCAAACTTTGTTTGTTTTGATTTGTTTTACTGAGAAAGTTTGAAGTAGTCAAGTAATGTCGAATAAAAAGTGTATTAGCATATAAAAATGATTCTCAAAAGTTGTACGTCAATTTAAAATTTATATTATTAACTTATAATTACTTTATTCAATGTTTTACATAAGTATTTTATTATTAACAAAAAAAATTTTGTAAAACTTTAGTATTGCTAAATTTAGCTTACAATTTTAAAACTGCTAAAATTTTCGGATGTTAAATGTTACAAATACCGTTGTTATGCTGTCCAATACTTAATTCGGGGAGTGAAGTTTGTACTATCAACACTTGATTTCATCTTTTGTTGCTATATAGGTGAATGCCTCCTAAAAAAAATTCGACAATCTGGGTAAGGCACTCCAACGTCAAGATGTTTCGGCAGCGGAAGGATAGAATTTGGCATTTTAAATCGTCGATGTTATAGCAAAATCCTGAAGCGACGAAATTTAAGAATTGTTTTTGGAACGGAAAACTTAAGAGGCGTTGCTAACTCTAAACTCCCGAAAGAAAGGAAAATGTTATATTATTTACAAAAAACCATTAACCAACAAAAAAATTATCACTTCCACGATTCACCAAAAGGATGTTTCCGCCAATTGTATTTTGAAGTTTTCGATCTTATTATCAGCTTTATCAAATAGAGATTTAATCAACCTGATTATAAAATTTTTTTCGATCTTCAGGAAGTTTTTCTAAAGGCTATAAAAAGGGAAAGCTGGGAAAATCATTTGCAATCAGTTTGTCACTTTTACAGCCTAGATGTTAACCAATCTTTCGCTAAAACACAAATTGCCCTTCTGCAAAATTACTTGCTTAGGCACCAAAAAATTGACTATCCAAGATTTCATCTCGTTTCTCAAGAATTCGGATAAATCCAAAAAGGCTTTACTTACAGAAGTTACAAAGATTGCAAAGCTAATTCTTGTCATGCCAAGAACTAATTGTCTTCGGGAAAGGTCATTCTCCACTTCGAAAAGACTTAAAATCTATCTTCAATTGACCACTCTATTGACCACAACAGATTCCCGTCTGAACAACTTGCTTGTTCTTCATATTCACAAGGAACCAGTTGATAAAATTGAATTTGCCGAGGTCGCAAAGGATTTGTTAATAAATGTGCATTTTAAACTTTTTATTATATAATTTTTAGATATTTTAAAAGGTGTTTGATGGTCATTTGATATACATTTCCTTGAAAATTAATTTTAAAAAGTTTGTTTTAGTTATTCTAAATTTATTATTTTCTTATTTTTTCTTGACCATAACCCCCATTCCCTTCTAAGCTTAAGGAACCCTAGGCCTCCAAATATTAAAATTGTGGTTACGGCTCTGGTTTATATGTAAAGATCTATTAAATGAAATCTAAAAAAGTTGAATATAATGGTGATGAGTTTACACTTTCCAAAAATCGTTCTAAAATGAAAGGAGAAAAATGTAAAGAATCTGTTAGTATAAAAACTCGGTTTGCGAAACAACATTAAAAGAGTCACGGTGAGAAGCTCTCCAAAGGCTGAGATGGAATAATATTAAGCTCTGTTAATAACAAGCTGCCATTTCAAATGCATTTACCAGGCATAATTTTACTGGACCTGGTCCAAGCTCGATAAAAAATTTTATGAGGATCTTAAAACAAAAGAATGGAGTGAACATATAGATAAGGAAACCAAATTTCAATTGGTTAATGAATTAAATAAACAGTTAATGAGAAAATATGCAAAAAGGAAATTTTTTGTTAATGATATAGATGAAAATGGGCTGCTGATCTTTTTGATAAGCAAGCGTTCTCCATGTTTAAGAAAGGTATAAAAAACTTGATGGCATTCATTAACATTTTTTCCAAAAATATGGCTGATTAATCCTCAAATAAAACTAGTTACACTGTAACAAAAGCATTTGATATTCCATTCAATGGAAGAAAATCAGGTAAAATTTCAATTGATAAAGGTAATAAACTATTTAATAAAGATGTACAAAGTGTTGTTAAGATATACTCTACCGAAAATGACGAAAAATTGTGGAAATAATTTAGAGCCAATTCAACTCATGTATATATAAACGTTTTGGATGATCTAGTCAAAGAACTTAGTAATGCTATTTACAAAAAAGCATTAAAAAAATGAAAAGAAATGAAAATGTAGTGTGAAAAAGTTTATGCCCAGAAAAAATTATAATAGCAGATCCAAAGCCAAAACCAAAGTTTTCAGTTATTGATAGACTAAGAATAAGCAAGAAAAATCTTCGAAAAGGGTTATACAACCAAACAGGCTGAAGAACTTTTTTTTGTAACTGAAGTAAAAAATACTACTCCAGTGACACGTAAGATTGAAGACTAAAATTGTGAAAAAATAACTAGAACATTTTATGAAGAAGAAATATAAAAGACAAAACAAGATGTATTTAGGATTGAAAAAATATTGTGAAAAACAGTTTTTTCAACATACTCAATCTACCGATTTCCGGGAAAAAATTTTTTTTTATTCTACATATGGCCGGAGATATTTTTAAGCACTACCCTAGGTCATTATTCTTTTATCTAAATAATATAACTTACCACATCAACATCCTGAAAAACAACTTTTGATTGGAGTTTTACATTTTTAAAATTTATAGTTAGGAGTGCTTTGACCTGAAGTTAATGACTAACTAAACAATAAAAACAATTTTCGCTAAAGTAGAAGTTCGGGAAGACAAGTTTTTTAATTAGATAAATGAGAAACATTTTGTTAGTTTTTAGTGACCTAACACATTTTCAAATACATTTTCAGCTGAAAGTCTAATATCTGACATTTTTTGAAAAAGCAGCTGCCAAAATAATCTGAGGATAAAACGACATTGTTGTTTTATTTAGACTCTGATTAAACTAAACTCATAATAATGAAATCCCGCCAGGACCGGCAGTTTTTACATGAATATTGAGTCCTAAAAAAGATTGTTTTAGCTTTACAAAAAACTAACTGTCCAGAACCTGTATTTGTCTAAAATGATCCTGACTTTTATAATCATATATTGAAGAAGTATTAAACAATATAAAAACATATACCATAGAAGTATTAAACAACATAAAAACTTAAAAACTGATATTGTAAAGTATTCGGTAATTTGGTTAACCTGTTCTTTGTAATTTTTCTTTTAAAGCTACCATTTTTTTTATTTTTTTGCATAAATTTTGAAAATGAAAAATGCGCTTTATTTTGAAAAAAAAAAAAAAAAAAATTCTCGCAATTTAGTTTTTTTAAACTTAAACAACTGTTTGAAAAAACTCTTATGCGTTAAGACTGCGTCAGCTCTTTAAAATGACTGTTTTGTTTCTGTTATCATGCAGCGAGTTAAGAATTCTTTCTATTTAGAATCTAAATTTGCTTCCACATATCAATAATTAATCCCTTAACTTAACTAAAACGGTGATTTTATATTACAAAAACGAATAAACTTTTCTAATTCAGATATATCACTGAGATTTTTGATTCCATTTAATCAATAATTAAATCCTTAAATTTACTAAAACCGTGGTTTTATGCCACAACAACGAATAAAGTTTTCTTATTCTTATTCATTACTGAGTTATCAAACACAATTTTTTTCCGATGATATCAGTAAAAAACGTCTACCACCATTGAAAGGGCTATTTGAAATAAAAAGTGAAGTGACTGGTAACATTTCATTTACCTTTGTTTAAGATTAAATCAATATATTACTTAGATGTTACTTTTTGATCTTTGTAATCGAAATCATCAATAATAAAAATATTACACTATAAAAGTGAAAACGAAAATGAATATTAATACATACTTTTTATTCCTATCACTCCTTATTGATAAGCCAACCGATGCGGAGATGCAATACAGCTACCCAATAAAGAAGACATCATCTCCATATTCTTTCACAGTCTATAAAAACAAAAAAGTTACCGGTGGTATAAATCCAAACAATTTTGAAATACACTCTAGTTATCAAAACTGCGTTACTGTTTGTTACAATATTGGTTGGTGCAAATCAATAGGTATCGAAGTCTTAAATGATACCATCTTCCATTGTCAGTTTTTTAGTTATATTCCTACAACCTTTATATCTGATGGAGCTTTTTTTATTTCTACAACACTGGTAAGTTCATAGTTTATGCAACTTTGATGTATGTATGTATGTATGTATGTATGTATGTATGTATGTATGTATGTATGTATGTATGTATGTATGTATGTATGTATGTATGTATGTATGTATGTATGTATGTATGTATGTATGTATGTATGTATGTATGTATGTATGTATGTATGTATGTATGTATGTATGTATCTATGTATCTATGTATGTATCTATGTATGTATCTATGTATGTATGTATGATATACAAATAATGAAAAACTTATATGTATTGTATTTAAACTATGTGTATGACTAACTAATCATTTTTCAATCGTTTTCATAGCCGAGCTGTTCTTATAGCTGCAATTTATCAATGAATCCATGCGGAAAATGTGATTGCAATCCATCCTGCTCCACAAACAACAGGCGTCAGCATGTATGCAACTGCACTAGAGGTAAGTTAAATTTGATGGATGTTTATCTAATAAACTATTAAGTTGGTTAAAAGATGAAAAAAGCATGATACAGTAATATTCCCTTCACTTACTACTTTCCAAACTAAGAAACAGGAAATGGTATTTCATTTTTTTGATGCTTTGTTTTATTGCTTGTTTTTTAAGACTCAAAAGTTAATCGATAGATCAAATGTTTTTTAGTTGCGGGAGTAGCAAAAAGTTGCCAAGAACATTACGATCGTGGATTTAATATAACAGGAATTTTCCTTATCAACATAAATGGCATCTTGTTTCCGACAGTTTGCATAATGTCTAAAGTCGAACGACAAAATCCAGGTGATCATAATTTTGAACTGAAAACATGGGTAACAGTGAACTCTATGATAAAAAAAATTCTGAAAAAATTAGATTACGTTAATAATCCCTAAAAGTTATTTACATTTTGTATGTAGAATTTATTTCTACATTCTTAGTGATTAAACAAAGCTGTGCTTTGCAACCAAATTTACTGTTAAGTGGTACTACCTATCATAGTTTATACCCGAGCTATTCAGTATCATATTGTGTAAAATGGTGCGCAAATAAAAAGGTATACGACAGCAGTGTCGAGGCGGTATTGTATTGGTACTCAGGATGTGCATGCGCAAATCTTGTTTCATCTTTAAATATCTTTGGCCATTATTACAGAGACTTATACTGTCGTATAGGTACGGGTTTTTTTAGCATTATCTTTTCATATGAAATATAAGCGTTTTCAATCACGGAGTTTTACATTGATCCCATCATCAAGATTTTGTTTTTATGTCAGTGAATATAATTACCTAACTGAGATCTTGCATATTCCTACTTAAATTTATTTTAAAAGGTTATCAGAAATTGTGTATAAAGATTTGTTATTTTAGGGGTCTGGTTACTACGAATCATTATCAAGGATTTGAGATTTAATATTAGAGTATTTGAATCTAGATTATGAGGCCATCAATAGGAAAATAATACTTTTGCATAAAATAACTTCAAATTCAGTATCCAAAATTAGTTCTTATGTTTTTAAGTAAAAAAATATCTATTTAACCCATTGTGTAACGTAAACAGAAGAAAGCACATTAAGGTTTAGTAACCTGCAGCCATAAGCAAACTTTCTTTAAACTAGTAATTATATAAACATTATAAAAAACCCTGTCTTTATTTAAAATTATGTTATCCAAAAAGTGCTGCCTAATCTACTCCGTTTAAAAAACTAAAAGGCAACACTAAAAGTGCTATAACTATTCCTACTAGGGATGCGCCGAACCCAATTTTTCGCCTAACACCGAATCCGAACGTTCGGCCATGTATCTTTGCCGAACACCGAACAGTTCGGCAACCGAATTATTGCTATTTTTAAATAAAAACATAAGTTCTGAATAAGTTGTGTTATTAAACATTTAACGTGTTTGTCAAAACGTTAGTAAGGGTTTATAAATTTTGTTTGAAAAATTATATAGCAACTTCGAAAAGTTAATTTATTATTGGATGATTGTTTTTGGTGTAAAGAAAATAAATGCTAACATATTTATTTGTAGTGTAAATAAAGATTTTAACGATTTTTTATTGAAAAAATAACTAATACAATTATAAAAGTTAGGTAATATAAATAAATATAACGTATAGGATAAAATAACATAATGTGTAACATTATTTTAAAATATATTTACTTAATTTAAATTTAAAATCCTTTATTTTATTTTTGGTTGAACTTCATTTTTATAATTTAGTGATAACATTTTAATCTTGTAAAAGTATAAAACACTGTCTACTGAAAAAAAATCTTATAAAAGTATTGTGTGGAAATATTTTGAAGTTTCTAAAAAAGACATTCGTTTCTGTATCTGCCTACTATGCAAAGCAATACTCTCTAGAGGTGGGAATTGTCCAAAAACATTTACCACTAGTGCAATTAAACGCCTTTTACAAAAAAAGCACCTTGTAGAGTATATATAGGCTGAAAAAGAGTCTGATAAAAAAAAATTATTGAAATATCGACTGTTTCTACATCAAGTGATTCGGAAATAAAAAACAATTAGCATTAGTAGAGAGTATTAGTAAAAAAAGGTTGTGGGATATTAATGACTATAGAGCAATCAAGTTTCACAATCGCATTGGAGAAATGATGGCGTTGGATATTCAACCATACACAAGAAGATCTTGGTCTTAGAAAATTATTTGAAGAGATGTGCCCTAATTACTAAATACCCAGTAATTCTACTTTAGTGGAAATATTGTTCTACAAATTCATGGTAATCTGTTTAACTCAATCAAGAGTAATATATCTGCTTCCAGCAAATGATCAACATAGAGATTGAAGAGTATTTAAAACTTCCGCTAGTTATGGAAAAAGAAAACCCAAAGGTTTCTTTCAGCACCACCTCCTTCTGTTGAAAGTGAAAGACTTTTTATACAGGTGGCAACATTTATGAACCATGTAGAAACACATTATTACCAGAAAGTGGTGAAAAATTAATGTTTACACATTGTAACTTGAGGGCAACAAGTAATAATTGATTTTCATGTGTTTGACATTTTATTTTTCTAAAATTATTTATTTGTGATTGTTATTACTATTACATAGTACAATTGTACAATAATAACAAAATAATTAATTGGAGCGTTATTATGGAACTCCATAGTAATGTTTTTCCCTAAGTTTGTTTTTTTTTCAAATATTTTTATCAGTTAAACCAGTTGAGTAGCAAGCTTGTAAGAAATTTTTTCTGTAGAGAAATTTATTTATTTTACCACAGTAATAGGCACCACTTTTAACAAACTTAAATTCAATGAAATATCTTTTTCCTTTAAATTCCTATTTGTTATTTTAAGATTAATAAATGGTGATTTTATATTATTAAATTTTTTTGATGAACTAAAATTATACTCAATTGATGCAGGGGTATTTTACAATTATTTTTGTCAAGTAGTAGTTTTGGTAAATCTGTTAATCCATTTGGATTGAAAATACATAATAAAGTTTAAACTAAAATTGTATTGAAATATGTTTATAAAATCTTATGTCCTTCTATGTTCGATTGGTATGCTTTTTTTAATAAAATTACCCATTTAAACTGCAGCTATGGTACGAATGAGTTAAATTTTATTTATATTTAGGTAAATGTATGATGATTTCCTAGTTTGCATTAATGGCAAAACACCCGAACGTTCGGCGCATCCCTAATTCTGACAGAAAACCATCTTATAACTAAAAATATTGGAAACCGTAGCCCTTTTTAATTTGCTTTAGTTTTAATAGTTCACAAATTTCTCTTTAATTTCAAAAAAATCTAATGGTTTAAGCAGTTATCCTGAGTTACAAAGAGCTTTGCAAATACCAATAGATTTATTTGGTTTGAGACTACAAATGAACAGAGTTAGAAGGGGATTGGTTAATTTTAACTCTACTGACAATTTTTTAAGGTAATTTAGTTAATAAAGTTCTAGCTTTCAGAATTTATGTATCAATTACAGAAAGATCTTCCGAAGATTGTCAATTATTGAATGATGGAATACGTTATAGTAGTTCAAGCTATTATTATGTTCCGTATGAATCTAATATTTGTGTGAGTGCATGCCAAAGTCATCAGTCTGTATACCCGACTCTGAATGGATATGTCGCAAGTGGAATAATTGCAGATTGGCAATGTAATTGTCTTTACGGAAACCGTGGTTATGACAACAATCGTTATGGATGCTCTTTTGAGACTGTTCTTTCAACCCAAACACTTCCAAGAATAAAAGGTATGTTTGAAATAAAAAAAATTGTTATAATTGTTTAAGTGATACAAATTTGCTGCAAAAATAAGATAAACCTACCTCTTAATTCTTCTTTTATGTTTGCATGTCCGACGATTTATCTCCTAACCCCTGCATATCGGCCGTATATCCCTATGAATTCATCTCATTTCCACTTTTCTGACTCCCTTATTTCAATTTTTTACATCTTCTCTCCTCACCTCGTAAAATCTTTTGTAATATCCTCTTCTTTACGTCTTTTTACTGGGCACTTTTCTGTTTTCGTTTGTTAGTGTGTAAAAACTTAATAGTTGATTTCAGAAGGTCAAGTAATTAATGTAGCATCTTTTTTACATTTTCTACTGGAGCCGGCTTACTCACAATACAAAAATACCTTCTATCATATTGTTTTTACCTTTTAAGGTAATGGGTAACAATTTTCAAATACATTAATTAATAATATCAGGAGATCAGTTTAATCTTAGAAGATTGACAAAATCCGTGTTTTATTCATTATTATTTGCTATTAACAGTAAATGCTTGTGATAAATTTTATTTTTGTGAAAGACTTGTTTTGGGCCGTCTATTTCATTTTATAGGTGTTTGGATTCCATTGATGACTCGCTTTGCCAGCTGGGACTCAAACGTCTGGGCAAAAAATTTTGACGCTTATGAGAACGGTTTTGGTTTAGTAAACCAACAATGGATTGGTTTAAAAAAGCTGTACGAAATAACCAAAGCATTTGTAACTGACATGAGGGTTGATTACACGTTTAAAGAAGATCTGACGTTTAGCACTATGTATTACAATATAAATGTTGGCTCAAAAGATGACAACTATAGGTTCGGCTACTCAAGTTACAGTTAAAGAGGATGTGAGTTCTAATCAAAATATTTCTTTCCTTTTTTTTGAATAATAAGTTTACAAGCATAAACCGCGCTACCAAACTACTTACTTATTTCGTTCCAAGCTAAGAATTTTGGCCATAAAAATTATAAAATTTGCAAAATATGAGTGGTAGAGACGCTCAAGAATTAGCTGGTTTCCCAAAACAAGAAATTTATATATATATCTATATATATATTTACAGTAGCATGCATTTAGTACTCAAGTCTAAGAATTTTGTTTAGAATAAGCAATTGTGATAATTTGTTTTATGCAGGAGTTTACTCTCTGTTTGCCATTTATTTGCTATAAGATGTTTTTGGTTGAATTGCTTAAATAATGAAATGTTCCACATTAAAAGTTATTATTTCCATCTTAATTAATTAAAATAAAAGGAATTTTTAAGAAAAAGATGATATATAAAGCTGAAATAAAGACTAAATTTTTATTAAAAATATTCCCCATGCGCACGTCACCATTAATTTAGTAGTGATTCAACACTTATCGTTAGTAGTGAGTACTTATTCACTGATGCATCTGTAAACTTTTGATCACCAGTGGTGACTTGTCACTAGTGGATAAGCAGTGATAATTACCACTGATTTAACACCAGTTTACTAGTGATTTAGTTGCGATTGAGTATTTAATCACTAGTTATCTGTAAACCTTCCTCATTATTGATTTCTAATGGCATTTTCACATATAAGGAATCATTAAAATAGCTAAAGATTTTACTGCCACTGAATGCATCATACACCAATAAACAGAAGTTGGAAGTCAATATTTTAATTGAAATTAAAAACAATGCCTAGAATATTGCAATTCTTATTATAAAATTACAACACTACATTTCTTTATTTAACATGGTTTAAAAAAAATTGTAAAAGACAAACAGATAAGAACGAAGTTTTTAAAACGTTTTGTCATGATTTTCAGTTCTTTTTTTTCTCAGTGCGGATACACCAGCTTGTCGTAACCAATCTCTGATAAACTGTGGAGTTAAATATCTTTGGGGTCGGGATGCTGACTCTTTACTGCCTTTAAAAAATAAAACGAACCTCAAAAATTTGGAATTGAAACATCTTTTTTTATTTGAAACATGAGTCGGTCATATTTCTTAAAATGTTTTATCAAAATATTTAGTTTGTTTATACCTATAACGGCTGAATAAATATTTTTAAACTCGATACTAAAATTGTTCTTCCGAGAAGAGCCTTTAACGCTATATTTTGAGGCGACATCTTTTGTCATTAGTTTATTGATTGCTTCGTATATACTTCTTTTAGGGTGATTGTCACAAGCACAAGCTAAAACTGCTACCTGTAATTATAATTTCTTACTTATAACTCAGGGTTTCTCATTTCCCATAATATTGGCATCACGGGATTCCCAATGTGTAACTTATTTATTCCGGGATTTCCCGGCATAACTTGTAATATAATAACAAGCGGTTTCTGACATAAATTTATTTTAGCACGCTAACCTATATTACTATTTAAAATAAAATACTGATTTAAAAAACATAAACAATCAATTGATTTGTCACTTAATCGTGAACGAATTTTTCCCATAAATAGACCCGCGGCAGATAAAGTTCTTTCTGATTAAATTGATGTCAGCTTGATGGTCATTAATGTAGAGTATATTCTTTGTAAACTTTCGCTACGCTTTCCAGTTGTCTCAAAAAGTTTGATTTCTTTTGTGAGGTTTTTTAAATTGCTAATGTCTTCTAGAGCTGCTATTTCTACTTGTTTGACATTACAAATAGTCGCATCAATTTTTGTTCAAGTGTCAAAAAACTTTTGCCTAATAAATTTGGAGCAACAGGTTGAGATATTGACGGGTCAGAAACCAACCTTTCATTATCACGACTCACTTCAACTATTTCATTATTTGATGAACTAGTGCTAGGATCCTCTATGTACAACCTGGTATAATTTTTTTTTGCTGTTGCTTTTAATGCATGTTTGGAGGCTGAGAGTAGTTTGGAGTTGATATTTGATTCCTGATTATAACTAATTGGGTTGTTTAAAAATTTTAGTAGTCCAATTAAATTGGCATTTCTGCATTCTTCAATTCTCTGCTGCACAGATTGAAGCAGTTTATCAGCTATGAATTTTTTTTTCTCCGCCAAATCGTCTAAGATGAATATCATTACACCTTCTGCGTCAAGTAGAGTAGCATTACTTCTACCCAGTCTTTCTATTCAAACTTTTATCAGTTTGAATAGAAAGACTGGGTAGAAGTAATGCTACTCTACTTGACGCAGAAGGTGTAATGATATTCATCTTAGAGAAATTGTTATGGCGTTCATAATCGCATATTCATCTTCGGAGATTTTCAGAACTTCTTTTAAATTGATCATTGCTTTTAGTATACATGTTTTTACTTTAAGGAATCTTTCTAGAATTGCAACAAGACTATTCCACCTTGTTTTGATTTCTAATACCAGCTTCAGTTCTTTATGAAACATAGATTTTAAGTAGATTTGTAAAACGCCATTTTCGAGAGGTGATTTGCGGAACATTCGAACCACTTTTCGAACCTTCTGAATTGTTAAGGCTACATTTACGCTATTTTGTAAATCATCATTAAACGCAACACCTGTTGAGCTGTATGACTCATCATCACAGTCAAATACATCATCAAACTCATCGTAATCACTCAAACTTTCATCGGAATTTTGCAACTGCGATTCAAATTAAATATATTTTGCTGAAGAGTCTGACTTTTTGTAAAGAACATCACATACTGCCAAATGAAGTCTGTGGGCATAACACAGCTGATGTTCAATAGCCATACAAATTTTTTCATTACGGATGCTCCGTCAGTGACACTAGCTATGATGTGCTTTTTAATTGATAAATTGAAATCTGACAGTTTATTTTCAACCATATCAACAATTTTTTTTGCAGGAAGTGATCCAGCTATCGGAGTCAATCCCAGGTTCCAAAACTTTGTCAAAAAGTGTACATTTACATTTAAATAACATCGATTTTTTAAAAACGTATATTCGTCTAATGATAAAGAAAATCGCGACCCATTAAATATTTTTTTTGTTATCTCTAAAGCTACAGTTTGTTTAGATAAATCATATTGTTTTTTCATCATACTTATAACATGGGATGGATTTTTGCTAATAACATGCCTTTTTCAGACAATGATTTTCTAATGAATCCACTTTTTGTTATGGCATTTATCGATAAGCCATTCACCGTTGCTAGCTTTGACACAATTTCCTCGATAGTCTGCTGTTTAAACAATGTGATTTTCTTTTGCACAATTTTAATTTCCGAACCAGTCTCTTCATGTAGACGCTTCATATTTAAATCCAAATCTTAATGTGCATTTATTAAATGACGAAGGAGCCCACTAAAGAAAATCCTTTGCACATTATCTTTACATTGCACTTTTTGCAAATTGCAGATTTGCCAGATTTTTCTTTACAAAAATACTGCCATGCTTTCGATCCATTTACAATTGACATGGTGTAATTAAATTGAATTGTAAAACAACTAAAGGTTACAAATATTTCTTACATATGTATGTTATCTTATGTATGACTTTATATGTCTTTGTTTGCCGTTTTTTAAATACAAAAATTATTAAATACTTCAATAATTCAATACAGAAAAAGTTTAACTTTTCAATAATTTATAAGTTTAAAAATCAAACTTACTGTTTTTGTCGCAAATTTTTTTTATTTTTTACTCATATTTTATAATAGTAAAAAAAAGAAAACATTGCATTGCATTCCTTGAGTTAGATAGTTCAAGATAGTTTCAATAACATTTCTTATTGTGCTAGGTTTTAAAATATGATGTATAATGGTTTTAATATAAGATAATGCAAGATGGTTTTAATAAAAGATGGTTTTAATATAAGATAATGCAAGATGGTTTTAATGAAAGATGGTTTTAATATAAGATAATATAAGATTTAATACAATGAACATATAAAACACAACTAAATGCAACAATATTTTTCTTATTTTTGGTTGAACTAGTTAAAACAATTATCACATATAAAATTTTAAAATGTTCCGGGATATGAGTGATATCCCGGGAAATCCTGTTGCCACTTTTGTCCCCAGGATCCCGTTTGAGAAACCCTATTATAATTACATAATATATAAAATATACTTATAATTAACTTTAGAATAGCCATTAATCAGTGAAAGATCTAGAGGCATGCACCCCCTTCCACCAGATTATCTAAAACATTAGAATAGCAAGCGAAGTAACTTGAAAATAGTAGGAAAAGTAATGAGATATTGACGCCTTGAGAAGTTAAAAGAAAACTTATAACTAGCTTTTTTTAGGAATTAAAAATTTCATGTTTCCTGGGATCATCCCCTACCTCTACTTGTAGTTCAAGTATCCATCACTAAGAATAAGATTTACTTTTAAATATTTGATTAAATACTCTGCCAACTCAACAGTGAACATTGAGTGTGATACATAAATGCATCACATACTATCTGTCAGTAATAATAAATAATTTCAATAAGAATGGTGTGTGTGTAAACATGACTTCAAAAAATGTTTTAAACTATTTTTCCAAAAGATTAGAAAATTTTTTATCTTAAAAATAAAAATTTAAATAAATCACTTTCTGATACAGTGTTGTAAATAATATGTAACTCTGTATCAGCCGCTGGTCTCTCGCACTTATCATTTAAACTTTTTATATCCTTATTACTATAACTTTTTTTAAACCGTCATCAGATCCAATATGATAAATGAAGGATA
The DNA here is from genome assembly GCF_058129835.1 of Hydra viridissima. Taxonomy (NCBI): domain Eukaryota; kingdom Metazoa; phylum Cnidaria; class Hydrozoa; order Anthoathecata; family Hydridae; genus Hydra; species Hydra viridissima. Next base: position 7,964,184 of record NW_028324304.1, on the reverse strand, counting down.
ATTGTTCAAGAAAATTTCAAAAGTTTTTTGAACATTTCTCAATTTTTTTCACCAAAATTGACGAAATAAACTTGAGCGTGTTTTGGATAACTAAATAGCAAAATAAGAATGAACTGATTGATCAGGCCCGTACGCAGAGAGTAGTGGTGCGTAGGGTGCGTACGCAATTTTCGAAAGGTCCACATTTTATGTAATATTAAATTTTTTATAGGAAAAATTACACCTTTAACTGCATACAGCATACGTTTTTCGTTTCATATTGATTAGATTTTTCTATTCTATGGCACTATACACTTTTGACGTCGCTAAGTCTTGTCATTATGAACACTATAATGTCTTCACTAACGTTTGTACGATTTTTCTTAACAACAATTTTGATTTTAGTTTCGCGTTTGCTTATTACCGCAACCAGGTGCTATCGTAGATTAATTAATTTGTTTTCTTTAAGTTCTCTTTATACATCACAGTTTTAATATTATACGTTTCGATTATCACATCAATTATTTCTCATTCAATATAGTAAGATGTCCTTTTTTTATTTATTCCGTATTTTTTCATAGTTTATTATTGCAAATATTGTTTATTATCATGTATTTTATTGTTGGACACAATGATAACTAATATTTTATATTGCTTTAAATTGTTTTTTACGCTATTGTGTATGATATATGTATATCCTGTACATCCACATTTTTTCTAAAATTACTGGTGTTGCACAAATTTTTATCTGATAATATATTTTCATTTTTATATTTACATTGCTATTATTAGTATATGATATATTTATAATTTCATTTTTTAAAAATTTACATAGTTATTATTATGAAAAATTGACCATACTCAGTCACTCTTCATATACTATGGGGCGCAAAGAACAAAATGAAAAAAAACGAATATCAGCAGCTAAAACTTGTCAATCTCTAGATGGATGGTGTACAAAAAAACAAACTGAAAATCATAATCAATCTCTCAATGAAAATGCACCAAATACTAATACCGCAATTTCTAAACAACATGATTCTATTAATAGTCCTCCCGCTAAAATATCTCGTACTACCAAACAATCAAATTTTGAACCTCTCGCTTTCACCAATGATATTGGTAAAATATTGAATGCTACAATGAATTATGAAGAATTGAGTATGGTGATGAGGACACTCGATGATAGTCAAAAGTTCTTTCTCTTGAATATTCACTTCAAGCCACCTATAGAATATATTTTTCCGTCACAATTTCTTCACAATTCAAGGCAAGATACTTGACGGATTACAAATGGATGGTCTACAGTCCATTATTGAATGGCGCATACTGTATCCATTGTTCAGTAATGATTTATATCTCCAAAAGACAGAATTTGGGAATATTCTTAAATAAAACATTTACCGCGTTTCACAAGTTAGACGAAAGGCAAAACAGCATCAGACAAAAATAAGCCACCGCGATGCAATGATTTTGTCAGAGACGTTTTGTAATTCAATCAAGAAGCCAAATGAAAACATTGATAATCGTTTTGATGAAGAAAGAAAGATTAACATAGAAAGGAATCGACACATTGTAAAAACAATAGCTGAGGCAATCCTTTTCTGCGGAAGACAGTGCATTGCTCTGAGAGGTGATCAAGAAACATTGTCGGCATCTGATAATTCGATAAAATACCACCCGGGTACCTTTTTGGCAGCGCTCCAAATTATTGCGAAACATGATGAAATCCTACATCAGCATCTTTCCCATATTGGTATCAGTAATCGAAATGCGAAATACACCTCTCCGCGTATTCAAAACGAAATTATAACAATTATTGGATACGATATCATCCGTAGTGACTTGGTTAAAGAAATAAAAGCTGCTACAGTATTCTTGCGGACGAGGTGACTAGCCATTATCGTGAGGAACTTGCATTTTGCATTAGATTTGTTGATGAAAACAAAAGACATTCGTGAAGAATTTTTATCTTTTCTTCATGTTTCAAGAATCGCCAAAGAAGTGATTGCTTGCACTATGATTCAATTTCTGCAAGACGTCTATCTCGATTTAAAAAACATTCATGGTCAAGGATACGATGGAGCTGCAAATATGTCCAGTGATAATGTAGGTGTTCAGAGAAAGATAAAGAATGAGTCTCCAAAGGTTTTATATGTCCACTGCAGTGGACATTGCCTTAATTTTGTTATAGCCCATTCGTGTTCTCTTCCAAATACAAGAAATGCCATTGCCAAACTGAAGAACTGTTGTCTGTTTTTCCTTGCCAGTCCAAAGCGCGAGAGTCTTCTGCAATCAATCATCATGAAGGCATTACCAGACATTTCCAAACCCAGAAAAGGTCTCATTGACCTATGTAGAACAACGTGGTCTTCACGGCATGACTCATACAGACATTTTTATCAAGCATACTGCTACGTAATTATCGCTCTGGATTATATTGCGTATGGTGCGAACAAAGATGTATGCGGAGAAGATTTCACAAATGTTACATGGGATACAACATCCAGAGACAATGCCAATTCACTGCTGACAAGTCTTACGTCTTTTGACTTTATTATAAGTTTCTTGACTATGTACCAATTCCTGTCATATTTGAAAGGAATAACTGTGAAATTACAAGGCCGCACTGTAGATATTATCATGGCATACCATGAAATTGCTGAGGTGAAATCTGTTTATAAAGACATTTTAAGAAACATGGACGAAGAATTTTCGCGTGTCTACACCTAAGCCGAACGAATGGCATGTTCTGTCAACACCGAACCAACATAATGCGCAACAATGCTCCTGCGATTAATCCTGAGGAGGATTATCGACGAAATCTCGTCACTCCATTCCTTAACCACATAAGCTCAAAGTTGGATAGTCAATTTTCTGACCTTTCCATCCTCTCCTCTAAACTGTTGGGGCTTGTACCACTACTCTCTGTGAAGAGGGAGGAGCATCTCTTCAAAATGTTGTCGAATTTTATGCAGAAGACTTACCATCTGCTGATTTGTTTCCCCAAGAGTTGTTTCGATGGAAGCATCGTTTCCAAAACAAACCTCCGGAAGAATGTCCTTCAACTGCTGCGCAAGCATTAAAAGAATGCGACGAAGAATTATTCCCAAACATTTTCTATCTAAAAATTTATTGTTCAATCCCAGCGACCAGTTGCGAATGCGAACGTAGTACTAGTGCATTGCGCAGGCTCCATACATATTCGAGAGCAAGTATGAAGCAAGAAAGACTCTCTGCACTTGCATTAATGCATATCCACTATGGTAAAGTCATCGACGAAGAGAAAATTGTTAATATATTTTCACAAAAATATCCTCGGCGTCTACAATTACAATCTATTTTGACTGAAATTATTTGACTTCACACAATTCAGTGTCGGTGCTTATTAAACTTGTGTGTCATTATAAAGTTTATATTTGTGTATTATTTTGGAAGTAATATATTTGATATGTTGTAAAAAAATGGTCCACTTTTTCAAATTTCGCACCCTCCCACAAAAAATCCTGCGTACGGGCCTGCTGATAGCATAACTTACCATCAGCAAATATAGATTTTTGTCTTTCAAATTAGTTTCTAACTTTCCCAAGTCTTGGACATTGTCAATAGTATAATAGTAAAAAAAAAAAAGATTTTATCTCTCTTGTTTTCTGCCATACTTAACTCAAATTTCGTGCTCTTAATCACACGAAAAAATTTCATCAAAAAAATTTAAATTTTACGTTAAACAACGTCATACATTCGTGACAACCGAGTGGTGATATAGTTTCGATCACTGTTGATCCTCAGTTTATATTGAGCAAAAAAAACTTATTCAAAAACAAAATGATAATAACCAACCATTTGCACTGTATTTACTTTTTTAGTAGCTACATTTAACTTTGTTTCTCTCCTCTTCTCATGCATTTTTAAAATACTATTTCTTGATTATAAAGAGGAAGCATAAAGAGTGGAGGAAGTTGTAGTCTCTAGGAATTAAGTGACTAAGAATGACCGAAGGGAAGGAGAGAGGTTAAAGTATAAGCAAGAAAAATCATGATTTATGTTGAGATATTAATCAAATATTTAGATATTCCGTTTTATTTGAAAATTATTTAAAATATACAGGGGAATAGTGGAAATAATGAGAATTCAGAAATATCAATTTTTTAAAAAACCAGCCGGAGTTTTAAAATGATTGATTTCTAATAATACTTCCTGTTGTTAATAATATTTCGTCATTTCAAATTCATCTGGATTAAAAGTTGAAGAACCAAGTTTCTCGTACATATCACTGGTGCTCTGCTTTCTTGAGTTTTCATTCGGTAGCGTATGAAAGAATGAATTTTCAAAAAAGGTGCAAATTTAGTTGTAGTGTAACCAATATTATCTTGGAATTGGATTCGAACTCCATACTTTTTCCTCGCTACACCAGCTTGTGCAGGTTTTAGTAATATAAAAATTGTTAATATCTTATTTTCAAAGTTTGCATTCTTCTTCTATCGGTAATTGATAAACCTATTTGTCAACTTGGTGAATTTTTTCTTCATACTTTGTTTAGATAAGCAGGAAAAGTGTATTTTTTTTAAAGCCTGATCAATTAGTCCACAATATCTCCCAACCTTTCTTGTTTTTCTATCACATCGTTTTTGCATCGCTAGGAAATGCCCAGTAATACCCCTCTTCAGAGGCAAGCTACATAGTTTGCTTAAGCCCGCTTATCGCAACAATAATTCAGAACGTCTCGTAGTATTGTCTTTTACATGATTAAAATCCTTTGAATAGCTTCCACACCATAATAATCACAAGTAGAATGAGGCTGATATAAAAACTAAAACAGAAAAGCGAGTTAATATAAACATTATCATAGAACTTAATCACAAGGTAAATAAAAATTTAGAGAATTCATTTCCTAAATTTTCTCTGCTTTTTATTTATATTGAGATTAAACACAAACAATGAAGCTGGAAGTAGAAAAACAGACAGCGCAGCAAAACTTTTAAAACATTTTAACAAAATGTTGTCTGTATTTCTTCAATACAGCATACATACAGATAGAAAGTATGAGGTTCGTGATGTTTTTTCAGAGTATTAGTATAACAACCACAGAAAAGTAATTTATTAACCAAATGTTCATTGACAGAAACCCCAGGCTAAGGTTTAAAACAAAGTCTTAAAAACATAATTTTAACCTATACGTTATTTTTAATTCTACTAAGTCTCAAGAATTTATTACATTTACGGAACTGAAAATATATGTGGAAATATTCTAAAAGCAAATATATCAAAGATGTTATGACTTTCAGGAATTTAATTTTTATTTCAGAAACTTTTTGAAATCCTTTTGTTTTACTTAAATTTTTAAAAATCTTTATTTGTTTTGCATTTTTTATTGTAACTTTATTTTTGTGGTGGAGGTGGAGGGATGGCATCTAATTTACAACACATGATCTAGTGATAAAAATGTTTAACACTTACCACTAGATCAATTGTTGTAAATAACATGCCATCATTTAATTTTTGTTAGTGAAAAAAGTTTAACTTTTTAAAATGTTATCAAACATCAAAAACGAAAAAACAAACAGTTATTTTGATAACATTTCTTTAAATTCAAAATGCTCGTAAATTGCCTCATCCAAACATTTATTTACCTTGTGAATTAAATATCAAATAACATCTAATCGGTCTCCAAAATGATTCAGTATGGATTTTGGATGTGTTTAATGTTAAATCAGCAAACTTATTGTTATTTTTTCCGGTTAAATGGCTACAACTGATATTATTGCAATCCGTAAAAGCTTTAAATGCAGTAAGTCAATTTCAATAAAACTCTTTCTACATTCGAAAACTGCTCATCGTTTTCCTTTAATATATTTTCAACGTCACAGGGAAAACCATTCATAAATAAAAGCAAACATCAATTACACTGTTAATTGGCTTTAAATTAGGTAGTTGCACCAAAAAAGTTAATTTAATCCAATACCAATAAATGTGTAATAAAATGAAAGAGAATGAAAAATGCTTTCCAACAACACCAAATTTATGATACTGGCATTATTGGTTCAAAAGTTATTGAGATTTTTAGTTTGTCCGAAGTGCCTTGACATCCTATGGACTTTATATAGAGAAATAAAAGAAAAGTGAAGCAATTTTCTTTCAAATGTAAATATTTCAGACAGTATTATGAATACATTAACAAAAGTATATACCAAAATGAGCAGTTTCAAAAGAGGAATTTATTAATACTAGTTACAATGAAAAATGAAATGAAATAAAGAAATTATTATCCATAAATTATACAAATTACAAAAAAACGTTTGATGATTTTTTTTAAATAAATATGAATATTTCATAAGTTTTTAAGATTACATATAGGGAAAAACACATCAAAATGAACAGTTTCAAGAGATGAATTAGAACTTTTAAGTAGCAAAAGAACATGAAAATTTTTTTCTTACATAAACAATAACAGTTAACTAAACTTCAAAAAATAGTTTGCCAAGTATCATGTCAGCAATAATTGACTCAATAAACATGTCAAAATCCTCTGATGAGTCCTCGTCGAAACCCCAGTAAGATGTAACATACACAGTTCTCTTGTCTTTTTGCCTTTCTGTTAGTATTTGTCCATAAAAAATCTTGTCCTGTCCATTGTCTAGTTCCCATTTATGATTAAACAAATGATTAGTCATACTTTGATTGCTTAACATTTTTTCAAGAAAAAGTTTTTGGTTTGGGGCAACTTTTATAAACATTTCATTACCAACAGAGGCATTATTTAGCAAGACTTTTTTAATGTCTCGTTCCAGTTTCTGCCTGGATGCCTTGTTAGCCTTTTGGGATGCTTCAATCCGTCTTGTTTTGATGTTATCGTCTATCCTTTTACTTTCAAACACTCCTGCTTTTCGGATCTGTGATCCTCTAGTGATAGAAAATTGTATTAGGTTTCTTTGAATATCTTCTGGTTTGGATTCAATCCACTGAAGAGTGTGATTCAGTTTTGCTTTAACTTTTGAATCTAGATATCCAATAGTGGCATTGGGGGCTTTTCTAAGTAGACAGTCTGTCATACCAAGAGCACGTTCTGCATGCATATTGTTGGCAGGTGCTAATAGTGTGTCCTTCAATATTTTCTCAGTAGGGTTAGATAGAGGCCCAGATACATAATTGTGCAATTGTCTATGAATAACACACTCAATAGAACTTAGAAGAGTTGATGTTATTTTGTTGAGGAGCGTTATATCAGTTGTTTTCAGCAATGAGTTGTGCACCTCGTCAAACACTAATTTTTGCCCAAAAATATCTAGATCTGTTGACAACAAATCATTGGAACTTTGTTTCATCTGGGTGATTCTTTGATGACAAATCTGGAAGATTGGTACCTAAATTTAATGAAATATAAAAATAAATGAAAAAGGGTACACAATATTCTTAAGCTAAAATAATATTAAGCAAAAAAGATAGAAAGACAACAATTAAATGTGATCAATTTTACTAAAATAAGTTTTAACTACTATTATTTTAAAATTAAAAAAAAAATAACAGTTCAAGATTAGATTTCTGTAATACATTGCGATAAACTAATTTCATCCACGAGCCTGTAATTACTTTTCCAATCAATCCTAGAGCTTGCAGCTGAAGATGATGCCATCTTTACCGATGTCCCCAAAAAGAGCTCACAACATTTTTGTTGTGCCTGAAAGTAAATATTTCAAAATGTTAACTTGATTTTCAATTATATTTTTGAAGCTCTATCAATAATTTGTAAAAATAAAACTCTTACTTCTGAAGAAATGACTTTAGCAGCTGTAGATGGAATATAGCAACTCCAGCCATGTGAAAAATTACATGTATCCTGTTTCCAACATAGTGCAGAAAGGTTCCTGGAGCAACTCCATGTTCTCTCAAGAAAGACTTGAATGCTGCTGGTTCACCTTTGAAGCTATATCTAAAAATAGTTTTCAATTTGTTTTACTTTTAGAAATAAATATATATATATATATATATATATATATATATATATATATATTATGTGTTATATTTTTTTATAGTACCATACATCATATTTGTTATTTAAAAAGGTTAGCAAAACAAAGAATATATAAATTAGATATAGTTACCTAAGTTTTGAAAGGTTGTACAGAAAAGACACTACAGATCCTTCTTTTCCAGTGGCAGTTTTAATTTTCAGCTCTTTGTCTACATCCATGAGAGCTTTTTTAGACGCTGTAGCTATTCCGTCCAATGGATGCACATTGCAATGAAGTTCTAGAAGTTCAACATTAATATCCTGTTTTAGCAATTCAATAACAAAATGATTCACAGGTGCCCTATCTGAAAGACAACTTTTAATTTTGGACAAAAAGATTTCTTTAACTGTTACTCTAGACATCTGTGTAAAATCAGCATAAGTATCAGCTACTTCTTTCAATGCTGTTAATATGTGTGTGGCATAATCAAATGCTCTACCCCCTGGTAGTCTCATGGTAGAAATGGTAAGTGACTGCTTTTGTGGGTAAACACTTACATGGAATTTGTTGAGATGTTTGTCCACCACTGTAGTGGCATCAAATGCCTAAGTCGCAACGTCACAAGTATGTAGAGCCTCTCCTGTCTGAATAAGAGATATCACTCCTAGCTCAAAAGCCATTCTAGCAACATTTGATTTGTGCGGAACTGAAGACAGTTCTGTCCCAGTCAAAATCTGACATACATGGGTTAGAACATCACTTATATTTGTGATAGGTACTTGGCTAACTAAGGACCTGTAGACACATTTCCTCAATGCTGGACCATATGCTCATCCTACCATGGTTTCAACCACACTTTTGTCTTGTGGCTCTAAGATCAAACTTAAGAGATAATGGTTTTGTTCTGTGAGTTGACAAAATTCCTTTTTTACTTTCACCAACTCCATTTTGAACTCAAGTTCAATGCTTTTAATGTGTTTATCTCTTTCTTTTGCTTCAGATCTGTTTTTTTCTAATAAGTTATTTAACTGAGTTCTTAGCTTACTGTTTGATATCTTCAGCTTCCTTATTGAATTAATGTACTCTTTATGATCCAGAGATTTCAAAACTATCTGGTTGTCTTTAGCGTGAAGATACTTTTGTTTCCACATAGTCAATGAAGCAGATTTTCTGTTTTCCTTCTGAGTCAAATTACTATTTGTAAATTTTAGATTTTTATATATTTTTAGTTTATCTCTCAGAAATTGAACAGTTTCTCTAGAGTGGCCGAGAGATTGTTTTTTTGCAAAACATGATGGGCAACCTTTTTGGTTGCTGAACCCTGTTGTACATAATATGCCATCTGCCGCAGCATGTTGAGTTTCATTTGCATCAGCAAAAGCTGTGTTGAGATCTAAGGTTGTGTCAACTATTCCTGTATCAGTAGTATCTGCCATAAAGGCTGTATTAAGATCTATACTGGTCATTGCTATAGTAGACTCATCCTCCTTTGGTTGATGCCTGAAAGGCATATCACAATAATTAACTATTTCAAACCAGTATTGATCAGGAACTTTTTTGAATTTTAAAAAACCATCTTCTGTTCTTTTAATGGCAGTCTTTAGCTTAACAACATCAGCCTTTGGCAAATATTCAGTTAAAAACTTTGTAGACTCTGCAAGAGTTTTTTTACTTTGATATTTTAGATATAAAATACACCCATTCTTAATAGGTATGTTGATCAGGGAAAAATTTTCTCCAATGAAACTCCATAAATTCTGGGTTGTTTTTCTCATTTTGAATTTGTGGACCTAAAAACAGAAAAAAAAGAAAGAATTAGATCTATAATATAATAATATATATATAGTCACAGATTCTAGAGTCTAGATTAGATCAATCAACAATTAAAAGTTCTAAGACTATGTCATTACTGACTAAACTAGTCACTTAAGTTCACTGAATAAACTTATAAAGTAGTAAAGTCTAAGTCACTAAGTCTAATTTTCCAATCTAGATCTAGAATAATCTACATTCTAGATCTAATAACTTACAATTATAATAAGTTCACATTTTAACAGATAGAAATAGATCTAGTTCTAGAGTAATCTAGAGTCTAGACTAGTATCATGGCTCCTTAGTTTTACTTTTTTAAAAAAAAACGATCTCATTATCGATAATTGGTAGTCGGCCGACAATGGCAACATGTAGATTTGTGCTTAAAAATTTTATATTGTTGACTAAACTGATTGTAATACAATTTTAAACTAACATAGAAAAACGAATTTGCTGGGTGTATGGTTAAAAATTAGATATGTACGGTCAATAGATAAATTTTATTTAAAAAAACAAAACTTACCTTATTTCAAAGGGAAAAAACACCAAAATGGCTACGGATACACAAAAATAAAAATTTACTGATGCTTAGAAATCCTTCTTGTTGGTAAAATGAAACAAACAATGTGACTGAAAGTGGCTGATTTATCAAACAATGCTTGAAGCACTGACGTGTCAAAAAAGCATTTTGTAAAAACGGAACAGAAAATGGACGCAGATATCGACGGTACTTTAGGATCCAATATAGCGGACTATGCGAGTCACTACTTTAAATATAAAAAGACCACTGATCTCTATAATATCTCTATAATAAGTTATTATAGAGATCAGTGAAAAAGACGTAAACCAATGATATATTATATATACTAGATGTCTAACTTGCGGGATTTTATTGGACAAAAAGTGAAGCCGCTTTTTTTGTTTACAAATTGAATCCGCCATTTGTAATAAGGGCAAAAACTATATCCGACGTGCGAAATAAAAGTTAAAAATGCACGTTTTTGCCCGAATTAGAAATGGCTCCCAAGGCTTCACATTTCGGATCGAAGTTAGACATCTAGTATATATAATATATCATTGACGTAAACAAATAAAACTGAAGAACTTAAAAAAAATTGCTATCGGCGAATGTAATAAAATTGTTTTTGCGGACTTTTAGAAGATTGCCTCAAAATATGTTTATTAACTGGTTTTCAAACTGGTTTTAAGTATTATTACTAGTTTAATGCTAGTAATAATACTTAAAACAAACTGGTTTCTGCGCAGAGTGCAAATATCTTATAGAATTTAATTATAGATCTGGGAGCTTATTCACTAAACTTTCGTAACTTTTGCGCAGCTCAATTAAGGTTACGGAAATCGTAAGTTCATGTTACTATTTGGTATTCACTAATGTTTCGCAGCATTTCCGTAAAGTTAGGGTTGCGCATAAGTTGCGCTGAACTTACGCAAAAACTTACGAGAATGGTGCCTCTTTTCAAGCCAAGAAATTTCAAAATTTAAAGTTTTGCGAATCTAGCAATTATCAATTTCTGACACAACACATTGTATTTCTGCGTTACTATCAATTCTCTGGATAAAGCAGTAGAATAGTAATGATTCACAAATCAAAACTGACATTTGAATCAACATTTGGTTTCTTGAATGGAAAGATCATTATTATCCAACCAATATTTAAAATGTTCTATTCGAATTCTTTCTTTTGGTTGTCATGGAAATGGGCTGTGTTTGATGCCTCATCGTGAAAGCGCTTCGGTTTACGCTTTCTTTTAGTAGCGAGTTCAGTTTCGAATCCTAGGGGTCCAGCTACAGCCTCTTGAAAAATCTGCGAACAAGAGCCCCTAATCCGTTTAAGTCGCTTACATTCTAATAAGGCATCAAAGAAATTATGAGAGAATAAAAAACGGGGCACAAGTAAAATATTTTTGATTTCACTTTCTCAGGTTTAGCAGACGAAAAATGAGGTCGGCATACTTTTTCGCTCATAGACTCTAATACCACCTATAAATCTAATTGAATGTTATTTTGTGATATGTTTACAATTCGTGCATTTTTATTCCGAATACTTAAGTTTAAACCTCAAATACAAAAAATAAGCAGGTTTCACATTGTTAGTCATTAAAATGTTTTCTATTTAATGCAAAAAAAAAAAATTTATGATGGGTCGTCCGGCGCCCCTCCAAGCTTGGCGCCCGAGTCAACTTGCCCCCTGTGCCCCCCCCCCCCCTCTCGAAGGCCCTAATCAGATTTGCTTAATCTGATTTACAATTACATTATAAAGAATTTGTAACTTTTGACATTTAATATACAATTAAACTTACCATAAATATTCACTTCTATCATAAATATCATGCAATTAAACACACCTAAATAATTAAATTTTTTGATATTTCCGATATGATAATTTCAGGCAATGTGCAAACTCTGCACTTTAGTATGATAATGCTATTTTATTATTTATATATTCCCTTGACATTTGGTGTAGTGGGGCAAACCTTTTGGTGTATTCTTTTTCTCAGACTCCAATCACTTCTTTATATTTGCAAATCAATCTCATTTGACATAAACATGAACATACTTAAGCTTATATGCCTAAAAGTTTCATATTTAAAACAAAATATCCTGTGGGCACCCATGCAACATTTTAACAATATATCATTGCCTTCGACTTGCAAACATATAGTTTTTGATAATAAAATAGCATTAACTTCTTCTTAAAATACCAAGTCAAATTTGGTTGGTTTGAGTTAATTTAGGTTGAACACCATGTACACTATCTTCATCATTGTCCTCAAAGTTAATGTCATCTGGAATTTCTAATCCTAATGAAATCCAAAGGTTTTCCAGTAAAGTGCAAGTAAAAATTATTTTGCAGCAAGTTGTTAAGGTGTACTGAAGTGTTCCATCACCTTTTTGCAAACACCTCTAATGGTTATTGAGACGTCCAATGGTTTGCTCCACATCACTACGTACCTGACAGTGAACTTTATTAAAGTATATTTCCTCTGGTGTAGTTGGCTGATTAAATGGTGTAATCATGACTGGTGACAACCCATATCCTGAGTCTGCAAAAAGGAAACCTGAATTTGGATCATATTCTATTGTCTGTTTTAATGCAGAATTAGAAAAGATAAAGGTATTATGGCACAATCCAGGATACTTTGCAACAACATCTCTAAACTTTCCATCAGCATCAATGACAACCTGACAGTTCAAAGCAGGATATCCTTTTCTAAAAAAATAAAAGTTAAAAATCTTCAAAATGTTAAAATGTTTAAAACTCCTGAGAGCAGCAAAAACCTTTTAAGGAAATGTTAGCATCAAGATAGAACAACTGTTCACCTTTGGCCAAAACATTGTTTTTTTACATGATCTTTATCATAAACTATATGACCTTATATTATAATATTGTTTTAAGTTTAGCACTTACGTTAAATAATTTGGTGTTTTCAAATTTTGAAGAACTATGATGTGCTATTTAAAATATTTTAAAAACTTTGATTTTTGAAAACCCTGCATAAAGCACCATCTTTAAGCTCAATTCATAACAATCCATTAATAACAAGCATATTTAACAATAAAGAATGATAAGATTATAGCTAATCTTTTTTGCATTGACTAATAATTCTTACCAATTACTGCTTGAAAACTCCTAGTTGATAAAAGCCTTAGCACTATCAGTAGTCTTGCTTCTGAAGAAATTGGGTTGCTTCTCAATGTGATTAGTGACAAATGATTGTGTAAAGTGTTGACAATATCTCTTATATTACTTTTTGGTAAACAAAATTTTGAAGACATTCCACATCAGAGTAATCGCTTAAAGCAACACGCTGAGTCTCGTGCCAAAGTTGATCTTGATCATGTGCAGCTAGAATAATTGGAATATCTATTTTGACTAAACTTTTATACAGCTGTTAAAACAATGATATGAATTATGATCATAATACTTAATAAGACATGTACCTTTTTAAAAAAAAGTCGTGAAGAAGAACATAAATTTAACAGTAGTAAGATTATATCTTTATAAGGTGTTACATTGTTATACAGGGACTGTGCAGTTATATTTTTGTACAGGGACTTGTGTAATACAAATCACCACATAATATAACATCTTGTGAAGATGTTATTCTAATATATATATATATATATATATATATATATATATATATATATATATATATATATATATATATATATATATATATAATAGTATAACATCTTTATTAGATGTTATAAAATGTTACATATATTATGTTACATTATAAAGATGTTTTATTATGTGATATCTTAATAAGATGCTATACCATTATGATGCAGTTATTTTTTGTTAATATCTGTGATTATTGTTAACCCTAACTATAATATGTATAGTTTACATATGCTACCATCCCCAATAATATATCAATCTAACAAAAGAACTACATAAGTATCATAAAAATATAACGCTATTCTTATTATTTAGTGATTTTAAAGTTAGGCCAAAGTTAAGGCAGCTCATAGCAATCGTAACTTTTCTTGCGTAAATTGAACTGAACTAATTTCTAAAAAGTTTAGTGATTACCGATAATTGAGGGTTGAACATACGCAAAAACTTACGAAAGTTTTTTTAAAGCGCAACTGCGCAAGTTTGTTGAATACGACTTTTACAGTTTTGAACTTACTCCAAACTTACGCCAAACTTACGCAAAAAAAAAGTTTAGTGAATAAGCTCCCAGATGTATATTATTAATCTAACAAAGCAATCATGTCGAAAAATATTTTGGTAGATAATGACATATAAAGGTCCTCCTTTGTTAACCCAAACTTGATTAACAAACTGCTTGTGCAAAAAAAAGGCTTTTTTTTCTATTGATTCTAAACTTTACATACAAAAATTGTTTTTAGACCTTTCAGGAGGACTTTCATTTTAACATAGAGTATACCTTTAGAATTCATAGAAATGTTTAGGTTTTCTTGCACAAACGTGATTTTGTTCAATGGTATTTAAAATCTTTCTTCCAGTTACCATAATAGTTCCATAAAGAAACGGTTACAGTTTTTAATTTTTAGGAAAGTTGGCAAAAATAAATGTCATAAACCTTTTGAAGATGAACCATTATTGCTAATCATTAACCTTCTCCTATTTACAATTTTAAGTAATTGGTATTTGAAAGATCTTACCAAAGCTGTTATGCCTATTTGATAATACAACTTAACGCAACTCCATCTAAAAATATATTACTGAAATAGCTATTTACCTTTATTGTTTTTATTTTTTTAGAATGTAAGGAAAAAAATTATTACTATTTGGAAAAAAAATGTCAATTAGTAAAAAAGTTTTTAAAAAATTGCAATCAAAAAAATACTTTGTACAATAGAAATTTAAATAAAACTGTGATTTAACAACAACCATAATTAAATCAAATTAGCTGCGAAAATGTTTTTTGCAGTTACTGTTTTAGTAAGGGTCTGCGTCTCGTTATTTTTTCAAATCGAGACGAGACGAGACGATCTTAACAGCTTTATCCCGAATAGCGATAAAAATCGAGACAATTTTCAATTTTCAGTCGAAATCCGGGACGATACCGAGACGAGGCGAGATGTCCCGGACAAAATAGGAGCTTCACAATTTCCCGGAATTTACATCTTTTTAACGGGACATAACGAGACATAACGAGACATAACGAGACATACTAGTTAATCCTTAATGTGAAATTTAGTATTCTGCTAGGGGGGGGCATCAGTTGGAGCTTTGGATGGTCCAGCAAAAGAAGCTAGACCAGAACCCCTTGAACTGGTGATCAGTGGTGTAATACCTGGTACATGTGATGTTGTAGCAGTAGAGATTCTAGAGGAGGCCATACTTGCTCGATACATCGGCTGACTTGGCAGTCTTGGATTAAGCTGAATCTCAACCACATTATCAGATTCAACAATATTGGCTTGATCACTCTCTTGAGACAACAAATCTGGAAGAAAATTTACAAAATTTTTTTAAACTGAGCAAAATTTCAGTTTGAAAAGAATTTAAAAGTTTAAAATTCAAACAAAAAACATAGAAACAATAAATGGAAGTAGCAAAACTTAAGATTTTACTAAAGGCAAAGATAAAGTTAAGATCTCACTTTAGAATTTTTGTGAATGCCCTACCAGGATCTTTGTCATCTTCTGAGGTCAGTTTCGAGGACTTGATTTGAACAAAGTCATAGTTCTGTTGGATATAGAGCAACTTTTCAACATTTTGCGGCTGAAGCTTGGTACTTTTGTGTGTGACTATGTTTCCTCCTGCAGAGAAGGCCCTCTCGGAAGTGGCCGAAGATGCTGGAATTGCCAGGTAACGCCGTGCTGTTTCAGCAAAAAGAGGTAAAGTCATTTCATGTTTTTTCCAAAACCAACGAACATTTTTCTTTGCCTCTTTCCTTGGCTAGGGATGCATATTCTTGTAGACATCCCATTCCTTGGAAATGTCGGACTTGTCCGAAACTGCTATGTGTTGAGAATGAAATTCAATCTCGTCTTGAGCCAACGAATCTGTTTCTTCCTCCACATTTACAGTGGCCGTTGGTTGGTCCACGATTTTGTTGAGCAATTTTTTGATGATTGGTGTGGTTTTCAACCAAGTACTTGTATTTTTTATCATAGGTTCCAAATTTTTTGGATGCCACATCATGTATATAGAATTCCAGCGATTATTGTTGGCAGTGATGAACTATTTGTAGGCCAACTCTGTAACATTTTCCATTGAATCGGTTTCCATGGCAAGATGAATGTCCCTGTTCATTGCTGCAATTTCGGCCTTGATTCTTTCATTCTTGTGCATCTTTTCTGCTTGTGCATCTTTCTCTTGTGCATCTTTTCTGCTTGCCTTTGAGCACAAGCGATTGCATGATCTACTGTTGTGATGGCATCAACAGTGTACTTAATGGCCAAATTCAAGGTATGGTTCACACAAAGCAAAGACTCATCAATAAAGGTGCACTTTGGAATTGCAGCTTTGACATTGGTAGCATTGTCATGAGTTACGACAACAGAAACAGTTCCTGATGCAGGTAGATCGGCAACAACCCAAAAAAAGTAACAAAAAACACAGCAAGCTGAAATGTCTAGCATTATCACAGTATGGTAATTTATGTCTAATACAAACACTATAATAACTAACTTTTCTTTGCACTGATTATAAACGTGCATAATGGCGAGATCAGGGATATCACTTTAACTGTTGAACACAATCAACTTAACTCATGTAAAAAAGTAAATTTTGTAATTTAACTTACTTGTCGATCTTTTTGGCAATGTTGTCTGCTGTGTGCCTCTCCCAGAACGGACTGACAGAAACAACAAACTTGTTCAGGGTCCACTCCTTGTCAATGTAACAAACAGACAATAATTGGTATGGATCAAAGTTCCTTGAAGTCCAAATATCCGTGCTCAGAGCCATTCCCGGACTTTCCAGTAGATCAGTTTCCAAAACTTTATCCACAGCCGTCTTGACATTGTCATACAACAAAGGCAGCTCTTACCTAGAATAAGTTGTGGCAGCCTTGATTTTCAGCTTTGGATCTAAGTAGTGCATAAACTCCTTGAAAGGTCTTGCCTCAACAAAGCTGAATGGAAGATTCATCCTAGCCAGAAGTTTCATAATTTCCAAGTCACCTCGAAGTTGCTTTGGATCTCTGGATTTGTACTTCAAACACTGACTCAGTCTTGCCTGGGTTGACTTGCACTTTATAAGACAATCTGGGATGGAAAGTCGTCTTTTCTTAATGGAGCGGTTTAGAACTTGAGGAGATTTTTCGCCTGGAAAAAATCTTAAAATAGCTTAGTATTGCTAAGTCTCGTTACGCTTTTCCCGGTTCATTTCGAGAAAAAAAATCCGCGACGCAGGCCCTTAATATCTAGTTAATGTAATTGCTTTGTCTCGTAACGTTTCGTAATTAACCGGGACGCAGTTTTTAAATTCCGAGAAAAAGTTTATGTCCCGATTTACAACTTTATTCCGGGATAATCGTTTCCTTTGTCTCGTTATTTTTTTCCGGGAAATTTTTCGTCTCGTTACGCTTTTCTCGGTTCATTTCGAGAAAACAATTCCGAGACGCAGACCCTTATGTTTTAGCCTCAAAAAATATTTAACTTACGTTGTTTATTGCAGCTAATGAACCAGATTGGTTTAATGCGAATGGCATGATATTTCAAAAATGCAAAAACTGGTGGACAACAACTTGCGATAACAATGAAATGTTTCCGACATCAATTAATTACATCTCTTATGGGAAAACTGAAAATTTGGTATCTATTCAGTTCTTGCTGCGAACAAATGGGATTAAGTGAATATATTTAAATGGATTTTGGCGAAATTTGTAAATATTGTAATAGCGAAATTTTATACACCTTAAAAATACTTTTTTTTTGTGCATTGTTTTTTTTCTTTAAATGAAACCAAAGATATTGTTAAAATGAGGTATGTATTGGTTCCAACTGTTAAGAAAAATTTTATTTGTTGGAATGAATATAACATTTTAAAAATGTGGTTGGTAAACATGCACATGCAATTCAAATATATACAGTCCAACCTTAACTTACAACACTCAGTTTGGCTCAGTTATGTCCTTGCAATCCATTGCATTTTTACAGCGTACAAAATAAAAAGTTTTGTTTGACAAGGTATGGCTGCATTCGCTATTTCTTCGTGATAGAGAATTTTTTTTGAGCTGAGTTGGCTTTTATATGTTGTAATTAAAAATTAATATTTTATTTATTAACGTAATATATTGCAACTTACTGAAACTATGTTATTTACTTTATGATTCTTCTACTAATATGCTAAAATATACTGCCTGCACATATTTATCGTTAGTTCTAATTGTACCAGGATTATTGATCTTTACATTAATTAGAAGCCAGGCACTGTCAGAAACGACAACCTGTTTTACAGTCATAATTTGAGAATTATGACTGTGTCACTTTTATTTGTGTTTCTATGAAGGGTAGGAGTTTTAATTGCCTACTTTAACAGGCATGTTTAACAACCGTTTATGTATACGGCTGAAAGCGTGAGAGATGTTTCGAAAATAGTAAAAAGTTCGAGCAAAGGCTTACAGCTTTTTTTTTTTTTTGATAGACTTTTAAGGGATTGCGGAGATTAGGATTACAAAACTGCAACTCGATTGCAGCCGCTTTGAATTGAATAAAAATTTAGAGCTAAATTCTGGAAACTATTGGAAAAATTGCCAGAAGTAGAAGGCTTAATAACGGACAACAACGCATTTTGATGTACTACCATTGTGAGTGCTGACGTCAGCTTCTTTTTCTATCAAAGCGCAAATCCTATCTTGACTTAGTCCCTTAGCTCCGTTTCTACATTAATCGAGTGTATCAGGAGGAAGCCCATAGCTTTTTTATCTAGGATAATCCGATAAAGGTCATGGTGCCTTTTTTAATTTGTTGGCAGTTGGTCAAATGCGATAAAAACCTTTTTGTCATCTACGGGTGATTTAAGGTTGCTGTTTAAAAAAAGACTATGTATAAAAGTGGTCGCTCTAAGTTCTTTTTGCTAATGGAAGAAATGGAGATGCAAAAATTGGAGGCACAATGTGTCTCAAATTCTTGGCCAATATCAATATTGTTTTTCAATATTGTTTAAGCAAACGATGATCAATTTTGCTCGTTTGGAAATAAAGTTCAGAGTTAACTATTTTTTTTCTCACTTGGCAATGAAATAACTGTCTCGTGTATAAATAACTGTCTCATGTATTTGACTGATGTCAAATACATCAATAGCATTTAGAGTAAGTTATTTAACACACGATGTTAAGAGAAAACAAAACAAAATCAAAAGAAAATATTATTACCTTACATAAACTTGAATTTATTATTGTAAATCGATTAGTTTGTCATACTACTATCAACTAATTTTTTAACTGTAATATTTTTTGATAATGAAATTATTATTATCTAATAATAATGATTAAACTATTTTATCATTATCTATTGATAAGTTCTCATGTAATGAATCAATTGCTAGTGCCATTTAGCGTTTTTAAAAACGACTTGTGGTGGCTTTAATCGGTGACTTAATATTCCTAATACTGTGAGGGCGGGGGATTTTATTAATTATATTTTTTTTTATTTATTTAATGTTCTTTTATGTTTGAAGGAAAGGGTGAGGGGGAAAGGGAATGGGAAGGTTTTGGTTTAGAGTTGTTTGGAATAGGTATATGGAGGTTGGGATCGAGGCTAGTGGTCTGGGGAGTACTTGGTTAGGAAAGGGCGAAGATTGGGTTGTAGAGTGTTGTTTGGAGGTTGGGAACAAAGGGTCTGGTGGTTTTATTAAATGTTTTCTATGTTCGGTCCCTTCTGTGATATGTAACGGCGCGGATATGGTAAGGTGCGCGGTTAGAGCATCAAACTTTTCAATAACAATATTTAACGCATATAATGAAATAACGATAATATTAATATTCAAAATGAAAACAAAAATACTTACAACTGGTTCTTCTTCTCTTAATTATTTTTCTTAACAAATATTCTCAAATATTTCTCCTCAATATATATTCTCTTAATATTAATTTATACAACTATCAATAAATCAATACAGATAATAACGCTTATTTAAAGTTATCCAAATATCTTTTCTTACTAATTCTTCTCATAAGTTTCTCTTTAAAATCGTCATAAATTCTTCTGATAAAATTCTTTTTAAATCTTTAAAAATCATTTTCTCATAAATTCCTCTTTTAAATCTCTTAAAACTCTTTTCTCATAAAATCTTCTTTTAAATCTCTTTAAAACTCTTTTCTCTTCCTTGTCCTCCTCTCTTCTCTGCTTCTTCTCTCTTCTTTTTTTGAGCTTTTTATAGTTTTCGGTTGCTTACGGTTTTGCTACTTATTCATCATTTATTTATATGACAGGCTGAATAAATCTCCGTGTGTACGTCTTTTCTTGATTGTTTTATTTTTTTACTTTTCTTTTCGCTGTATCGTTTATTCATATGACAAATTCAATAAGTCTCCGGTGTACGTCTTTTCTTGGTAGACTCGCCCTTTCTTCGTTCGAATTTTATAAGCTTGAATCGGGTAAAACTTAAAAATAATGTTTACAATTTTCTCATTTTTCCTCCTCACAATACGTATTCTTAGAAATTCAATTTGCTGTACGTATCACTATAATTTTACAATTAAGTTTTACTCGCGGTTCGATAACACCAATGTTAAATTCTCATCGTTTAGTGGCCTAATAAATTTGTATCATCAGTGTCAAAAGGATAAATGTGTCTCACATCTCTCAGTTTTTCCTGGTGCTGTAGGGGTTGGTAAATTACATGAAACTGACGCCAAAGCTTCCTCTACAATAAAGATATGGCCTACCGTTCTTCTTGAAAAAAACTTGAAAGCTATAAACGTGAAAATCGTGAAAAATGTACAACAATTTAAATATTAATGCTCATTGCTAGGAAATTTTATTAGGATTATGAAAAGTGAGAATACAAACAAGTGCTTGTACACTCAATTTGAAAGACATTTAAAAAATAGTTATAATTTTTAGCTTTTGAACTACTCAGTAACCTTTGGTAGCTTAAAAATGTATACATATTTTTTAATGTAACCTTTTGCAAGTAGCTTGTTAATAAAGACAGCACTTCGAAGTTTTTTAATTTAAATCAGCTTTTTAGAAAACTTTTTAAACAAACGAAATTTTAAAAAAGTGTAAAACGTTCAATATCAATGCAACAATAATGAATTAAATATTAACAAAATATATTTTGAAATACTTGAATCAAAAGTAGCAATTTAGTTACCTGTAATTAAAGACCTGTATTTCAATTTATGTGCAGCTTTTCTGTGTGAGATACATCTTGTTGGTCACGGATTTATTTTTCAGCAGGATAATGAGCCCAACCAAAGTCTTAAAGATAGCTGGAAAATATTTTAGTCAAAGTAAAGCAAAGAAAATAAGAATATATGGAATCTCCTCCTCAATTTCTTGATTGTAACCCGATCAAACTGTTGTGGAACGAGTTAATTAAGAAGTAGCTTAATTTTCTAGTTAAAATAGTTAAGAAGTAGCTTAATTTTCTAGTTAAAAAGTAGTCCTGCTTGTAAGAAAAAGAATTGCTTTGAAAAAAAACTCTCAGCTCATAGCTGATTTTACTCTAGCCTACTGTCGCAGTGTTATGCGTTTGGCTGAAAGTTACATATTTAAATGTTGGTTCAACTCTCTTATCAGTTACAAATGTGTTTGTTGCTCTATTGAGATTCTTTAAACCGATCCATTGTTGATTTTTTAACCCTAAAATTTTTCTTTTTGCTAGGAATTGAATTTTACTAATCAATGATCTAATGTTATTATATGTTTACTTAAAAGTAGAACTGTTCGTAGAGATATTAAACCTTCTAATCTGCTAGTAAATAGCAAAAAAGATGTGATAATCAAAGTAAGTGATTTTGATGATTATGTAGACATTAAGGAGACGATTGCCTTAACTATGACTAAGCAAAACATAAATGGCATGGCTTTAGCTCATACATCTCCTGATATTGTTAAATGTAAATTTGAAGTCCAAACTAAATACCTTGTTATATATGCACTTGCAATCACTTTATTTGAGATTCTAATTTTTCATTAGCCTGGCATGGTATCATAGTTGTACTGAAGAATATACTTCTAATACTTTTACTCTTTTAAAAGTCTGTTTTATAAGTTACTTATAAGTTTTTGTTAAGTTCTGCTTTAACTATGTGACTAGTTTATTTCTTATGATTTTCTCTTGTCTTTTCTTTATATTATTTAGGTCTTTGACCTGTGTTTTTTGTAACATCCTTAATACGAAGTATATTGAATTGAACTGAATAAAAGCCATAGTATCTGGCAAATAATTACACTCTAAAAAAAAATCCGTTGTATACAACGAATTGGGTAACAGATCAATCCGTCGCTATTGCACCAACGGCTTTTCCGTTAAGTTAACGGATTAAAGTTTTAACGGATTGAACTCCGTTGATATTTTTCCGATAAAACAATCCTTTTATACAAAGGACTTAATACGTTAGTGCATCAAATTATCCGCTGTTTTTATTCAGTTAAAATAACGCTTTGGTAGGGAATAATCAGTTAAAATTGCTCTATTATAACTAAAGAGGAATTAAGCCACATAATATTGTAATTTGATAATAAAATAATCCTTACATTTTTTAATATATAGCTTATTTCATTTTGATATTCTTAATACACAATGGTTCTTACCATTATAAATGTAATAATTACCAACCATCTGATACAAGCAGTACTAATTATACAAACTAACACGGTTGGGAGAAAAATAGTGTTCAATTTGTTGGCAAGCTTCAAAAACTCTTTAGCTGGACATTGAAAACTAATCAAATATTTATAATAATGTAATTCAGTACACAAGCTTTTAATTACAATCAAAATAGTTTTTAAGTATATTAACATAACATTTACGAAGTCGAAAGCAGCACTACTAATCATATATGCATATATATGTATGTGCAGTGAAATCGTTCACAAAAAAATTTTTTTTTTTTTGTATTAGTGTTGACAATATTAAGAAGAACTAAAAAATATTTATTTGAAAGAAAAATACACTACGGCATTACTTATCAAATGCCTGCAATTATTTTTATTGTTGGCATTTGGTATTGTGATATGGTTTCGGTGTTTAAAAAATTTAGTTTAATACCAGTTTTTAATACCGGTATTGCAAACCGTGGAAACTCTACCCGCATCTTACCTTCAATGCTTATAAACATGAAATAGTATTTAGTAATTTAGATACAACTTTTGATAGTTTCTATTTTAAGACTTAAAAGTTTGTTGATAGATAAAAATGTTTTTTAGTTGCTGTTTTTACGATCGTGGATTTAATATAACAGGAATTATTCAAATCAACCTAAATGGCACCTTGTTTCGGACATTATGCGTGTTGGGAAAAGTCGAACGAAGAAATCGAGGTGAACATGATATTAAACAGAAAACATGGGTGACAGCGAATATTTTGATAAAAAACGAGAAGAAAAAATTAAATTATCCTGTTAATTCCTAAAAATTATTTACATTTTGTATGTAAATTATAAATCTATATTATTAGTGATTAAACGAAACTGTTGGTTGCAATTAAGTTCAACGTTAAAAGGTACTACCTATATTAGTTTATTCCCGGGCTACTTATCAACATAATATTGTGCTAAATGGTGTGCAAATAAAAAGATGAACGACAACAGTGTTAACACACTGTTGTGTTGACCAACAGGATGTGAATGCGTAAATCACTAATCTAATGATAATAATGACAGTTTCTTGTATTACGGATCATACTGTCATATACAGTATTTAACAAAACATTTGCAAGCTAATTTATTTTCTTTATATAAAAGTGCTGCATTTTTTCAATTTAGAGAAATAACTATGTAACTGTTTAGAGACAAAGATCTTCAAGTTTTATTCATCACAAAGTTCATTATTTGTACACGAAAATTAATAAATTAATCAAAAGTATTAAAAAAAGTTGATTTCCTTCTGGACAAAACAAGTGCAACTCGACAAAATGTTGACCAAGCTGTATTTCGCAATCAATATTTCGTGGCGAATCCTTTGTTGTCAATTACAGCCTTGCATTTTCGAGGCATAGATTCGATCAGGTGATCAATGAAACTTTGTGAAATCGCTGCCCAGGCCTTTTGGATTTGTTCAAACAGTTGATCTTTATTACGAACACCTTCACGATTAATTCTGCGGTTGACAATCTCCCACAGGTTCTCGATAGGGTTGAGGTCCGGAGATTGAGCCGGCCAATCCATCACCGAAAGGTGGTTGTCTTGAAACCACTGCTTGACTACTTTTGCAGTGTGTTTCGGATCGTTTTCTTGCTGAAAAACCCATTTTATTGGCATATTCCATTCAGCATGAGGTAACATAACATCTTTCAGGATATTTTTATACATGAAACGGTCCATTATTCTATCGTTTCGATATGTTGGACCTAGATCGTTAGCAGAAAAACACCCCCAGACCATTACATTGC
Organism: Hydra viridissima; assembly: GCF_058129835.1. NCBI lineage: Eukaryota > Metazoa > Cnidaria > Hydrozoa > Anthoathecata > Hydridae > Hydra > Hydra viridissima. The sequence goes on along the minus strand of NW_028324304.1, from coordinate 7,939,428 downwards.
TTCCACCATGCTTCACGGTCTTATGGGAGTAACGTAAATCGAGGCGTTTTCCGGCCGGTCGACGTACACGACAAATGCCACCGCTCCCAATGATGTTGAACTTCAATTCATCACTGAACGGGACAGTTCGCCATTTCTAAACATTCCAGTCAATATGAGATGTAGCAAACAGGAGTCTTTTCTTCTGGTTTTTTAGTGAAATCAGCGGTTTCTTTGCAGGGCGTCGAGAAAACAATCCGGCTTCAACAACACGTCGTCTGATTGTTCCATCCGATACAGGCAGCTCTAATTGCTTTTGTATCTCGACTGATGATATCCAGGGATTCTTCTTGACGGATCTGACGATCATAGAATCCTCTCTAGAAGTGGTGGAACGCGGTCTTCCACCTTTGTTATCTGCTGCCAACTTCCCCGTAGAACGATATTTGAAACATCGTCTTGATACGGTCCATTTTTTCACGCGATATTTATCACAAATACTTTTTTGTGACATTCCACTTACGTAATCGCCAATATTTTTCTTTCTTTGTTCCAATCCAAGACTGTCGGGAGCCATTTTTGCACTTGAAGTCATAAAAATATTTCTGGATGCTTCCAGATGCTTCTTCTGGAAACTTCTGGAAGCTTCTGCATGCTTCTGGAAACTTCTGGAATCTTCTGGATACGTCCTTTAATTATTAAAAAACTTCCGTGACGTTGACACGGACCAGACTTAAGAAAATGAAACAAATCAAAAAAGTTGCATTTGTTTTGTCCGCTGCAAAATGGCACTTGTCAACGAAATTCTGCCTGTGTGCTGTCACCTGTCAGCTGATTTCTCATGTCATGGCATGCTATGACTCCAGACACCTGAACTGTTTGCTGTGGTAGTATAGTTCGTTTCGTTTTTAAGACATGTAAAATTAGGATTACTTTTTAGTATTGTTCGATGTTGGTTGCAAATGTTTTGTCAAATACTGTATATATATATATATATATACATATATATACATATATATATATGTTCAACAACAGATATATATACAGTTATGGTTAAATAACTTATACATAAAATGAATACAAGAAAGCAAAAATAATTTGTCACAGTTTTAAAGAATTTAGCAAAGCCAATTTATGGCAAACCGCAAGAATAACTAAGAATTCAATATTAACATAATATGATTTACCAGCTATATATAACCTTAATTTCATTTGACAAAAACTAATGAGTTATTAGTTGCTTTTTATGATAAATGAAAAAATATATGAAATATGAAAAACGAAAACATGAAATATCTGCCGCATTTTGTAAGATAATTATAAATTTGAATCATTTTTGAAAAGGTTTTGCATTATCAGATGAATTATAAAATATCTTGGTGAATGAAGGACTAAGCTGGCGAATGAAGGACCAAGGAATTGAATCAAATCAGATCTTGATAAAAAAGTATATTTAAGCTTTTTTATATTTAGCTATACTTTTTTTAGTCATTTTAAATTTATCCTTGCAGGTCATCATTCACAGACTTTGTTTACACAAAAAAAGTTCTCAAGTTTACAAATGTTCATCTTGAAAAAATGATAAAATCTGTTCGTGTCAACAACTAATTTTCTTTATCTTGGTGTAATTTGTTTAGTAATTTGTCAACACGTGAAGTTGTTACTTTATCATGAACAGCCTTATTAAACAAATGCTATAAAAGTTTAAATTAATACAAAAAGTTAAACTGTAATAAGTTGCAACGTCCATTCTTATACGTCCATGCTTTAGTTCCTTCCTTAATTGCGTTTTTGATTACGTCTTTATCCATCTAGTCGGCGTGACGTCACGCTGAATTGCGAAATAAAATAACCATCTTGAATGGAGGGAAAACAAACACAAATATCAAATAGCGTTTTAACTGTTCTTTATGACAAAAAGATGCCAAGGAGTTGTTGTGTTGTAGGTTGCACAGCTAATTGTAAAAAAAACAAAGAACTTAAATTTTATCGCATTCCTAAGAATGGAACAGTTAGAAGAAAATGGTTAAATGCGATAAATCGTGCTGCAGATAGCACTTTGTCGAGCAAACTGTGGTCTCCTAAATCTTCGAATGTTTATGTTCAGCACACTTTATTACTGGTAAACAGCATTTCTTAAGCTTTTTGTTGTATATACTAAATAAATTTCAATAAATAATACTTGTTTAAAAATTTTAGGTAAAAGAGAACTCTTTGAGAAACATCCCGACTCAGTTCCTTCAGTTTTTAATACTGCAACAATAAGTTCTCCTCAAAGAAACGTCAATAATAACATAATTAACCGAGTCAATAGGAGAATAAATAGACAAAGTAAATATTGTTGTCTGCTTTGTTGTCACTTTTTTAAATTACTTTTTATGTCAGTTCATAATTTAATTTAACAAAAAATATCAAACAAAGATGTTGAACTTTTAGAACCTTTTGATCAGACTAACACAGCACGTGCTGTTCATGAATATTCAAAGTTTAAATTCATTCTAAATGAATTTAAGAGGTTAAGCTCTTTTGACTTTCATCTAGATTATCTGCCATTTCTAGATATTTTTATTTTGAATGACATTTATTATCCTTTTCAAATGAAACTGAAATAATTGCATAGAGTTTTCATTTTTGCATGCAGGTCAACTTCACTAATGTAACCAAACATTTACTTAAAAAATTCTGTAGAACTATAACGATCTAACTAAATGCAGACTAAATTGATTATAGAAGAGATGCTAAAGGTTTCAAAAAAAATAAATTTATTAAATGGAATTTAGCAAAAAAGTTTAAATTGTTAACACAAGTATTAAAATTTTTGCAATTAAAGTTTTAAATAAGGAACTATTTACCTTTCAGCAGTGCTCTTAGAATTGCTAAATCCATATCAGATTGACCACTTTCATCATCCATTCTGAATACAGTGATCTTTAAAATGTAAAAATATGAAACTGAAAAATTGCTAAATATTTTATTATTATTACATCTTTTATAAAATCACAAACAAAACAATTTAAATGCTTTGTTTGAAAACCTATGGATCCATCTAGTCAGAATCACGTGACTTAATTGCGCAATAAAAGTAACCATATTGAAATGAGGGAAAACAAATTATTTTATCTTACACGTAAAGATAAGAAAACGCTTGTAAAGTTATTATAATGTCTTTCAATTATTTTGAAAGTTTATCAAAAGAAGCAGCAGAAAGATATCTGCGAAAAATAAGTCTTTTAGGTGATTAGCTTTTCTGTTAATTTACTTTTTTAAAACCATTTTAGTTAAAAAAAAAAAAGGAAAATAGAACAGCATTTTTATTTTAGGATTGGACAAGTGTCCATATAAGTATCCAGCCGAATCTTGGACTGAAGATCCGAGTCAATGGCCTTCTTTAAGTTATCATAATCTTTATCATTACCTGATTAAGACTCCATGTAAGGAATATTTTTAAATAGTTGTTTAAAAGCCAATTTAATTCCAATATCTATTAGTTTGATTGGCTGATGTTGTAAATATTTATGTTTGTTTTGTGAATATTTATTTTTGCTTTGTGAATATTTATGTTTGCTTACACTTGTTTTTAAGTTTCAACATCGTTTAGGCATCTTTTCTCCAGAAGCTATGGAAAATTACAAGTCATTAGAGGCTTGGAAGTACTTTCAAGAAGGTTGGGTACAAACTGTTGTTCACATGAAAATAAGTCAAGACATCATGATCTTAAAATGTGATGTTCGACCTTCATATAGAACCACATCTCCTAATCATAAGCCTTGGATAGCTCTTGATTTACTTGGTAATGTAGTGACTGCTCACTGTAATTGTAAGGCTGGGTAAGTGTCTGTTAAGCATTTGAGTATGATAATTTAACACTTAGAAACTCTTGTTTTGTGAACCTTTTTTTTAAATTATTCAAATGCGATGACATTGTTTAAACATGTTTTTATTTTATTTACATCTATAGTTAATTTTTTTTAACAGCCTTAGTGAAACATGCTCATATGTAGCTGCAATGTTATACAAAATTGAAGCTGCTGTTCGCATTGGAATGACATCGTCCACACCAACTGATTTACCATGTCAATGGAATCAAACATTTATTAACAATATTGTTGGTTCCCTAGTTTCATCTATCAATTTATATTCTGATGCTGCTAAGGAAAAACTTAAAAGGAAAAAAATTAGGAAAATGCCTGTTTCTTCAACCAATATTGAAAAAAATGAGTTTTTGTCAGGTTTGCAAAGTGTACAGCCCAAAACAGCTGCTCTTCATTTGTTCAAAGATTACGATGATGAATTTATTCACCTAGGATCTACTGTTAGGGCTAAATTGCCACTATCTCTTAGAAATTTTTTCATCGAAAACTATAAATCTCTAGATAAAGAGCAGTTAAGTTCCTATTATGATGAGAAAAGAAAAGTTTTAAAAATCAGTTCTGATGACATTGTCTATGTTGAAGAAGCAACTCGAAATCAATCATTGTGTGATTCTTGGTATCAGGTACGAGTAGGCCGAATAACTGGTTCTACTTTGTATCAAGTTTATCATGCTAGAGTTGAAACACCACCTAAATCATTAATTTTAAATATTTGTTCTGAAAAGAATGTAATAATAAAAAGTCCTCCAATTGTTTGGGGACGAGAAAATGAGATAAATGCATTGACTTTATATGCACAAATTTATTCAGACTACAATAAATCTCATAATTCAGTGCCACTTTCTGAGATTGTTGTCCATCAAAATTTTAAAGTTGAAAAATTAGGATTTTGTATAGACTATGAAAAACCTTGGTATGCAGCATCTCCTGATGCTTCTGTTTATTGCACTTGTTGTGGGCATGGTGTTTTGGAAATTAAATGCCCTTATACTTTAAAAGATAAATCTTTGAAAGAAGAAATATTGAAAGATGTTTTTTATGTTGGTGTAAATACAGATGGGAAATATTTTTTACAAAAACAGCACAAATATTTTTTCCAGGTTCAGCTTGAAATGAGAGTTACTGGAGTTAGTTATTGTGATTTTATGGTATGGACACCCAGTGAGTTTATAGTTTTACGTATTGAACCTGACAGCAGTTTTATCGAATCTGTGTTTAACAAATGCGATATTTTTTGGAATATGTTTATTTTGAGGGAATTAATAACTAGAGAAGTTGAATCAGGAATGAAGTTGCCCTCCTTAATATCAAATGAAACTATCAATGAAAATGATAATGTGTGTTGTATTTGTAAATCTAAAAGGTCAGAAAATGGCGACACAATGGTAGTCTGTGGTTCATGTGGTAACTGGTTTCATCTTAAATGTATATCTTTAAAATCAGTGCCAAGGTCGAATGTATGGTATTGCAATAGCTGTAAATACAAGAAAAAGTCTGCAAACAAAAAAGTAATAAATATTTTTTATAGTTTTAGCAAGCAAAAAAACTTTTTTACTATTTCATTTTTTAAATATTTTTTTAGAAACTAATGCAATAATGGAGCAGTGCGAATGCTGAGAAATGAAATGAAAAAAGCATCATTTTGCTGAAATAAAGATTATCAAACTTTTGAATAACGGCTATTTTCATAGCCACATATTTTTAAAAACATAAAGGCATATGATTCAATATCGAAAAAACGATTACAGATTAGCTTTAATTATCTAGATTATCTTTGAGATTGCGGGAAATATGCAGTAAAAGAGTTTGATTATCTGATCGATTGAAAGAAATTGGATATGGGTACCATTTCGTATTTTTTCTTTGTTTTTAACAGTATTTTACGTTAAAACAAGACTACTGTATTTTATGTTTATATTTCTCCGCAAGTTTATTATTTTTTCAAACTGATTTTTATCTATCTTAGACAAACTAAACGTTAAGTGTGAGATGTAAAATGAGAGTAAAATCTTCTCTAAAACATAAAGCTTCCTAAAACTGTAAAATCTGTGTAATCTTGAAGTTCACCTTTACTGAAATTGTACGAACCGATTAATTTACTGAAAAATCGTGTTAACAGGTTATCACATTTTTGACCGTATAAACCGTACGGAAATATTTACAAAAATTTTTTATACTTTTTTAGCAGAAGTCAAACACCACACTCAACTACCTAAAAATATTTAATGCTATGTTAAGACTATATTGAAAGCAGATTGCTTATTGCTATGATAAATATTTTACCATACCTAGAAATGTAAAACTGCAAAGTAGACAATCTAATTTGCAGTTTTACATTTAATAATAAAATTATTTCTATACTTTTATTTACTTTTTATACTATTCCCACCCACCCTTGTATTAAGGACTCGAGAGTATGGAAAACGTTTTGGATATGCGGATAAACTAAAAGTTGAGAAAAATATCCAGGAAAAGATAATCCCTAACAACAAACCGCTTGCCCTACCCCCCTTCCTTCATCCTTCATGACGGCCTTGCTTATTTAACGTAAACAGTTCTCTACGTCAAATAATGCTTTTATTGAGATATGGGGCTATGAAAATAGCCGTTTTAAGAAAAATTTTAGGATGAAACATCTTTATTGAACACAATTCCTTCCCCAAGGTTTAATAAAGCAGCACAAACTGTTACAATTTTGTCACAATTAGAAAGAGTAACTGAGGTAGCTTCATCAGTTACGTTTTTAACAGTTCGCAAAGGCAATATACCTTGAAGAATGGTGTAACGATTTTTTAACAGCCCAATAACTCTTTCTATGTGAATCCTTACAGATGATAATTTGCGAGATGTTTCTACCTCTGAAGCAGAGAGTTGTGCTTTACCCTTTGTAAAGGCTGGATTAATTAACACAGAGCAACTTCCAGCTGCAAAATCGTCTTTTTAAGTAAAGCCTCTATCTGATAAGATTTAATCACCTGGCATATGAAACTTGCTAGATGTAAACTCTGATTCTCGAGTTATTTGATTATCTGAAGCTCTCCCACCATAACATTTGGAAATAAAGTTAATTGCTCCAAGAGGTGTGCATGAGATAAGACATTTAATCGTACAATGTTTTTTATATTAGCTGTAAAATTGTGCTCTTGCCATAAGAGATGATGGTGATTCCACAAAAATCTCAAAACAATCAATAATTGATGTTAGTCTTGGGAATTTTTTCTTGAAAACAGGAGGGATTGTTTCATATATATGATCTCGATCTTGCATTTTTATTAAAAATTTTAATTTTACATACATAATGTCAATCCATTTCCAAAAGTTATCCAATGCAGTAGTTTTTTTAAAGCCAAACATAAATGATAACATGTCAAAGTTAATGTTGTGTCTTAACTTTACTAAGCAGAAAACAATTTGATCTGCCGAATCCAATTTTTTTAACAAATTTTCTTGAGCTCCTTTGCATAGGAAACACAACAGCTTTTCTAATACTGGAAGACTAACTCCAGTAAGCATATTGCACTTATCAGGATGGGCTCGAATTTTATTTATTCCTAAACTGCAGTTGCTATCTTTTATTGACAACCACTTTGACATAAATAAATCTCTTTCTAATCGAAGGTTATTTATTTCAGTATATAATTGTTGTCTTTCCGAAGTTGTCACATGTCTTCCAATGTCAATTTCAGATTTCTCAATTAAACTTATTTCCGAATTTAAAAGACTATTGGTTGAACTATGCTGAATATTAATGTTTACAGCAACACTCTTTTCTTTAAAATAGGAAAAAATACATATAATATTATGTAGACTTATATTGCATTTAAATAACTTTTAAATAATCAATACCTTCTATATAACTCTTATTAGAATCTTGGACTGGAACATCTTCATTAAATAAAGGAACACTGAATTCTGAAAAATATTTAAAATTTTTTTTACAATTTTTGCAAATAAAAGATAATAGCAAAAAGTAAACAAAATTAAAAAACAAAAAAGCTAAATTAAATTTAAGTTAAAAGAAACTGATACCTTGTTTACTTACAACGCTGGAACATTGTTCTAAATTAATTTTGTTATGTAGAGATTTACTAATGTCTATACAACAATCCTAAATGTAAAAAGAAAAAAAAATTAAATAAAAATTAATTTATACCATGACTATAACTGGAAGATTGTTCTAAAACATTTTTGTAACATACAGGAGCAATGACATCAGATTGTTGCAAACACTCTTCAGTATTAACTTGGATATCATTTTCTGTTAAATATAAAATAAATTTCTTTATTTTATGAAAATTTACTGGAGTAGTTTTAAAACATTTACAACCTCTACTATAAATGACAATTAATATTCATTATTGTTTATATACAACAGTTTAAATCATAAATAACTAAATTAAATAATTTATTTTTTTACTTACTTTCATTAATTATCCTCTTTTGTTCAATGACAAAATCAACTTCGTCACTTATTGATTGAGCAAATAGTTTTTTGCATGCAGAAACACTCATTTCTGAAAAAAAAAATTGAAAAGTGCAACAATGTCAGAGTAATTTAAAAAAATGACAACAAAGCAGACAACAATATTTACTTTGTCTATTTATTCTCCTATTGACTCGGTTAATTATGTTATTATTGACGTTTCTTTGAGGAGAACTTATTGTTGCAGTATTAAAAACTGAAGGAACTGAGTCGGGATGTTTCTCAAAGAGTTCTCTTTTACCTAAAATTTTTAAACAAGTATTATTTATTGAAATTTATTTAGTATATACAACAAAAAGCTTAAGAAATGCTGTTTACCAGTAATAAAGTGTGCTGAACATAAACATTCGAAGATTTAGGAGACCACAGTTTGCTCGACAAAGTGCTATCTGCAGCACGATTTATCGCATTTAACCATTTTCTTCTAACTGTTCCATTCTTAGGAATGCGATAAAATTTAAGTTCTTTGTTTTTTTTACAATTAGCTGTGCAACCTACAACACAACAACTCCTTGGCATCTTTTTGTCATAAAGAACAGTTAAAACGCTATTTGATATTTGTGTTTGTTTTCCCTCCATTCAAGATGGTTATTTTATTTCGCAATTCAGCGTGACGTCACGCCGACTAGATGGATATCCATTTACGGAACGATTGACAAGAATTGTGTGGGGTAATTCCATATGAAATCGTCCAAAAAAAAAATTTTTGACACCCTTACGTCTCAGAATTTGTTCATTTTTACCTCACTTGCAGTCCACATTAAAAAAATAATAACTGTGAAAGTTTTAGTTAAAAATACACATGGGTTCCAGAGATATTGTCAGTTAAAATAATGCTGACTCATCATTTTAGTGATTTTCTAAAGCGACTACAAATCAACTTTGACATATAGTATCTTTATAATGGCTTGGGGAGATTTCCTAAAATTTGGTACCCCAATAAATTTTTACTTGCGGAATCCAAAAAGAGCAGTGTCAAGACTCCATTGTCTCAGGAAATGCCTCGTTTATCCAATTTTGTTCAAAATTATTGACTTGTAAATTCATGGTTTTTGGAGGTAAAATGAAGGCTGTGGCCCATAATCCCGAATAAAAAGTTTAATTGTATATCATTATTTTATCTTAGGTCTACTAAAAAAAATTAGATTCATCAATTGTCTCTCTAATACTTGATCAAAATTTGCGTTTTAAAATTGTGTCTTTATATTAAATTTTAATTTTGTAACGAAAGCAAATGAAATGTTTTTTAAAAAATTTATTTGAATAAAACATCAAATAGTGTTATTTATTGACTAGTTTAGGACGTTTATAGTCATAGGCCAAGGGAGCGCCAGCGGGCCTCTGACCAGTTCTCCCCCCCCCCCCCCATCTCCCTGGTTTTTTTTTTTTTTTTTTTTTAATGCATTAAATGATAAAATAATAAATAATTATTAAAATTCAATTTAAAAGGATTTTTTTTTTTAAGTTTAAGTTTGAGAAACAATTTTTTTTCATTATTTACCTCTTATTTTAAAGTAAGCACTGAAAACTAAGATCTTTTCACGATTTTAAAAATCATAAATTTTAAAACCAAAAATATTGAAATGTTTTTTAAAACATTTTAACAATCAATATCTTTATAGTATTACTTAGTAGATTAATACTAATATAGCCATTGACATAATAAGGTGGACAGTAGGATTTATCTAAACGCTTCTCAGCCTTCCATCCAAGGATTTGAAAAAAAGAAAGACAAATTCTAAATCCAAAATAGGTAAATAAAATTACAACAAAATTATTTTAAATGTATTTATTTTTTTTTTTTGTAACCAACTGTTTATATTCTCTAAATCTAAATCAGATATGTTGTACATACAACCTGATATTGTTGTGGCTGTAGAAAGTAGACATATAACTTCAGAATTGAGCGCCCAACACTCGTCATTTCTCATTGGCCAAAGAAGTTTTTACCTGGTCCATGTGGATGCATGAATCTGACTTTTATATCAAGCTCACTTACATCTTCAGCAATCACTACCCACCAAAATCCGTCATAAAAACATGCAATATAATCCTTTTTTTTTAATGTTTAATTAAATCTCTGTATTATGTTTGCGTTTTGGAATGATATCAAATATTTCAATACATGTATCAATACTTGTTTTTTTATAACTTATAGTGTTTTAAGCAATTGGAATAAAATGATGATATGTCCTTTTGCCAGGAACTGTTCTTCCACCTAAATACTTACTGCAGAATTTCCAACCTGGGGTTACATAAACATTTTGTTGCAAAAATTTAGCCAAGTCTAGGGAAATCTTTATATAACCTAAGAAACAAATTTAGTTTTAAGTTTTTAAAAAAATTGAAAATATAAAATTTTTTATAAATAATAAAATGTTTTTCTTTTATTTTAATTTCCATATCAGTTCTGTTGTAATTAATGTTAGATTATCTTTTATAGCAGTTTTTTTACTTTCCATGTGTGTTCCAAAAGGATTGCAACACTTTGTAATTTTTCTCTCAAAATATTTTCCATAGAATTTCTCATGATAACAACATATATCTCTTATTGAAAAATATTTTTCCTTTAAATTTGCTCGCCATATTATTCTTGTTTTTCACAAGAAAGATCTTTGAATTGAACAAAACCTTGTTTTCTAGAAAATCCAGTTTTGTGGCAATCAATGTTAAGACTTTTTCCAATTTCCTATTTCTCCATATTAAATATGTTTATTATTTATAATATTACCTGCTAAAAAAATACAAAAACAATAAAATTCACAACCATTCTTTAAAAAAATACAAACAAGGAAAGCGCAACCTTTAAAAAGAACAAAACAAAACATTTGCTTGCTTTTGATATAATAAGAGGTAAGCATTCACCGATTTGAATTGAAATAATGAAAAAAAAATTGCTTCTCAAACTTAAACTTAAAAAAAAAAATCCTTTTAAATTGAATTTTAATAATTATTTATTATTTTATCATTTAATGCATTAAAAAAAAAAAAAAAAAATCCAGGGAGATGGGGGGGGGGGGAGAACTGGTCAGAGGTACGCTGGCGCTCCCTTGGCCTATGACTATAAACGTCCTAAACTAGTCAATAAATAACACTATTTGATGTTTTATTCAAATAAATTTTTTAAAAAACATTTCATTTGCTTTCGTTACAAAATTAAAATTTAATATAAAGACACAATTTTAAAACGCAAATTTTGATCAAGTATTAGAGAGACAATTGATGAATCTAATTTTTTTTAGTAGACCTAAGATAAAATAATGATATACAATTAAACTTTTTATTCGGGATTATGGGCCACAGCCTTCATTTTACCTCCAAAAACCATGAATTTACAAGTCAATAATTTTGAACAAAATTGGATAAACGAGGCATTTCCTGAGACAATGGAGTCTTGACACTGCTCTTTTTGGATTCCGCAAGTAAAAATTTATTGGGGTACCAAATTTTAGGAAATCTCCCCAAGCCATTATAAAGATACTATATGTCAAAGTTGATTTGTAGTCGCTTTAGAAAATCACTAAAATGATGAGTCAGCATTATTTTAACTGACAATATCTCTGGAACCCATGTGTATTTTTAACTAAAACTTTCACAGTTATTATTTTTTTAATGTGGACTGCAAGTGAGGTAAAAATGAACAAATTCTGAGACATAAGGGTGTCATGGTCTGGATGATTTCATATGGAATGACCCTGTGGTTTAAAGTTATCCGGTCTGACAATAAAATCAGTTTAACACACTGTTAAAGTTAGAACTTTTCTCTGTGATGCTCCAGCAAGATCATTTTTAAAATGGACTGTTGTTTATACTAAGCTAGGGATTCTCGAAACATTTCGGGAAAAATCAATCGAGAAAATTGTTACGCTACGATACGAGAGTTTTCGATCAGTTAAGAGAGCGATTTCAAAAAATCAACTAATTTCTCATAACATTTCGGTTACGTTATGGGAAATTCCCGGTTGTTACGAGAATCATTACGAGAATAGTTTCAAGTTTCCCGAAACTCATTTTTCCCAAATTTTCATTGTCTCATTACGAGAATTGTGTTTCGGGATATTTCGGGATATTTCGAGTTATTTCGAGTTCCCGAAATGATTTGCAAAAAATTTGATTAACCAGTTAATCTGTTGAAGTACGCATTTTTAGAACAATTGACAAGCACGACAGCTGAATTTTGTTTTCTTTTTTTAAAAAACACAATTAAAGGTTGAAAATATTAATTTAAAGTCTTTTATTATATTATTTATCAAGACTAGGGTTAGGTCTATTGTAATTGTAAAAATTAAATACAATTACACATTACAATACAATAATATTGTATTGTAATATTACAGAAACAATAACAAAATTTTACTTTGGTATTGTATAGTTGTGATGAAAAACAAATACAATAAGTATTGTATTGTTTTTTTTCTAACAATACAATAAAAATTCGAGAACTATTGTATTGTTTTAATGAAATAAAATTACAATAGTTATTGTATTGTTTTGATGTAAACAATTACAATAACTATTGTAGTGTATTACTTTACATTAAAGTAGAAAAACTAACGTATTTTAACGTATTTATATTCATCTCTTAACGTATTTATATTCATCTCTTAACGTATTTATATTCATCAGTTTTTTGTTAATTTTTTAAAAAGTAAATGTACTATGTGCAATTTAAATAATGTATTTTTTTTTAAATTTTATTAGACTGTTTCAATGGTCGAGCGGTCTGAGGCATGTGTCCCGTTCTTAGAAAGTCTTGAGTTCGATCCCAAACAATCTATGACGTTTCACGATTTGACTATTTCTTCAACTTCATCACTTCTTCAAACTTCGTCACATTGCAAAAGCAAACCATCCTCAAAGGAAATTATGACTATTGAAACATTTTTTATTAATATTTTTTTAAATTTTCTCGATATGTATCGAAATGTATCGAAATATTTCGGGAAAAAATGGTTTCGAGATAGATTTTTATTTTTCCCGAAAATCAATCGGTACTCTCGTAACTTCAGGGACCCGATCGAAATTAATTTCCCGAAAGTTTAAAAACTTTACTCTCGTAACTCAAAAACATTTCGAGAAGAGTTCCGTTACGAGTCTCGTTTCGTAACGTATCGAAACAAAAATAGTTTGGGGACGTCCATAAATTACGTACGCAGTAAAAACAATGCTTTTGGACCCCCCCTCCCCCCTTGTACACACTTGTACGCTTTTAACCACCCCCTCCCCCTCTGCGTACGTACGCGTTATTTATTAAAAAAGTATGACTTCCCCACCCACCCACCCCAAAAAAAAAAAATTTTCAAAACATTAAATACAAAAAAGATCAACATTTTTGGTTAGAGATTTTTCTGTACTTAACTAAAAAATGGGCAGTTATTAACGAAAGGAAAGAAAAATGAATTAGAAAGGATTCGTGTTGCGAGTATTTTACATTTAGCTATTTATATTTCCAAAAATGGTGACTTAAATAAATTGAAAATGTTATGGAAAACAGGCATGAACTCTGCTTCTAATCTTTCATTAGTAATCTTCTCACTGACTTCTTCACTTTCACTTAAATCACTCTCCATATCAATCTTTATCTTTTGTTTTTTATGTGCTTTCTTGTGCCGTTTCATTGCTGCCTCGCTCGGCCAGTATTTATTGCATATGTCGCAAATTCCGTTTTCTCCCAAACTTGGGATAAAACGTCAGCCGCTTTTTGAAAATTTTCTACCTCCAGTTCTTGGTTGATTGTCTTCCCAGAAGAATCAAGGTGATTGCCAAAATAATCATGGGGAAGAACTATTCCAGCCAAATCACGAGGAAGAGGTGCCATTCTTCTTTCAATGGGGTTGATGGCTGAAAGCCTAGCTGCATTCACACCATGAAGCAAGACATCTAAATCCACCAAGCGGAAGAGATCAACAGCAGTTGCTAACGTTTTAGGGAAGCGTGGTGCCTCATCTTGAGCTCCATCAGTCTCCATTAACATAATTGGTTTACGTCTAACCAACTTGGTTTCAAAAAGCTCCCTAACATCAAAAGCATGTGTAAAAGCATTCGATGTATCGTGTTTCCCACTTCTTATGCGTATGAAAGTGTCTCCACTGTAGGATACATTTCCATTATTGTTAACTTCGCATATGCCATACACCGATAGGATTAACTTGTGCTGTGGGCCAACGACAAAGTCATGATCCATAAGTTTGACCTTGTATTCCATATGCATCAACAACGGCGCTTGAAGGCTTGCAGCAGTAAGACCCAACGGTACCCTGGCTTTATCATCATTGGACATGAAAAGCACAGCTTTTGGTCCAAACAATTTGCGAACTTCAAACATGTCATCAATAAAAGATTTGGCAAACATTCTATCGTCATTTCTTTTTCGCAGTGAATTTTCTGGACGTAGTAGCTTCACAGGAACTGTGTTTACATGCTTTTTTCCTTCAGAAGTGTTTTCACGTCGTGGTAAAAGACGAAGGTACAAACCACTTCTGCTCAAGCTGAAGCCTATTTTCGTCAGCTCTTTCTGAAGATCATCCAAAGTGGAGACACTGCGAAGACATTCTGTTCTTCGACGCTCGTCTGCTGCTGATGAACTTTGCACAATTTTTATGATTGTTGATAAAAGTTCTGGTTGATCAATTTCGAGCCGTGGTCGTCCAGGATGGTTTCGCATAAACTGTTTCAAAGCACTTGATACTTCAGGGTTGTTTTGACAAACTGTTTCGATGCCCTCTTTAAGTTTTTGTCTCCGTTTTCTTTGTTGTGCCGATTCACGAATCAATCTGAAAACAAAATATTACACAAATCTTTGATTCCGTTTTAAAACCTTCTATACTGAAGGTTACCTGGATTCTGCGAACTTTGTAAATCCTCAATTAGAAATTCTTATTGACAATTTGAAAAAAAAAATTTTGAAAGTTGCTGCCTGCTTAAAAGTTTGGTTTTTATGGCCAAGACGTCTTTCTATACTTCTAAGCTCTATTCGATATATCGCTTAACATTTACCTGTCCAAGTTTGTTTTTTCTCTTCTTATGCTTTCATTCACATTGTCTAATTGTTTCCTCGTTACAGTAGACAAACCAGAATCGCGTAAGATTATCAAGGATGAAAGCTGTGATTCAAGATCTGAGATTTTCTTCTGACCTTTAACTTGCGCCGGATTTGCTCTTTCCTTCTCGTTTGATGTTAAATCTAAATTAGGAAATACCCAAAAATAAACTATTATAAATTCTTGACAGTTATAGAGATTGGATGTAGAGAAATTGGTCAAGTTGTCCAATTATGATGAATAAAACTATGCGATTGCAATATAGTTGTACAATGTAGTTTAATTACCAATTCGGTTGAATTCAATATATAGAAAATCACGAGAGAAAAAGTTTGTAAATTATCACAAAAAATGGCTTACTAAGTTCAATCCTTTCAAGCTCTGTCGTAGTTGCGTTCGGAAAACTTTGTATTTTATTTGACGAAGACGGCACTAGATGGATATATTTTTTCTTTTTGCTAGGCGGTGATAAAGCATTTCCCCAGAATGACATGATTGATCCTTTTGACTTTGTTGCTTTCACTTTCAATTCGTTTACTTTTTTTTCATACAAAGACTGATCATATTTTACTATTTTCCACAATTCCTGTGCGTGCTGATACTGCTTTTGTTTTTCAAGTGTTGAATATGCTTTCTTACCCAGCAAACATGTCAGCGTTGAATCAACGTTGAAAACCGGTCGCAGCGTAGAAAAAGCGTTACAGTGACAAAAACAACGTCTTTTCAACGTTGAATCAATGTCCGTTTTTGTATACTAAATCGCGGTAAATTGAAACGTTGAATAAGCGTTGAAATTGTAACGTAATTTAGCTTCTCAAAATAAAACGTTTATTCAACGTGGAATCACTTTACGCAAAAAAGCCACTTTAAAACGTTTCAAAATTTATGCTTTATCAACGTTAAAATTAAACCGCTTTTTAAACGTTACATTTTCAACGTTGAAAAAGCGTTTAAATTTCAACGTATATTATCTTCTCAAAAAATCGCGTTTATTCAACGTTGAATAAATGTACGCAAATAATCACAGTAAAAACGTCGCAAAGTTTAAGGTTTATCAACGTTAGACATTAGCTGCTTTTTCAACGTATTAAAGTTATTTATAAAACAACGTTTATTCAACGTTACATATACCAACGTTGAAAATGTGGTAATTAAAAAACGTTGAAAAAGTGTTTTTTTGCCAACGTTAATAAAACGTTGCTTTTGCAACGTTGAGGAAGTAGCACATAGACAATTTTTGTCTCATTGATGCCGCCATTACAAAATTAATTTGCCGTAATGGAAAGGCAAGGAAAACTTAACAGAATGCATGCAGATGGTATAAAGAATATTTTAAAGATTTATTTTATAACCTATTTTTATTGCGACTAATTTAAAACTTTTAGATTTTATATCAAATTGTATATAATATACATAAATCTCAGGGTAAATTCGATTTATTCAGGTTATTTTTGTCTACATTTTTATTTTATTTTAAGTTGACCATTTTAATAAAATGCTCAACTTTTTAAAAAAAGTTATTTCTTAGTTAGAAATAGTACCTCATTTTAATAATGTTCAGATGTACAAAGTAATATCAAAACTAATAATATATAATAAGTCAGACTAAATTTAGTATGTTAATAGACTAAATTTTAGAGACATATTGTGTGTTTGTTTGTCTGTATAATATATACATGCTTTTTTTTAAATTTCACATAAATGTATACAAATATAATTTTCAGCTCAGTCAGTAGCAAACTTTGGACATTTTAAAATTAGTTGTTGGAGTAATAAATCATTAAAAAACTTTTGGTTAGAGGAGGAATTTAAGTGGGCAAATATCCTGTGGTAGAAAAGTTTTTCAAACATTTTCAAAACATGACAGCTATTTGTATATATACACGTAAATTATATATATACATTACATATATATATATATATATATATATATATATATATATATATATATATATATATATATATATATATATATATATATATATATATATACACACACACACAATGGCTGATGATTGTCGAAAGGCATGAAACTCAGAGTTCCATAAAAAGGTGTTTTTATTCGTTTTAATAAATAAATAAATATATATATATATATATATATATATATATATATATATATATATATATATATATATATATATATATATATATATTATATATATTTATATATAGGGCTACCATAGTCTTGATTTTCATCAAGACTGTCCTGATTTGAAGGGTCTGTCCTGACTGTCCTGATCAGGTGCCAAAATGTCCTGATTTTAAAAAACCATAACAAAAAAGAAAAAAATATCATTTTGACAAAAACTAAAAAATAAAGCAAAGAGAAAAATGGTGACTTGGCAACTCCAACTTCTCCATTCAATTTTTACTATT
Organism: Hydra viridissima; assembly: GCF_058129835.1. Taxonomy (NCBI): domain Eukaryota; kingdom Metazoa; phylum Cnidaria; class Hydrozoa; order Anthoathecata; family Hydridae; genus Hydra; species Hydra viridissima. Next base: position 7,921,675 of record NW_028324304.1, on the reverse strand, counting down.
TTCTTGCAATTTTAGGCAGTGCTGGCAGAAATGGCAGTGGTAGCAGACATGATAAGGCAGTACTTTACTTTTGTTTTTGCTGGTTTGGTACTTTCCGCTTTTACGAAGTTTCTAGTTCGTGACAGAGGGTTTTTTAGTGTTAAACTTTTACTTTAACTTAAAGTAAAAAAAAATCCCAATCTCCAAGAAATAATTCTTGTAGTCATTACAAAAATGTAAAATAAAGGTGGTTTTTAATGTTGTATTTTTTGTCATTTTCACTTTTAGTGTGACGAGCTTTTGTCCTGATTTAGACTTTCTGCTTATTTTTATTTGTCCTGATTTGACAGGTTAAAAAAGACATGATGTCCTGATTTTTCCAAAATTTCATATGGTAGCCCTATATATATATATATATATATATATGTAAATAAAAAAAATGATATCTATTTATTTTAAAAATTAGATCGAAACAGAGGCAGTTGTTATATCTTGTTGGGTAAAAGATGGTTGGTTATTTTGGCCAACTGGTGTTCATGCAATGAAAGCTGCCTATAATAAGTTTCCAATTGATGATTCCTTAAACAAGCTCAGAGTTAAAAGAATTAAAGTAACTGGAGGTCATTAAATTTTACTGTATTGATTGCTATTTTAATTGTTAAATATGAATAAAAAAAACTATTATTAATGTTTTATATTAATAGTGAAGTACATCATCAAATAAAATTTTTTCTTTCTAATTTGGGAAAAGTAATATTTTGAATCTGTTTATTTTATTATTATTGCCTAGATATATATTGTAATCTGTTTACACTTATTCTACATTTTTGTTTTTACATTTATTGTTTATATTTATTTTACTAAGTAATTACTAATAGATAAAGAAGTATGTGAAGGATTTAATTTCATGACTCTGGAATGAGGAATCTGAAGAGGAATGTGAGTAATTATGTTTGTGAATAATTGTGTTTCTTTTTGGATTTGTCTTTTCTTTGTTTTTTATATGGTAAAGAATAAAAAAAAAAGAATTGTATGTATTAAAAAAAAAATGTATAAACATGCTTAATAAATTGCATTTTTTTTTTAGAATTTCAGAAAAAGGTTTTTAAACAACTTTTAGAAATTAAAAGTATGGTAAAGGATCTTCAAAATGTTTCTTTAGTTGTATGCAAAGATCTTCAAATAAATGCATTGAGTTCAATAGAACAACTTATTGAGCTAGATACTACATTAAATGACAGTGTCATTTTTTCTAAATGGGTTAGTTGCCCTGTTGCTATTGCTAGTTTGATTTTTTGAATTTTTTGAATTTTTCTTTATGTTGTCATGGTAAATTCATTTATATTATTAACTGAAAAGTTGATTAAACAATATAATTTTATTTTATTTATTATAATTTGTCATTCTATACATAATTACTTTTTGTTTTTTCAACTTTCAATGTTTTTTAATTTGTTTAAAAATGTAAGGGATTTTATAAAAGATTGCCTTTTATTATATAATTATTTAAACATTGATTAAAGATTTTTTTGAAAGCAGGTATCACAAATAGCAAAAATTGGTGGAGTTAACTTAAAAGATAATGTAAAATATGTTATTGAGCGGTAGGTAAATTTTCTACACCTTTCCAAGCCGAAATGGGAATGGTTTTTAATGGATAATTTAAAAATTGTTTGCGAAATATATTTATTATATTAAATATAGTTATACGCTTTTTTAAGCATATCATTACATGTTTCTTTCCTGTAGCATGAATGTTGTATTGTACAATATTGTAAATATTGATTCAAATAATTACTAACTTTTTAGGCTGTTAACAATTGAGTTGCGCTGTTTGTTAAACATGAAGGGGCAACCAATTCTACGAACAAAACCAAACAAAAGTTTGCTTTTTCAAAGACAAAATTGTATCGTGTTTTAGTTGGTAATATGTTTTGTTTAAACTTTTTAAGTATGCAGATTTTTACTAATAGCATTTAAGCAAGAAGTTTGAATTTTATATTTTAAAGAGTGTCTCAAAAAGATACCCAGCTGAAGCAGGGATTTATGAAGCTGTAAAATCAATTATGAAATATTCGCCAATAAATTTTTGTAGAAAGCAGAAATCAGAAGTTTAGAGTTTTTTAATGACATTTTAGGATATGATATGATTTTGTTTGTGTCTTGTGTAAAGCACTTTTTCTAAAATATACGTTTATTTATTTAATCTTTCATTGTATTATAAATTGTTTTATTGATAGTAAAAGTTTTATATATATATATATATATATATATATATATATATATATATATATATATATATATATATATATATATATATATATATATTTATATTTATATATATTTATATTTATATATATATATTTATTTTTACTTTATAAATTTATTTATAATCATATTAATTCATTAACGTTGTTTTTTTACATTTGCTATCAGACCACTAATGATAAAAGTTTTATTTTTTGGTTTAGATTCTCTATCTCAATGATATCCTGGCCTATCGATACGATATCCTGTAAATTGTATTTTTATATATTGTATAAATGTATATACAGACACTCACACTCATAAATCTTTGAAAAAATATTTATATTTTTATATATATCTATGAATTGTATATTTTAGGCTTTTTTTATATTTATCATTCTATATTACTGTTGTTTTAAAAATCGATTTTGAAAATATTGCAAGTGTAGAGTTCAACATACAATTTTGTTTTATTTGCCAATTCAATATATATATATATATATATATATATATATATATATATATATATATATATATATATATATATATATATATATATATATATAAGCGTTGATTCAACGTTATATTTCAACCTTTATTCGACGTCTTTGAGTAACGTTAAATCGACGTTTTACTATCAACGTTACAAATCCTTGCAAAATCGACTACTTTAACAACGTTAAAGCAACGCTTTTTTAGTAACGTTTTTTCAACGTTATGTTGCGACGTTTATGCAACGCTATTTTAGTAACATTTTTTCAACGTTTAGTTGCGACCTTTTTGTAACGTCTTTTAGTAACGTTTTTTCAACGTTACGCAACAACGTTTAATCAACGTGTCTTTAACAGCGTTACATATCTTTGCAAAATCGATTACTTTGTCAACGTTTCCGCAACATCTTTTGCGACCGGTTTTCAACGTTGATTCAACGCTGACATGTTTGCTGGGTATATAACTCAAGGAGTTGAAGATACTTTTTCTCGTTCCCAACAAATTCGTTCGACATCTTGGAAATAAGCATTTTTTTTTTTGTTGCAACGTATTCAGTTATTTGAATGGAAAGATAAAAGTACGTACGTACTCGCTGTCTTGAAAAAAATAAATAGAAATACAATACAAACAAGAAACATTTTGCCAACAAACAAAAAAACAACAGCATAAAAAAGTAAATGAAACTGACACATTAAAAAATAATTTAAAAAATTTGATCACTGCATCCAATTTTTTCTTCGTTAGTTCGAAGTTTGTTTGTTTGCGTAAAAACTTTGTTATTGTAATTCGATTTCTTTTTTTTTTATTATTATTTCCTTTATTTTCTTTTTTTTTCTTCCTCTCTTCTTTTTGTTTTCTATACTTCTCCTTTATCTAATGTTTTTTTCTATTTGTTCCTTTTTTATTTTTCTATGATCTATTTCCATCATATTTTTTTTTAAACCTTCATTCAAACATCTTTTTTAAAAAATATAAAATATGCCTTTATAAAAAAGCCTCCGCCATCGTGGAAGTCATTACATTTGATAGTGATATTTCATTTAAACTATTGTCATTTACATTACGGTGAGTAAACTATAAATGAGTTAAATTGATAAGATAGTGAAATAAACAGTTAAAAGAAATTTTGTGAATATCAAAATTTGTTATTGTTTTTTCCAGGGGGGGGGGGGCAACTACCCCACCTTGCCCTTGCCTGCCGGCGCCCATGGTTTTAGAACAATTTTAAAAGTTAGTTAATGTAAGTTTTTTTTCTATTGTCAATATTATATAGTAATGTTTTCTTTATTTGGTGTAACACTTATTCCATTCTGATTTAGTTTTTTTCTGTAGCATGCAATAAAACACATTTGTATTTTTAGTGCATTCATTTGTGGCATTGGGCAAGATTCTTCTTTTGGAAGACAGTGTTACATTTTTGCTGTCTGAGAAATTTACACAAGACTCGATAGAAGAATACTTTTCAAAGCAACGAAGAAGGGGAGGTTGTAACGAAAACCCTACTTTAGAAGAATTCAATCGAAATGTGTTGGGTTTGAATGTTGCAGGCGATGGATTAATCCATGTTATGAGTGGAAACACACGAGGTGGAGAAAGAGAGATGTTCAAACTGGATGTTCATGACGAGGATTTATCTCATAAAAGGTCGAAAAAATAACGCATCATTAGGAATACGTCTATTTATATGATTTGTTAATCCGTAGTGAATTGGTATTGGAAGGTTGTCCTAATTGACCGTTTGAAACTAATCATATTTCTTAAGCATTTTTTTTTTATGTTATTGTAATTTTACAACCTTTTTTTTTTTAAATGCAACTAATCCTACTCACCAATTTTCTCTAAGTACTGAATGATTATGCAAAAAAAAAAAAACACCTTTTTAACCAATCTATTTTTAAATCTTAAATTTTAATGTACCAAAAATTATTTTTTAACTGAATTTTCTCAACTAGAGAAACAACTTAAAAACATCCATGTGTGTTAACTATGTAAAGTATAAACAACAAAATACCCGTATAGACAGCAGGTGCAATAAGTAAGGGAACTAAGGTATATCTGTGTGTAAATCCCTTCCCATTGCTTAAAGGCTTATCTAAAGGTTGGTTCATGAACTTATTTTAGATGTTCAACATTTTTGTTTTTCATTGAGTATTCAATAATAAAAATACAAATCATTTTCAAAAAGTTAATTTGTTGTCGACTTTTTTTTTCTGTAAAGGGTTTTTCGTATGGATGGCTCACTTTTACTTGATATATTATTTGTCTTTCTTTTGGCTATCTGTATCCATGCATCAAAAAATGATTTTGCCCTTAAATTTATCCACTTTTTAAATATAACATCCTTTAAAATTCCTTTCAATTCCTCAACCTTAACATCTCGAGTAAGTGATGCCCAAATAGAGTCAATGAGCTGGCTCTGCTGTAACATTGTCATTATAACATTTCGTAGATCTTCACCTTGGTAAGTTGTCAATAAAGACTTGTTTAAAGTTTCACGTGCTACTCTTTCTATTCTATAAATAAATAAATAAAATTCTGTATTCACACAAAACAAACCTCCTCTGTTTATTTTTTCAGTCCATGTCTTGGTGTAATCATAAATGCTTTCAAACACCATGCCTTGGTCTGATTTTTCTCTCCATGATTCTAATAATTGTAAGATAATTTTTGCTGATTTATTATTTTGGTCTTTGTAACAATTTGCCAAAGAAAATACTATAAAACCAGAAACATATTGCAGTATCTTCTCTTCTTGAGAAGTCAATGCAAGATCTTCTGTGATTAAATATCTATTTTTCAGCTGGTTATTACAACATATAAGGTGTTTCTCATAAACTCTAGTTATTATAAAATGGTATAGGAGGTGTTTTCCTGCAAAATATGCTTCTAATCCACTTGAGACTAATATAGTATTCTAGATATCTTTTAACTTGGAGTTCAAACATAAACCATTAATCGATGAAGGTCGTTTTTCTCTACCAGAGCCAGTCAACCAACTTAATTGCAGAATTTTAATTAGATTCTGGTTCAAATTTTCACTGAACTCTGATGAATTCATATCATATCTCTGTTTCATCATGGATGAAGCAAGTTTAGCACATAAATTTCCTGGTGTTTTGGTAGAATCTGCAGCCAAATTAAATATCTTGTGTGTTGCTGCCTCAGTGACTGAAGACCATACAAAGCCTAGACATTCTTGTTTTAAGATGTTACATAAATCTGGTGAAAGAACACAACCTAAAAATATTATATATATATATATATATATATATATATATATATATATATATATATATATATATATATATATATATATATATATATATATATATATATATATATATATAGGATGATGTAATAAAATATAGTTTTAGATATATAATAGTTAAGCTGCTATATACACTTATAGCTAAAATTATGAAGAAAAAAATATTTTTAAAATATGGACATCAACCAGAGCAAAAAACACACACCTGTTGGGCGCTACTCCACTTTCTCCCCCCCCCCCTAATTTTATGATTGATTCTGATAGAGAATTTTATGCTGATTAAGAATCGTATAAAAACATGGGTCTCAAAATCAACGGAAAGTGCTCTAATCTGATGTCGAAAGTACAAAAATATACCACAAATCGCTAATATTCGCCATCTTGAAAAGTGATTTTTTTTTGTTTAAAAGTTATCCTTTCAAAGTATCAACAGCCTGGTTTTTATTTTTTATATAAAAGATTTCGAATAAAAGAACAAAGAACCGGTGCGTTAAGTTTCATAATCAGGTGTATTGACCGCATTTTTTTTCTCTTACCAGGTAATGAAATTCAATGGCATTTACTCTTATCGCGTCAATTTGCTTCAACTGGATTCTTAGTTTGTTACCTTGAGTGTCTTTTAAAACTTTTGTCAAATAAGTTGAAAAATTCTTTCATTGATTATATTTTACAATTCACTTTAAAACAAGATAAAAATTTTTTAATTATAAAAATAATTCTTTAAAACTATTGACTTTCTTTTAAAACTTCAAGTTAACCCCCCGTGAATTCATTTTCATTATGTTTGTCATATAAAAAGGAGTGCTTCAGAATAGTTTTTCTGCTTCTTCATTTATCTACATATCATGGCTCTTCGAAGACCAACAATAGACGTTTTTGACTCACTTTTTTTGACAGAAATAGGAGCAAAATTCAAATACGATATCGAAGCTACAATTCACTGGTGCAGAACTTATGGTTTACTCGCTGAAAGCATGAATTGTAGTGTATGTAACGTGCCCTGCACACAGCAAACAAAGAATGGGTCAGTTGATCAAGTTATTTGGAGATGTCCAGTCAAGCGCTGCAAAAGAACCTTTAACATTAGAAAAGGCAGCTTCTTTGAGAAATCTCACCTACAATTGTGGCAAATATTGGGCTTAACTTACGCTTGGAGTAGAAGTGCAGGTAAGAGCCGGGGATTATCAATAAGTGATTTAAGGCAAGAGTTAAATATCGGAAACGACAGCACCATTGTTGATTGGAATCAATTTTGCAGAGACATTTGCGTCTCATATTTCCTCAATAACCCTGATCCAATAGGCGGTCCAGGGTGCATTGTTGAAATAGATGAATCTGTTTTTTGTCGAAGAAAATATCAAGTTGGTAGAATAATCCCGCAGCAGTGGATATTTGGTGGGTATGAACCTGCAACGAAGAAAGGCTTTTTGATTCCTGTCCAGAACCGCGATGCTGCAACATTAATTCCTATCATACATCAATGAATACTTCCTGGCTCTATTGTCTGGAGTGACATGTGGAGAGCATATAATGATTTGCAAGCTCCAGCATATTTACATGGTACCGTTAACCACACCCTCAACTTTGTAGATCCACAGACAGGTGTAACAACAAATCACGTGGAAGCTATGTGGTGTCGAGCAAAAGCAAAATTCAAATCAATGATGGGGCCAACTAATCGCGAAATGGTAGCTGATTATTTATCCGAGTTTATGTGGATGCAGAGATTTTCCGAACACCGGTTTTTTCACTTTTGGGATCAAGTTTTAACAGCATATCCTGTTTGACATCCTGTGTGCATCAAACGTAACATACATTATAATTCATGCCTAAGGTTGTGTAAATCAAAAAACGGCTATTTTCATAGCCACACAAAATTATTAAGAACATTTTTTGCAAAGAACATTAAGAAAGCCCTTTTTTATTACTCCATGAAAGTTTGTCTTTCCAATTAATTTTTTTCTTTAATAACAAAAAAAAAAAAAATAACCGAAAAAATAATCGTAAATTCTGTTACAAAACTAAATTTCATAAGAAGGAATCGCAATTTCGCAAGAGCGACACGTTTTATAACTTTATAACTCGATCGTCTGCCTGATAGCTCTGGAAAGAACTTACGCGTCTATATTAGCCATTCCAGACGATTTTTTTATAATTCAAATAAACATATACAATGATTCTTACGTCGCGAAAATAAAAATAAAAAACGTCATAAAATATGCGAAGGAATATAGATATATATATACATAATTTCTGTATACAAATCCTTAGAATCTATTCTTCAAAAAAACATAAATAAATACTTGTTATCAGTGCCGTGGCGTGGTACATTTGGGCCCCCCCCAAATCATTTTTTTGGGCCCTATTTTTGTGGCATCACATTACAGGATATATATGCGTCACATTTTTTCTAAAGGCTAAAAACATCAAAAATAAGACATATAAGTATAGACAAACGTATATGTACGGATAATTATCAGAATAATGTTTGTTATATTATATTGGTAATACTTCAAAACCTGTAATAAATCACATATTCACAATTGTCACAGAAATGACTTGTGGCGAACTTTCATACTTGCAAATTTGTTGATTATCTCCTCATAATTTAATTTTCTTGCCACATCGTTCTCAATTGACAGCATCGCCAGAGAAGACAAGCGGTCATCAACCATTGTTGACCTATAAAAAGTGAAAAGAAATGCATAGAGCTACATCTATTATGTATAAAGTAGCAAGATTAAATATACTGACCTATGAAAAGTCTTAATCAATTTTAGCTTGCTGAAGCTACGTTCAGCACTTGCGACAGTTACTGGTGAGGTAAGGATTATGCGTAACACAATGGCAAGATTTGGATAAGTTTCTTGCAGCTCTTCTTTATAAATGTAATTAAGAAAATCATGTGCAGATTTCATGTGAGTACTTTCTTTCTCCTGTACCACTATGACAAATCGTTTTAATTCCATTTCCAGATCATCCGAATCTATATCGCCAAGCTTTGCTTGCAAATTTTTGCAATATAAAGACAAAGAATTTTCTTTACAGATTTGAATAAGATTCTCAGAACGGTATAGGAAGTCATAGAGCTCTGTGATACTACTGACTTGTTCAAAACGCTCCTTTACTGATCCCATTGACATATCAAGGAGTGGTAAAAAGAAATCAACTTTAAACTTCTGTTCTAATTGGATGGTGTGAGCTTCATCGGCACACTCGTATGAATGAATCATCTTTTTTTGTCGGGAACGCACTTCTGGAAAAATTTTTGCAATGTCCAACACTTCTGCGATTTCTGATGCTTTCATGTGTGCGTCTGAAAATCCAGTTTCACGATATTGCTGAAGAAATGCATATGTGGCCTTTATTTCACTATCCAAGACATCAAGGGAAGTTGTAGAGGACTGCAGAAGCTTACTTGATTTGTTAATTTGGTATAAAACGTCATACCAAATAACGATTGACAATATGAATGGCCATGTCATCATATATTCCATCAGCGAACATACTTCTGTAGCTGTTGCGCCATCTCTCTTCTCTAGAGCATACACTTCCAATTTTTCTAATGCCTCTAATATCTCTTTCAGGTGATAGCGAAGAGGTTTCACACAGTTTATTCTACTTTCCCATCTGGTATCGGATTGAGGCTTGACAGAAATGGGTATACATGACTTTAAAATATGCCATCGAGCAGGAGATGATGAAAAGAGTGTATACAATCTTGAAAGAACTCCGAAAAAAGTAATTGCACTGTTGGATGACTTTGCACCGTCAACAATGACTAGATTAAGTGAATGGTTTGCACACGGAACATATAGAGCTTTGGGATTCATTTGAAGAAGCCTAGCTTGAACACCCTTTGCCTTTCCTTTCATGTTAGCACCGTTATCATAGGATTGGCCTCGACAGTCAAGAATATTTAATTCCCACTTTTTTGTCTGATCTAGAAAGGCATCCAAAAGCCCTTTTCCAGTGGTATCATCTACCTTGAGATATCCAAAGAAATTTTCAGAAATGTTGATACCTGTCCCAGGAATGCAAACTACTGATCGTAGGATTATGCTCATTTGTTCTTTATGTGAAACGTCTGGCGTACAATCCAAAATAATGGAAAAATATTTCGCTTTCTTTACTTTGGAAAGGTTTTCGGCTTCAATCTCCTTGGCTAACAATTCAATCAACTCATTCTGGGTATCATTGCTCAAATAATGTTCATTAGTTTCTTTCTTCTGAATCCGACGTAAAAGTTCATCGAGCACACTATCATACTTCGCCATCAATTCAAACAACCCAAGAAAGTTTCCATTGTTCTTGGAACCAATGACCTCTTGTGAACCACGGAATCCAAGATTCCTCGCAGAAAGAAATAGAGTGATGTCTAGTAATCGTTCCAATACTGCTCTCCAAAATTTTCGCTCTTTTTGAAGCAACTTGTATTGATGCTCATCAATGGTTGTTTGATTCATTATGCCTGCAATGTTGAATTTGGTAAAATATATAAATATTTATTATATTTAATGACAAAATTTTTTTTAAAACAGTTTACCTTTTCGTAATGTCATCCACTGTTCAAAGCACCTGAGATGTGTACTTCCTGTTTCATGATCATTCAGTTTTTTGGATAAACCTTCCCATGTGTTCATCCCTTGTCGGAATGGTGAATCTGATATACCAAAAAGTTTGCAACAGAAGCAAAAAACTTTATTACTTTTCATAGAATACACAAGCCATGACCGTACAATAGTTTCTCCATTCTTCATCTGTCGTTTATAATAAGTCACTGAAAATCGTCGTCTTTCTTGATTGTGTGGAAAATCTATCTCAATTTGCTTTACACCACGTTCAACAATGTCACACCTCTGTGCATCAGAAACATTTTCTGGCCAATCAGAAGGATCATCACTGAGAAAAAGAAGTGGCAGTGTTGTGGCAGTTGGTATACACTCACAGATTGCCATATTAGAGTCTCCTTCAGCAGACAAACCAAAACAAGAAACAGAATCATTTTCTGCATTGGCTGTAACATCATTATTGGTTTCTGTTATTGCTACTGATTCACCATCAGCTTGAACTGCTGGTTTCAAAAATTGTGTAAGTTTGGGGTACTTAGTTATTACTTCCCTGGCTGCAGCTGCTTCTCTTCTCTTAGCTGCACCACTTTTCACTTTCTTCATTCCAATAATTAATACCTAAAAATAGAACAGATAGTTTATAAAATTTACTTTTAGGTCCTACTATAGTACTATACCTATTTAATTTATACAAATAAATTAAATGAAAAATAATAATGTCTCCTAAAAATAATAAACTTACCGGCTCAGCTGATTCAGCCACGCTCACTACGAATTTTGAATAATGACGATTGCGTTTCGGTTTAACCAACTACACACACATCATACAGTCAAATGAAGCAACTGACACGCAGAAATCAATATTTCAAATCGTATTTCAACTCACAATTTTTTATTACTATTCTAGAAAGTTATTAAAAAAATTAAAGAAAATACTTTTTAAAATATTATAAAATTTTAAAATGTTGTATTGCTGACGGCCCACCGGGAAATATCCCGGTGTGAAAACTCCATGTGAAATAGGAAAACTCATCTTTAAATAAACTGTTCATTATAATATAAATTTGTCAATCTAGTTTGTTTTATTTACATAATTTTTTGCATGCTATTTATGATATCATAATTTGTATTATAATTTTTATTGGTTTGTAACAATTCTATTTGTCGGTTAATATTTCTCTGTAATGTCTTCAAATTTTGATTTTATATTTATATCCAGAGTTTTAAATTGTTATTTAATCTTTTGAAAATGTAGTATGTTAACTACGAAACATGTCAAGATTAAAAAATTCCGTGTTTTTCATAAAAGTATGAGTAAAAATTTTAGAGTTAAGCTACTATATAGATACAGAAACTAAACAAGGATGTCCATTCTCATCAGTTGTTTTTTTTCACATTAAAATTGTCTTAGTAGCATTTATTTTATTTTATAGTTTGAATATAATTGATAATTATCTGTTAAAATAATAAAATGCCATAAAAAATTTTATCATTTTTTAAAAAACGGGCCCCTTATATCTCGTGGGCCCCCCCCAAATGGGGGGTTTGGGGGGCCTTTGCCACGGCACTGCTTGTTATAAAAAGAGAAAAGAAAATAAAAAGAAAATTTCGTGTTTTTTGTCAAACGTCAGATGTTTTTCGTTGAGCCGTGGAATCGCTATCTATATTAAACCAGAAAAAATTCCTTATAGTAAAAACCAGGCTGGCAATGTTTTGCGGTTAAAAACAATATCAACCGTAAAGTTAGTGAATTCAAGATGGCGAATATTAGCGATTTGTGGTATATTTTTGTACTTTCAACATCAGATTAGAGCACTTTCCGTTGATTTTGAGACCCATGTTTTTATACGATTCTTAATCAGCATAAAATTCTCTATCAGAATCAATCATAAAATTAGGGGGGGGGGGGGGAGAAAGTGGAGTAGCGCCCACCTGTTGTTGTTTGTACTGTTGTTGGACCTTGGCATACAGATGTTTTTCGAAAAAATATAATTTTCTGTTACTTTTAAAGCAGAACCTATAACAAAGAAGCGATGATGATTGAGGTGTTGGTAATACTGCAGTTAAGCGGCGTAAAATCATTTAATATTTTTGCTTTTATCGCTCTCGCTCGCAGAGGCCAAAAGTATTTAAAATAATTTTAAAAACTTAAGTATATAAATTTCAAAGTGGTTATTTTTTTAAACACGTTTTTGTTTAATATTTTTATCTTTTGTTTTTATTGTTAATATTTAACTATTTTATCATTTATATTTTTAATATTTCTTAATACATTATTAATTATGTAAAGAATTTAAATTTGTATATTTTATGATTGTACAATTTTAGATTGTTTTAGGCCATTTTCTTGTTACAATTATGGAAATAGGGTACCACAATAATTGTTCTTGCTAAAAATGTTTTTAAAAAATATGTGGCTATGAAAATAGCTTTTTTATTTATCAACTACAGAGGATACTGACGAGACACACCCCAGCAAACATGTCAGCGTTGAATCAACGTTGAAAACCGGTCGCAGCGTAGAAAAAGCGTTACAGTGACAAAAACAACGTCTTTTCAACGTTGAATCAATGTCCGTTTTTGTATACTAAATCGCGGTAAATTGAAACGTTGAATAAGCGTTGAAATTGTAACGTAATTTAGCTTCTCAAAATAAAACGTTTATTCAACGTGGAATCACTTTACGCAAAAAGCCACTTTAAAAACGTTTCAAAATTTATGCATAATCAACGTTAAAAATAAACCGCTTTTTAAACCTTACATTTTCAACGTTGAAAAAGCGTTTAAATTTCAACGTAAATTAACTTCTCAAAAAAACGCGTTTATTCAACGTTGAATAAAAGTACGCAAATAATCACAGTAAAAACGTCGCAAAGTTTAAGCTTTATCAACTTTACACATTAGCTGCTTTTTCAACGTATTTAAGCTATTTATAAAACAACGTTTATTCAACGTTACATATACCCACGTTGAAAATGTGGTAATTAAAAAACGTTGAAAAAGTGTTTTTTTGCCAACGTTAATAAAACGTTGCTTTCGCAATGTTGAGGAAGTAGCACATTGACAATTTTTGTCTCATCGATGTAGCCATTACAAAAATAATTTGCCGTAGTGGAAAGGCAAGGAAAACTTAATAGAATGCATGCAGATGGTATAAAAAATATTTTAAAGTTATATTTTATAACCTATTTTTAATGCGACTAATTTAAAACTTTTAGATTTAATATCAAAGTGTATATAATAATCATAAATCTCAGGGTAAATTCTATTTATTCAGGTTATTTTTGTCTATATTTTTATTTTATTTTAAGTTGACTATTTTAATAAAATGCTCAACTTTTTTAAAAAAGTTATTTCTTAGTTATAAATAGTACTTTATTTTAACAATGTTCAGATGTACAAAGTAATATCAAAGCTTATAAAATATAATAAGTCAGACTAAATTTAGTCTGTTAACAGACTAAACTTTAAAGACACATTGTGTGCTTGTATGTCTGTATTATATATTCATGCTTTTTTTAAAGTTTCACATAAATGTATATAAATATCTATACAAAATGAATTTCAGCTCAGTCAGTAGCAAACTTTGGACATTTTTAAATTAGTTGTTGGAGTAGTAAACCATTAAAAGACTTTTGGTTGGAGGAGGTATTTTAGTGGCAAACATCCTGTGGTAGAAAAGTTTTTCAACTTCTACCTCAAATATTTTCAAAACATGACAGCTATTTGTATATATACACATAAATTATATATATATATATATATACATATATATATATATATATATATATATATATATATATATATATATATATATATATATATATATATATAAAAGATATCCATTTAGATAATCTATTATAATGGCTTCACAATCTTGGGCTTAAGTTGTTTATTTTGAAAATAAGATTGAAACAGAGGCAGTTGTTCCATCTTGTTGGGTAAAAGATGGTTGGTTATTTTTACTGTATTCATTGCTATATTAATTGTTAAATATGAATAAAAAAAACTATTATTAATGTTTTATATTAATAGTGAAGTGCAATATCAAATAAACTTTTTTCTTTCTAATTTGGGATAAGTAATATTTTGAATCTGTTTATTTTATTATTATTGCCTAGATATATATTGTAATCTGTTTACACTTATTCTACATTTTAGTTTTTACATTTATGGTTTATATTTATTTTACTAAATAATTATTAATAGATAAAGAAGCATGTGAAGGATTTAATTTCATGACTCTGGAATGAGGAATCTAAAGAAGAATGTGAGTAATTATGTTTGTGAATAATTGTGTTTCTTTTTGGATTTGTCTTTTCTTTGTTTTTTATATGGTAAAGAATAAAAAAAAAAGAGTTGTATGTATTTAAAAAAAAAACGTACATACGTGCTTAATAAATTGCATTTTTTTTTTTTAGAATTTCAGAAAAAGGTTTTTAAACAACTTTTAGAAATTGAAAATATGGTAAAGGATCTTCAAAATGTTTCTTCAGATATATGCGAAGATCTGCAAATAAGTGCATTGAGTTCAATAGAACAACTTATTGAGCTAGATACTACATTAAATGACAGTGTCATTTTTTCTAAATGGGTAAGTTGCAAAATATATTTATTATATTAAATATAATTATACGCTTTTTTAAGCATATCATTATATGCTTTCTTTCCTGTAGCATGAATGTTGCATTGTACAATATTGTAAATATTGATTCAAATAATTACTAACTTTTTAGACTGTTAACGATTGAGTTGCGCTGTTTGTTAAACATGAAGGGACAAATCAATTCCACAAACAAAGCCAAACAAAAGTTTGCTTTTTCAAAGACAAAATTGTATGTTTACTAATAGCATTTAAGTTTGAATTTTATATTTTAAAGAGTGTCTCAAAAAGATACCCAGCTGAAGCAGGGATTTATGAAGCTGTAAAATCAATTCTGAAATATTTGCCAATAAATTTTTCTAGAAAGCAGTAATCGGAAGTTTAGAGTTTTTTAATGACATTTTAGGATATGTGATATGATTTTGTTTGTGTCTTGTGTAAAGCGCTTTTTCTTAAATATACGTTTATTTGTTTAATCTTTCATTGTATTATAAATTGTTTTATTCAAGCTTTTCAAATTTAAGCAACTACAGTCAGCTAATTAGATTGCTTCAGAGAAACTGATGATAGTAAAAGTTTATATATATATATATATATATATATATATATATATATATATATATATATATATATATATATATATATATATATATATATTATATATATTTGTTTTTACTTTATAAATTTATTAATAATCATACTAATTCATTATAATTTTTTTTTTACATTTGCTCTCAGACCACTAATGATAAAAGTTTTATTTTTTGGTTTAGATTCTGTATCTCAATGATATCCTGGCCTATCGATACGATGTCCTGTAAAATGTATTTTTATATATTGTATAAATATATACAGACACTCACACATATAAATCTTTAAAAAAGTATTTATATTTTTATATATATCTATGAATTGTATATTTTAGGCTTTTTTTATATTTATCATTCTATATTACTGTTGTATTAAAAATCGATTTTGGAAATATTGCAAGTGTAGAGTTCAACAAACAATTTTGTTTTATTTGCCAATTCAAGATATATATATTTATTTGCCATTTCAAGATATATATATATATATATATATATATATATATATATATATATATATATATATATATATATATATATATATATATATATATATATATATATATATATATAAGCGTTGATTCAACGTTATATTTCAACCTTTATTCGACGTCTTTGAGTAACGTTAAATCGACGTTTTACTATCAACGTTACAAATCCTTGCAAAATCGACTGCTTTAACAATGTTTAAGCAACGCTTTTTTAGTAACGTTTTTTCAACGTTATGTTGCGACGTTTATGCAACGCTTTTTTAGTAACATTTTTTCAACGTTTAGTTGCGACATTTTTGTAACGTCTTTTAGTAACGTTTTTACAACGTTACGCAACAACATTTAATCAACGTGTCTTTAACAACGTTACATATCTTTGCAAAATCGATTACTTTGTCAACGTTTCCGCAACATCTGATGCGACCGGTTTTCAACGTTGAATCAACGCTGACATGTTTGCTGGGACAAGATAGAAACGCCGAAAATATTGGAAACCCTTTAAATGTTTGACGCCAGCAACACACGTGGTTCAGGATTTCATCTTTAGCAACAATAGTTGTTGGAGCACTTGGTTTCCCATGACCAACACGTTACATAGCCATCTAAACAAAGACTTACCATGTTAACTAAGAATAACTATTTACTTAATGTAAACAATTTATTCAGTGCAGAATTAATTAAAATTAATGTTTGTATATATAGTTACAATACGTATAATAGAAATGAAAAAATAAAAAAATTTAGCAGTGACTATTACTTTTACTTATCTTTTCTATGAGGCTTTTCTTTTCTTTTCTTTTTAAACATTTCGAATTTTTCCATATTTCGAATGCGGTTTTCTTTCACATTTCGCAACGTCACTTACAGGTTAATTTTTTTTTCATTTTCACCATCGCAGAGTTTAATCAAGCGAAAATTAAAAATTATTTTACGCCGCTTAACTGCAGTATTACCCAATTTCTATATCATCATCCGCGTTATTTCTTAAAATGTTAAGAACATCTAGCTTCATACTTGGTTCTATTGCTGTCATTTTTAATAAATAAAAGAAGTTGATGCAACTGGTTAGACGAGGCCAAACATTTCAAACGAATCCGACTGACTTTAATATAATTTAATTTCTATTGTTTAAAACAAAAGTTTGAAACAATACGCAACGAGCATGGCTCGCAAAAAAAAACAATGGGTTGCACGTCCATCTCTTATAAGTCCATGGTTAAGAGGACTTACTGTGTTTCATGTGAGACCAGTTTAAGACAACTTTAAGATGTCTTAAATAAGGCAAATTTAAGACGTCTTAGATAAGACGACTTACTGTGTTTCATTTGAGACCAGTTTAAGACATCTTTATGACCAATTTCAAGACGTCTTCAATTTGTCTTTAAGACGACTTGTTGCTGGATGGGTAGCAACCAAAAGTCTATCTTCGATAAAGCCTATACAACCAAATGGGCTGAAGAACTTTTTTTTTTTGTGACTGTAACACAAAATACTTCTCCAATCACATGTAAGATTGAAGACTATAATTGTGAAAAAATATTTGGATCATTTTATGAAGAAAAAATACAAAAGACAAAACAAGATGTGTTTAGGATTGAAAAAATATTGAGAAAAAAAGTTTTTTTTTTGCCCGGATTGTAATCAATTTTTTGACATTCCAGTGAAAATTTGAAAGAAATTGGACTTTTCATTCAAAAGTTATCTCAAGTTGTATGTATGTATGTATGTATGTATGTATGTATGTATGTATGTATGTATGTATGTATGTATGTATGTATGTATGTATGTATGTATGTATGTATGTATGTATGTATGTATGTATGTATGTATGTATGTATGTATGTATGTATGTATGTATGTATGTATGTATGTATGTATGTATGTATGTATGTATGTATGTATGTATGTATGTATGTATGTATAAATATGCACATGATGCACATAATTTATAAAATTTACAACTCTTTTCATAGCCGAGCTGTTTGCGCAGCTGCAATTTAACGTTGAACCCTTGCGGAAGTTGTGATTGCAATCCATCTTGTTCTGCAGATAACCGGCGTCAACATATCTGTAACTGCACAAGAGGTAAAATTGAAAAAAAAAATTTCTTTTACTAAGCACTGTTTTTTCTTTTTAACCGTTATCAGGATTTTGTTTTTCAAGAAACTTTTTGCAAATGGTTTTTAAGAGGAAAAAGTTTTTTTAGCTGCAGGAGTAGCAAAGAGTTGTCAGGAGCATTACGATCGTGGATTCATTAAAACAGGAATATTCCAAATCAATCCGCATGATACTTTGTTTCAAACAGTATGCGAAATGGAGAAGATTGAACAACAAAATCCAGGTTTCTAAACCCATATTATTAAACATAAAACAAGGATACAAAAATACTGTTATAGGAATGAACAATCTAATAAAATGAAAAACCCTTTTGTTACTTGTTCTTTGAGTTTAAATTTAGTATTTAATGTTTACATATATTATCTTTAGTTATAGATTATCAATGTGATTTAAAAAACATAGCGGTAAAGTATGCAGTTTATCAATCGTTCACAATGTATTCAACATCTTACTGCTTTGAATGGTGCGTAAGTCACAGGGAGCAACACAGCTATATTGACATGGTTCTTTTTTGGCAAACAGGTTGTTCATGCGTTGATTATTATAGTATGGAGTCTTTTGATTATTATCCCACCAGGTTCTATATATGATCATACTGTTATATAGGTACGTTTTTGTTGATGAATTTTTTCTTATGAAACATTATGCAGTCTCAATCATGGAACCAAATATTCAGTCAATCTTTTAGTATCTGATTACCACGATCATTTAAGTTAAATAGCTCTTGCTTAAAGTTATTGAAAACTTTCATGAGAAAACAATCTGGAAACTATAGAAACTGATTATGTTAGTCTACTTATAGAGACTCACTTGAAGTTCACTATTTTTTACGTTAATTTAGCATCAAAATTAATATCTATAGTCTCTTGTTATGTTTGCAAGTCTCTTTCAATATATGAAAAAAACTAAACCATCGGTAAAATTAAAATAAAAAGTATGCGGAGGTAAAATAGTTTACCAATTATTTAACATTATTTGAGTAATTTAAAACTGACATAGGTCATATCAGTGTAAGGCAGAACCATTTTGACGAAAAAGTAAAGCTAAATTCTTGTTATATCTTTTAAAACATGAACTCTAATTAATAAGATTAGTATAAGGCGAGCGTAAATTATACATGATTTATTAATTTTTTGGTATCCCCCTTGATACATGTTTCTTTAAAAAAGGAAATTGTTTTTAAAACGTTAAGTGCACACAACTAATTAAATTTATTAAAATTAACTGAACATTTGCCATTACAGTATATGGCACTAATCTGACCATTTTTATATATGCCCTCTTTGTTTCAAAAGTTTTTAGTAAAGGACCTCTCTTCCCCGTTTTTGCCTTAATGGTGGTCAGGAGAATAGAGTTATTTTTATTAAGAGTAATCAAGTTTTTGATGGAGACCTTTTACCAGAATAATAAAATGTAAAACAATGATTTACATGTATAAGAATTTTTGCTTTTTAATATATATAAGAATTTAACATATATAAGAATTTTTTCTTTCCTCAAAAGTGTTGCAAATGCAGACTAAGCTAATTAATTAGTTAAACACCTTACAAAATTTAAGTAACTCGATATTTGACAAATGCGCAAAACTACAATTATAACCCCCCCTCGTTTAAAAAAATCCCAAAAGTTACGTACAACAAATAATTAGGCATAAAATAGAGAAGATTTTTAAAAAATTGAACTAATTGCATATATTTATATCATTTTAACTGACAAAAGTTTACAATAAAAGGTAATCAGCTTTTTTTTTATTAAATCATAGAAATGCATCAATCGTAAATCTTAAAGAAAAAAAAAAAGGAATTATGATACCATAATTACAACAAAAAAAAAAAAACACCACATAAAAACTGAAAATCAATTTTCCTATTTA
Organism: Hydra viridissima; assembly: GCF_058129835.1. Lineage (NCBI taxonomy): Eukaryota > Metazoa > Cnidaria > Hydrozoa > Anthoathecata > Hydridae > Hydra > Hydra viridissima. The sequence goes on along the minus strand of NW_028324304.1, from coordinate 7,901,446 downwards.
TAGCAACCTATTTTGACATGGCAGTTAATATAAACATTTATCAAAAATGTAACTATAAAGTTTAATTTGAAGTACAAAAGATTAACAATACTAAAACAAAAAAAAAAAAAAAAAAAAAAAAAAAAATTCAAATTAAGATATAAATTGCATTTTTAGCATAATGTTGTCTTGGCTTTTAGTAAATAAATAAAAGCAGTAAGTTCCAATAATGAAACTACCTATTATTCATTTTTAACAATAGTTACCAACGTGAAGGTGTCTATTGTTAAAAATGAGTATCAAGACAAAATATCACAACAATAACACATAACAATAGAATATTTACACCCTTGATCCTAAAATCCAGCAAAAATAACAAACCAAATTAAAATATGAAAGGCAAAATTAGAAAACCAATTTAAAGTTAACTATATTTTTTTACTAAACATATAAATACATAAAAGTATATTTGTTTTTATATTAAATATTAGTTATTCAATTACTTCTAATTTAAGACATTAAAACACCCTAGATTTAAAATTAACGTTTTAAATCTAGGGTGCTCTACAAAATGTTTCAAGGACAATACCATTAACAGACATTTCAAGGACATACTATTAAAATTCTCCCAAGATGTTGCTCCTTTTGCTTGCAAAAGTAAAAGTCTAAGAAAAAACAATTCTCCAGTTGGATTAACTTTACACATTCTTACTATCACCTTATTACCACCCCTTTGTCTAACCTTCCATTTACAACATTTTTCATCAAATATAAAATGATAAGGAATGTCCACATACGAATAGCAATGTGCTCTTTCATTTTCAGATAATGTTACATGATTTCTAACCAATGTAGCACAATCAGGGTTGTGAACCAATTGATTATGCCAACCAGCATCACCCCTCGGAAAAAATAGAGGATAAACCATAGGATCTAAGTTGGCAGACATACTTGATATAGTTTTAAGAGGATGTCCTATTGGGTAAATAACAACTTCCCTGGAACCAGGTGGTGCACCATCTTATCCAACAAATATAACTGCAACTTCATTATGTGAAGGGAGATTATTGCGACTTAAAGCGATTATAGCAATTTATGCTGGAACATCATGATTCCAAAATATTTATAGCAAAATCATGTAGTAAACAGTGCTAAAGACAAAAAATCAAATTGAGATAAAATAAATTGTATATAAGGCAAAATTATTTGTATTGGCTTTTAGTGAATGATTAAAAGCAGTGATTTTTAATAAAATTACCTATTTACCATTTTTAACAACAGACACCAATATAAAGATAAGCTAAATGTCTATTAACTCAAAAGATAACAAAAAAACATCACAGCAACAACATACAACAATAGCACACACCATAAGTTATTATAATATGTATATAATATAACTTAAGTAAGATAACATTCATATATAACAAAACATAAGTAACTACATTATGCAAAATGTTATTAAAATGCATTATTATGTACTTTTAGAATAATTAATAATAAAGGCTTGAAAACAGCTAGACCTAAAGCAGTAACAGTTTGACACTAAACACTATCGTGTAACCCTCTGTTAAAAGTACATCACTTAGCTGGCAAAGTTTACAAATCTTGCTCTACATGTTTATCAAGTCACAGCACTTTGAAAACATGGAAACAACATAATATAAACATATGTACCAACTATAAAGACAATAAGTGTGTTTAAATATGTATATAAGGTTAAACATATACCTTATATACATATTTAAACTCATTTTTAAAACAATTATATAACACATATTAACACATACAAACAATAAAAAAACACTTTACATCATTACAAAAATATATTGATAAAACAACTATAAAGCACTTATTGCCACATACACATACATATCAAAAAAGCATATATGCAAACAATAAACGTGTGCAAACAAAAATTTTAAAAATGACATGAGAAAATTTCAAAAGATAGAAATTATATATTTACAAACAATACTATTTACCTTCTTTTTTTTTTCATAAGAACTGTAATCCTCATAACAAAATTTAACCTTTACAAGCAATAACATGTGACATGCCATATCAGTGTTGGCACAAAATTTTAATTTATTTTTCTAAATTTTCTAAAAAAGAACAAAAATAGTTAATAGCATCACAGAAATTTCAAAGTAGTAATAACCATTTTATGGAAATAGCATTAGTATAACTTTAAATAGCATCCATACCCCTATTTTCCTTCTTAAAAGTAAAATACTATAAATTAAGTAACAGACCGACCATAACCCGTATGACGGGTTTCTTTTTGCTAGTAAAAATAAAACTGGTAAAAGAAAAACTGAAGCAAACAAAATATAAACGATTTAAAAAATTAAAGTCCTTTCTACTTTAAGACGCAACTGCAGTTTTCCCCCCCCCCCTCCTCCCTATTTTTTTATGATTGATTATTAAGGGTCTGCGTATCGAAACATATCGTATTACGATACGATACGATAAGGTATCGGAATGTGCGTATCGTAAGTTTTTTTATATTACGATAATATCGTACCCAAAAAGTTTGCACGATAAAGTTTCGATATTTATCGATTCATTACGATATTTATCGGTCAATTACCTAAATATCGTAACTCATATCGTAACTCAAACGATAACGATACTTATCGATTCATTACGATATTATTTTTTTCGACTAAAAAAATAATTTTTTTAAAAACCTAAATACTGTCATAAAATTGCTGAAAAGTGCACTATTTAATGTAAAAAAAAAGAAATAAACAAAACTTTATTTGTAATTTTGATTTTTTAATTTATTCAAGACTTCAGTTGAAGCAAAAAACAGCTAAAAACAAAAAATAATTTTTTACTTGATAAATTGTTGACTTGACATGTTTAACACGTTAAGGTTTGTGCCTGTGACTTAATATAAGAAAAAGATTAAAATTTAATCTCAAAGTCAAGGTTTATTGAAATAACTAATTCACTATATGGCAAATTTTATAAACTTTAAGCAGTAAAATAAACCAATGACGCCACTAAGGCAATGAACCAATTTAAGTTAGTCATCCATTTCAACTGCTGATGTAAGAGTTGAAGTAGGAAGTCCCTGACTTGAAGCAGCTGAATTCTGAGGGTTATTGGTAGAAGCCTCTTCAAACAATTCTTCTTTTTCATCCCGACTGGTTAGAAGCCATCTTTTGATCTGGACCTTAGGGTAGTTTTGCTGAATGTACAACAATTTTTCAACTTGTTCAGGCTGCAATTTTGTTCTTTTATAAGAGACAATTCCACCACCGGCACTAAAAGCTCTTTCTGAAGATGCTGAGGAAGCAGGTACACATAGCCATTTTTTAGCAGCTTGAGCAAGGAGAGGAAATTTGTATTTATTTGCTCTCCAAAATTCCAGCACGTCCACACCAACAACCCCTGGGAGTTTTTGAAATATTTCCCATTCAGTGACAATGTCCAACTTTGGAGGTGGAGCCGGACCAGAATAGAAAGTCATAAGTGCAGGAGCTTCTTCCATTCCAACATTATAGAAAGGATCATCTTCCGAAATATGACCTTGGATTTCAGCATGTAACCGTTCATTAAATGTTGTTGCAGCAATCCATTCCTGATAAGCATTGGATTGAGTAATCAGTGCCTCATAGGCTTCATCAAATCCACCCAGTTTTTTCAGAGCTCTTCCCTTGTACAAGGGATTAAGCAAGTTGGCAACAGAGTAAAAAAGGTTTTGACAACCAATGTCCGGAAAACGAACATCCAAGTTTTCCACCAGCTTTTGGTGAAACATTTGTGCTGTTGGTGATGCTGCACCAGCCTTGATGAAATCCAGGCATTTGTGCCTCAGTGTGTAAATGTTTGAGATAACGAGGTGAATGCTTACTTCTTTGTCTGCAGAGAAACATTCTGAAATCTCAGCAACTCTCCTCAGAATAGGCAAAATTTCGTCATAAAGATTGAATTCATCTTCTGAAGGAATGACTGGAGCTAGTTTGGTGTCATCTTTTCCAGGAATGTCTCTAATGGAGCTGAGGATACGACGCATTTTTACAATGCTTTCCAACATCATAAAAGTTGAATTCCAGCGTGTTTTCACAGGAGTGATGATTTTCACAAGTTTCAACTTATCCTTGCTAACAACATCACTGTCATCAAGCAACAGCTTTAGCTAAAAATTAAAATAGAATTATAAGAAACATAACATAAAAGTTGATTAGTACTATTTACTATAATAAAAAACTGATATTAACTATGTTATGTTTTTACTTTTTAAATGTTAACATTTTATCAGTTGAAAAATTTTGTCACACAAAGTGTACTAAGAAGTTTATATTGCGCTTGTATTGTATTAAACTATAAACTAAATTACTATAAAAGCGAAAAAAGATGTTAAACTAGTTACCTCTTTTTTAATTCTTTGCTCAGAAAAAGATGACTTGTGGCATCTTGAACTTAATTCAGTTGCTCTTTGGATTACTTCGTGAAGATCCAAACTGTCAAAACCTTTTGTTTCTTTGACAGTTGCTTCAACTGCCAAATTCAAAAGATGATCAGCACACAAAAGAGATGCATCTACAAAATTGCACTTGTTAATTGCCGCCTTCATATTAGCGGCTGAATCATGGACACACACAACGGACGAAACTCCATTATTTCCGGCCAACTCTGAGACATTCCTGAAAAGCAAAGTAAAATTAGTTGTTTGCTTTTTGATGTTTTAAAATATAAACTAATACTTTTGTTGTTATTTTAGATATAAATAAAAGTATTAATTTGTGACATTAATTTTAAACTAAATGGCAGATTTTGCTTATCTAAATAATTCAAACGATTAACTTAATTTACAGAAATTTTAACCTAATAAAAATTAAATACTAAAACATACTTATCCAGACGAAGAGCAATGGCTTTAGCTGTATGTCGTCCGGAAAACTGAGAAATTCCAATCACAAACATCCTTAATCGGAAGTCTTCACTCACATTGTGTAATGTACTGGCTTGGTATGCATCATTGTTTCTACTTTGCCAGAGGTCAGTTGAGATTGCAAATCCAGCGGTCTTTGGCAATTCCTCCTTTAGAATGTCATCCACACAGATTTTCACATTTTTGTACAACAACGGCAACCTAAAATTAAAATAAAAAGTTATTGGTATTTCTCGTTACATATCAATATGGTTACCTACAAAGATAACCCAAAAAAAAATTGGTGTGGATTGGTCTTAAAAAAGTAGCTTTTTAAAAAATTTAGTTCTCTTGGAACTCCCATTGAATTGACTCCCCACAATGAAATTTTATTTAAAACAATTAAAATTTTTCGTACTTGAACCGGGAGTATGTTGTTGCAGCCTTCACATTCATTTTTGGGTTGCAGTAGTGAACAAAATCTTTAAAAGCTTCATGTTCAACCAAAGAGAATGGCAAATTTAAACGGGCCAAAAACTTGACAACTTCAATGTCTCCTCTGAGCTGTTCGTTGTCTTGTGGCTTGTATTTGACCCAATGCTCTAGATTTTGGACCTTTTCTGCTGATGGTCCGGAAAGTCTTCCTCGTTTAACTCTACTGCCCAACATTAATGGTGTCTTATCATCTCGGACCTGCTCATAAGCCTCGTCTTCATTGTAGGTCTAAAAATTAATATGAAACCCATTAAAATACCTAATATTGAAACATTCATCAGCATTTATCAAAAGTTATTGATATTTATCGTTAAATCTTGTTAAATCTTGGTATTGTAATAGTAATAATAACTAACACATATGAAAATAAAAGTTAATATTTAAATTAAAAAAGTAAAAACGTTTGTAAACTTTATTGCACCTGTTTTAACTCATCAAAAGCAACATGGCGATTTTCCTCCAGGGCTGCAAACTGAACAGGATGCTTCCTTGTCAAATGTGATCTCATGCCAGATGTGTTCCTGTCCGCCAACTTGCAAATTGCAAAACAAAACTTGCATTTTGCAGTAACAAGTCGCTCTTCATCTGGTGTAGTACTGACCTCTTCATCAAAGTGATTCCAAATTTCGCTCCTTGACCTTGGCATTCTTCAAAATGTTGTTCAATTACAAATTTAATACTAATTCAAACTAAAATTTTAATATCTTTCCTTATAAAAAAAAATTTATTTTAAGAGCCTAATTATGTACATCTAAGTAATTTAAAGAGTATCACAAAAACTTTTTCCCAGAGAGTTTTTAAACAATTAGCTTTTATTACAATTAGCTAGTTAATTTCGGTTCAGTAGAACCGTAATTAAAACCGTAACCAAAACCGAAACCGAAGTTTGAGTGAAGCCGAGATCGAAACAATCTGAAACATGAAAGCCAAATCAATATCAAAATAACATGAAATAACTATTTTACTTAACAGTGTCTCATAACTCATTACAAAAACTTATATATTATTCAAATGCATCTATCTATCGATCGATATTGTAGTTTTCTCACAACACATCGATGAGATGACAACAATATTCTCTTCAAACAAAAACCTATCTTTACAAATTTAGTCCTTCTTTTATACCAGACAATATCCCTCAAAAACGTCATAAAAACCAACAAGATTACGGAATTAATAATTTTGATAGTTGTTACAAAGAACTATCAAAATTATTAACATAACGTTCTAACAAATTTCGCAACGGAACAACTTATCTCTATATATATCTCTATAGAACAATCCAACTGTTTATTTTTTTAAATAAAAACACCGTTGTGTGACCTAACAAAGTCCTATGCTTTAAGAAAGTCCTAAATTAAAAATTGACAAATTTTGAAGATTTTTGTTATTATTATCAAATATATATATATATATATATATATATATATATATATATATATATATATATATATATATATATATTTGATAATAATAACAAAAATCTTCAAAAACTCCATAACTATGACATTCTTTTATCATTCAAATTTGTTTGAATAAATAAATATTTGAAAAAATAAAATAGATTTGTTTTTGTAATGATTTATGGGACATAAGGCATTTAAACGATCAGTATGTAACATGATTTGATAAAAAAATAGAACATGTGAAATTATTTTAATATTTGATGATCGCTTAAAGAATGATTTGAGAATAGTAACTTGATTCAATTGTCACGTGATTTCAATTAATAATTGCTTCAATTTTTGTAATTGATAATTGATTTACCCACAAACGATTAAAACATCCATATAATTAGGAAATCATCATGATCCCACACTAAATAAAAACAAGTTCTAAACTTAAAGAAAAAACCTCCCTATAAAAAGTTTTGGTTCATTACAGTAGTAGTTTGAACCGTAATTTTGCCCGAAACAGAATAAAAGGTCGTCGAAGCAGAAATTTTGAATTCGGTTTCGGCCGAAACCGGTAGCGAAAGTTTCCATTCGCTACAATTAGCGGCAACATTTCAGCTAGACGATATTTTAATCACATAAGTATTTTTTATTATTAAAAAAGCGGACTTTAATAATGAGTTTTAATCGAATAAACCACAATTGTTACGAATATTTAAAGAATAACTTTTTCTTTTTTAAAAAAATAAAAATATTTTGGAGCGCTTACCGTGGTGTGACCTAACAAAGTCCTATGCTTTAAGAAAGTCCTAATTTAAGAAATTTAAGAAATGACAAGTTTCGTATACATAAAATAAACATTTAAAGAAAAAAATTTAGTTATTTTATCTAACTAGATATTTAGTTTAAACAACAGAATTATTTTCCGCAAATGATTCTTTTATATATACGAAACTTGTCAATTTTTAATTTAGGACTTTCTTTAAGCATAGGACTTTGTTAGGTCACACCACGGTATGTTTTTATTTAAAAAAATAAACAGTTGGATTGTTCTCCTAACTGCCTGAGCCGTTTTTAACAACTTAATCTAAAAAACGGCGTTAAAAAATAGGCGATTATTATTTTTTATCAATATTTTAATCAATAAATTGAGAAAATATATTGCAAAATATTTTAACTTAACATTTAGTTAAATCTAATACAAAATATTGTAAAATATCTAATATAAAACAACTTAACATTTAGTTATATCTAATACAAAATTTTGTAAAATATTGAAAAGTTTTGAAAACCAAACGATATTTTATCGGAACGTATCGTACATATCGAAACTCAAAAATATCGTTATACAATTTTTATCGATAAATTATGCGATATTTATCGCTAAAAGCGATAATGATATCGTGCATATCGAAACCCAAACGATATTTTATCGGAATCATATCGTAACATATCGGATATACCAATTCATATCGAAACCCATTATCGTAAAAAATATCGGTTAGTTTCGATATTTCGATAACGATACGCAGATGCTTATTGATTATGATAGAGAATTTTATGCTGATTCAGAAAAATATAAAAACATAGACCTGAAAATTAACGGAAAGTGCTCTAATTCGAAGTCAAAGTTGTAAAAAATCCCACAAAAAACCCTAATATTCGCCATTTTTTTTCAAAACCCTTTCATTTTAAATGAAAATTAATTACCGTTATATTGTGCAATAAACAGACCTGGTTTCCATCAGCACTTGCATTATTATTTTAAAGTATTAAAACGAAAGTGTTATAACGAAATGAAATTAATGGAAGATTTCAAATAAAGGTTGAACGTATAATTTGAGAATGTAGACAAATAGACCTTTTGCCAGATAGTGCGTTCTTTACCCAAAGTCATAAAACTGTATACTGCGTGTCCAAACGAAAATGTTTTTTGATATATTGTTAGTCGTGTTCCAGCTAAACATAAAAAAGTTTCTTACTTTATGGATCATAAACGTTCATTTGAACCAAAGCAGTATCAGTTTAGTCCTGCTAGTAAACCTTCAAGTAGAAGGAAACCTGGTCCAGCACGACAGCTTTTTGTTGAAGATGAAGTGTTACTTACTTTAATGCGTATTCGACTTGACTCACCATTACAAGATTTAGCATTTCGCTTTAAAATTTCAGTAAGTCACGCGTCTAGGATTTTAACTACATTTATAACAGTATTAGCCCGAGAACTTGAACCATTGATATATTGGCCTACTCCAGAAGAAACATTAAATTTTACACATCCTCATTTTATTGGAGATTTTGTTTATGTTGAAGGTATTGGTGACTGTACTGAACAAACTATTCAAAAGTCTGCCAATGCTAAAGCTCAATATCAAACATAGTTGTTATAAAAGTAGAAACACATTAAAAAAACTTATATTTTGTACTAAAGGCAGTTCTATCTCTTTTGTTTCTAAATGTTACTCTGGATCTTCCTCAGATCGTTTTATCACTGAAGATTGCAATGTTGCAAGAAGATTCACTCCTGGTTTTATTGCACTTTTTGATAAAGGTTTTAATGTTCAAGATTTATTTCTATTGAGGCAGGTAAAAGCTGTAACTCCACCATTTTTACGTAGTAAGCGACAGTTTACACCCTCTGAAGTGTATCATTGCAAGCGCATAGCACGTGCAAGAATACACATTGAACGTGTCATTGGAAGGCTAAAAGAATTTCGACTTCTAAAAAACACTCTTCCAATTACATTAGTCCCTCTAATAGATGATATATGGATAATTGCTGCTGCCATTGTTAACCTGCAACCACCACTAGTAAAAGCAACAGCAGTATAAGTTGTTGTTCTTTTGTGTTATTTTTGAATGCTGTTTTTTGAACTAGTTGTACCATGTGCAGCCTGCTAAATCCTGGTTGTTACTTGGCAATTCCTGGACCTTTTCCGAGACCAGGTCAAGAGTGGCAACTAACCACTGTACATTTTTTTTGAAAAAAAGAACAGTGGTCTGTTGCCACCCTTGGGTAAGTCCAATAATGGTCCAGGGGTGTCAAGCTCTGACCTGGATTTTGCATGATGCTGTGTTTGCTCTTTAATTTTTGATTATTAATGTGCTATTTTATGAAATTTGGTTAATTTTTTATTTATATGCTCATTTTAATATCTATGCAGCATACAAAATCCTGGTCATAACTCAGCACCCCCCCCCCAGACCTTTTCTGAGACCTGTTTGAGAGAGGCAACCATCCACTGTTCATTTTTCTAAAAAAAGAACAATGATTTGTTGCCCCCCGGGTGGGTCTCAAAAAGGGTCTGGAGGTGCTGAGTTATGACCTGGATTTTGCTCTTAACCTCTTATAGCCCACTTTAATTTCTTGTTGTGTAAAAAATATACTTTTTTGAATTTTAGTCACATATGATCCTAGTATAATAATGAAATTAAAAAAAACACTTGTTTTATTTTTTTTTTGGTCAATTTAGAGTTTGTTGCTTTCAGGCAACAACGGACGATAAAGTACTAAAATAATTTTTTTTTAATCTGATATTAAAGTGCTTTACACGAAAAATCCTGATTTTTCTCCTTTACATCTCTCTGATTTTACATTTTATTTAGAGAAACGCATTAAATATTTAGGATTCATGAAAAGTCTTAAAACAGTTGGATGTTGGCGTAAAACAGAGATGGACATCACACTTGGAGCACTTTACTTTAGGGAAACCATTACAACCAGGATATCTACATCTTCCTTTCTTATCTGTAAACTCTGGCCAATTTTTGTACCCATCATTTCAAATGATTTTGTTCAGAATTGGCGCTGCAGGACCTCTTATTTTCTTTGCATTATAATTCAGATCAACTGATTTTGAAGGTCGTCCTTTTCTGATTGACCTTTTCCCTAGCATAATCAATAATTCAGCAATTGGCACTTAAAAAGATTTTAAGAACATTAGTTTTTTTTAATTTTCTGAATCTATTCTATACAAAATCCATGCTTGGACTCCTGATACATCAAGAAAATGCCAGATTAGCCGACGATACCACTTTTTTGAACGAGCAGAAATACGATAGTAGCTCAATAGTCCATCTAAAAGATCGACGTCTTCCATGCATTTGTTATAGGTGACGATAGCAGAGGAACAATCAACTAAAATCTCTTTTTTTTTTTTCTTTTTTATCCCATCTTTTTACTTGAAGTCAACAAAACGCGTTTTCAAACAAAACTTTGCGGTTTGACTTTTTAAGCGGATATGCGCAATGTTGCTTTAAAGCAACGAAGGTTTAAATTATATTTAAAAACTCGTTTGATGAAAAATTAATGTGAAAAATATATAAAACCACATTAAATATGTTATTAAATAAATTAGTCATTTTTTGAACTGCAAAAAGACAATATATTTCTGAAAAACAAAGATTAAAAACTGACCTTATTTACAAACACGCAAAAATTGTATCTCTTAGAATCGAAAAGCTAATAAACCTGAGAATTCAATGTATAACCTTTTAACGTCTGTTTATTTTTATTGGTTAAATATTGAACTAAAGTTTTCAGCATTCTTTTTATTATAAAATATCATTTTAATTAAACTTTTAAACCATTTTTTGGTATGTTGACTACAGGCAACTCGGGGCTATAAGAGGTTAAATTTTTGGTTATTATTGTACTATTTTATAGAGTTTGATTAATTTTTTATTTATATTCACATTTTAATATCTTTTCTTGCACATTTAAATATCATTTATTTTGAAAAATTGCAGTTTTATAGACAAAATTAGCTTTAATCTTCAGGATATATTGTTACATTGATTTATTTATTTATCTACTATATTCATAATAGGTATGCAAAAATTATCAGAGCCGACGACACGGGGGGAGGGGCGCGTGACCCCCATTTTCTTGTAAAAGACTTTTTTTTCTTTATTAAAAATCCGAATACGGAGGACTCTTACAAATTAATGATCGTGATCCCTCCCCCCTCCCACCCCCCCCCCACACACACTTCGAAATCTGTGTCGTCGGCTCTGAATCGTATATACCATTGATCCGTCACTATCCCAATAACTTAAAATCTTGCTTACGCTAAAACATTTTGTAACCACTAGTACTATCATTTTTTTAATATTTAGCGGACCCTTAAAAGTTCAGGTCACAGTGATTTTTTTAATACTTAGGGGACCCTTAGAAGTTCAGGTCACTGATTGCACCTGCAGTGCAATCGCACTGCAGGTGCAATCAGTGCTGAGTACATATACAATGCCAAAGTGTCTGATTTCCCTGAACTTGATCTGTTTCCCTGATTTAATTTAGATTTACAAAAATTCAACTACAGAAATAAAGTATTTGATTTTTTTTAGAAAAACACCTTGCTATTGCAAAAAATGTATAGATCATAAAGCAATCTGCCCACGTGTATAAAATATACGAATGATAGATGTCTAGCCGGCTAGCAGCTATTTCCCCTGAGATTACCCTGATTTTTCAAAAATGCAACCCTTTTTCCTATATAGTTCTTTTTTTTTTTTTTGCAGACATCTGAATTCCCTGACGTTTCCCTAATTCCTGTATGTGATATTATTTTATATATTATTACGATAATATGTCACAACAGGGTTCATGGCAGTTTTAGAAATCCATTTTCCCTGAGTATTTCCTAATTTTTACCCAATTTCAAGTACTTTTTCCCTGAGTTCGGTTGGCGAAAAGGAATGAAATTTTCCTTGTTAATGTTGAAGGATATAACACTTTTGCAACTGAATTCATGTTTCCCTAAAATTTCTATTAGAATTTTAAAGAAATTTTATTTAGAAAGATAATTCTTCATAATCAATTGATAGCAATCTGTTAAAATAAAAGCTCAAAATTTGTATATTGCAAAATAACTTCAATTTATATATAAAACTAAAAAACATTCCTGAGTTTTCCCTGATTTTAAAGATTTTTAAAAAAAGCTCCCTGAATTTTCCAGGTGTTTCCGGGTTTTTCAAAATTTAAATAACTTTACCCTGGTTTTCCAGGTTTTCTCTGAGTGCCACGAGCCCTGCACAAAGTGCCTGGGTATATAAAATTTTAACAATTTCAGAGTTTGTATTAAAAAAAAAAAAACGAAATAAAGATATTGTGCCAAGTAAAGAAATTCTATTTTAGCAAATAATCACAGATTTAAATTGACATTAATAATAAATAAAGAATTATACATAGTAGTGTACTGTTAATAATTATCACAATGTTGTTGATATTCCTATATTGATAAATAGTAAATGTCCTACTCAGATTTCTACTTTATGTCTTTTTGGATTACTTTTTTGTAACCATCTCTTAGAAACCTTATAAACAAACAATTCCAAAGTTAGTATCGGCTAAGGTTGTCATTCATTAAAACTAGTTGTTTTCATCTAGTTTTTTCCCTCACAGTCTTCATTTAACCACTTTCTTGCTCTTAAACTTTACTCAATCTTTTCTGTAACTCTTAACTGAAATAGTGGTAAAATATGTGTTGTAGTGAATTAGATTTTAAAAAATCAAACATAAAAATGTATAACTTTTGTTTATATTTAGTTGTTTATTTAGTTTAAAATTTATTTTTTTCAATCATTTTATTTTTATTTATTTTTATTTTATTCTATTTATTTAATTTTTTTTATATAAATTCATTTCTATTTTTTTAATTTTATAATATATATATATATATATATATATATATATATATATATATATATATATATATATATATATATATATATTAAATATATATATATATAAATATATATATATATATATATTTATTTATTTTATTCTTTTTATTTTACTTTTTTCATTTAATTATTTTTTATTTTTTTATATATATATATGTATATATATACACATTATTTTCTATTTTATTTATTTTATGTTTTTATTTTATTTTTATTCTTTTATTTATTTATTTTTCATTTACTTATTTTTTGTTTTTATTATATATATATATATATATATATATATATATATATATATATATATATATATATATATATATATGTATGTATATATATATATATATATATATATATATATATATATATATATATATATATATATATATATATATAGTATATATATATACACATACACATACACACACTATTTATGAAATATATATACACTATTTAAGAATCCTTGATGCTAAACCATCTCAAAAAATACGCAGTAAAGGACAGAGTAGACTGGGGTAGAAAAAGATAAAAGTAGACTAAGATAGTACAGAGAGAGAATACAGAATTTAGAAACCTATAAAGTTTTATTAATTGGTTTATTTAAAACATGAACTTATCATTCGGGTAATCATTTTTCTTTTTTAGTTTCAGACCAACAACAAACAAGTTGTAATTTATTATATACTCAAAGCTGGGAGGGATTAAATTATTACTATGATGCTGATGTTCCTTATGATCCTAGCCGATGCGTAAGTACTTGCAAAAATTATCAGCTTTCAAACCCGACACTGAATGGATATGTAGCAAGTGGAATTGTTGTAAATAGTTGGCAATGCATGTGTCTTTATGGAAACGGCAATAATTATGTTAATCAATATGGATGTTCTTTTCAGATTAATTATCCAGCTCAAACACTTCCTAGCTCAAAAGGTAAGTTTGAATGAATCCAACTTTACTCGTTTGAAGGATCAGATAGAGACAAAATATTTGAATGTGTAAGTTTTAACTTCCTTGCACACCAATTATTTACTAGTGGTATAAAAAAGGGGTTTGGAGGTTTATCTCCTGTTAAAGTTGCGGATATTACTACTACTATAAAAGGCGGGTTCTGGGACAAAACCATTTTTGATCTCCGTTTTTGTATTTTTTTGATAATTGAGGGGTGTGAAAATGTTTTGATCTCCGTTTTGTATTTTTTTGATAATTGAGGGGTGTGAAAATGTTTTGATGATTTTGGGGTGTCTGTAAAACGTTTTTTCATGACGATCACGTCATGAAAAAAGTTTAATGGGTGTAAAGGTGTTTAAATCTTGCGCGAAATTATGCGTAATAAAACACTTGTCCGAGAAGAAGGTAAAAGCTTCCGGATTGACCGACTTGCGCGTCTCCGGAGTTGAGAGTGACGACAAGCCTTCTTCCGGATGCGACGCTGGGCATGGAGTCAGCTTCTCCGAAATTTCTGTAAAAAGAGATGGTGGTGGTGGAACCGATGGATGCGGTGGATTGGTAAAGAAGGCCTGTGGATTTGTTGTTAAAAGAGGATATGTTCGCGCCGTTCCACGACGACAAATAAAAATCTTCCAATCCTGAGGAGGAAAAGAAGCATGTGCTGTCACCGTCATATCCTGGAAAGTAGGTGTAATTGTTGGTGTTGTATGGAGTCCAAGGAGTGAGAACGGTTCCGTTTCCGGGAGGTACATTTCCATCATACATTCTGACTCTGGATTCCCACCAGTTTCCAGAAGCGCCGATGATGTGCATTTTGATGTATTTCAACGACACGCCATTTCCTTTTCCGTTGGTGTTCATCAAAACGTATTCGCTGCCATAAGTGGTGTTTAAATATCGGAATGTGCTGCAGTGCAGCTTGAAAAGAGGGATGGTGGCAGGAATGGAAGCAAGAGTGGAAACAAAAGGTTGAATCCAATACGTGATGGCTGTGGCATTTCTGTTCACCAGTTGAATGGAGATGTCGTTTCTGAAAGGCATGTCCAACGTGAAATATCCTCCCAAGGAAGTGGTGTTGAACATGTTGCATCCTTGCAAAGAGTTGGCGTAATAGGGTCCTCCCAATGGTGAAAAAAGCAAATCGGTGGCGAGACCAGTTGCGTCCACTCCGATTCCTTCCGTGGTTTCTGCATAATTCCCCACATTGATTTCTCCGTCAGTAAAGATTCGAATAAAAACTTGACCGGGAATATTTGTGCCAGAGGTGCTGTATAAAGCCAGCCACAACCTTCTCAGCGCTCCAGATTTTCCGGAAAACGCAAACACAGGAGAAGTGGTTAATGCTGCAAAGGTCTGTGACTTGAACCCCAAACTGGTGAAACCGGATCCTGGAACGACACTGGTCAAACTCGATTCTTGCAACATCAAGTCGACGTAGCTTTTTGTCGCTCCGTCTTGTGCGCTTGACGGGTCGAGCACATTGATCAATTTGTGAGAATTCAAATCCAAGTCCGCGGTTCCCACTGATGTTCCACCGGCGTGTGTGTCCACGTAATTTTTGGTGGCTGAATCCGAAGCGGAAACGGGCTCTGCCATATTGGTCAATTTATGTGACGTCATGTTGATGTCGACGTAAGAAATGTTATTGTAAGAGACTTTGGTGTCCACATACCCTTTTGTCGCAGCGTCTTTTAAAGCCGTTGGATCAGAGACGTTGATCAACTTGTGAGAGTTCATGTCGATGATTCCAGTGATCGTGCTGGATCCGTCTGTTTTAACGCACAGACTTGAGCTGACGTCGACGTAATTTTTTGTCGCAGCGTCATGAAGAGCTGTTGGTTCGTTCAAATTGATCGCCTTGTGAAAATTCAAATCCAAGTCTGCAGTTCCAATGACTGTTCCTCCTCCTCCACCGGCATGCGTGTCGACGTAATTTTTGGTGGCTGCATCGTGCGAGTTGGTTGGTTCTGCCAAATTGATGATTTTGTTCGAATTGAAATCCAAATCTGCAGTGATGGTGCTGGATCCATCAGTTTTGATGTAAACGTTGCTTGCTGAGTCTGTTGCAAGATTGTCGAGATAAACGCTGAACTCGTTTCTGTTGAATTTGTCAATCATTTTTTAAAAGGGCAAAAAATTTTTTTAAATTGTGATCAGATCCTTTGGATCTATGGAAAATCTTTGATTTTTTACCACAAGGTGTTGACAACGTCTTGAAAGCTGTTTCCCTCTTCGCATTTTTTCAAGACGTAAAGACACAAGTGACCGCAATAAGACGTGTTTCCAAATTGAACCCTTTCGCTGTTGTAAAAGACAGGGCTTTTCAAATAATCGACGAGCTCGACGAGAGGGAGTTGAGCGTAAGAGTCAAAGCTGAACTTTGCGTCTCCGTCTTTGAACCAGCACACCCAATGAAATCCTCCTGTGTTTGATTCACCTGTGTTAACAATACCGCATTCTTTTCTTCTCGGTTTTTTCGGCAATGTATCTCTTTCAAGAACTCCACGAAAGTTTTTTAGTTTTAACTGTTTTGCTGCTTCCATCAATTGAAAATTGGTCAAAGCCCCGTTTGGCAAATCAATTCCATACATCAATTGAAAATTGGTCAAAATTCCCTTCACATTGATTTTCTTGTTTCTCATTTTTTCTTTGTTAAAAAATTTTTTTTAATTCGCAAACGAATCCTCTGGCTCTGGTGTTTTGCGGATGCATTTTTTTTATATTTCATTTTTTTCCTCCTCATTTTTTGTCACTTACCTTTTGGTCTCCTCATTTTTTGTCACTTACCTTTTGGTTTCCTCATTTTTGTCACTTACCTTTTGGTCTCCTCATTTTTGTCACTTACCTGAAATTTCTTTGTTTTCCTCGATTGCCCTTTTTGCCTCTGACTCTGGCTCTGCAATTTTTTTTAATTTGTGGTGACCATAAGCCAACGTGTGTATTCCATCATCCAAAATGATCCTTTTGTCGTCGGCGGCGCTGAGAGAGGTTTTGTTGATCTCTTCAGTGTAGACATCGTGCAAACGAGATCGGATGATGTTCATTTTGTTCATCTGTTCTTTTTTGGTTTCAAGACATTTTTTGTAATCGTCGTGGGTGATGTATTTTTCGACGACATATGTTTTCACCGCCTTGCATTTTTTGCAATTTTTCTCTTGTTCTTCTTGGTGTATTTTGTAAGAGTACAATTTTGACCTGAGACCGACAAACTCTTCAATCTGTTTTCCTCCTGTTTCGTCTTTGAACATCCCAATGACCTTTTTGTTTAAACCCACTTTGAACCCGACGCTTTGAATGGCTGGATGGCTTTTGCTGAAATCGCTCGTGTCGAATTTTTTTTCCACATCGTCGGAAATGTCTTTGTAGAAATCGTCCGTTTTTATTTCATAAACCAGCGAGTCAGTGTCTGTCATCAGCAGCTTTGCGTCACCACCTGGATATTTCTTTTTGATGAAGTCGTAATGGAACTCGAACATCAAGGTTTTGCTCAAATCCAAAATGGACATCCCCAAAAAAATTGGTTTGTTGTAAAAAATTTTTGTCCTCTTCATGTGAACGGCAATCAAGTTTTCGTCGAAAATCGTGTGCCGGTCGTAAGTTGGTTTGCTGACAATTTGATTGCCTTGTCCCTTTTTGTGGTCAATCTCACGTCCACTCTCTTTTCGATGTTCTCCATGGTTTTTCCAAACACCGAATTGTTCATCAGCTTGAAAAATTCCTTTTCAAAATCGCTGGTTGCTTTTGTTCTCAATTCTGTGTTGAGGTCAATGTAAGGTTTCAACCAATCCCGTTGCTCAAATTTGATGCCTCTGTGCACCTTTGAAATTTTCATTCCCAATCGTTCATACAGCTTCAGGTTTTCACAATGGAGGACGTAATTTTTTTTGTCGTTTAAATTTGGAACGAGTTTGTCCACTTTTCCAATTTTCATTCTCTCAGGGGCCAACGGATAATCGTTGTGTTCATCGTGAAGGCTTTCCGGATAATCCAAATCAACCTCCAAAATGCACGGAACCGATCGCCAATCGGACAGTTCGTCTTCTGTCATCCATTCGAAACCGTGAGTGGGAAGGGGTTTGCACATGGCCCATCCTTACAGGTTGTTGGCGTCCAAGTATTGAATGAATTTTGATGGTTGGCTTGGATCGTACGAGTCGCCCATGTATTTGTTGTTCGATTTTCCATGCCGGTTGGAGATCATGCTGATCCCTCCACGGGTTCCTTTTTGGATCATTCGAAGCATGTCTGGGTCGCTCAACAATTCCAATTTTATTTTTGTCATTTTCAAACAAGCGTCCCAAGCCAACCCTGGAGATGTGAAATACCAGGCTGGGTCGAGCTTGTAATGTTTCACGCAAACGTCCCTGAAATTTTCGAAGACGTCGGCCAAAATCAAAACGTCAGACACTTTGTACAAATCGTGATATTCTCTGAACGTTTTGCATTGAAACGTGTTCCAAACCGTTTGCGCATGCGCGTAATCTTCGTCGCTAATTTCATTGTGGTTGAGTTCTGAGAAAAGCGCTTCTTTTGGAGGCAATTGCGTTTCTTGAAATTTATCGAATCCATCCACCCAACCGTTAGGGTAAACGCCTTTTTTTCGAAGCAAATCGAATTTTTCTCCTTCATAATGTTTGAGAGGTTTTTGAACTCTTCCGGCTTTAAATTTTTCGACAAAGTATCCAAACTTGAGGCCATGAATTTAAAACTGTCGATGAACCTCAATTCAATTTTTTTTTCTTTGGGTTTTCCGTCTTTCCCAATGTACTCTCCCACTTTGATTTTTTTCGAGAAGCTGATGTATTTTTCCTCGTTGCATGGGATGCAGGTTATTTCTCCACCCAATTTTTTGATAAACAAATGGCTGTCGTAACCTGACAGATTGTGGAAAACGACAGGAATGAATTTTGGGACTTTGTATTTTAAATTGCATTCGTTGTGGGCTGCTCCTCGATATTTTCCAGTGAAATGACAGTGATCGCGCACTTTTTCTGCATCGAGAATTTTTTCTTCGCAAATGTGACAAACGGTGGCTTCTTTGAAATTATTTTCGTCGTCTTTTGTGAGAACCATATTTTTTTTCTCGATTTTTTCAAAGACTTCTTTTATTTCTTTTTCCAAACTTTCAACAAAAAATTGAGCCACGTCTTGGTTCTCGTTTGACGATTCGGAAATGGATAGTTCGCCATCATAGACGGTTTCGTCAAAACATTTGATGTGAAAGACAAAAGAACTCGGGACGTGTCTTTGAAACTGTTTGGTGCACGACTGGTTTGGGTTCTGTTCGCACGAGTCCATCGGTTTGACAAAACTTTCAAAATCCGCGTAAACCACAAATGGAACCCTCATCGACCTTTCGATGTGCTCAAATTTCATGAACGAATTTTTTGGAGGAAGATCCATTCGAACCGCGCTGTGCTCTCTGCAATAGGTTGAATGCTTTGAAAGATCTTCCTCGCTTTTCATCCCCTGCAAGCAGTTTCTGCAAAAATATTTTTTCACGTTTTTTTTGGATGATTGGGAGGAGATGAGTCGACTCAGATTTTTAATCAGACAATAATGGTTCGTTTTTTCGTCTGAAATGAGCATCAAATCGATTTCATTCTTTCTGTTCAAGCACTTCGATATTCGCAAAGGGTAGATGGATTTTTTTTCGCAACCGAAAACGTTGACGCTGATGTCTGGATTGTTTTTTTCAAATTTTTTGATTTGGTCGAGCTTGACCGGAAAATCGATCCCTTCCCAATTTATTTTTTTTGATTTTTCGATCAAGTCTTTGTCAATCCTTTCTCCATGTTTTTCTTTCATGTTCAACGCCCTGGTGACGCTCCACTTGAAGCATTCATTGTCTTCGTTCACCATGTTGATGATTGCTTTTTTGCTCGACAGAAAATCGTCGAGAGGGATATACGACCGACCACCGATGGGTTTGTAGTCGATTAAATTGATGTCCATTTTCAAGATGGCTGACACTGTGCAATTCGAGCCCATTTTGTTGTATTTTTCCATGTTTTCCAGGATTTCCTCTTTTGCTTTTTCATAAAATTCTCCCAAGTCCGTCGACTCCAAAATAACCCCAGCTTTTGACAAAAAAGGAACGATTCGATGCGTCACCTCTCCAGTTGTAAGGCTGACGCTCTCCATATCGATTGTCAAAACGAGGCTCGCTTTTTTGTTTTTATTCTCTTGAAGAATTTTGATCACGCCGTCTTTTGCCAAATTCAAAAAGTCTGAAGCGTTCTTTTGGTTTCCTTTGACTTGATGCGAAAATTGTTTGGCAACATGTCTCAGCGCGTGATTTGTCAATTGAAAATGAATGAGTGGCTTGAGTGGTTTGTAAACTGTTCCTTGAACAATTGATTTGAGGGTTCTTATTTTGAGAGATTCGATTTTTCTCTTCACTTCGCTCCCCACATTGCTCACTGTTTTCTTAACAGCCTCTGGAACAAAAGGATCAACAAACTCAAGCAAGCTGTTGAAACTGTTGACGACTGCATTTTTCACAGCTGTCGAAAAACTTGAAAAAACTCCAGGAACCATCACAGGAGACGAATCTGGAACAGGAGCGTCAAGCATATATTGTGATGATGGCTTTGGAGGAAGAGCTGGTTTTTGAGGAAGAGCTGGTTTCGGAGCGATGACAGGCTTTTGAACAGTTTGATGCGGAGCAATCACAGGACGTGGAGCAATCACAGGACGCATAGCAGGACGTGGAGCAATCACAGGCCGTGGAGCAGGACGTGGAACAATCACAGGACGTGTAGCAGGACGTGGAGCAGGACGTGGAGCAATCACAGGACGCGTAGCAGGAACAGGGCTTTGAGCAATCGAACGAGGAGCAGTCTTCACATCTGCCGTTCGTCTACGAGGATGACCAATGACAGGTCTTGTTGTTTTTATGGCTTCAACGAGTTGTTCCCTCGTCATTTTTGAAAATCCTTTTATCGCTCTGTCTCGAGCTTGATTTTTCAATGTTGCCATCGAAACTTTTTTTTCTTTGGCGATTTTGCTTTCCATTTTTTTATTATCAAGAAAATTTAACTCAAATTCAATTTTTTTGGTTTTTCTTATTTTTTCGGGATTTCCGATTTTTCGCCTTTTGCTTTCCATTTTTATTCGACCAAGAAAATTTTTTTTCAAAATCAATTTTTTCAATTCTTGCGAGAATTGAAAAAAATTTTTTTTTCATTTTGTCGGACTTTGATTTTTTTTTTCGTTTTTCGAGCTTTTCTGAATTTAAAATCTCAATCTTTATCCCATCCTCCACTTTTCCATCTCTGCGCTCCAAATATCTCCAGCCATGACCTGTCATTTTCATCGCTTTGTAAAGGGATCCATATTCAACCACCTCCCCGGTTTCGATGTTGGTCGTTTTCACAGACACAGGTTTTTTTCGAATTGAACCAAGCCTCTCGTATTTTGGATCGATCGGTTTTTTTGATTTTTCCGTTGTCGCATTTTCTTTTTTCGGTCGACCCACCGACTTGAATTCTTTTGCACTTTCCAAAAGCAAATCTTTGCTCACAAGATTGCTATCAACCGCAATCATCAGCAAAGTCAACAAATTGTTTGAGGTTTTTGTGACGCCATTTTCTCTCAGCAAATTTTTCAGATAATTTTTTGTGAGTCTCATGTTTTTTTTCTAAAAAGAAAAAATTTTTTAAATCAATTTTTTTGTTAAGAATCTCATGACGGTCTTTTTGATCTAATAAACAGCGCTCATGTTTACTCCGTCTGAAACAAATTGCGTCAATCTGTTGGAAACGATCACTGCGAAAATGACGGTGCTGTCTGGCACTGCCGTTCTGAACTTTAGGTTGACAACCAATTCAGCCGTTTCGGAAACAACTCTTTCCTTTTGCTTGCTGATGTCGACAAAAAACAACGGATACAAATTTTTATATTCAAGCAGAGTCAAACCGGATTGGCAAACAAGCTCGTTTGTGCCATAATATTTTTCATCAAACAAGAACGCGTCGGATTGGCCATGACAATTTTCTTTTCTCCAAAATTCAGGTCGTAATTGTAATTCGGATATTTGATCCCATTGACGGTCACGAAAAAATTGCTGATGTCGCAATGATCGAACACGGCTGGATTTGTGGTTTGACTTGACCCTCTGTTTGTCTGAAGACCAAACACGATATATCTCGGAACGCTTTTGTCCGTGATCCTTCCAAGGGTCCAGGTGAATTCTGTGAGACCAGCTGGAATGGCTTGTCTTTCGACTTTGTTTGCCTTATATGCTACTGGAACGGAAATTTTCTTTGTCATAAAATTCAAAAAATCGGATTTTTTCAAAACATCAAGCTCAAGCCTTGGGATGAAAAGTCTGAACTTTTTGATGTCGATCATTCCTGCACCAACAGTCCCAGCTCTGTAAATGGCGTCGTCGTATTCTTTTTTTGTGAAGGTTATGGTGTGCCTGAATCCTTAAACGACTTTGTTGTTTGTCTCGCAAAAACCAAAAATGTGCTTTAAAGGGATCCTGAAAGAAAATGCGCCAATGGAGGTGGTGTCTGCAAATAAGTGGTCTCGTCTGACGATGAATCCAGAGTTTCCGGTGGCGTTTGAAGTATCTTTGTACCACATTTGCTTCAAACCATCGGCAAGCTGAAAACCGAAAGGATATTTCAGCAATCCAAGCATGGTTGTTCCCTGACCTGGATACATGACTCTTTCCACTTGCTGTCCTGACAAGTCGTAAGTGATGTCGCTGAACAAATACATGATGGCGTTGTTCACCAGAGCAATCTGGTCTGCTGCTGCGTAAGCGGTTCCGTCTGCTTTTTTCAGAACCCCTTCAACGAGGATGTAAGCATCAGATGGAACTGTCAGAACAGACTGACAATCAATCTCAAAGACAATTGATCCTGAAGAATTCAAGTCGAGGTTTGTTGGAAGGTACTCGAAAAAATCAACTTTTTCAATGCCGGTCTCGTACTCGGGCATTTCGTCAACTCTCAATCTGTCGGTGTTTATCATTTTTATAAATGAGGAAAAAAAATTTAATTCGTTTGCGAATCCTGCGTCAAAAAAAAAATCACGCAATCAAGAGCCCGCTCCCCATTTTGACGAGATCCTGAATTCTGGTCGCATTCTTTTTCGTCATTTTTCTTTTTGGACGAATGGACGAACCAAACATTTTTTTGTGCAGCTCTTCCATTGGATTGATATATGTGTATGGATCAACCTTTGCCACTTCGTTTGCAATCGTATTGACCAATTGGTTCGGATTCACTGTCCCTGTCTTGGCGTAAACTTTTTCGATCGCTTTTTTTCCTTTGTCGATGGCAACGTCTTTGGCGGTCAAAATGGCAGAAGTGGCCAATTCTTTTCCTGCAGATTTGGCTGCTGTGATGGCCTCTCTTCCAATTTCGCTTGCCGCTGCCTTTCTCAATAAATGAAGAGAAGATCTCGATGCGTTTGAGGCTGCCATCCTCCTCAAAAAATTTTTAAACGTGTCAACGAATCCTCCTCCTCCAACAACGTTCTTTCTCACATATCTTCTGTTGTTCACAATGAGCATTTTAAAATGAGAAAATTTTTTTTAATTCGTGTTTCACGACTCGATGAATTTTTGAATCGATCGATATTCCTCTTTGTTGATTTCCCCCTGCCTCAAAAGCTCGTCACAAATGGCAACAGCTTCGTTTCTCGATGCAATATTTCCAGCATGACCAGCGGCGATACTCAAACTGAGTCGCTGCACCAGAGCATTTGGATCGCTCGGAAGAATGATCACTCCACGACCTTTTGTTCCCCTCGTTTTTGTGTAATTTTTTCTCCAAATTTTTGAAACAATTGTTTCCCACTTTTCGCTTCTCGAAGATTTTGGCATTGTTGGTTTCCCTTCTCTCTCCATCGCATGCGTTTCGACCAGTATTTTTTCATAATTTCCCAAGTCCTCGTTGGTCACCTTTGTCATATCAGGTCTGGATCTTGAAATCAGCTCCCAAAAACCAATCGTCCCCTTGTACTTTTCTCCATCAATAATGATGTCGTTTTCATCGATGAAAATTTCTTTGTTTCCAATAAACATTTTTCCTCTTTCTTTTGCGTGAATCCCAAAAACTCGATCTGCAGAAAACTTTTTGGCTGCATATTTCGACAAATATTCCAAAGCAATGTTTCCCACATTCATTTTTCAAAACGTTTTTTCAATACCTTTTAAGCTTTCAGATGGGCTTTCTGGATAAGTCAAAGCCAGTGGAGTGTTGTCAACTTCTCTGTATGCAATGCTCTTTAGCTCGTTTTGCACCTTTTCGTTGCTCTCGATCAGAGGCTTGAAAAACTTGGACAGATCAGTCTGATAATTCACATCTGAAACTTTCCGGTTGAGGCTCTCATTGTAAAGCTTTTCCCGGTTGGCCATGTATTCTTTGACAATCTCATCTCTCTTTTTCGGGTCGCGTATTTTAAAGAACTCCATTTTTAAAATACTGAGAAAAAAAACTTAAACACAAACGAGTTTGCGTTTAAGTTTACGTTCACTTTTTGAAAATGTTGTTAAACGCTTGAATGGCCTCTTCTCTTCCTTTTTGGATCAACGTCTCTTAGGTCAATTTGTCAATGCTGCTTTTTGAATTTGTCCGGATTTCTTCGGACATGACCTTAAATTTTTGAAGCTCGCTGAGAATTAATTCGTACTCGGAATCGCTCACAAATCCGTCCATGAGCGATTTTGAAATGTGATCGCAAATCGTGTTCAATTTTGACTCGGAAAGAACCTTTAATTTTTCGTGCTTTTCAGCCTTCAACATCATTTTTTTGTTTTTTTGGTTTCCGAAAATGGACAAAGCACCCATCACAACCGCAATCCCCTCGCACGCAATCGAAACTGGGGTGGCAACGACGGTTGACAAAAGGGCAATACCAGTAATCCCCAAAGCAATGCACACCGTTTGCAGCCCATCGTCAGCAAAACGAATGATTTTCGACACTCGATGGTACTTTTTGCTCAAAGCCATTCTCTTCACTTTTTCATCCTCCATTTCTTTTAGGATCTCGCTTATTTTTTGAAGCCTGTAAATGTGACCTCCATCCGTCGGAGCTGTTGGAAGAGTCGGATAAATTTTTTCAGTGTTTTTGATTATCTCCATCTTTTTAACATAGGCAGATTTTTTTAAATTCGAATCGATGTGATTTATTTTGCAAAGCTTTTCTCCTTTTTTGACAATGACGTCATTGGTGCTGTTGTTGCTCACATCCAAAATGACATCATCCACAGACTCTGAAAAAATCACATCGTTTTTGAAGAAGTTCAATTGGTCACTTATTTTGTTCATCAAAGTGACGACAGCGATGCCTCTGTCAAAACTCAACCCAACGGACAACGATATTGTCGTCAGAGAAAGAGCTGAAAATTTAATGTCCTTTTGAGCAAAAATTTCATGGTGCCCGTTTATGTTAAAACAGTTTGGGTGATCCAACTCTTTTTTTGCCACAACAGTATTTTGCGATGTCTTTTTTTGCAGGTTTTTGATTGTCTCCACCAGGTTTTCAAGCTCTTTGATCCTGTCAACCAAATTTTCCAAATTTTTGGTCCGGTCCGACTCTTTGAATCGCTCCAACTCTTTGATCCTGCCATCCATGTGCTCTAAATACATTTTCGAGATGTCCAGGTTCGAGTCAACGTGCTTCTCTGCTGATGCAACATTCTTGTACATCTTGTGAGGGGCATGCATTTTTAATATGAAAAGAAAATGTTTTAACTCATTTTATTTTCATTTTTTTTCGTCAGACTCCATTTTTTTTCGTGTTTTCACATCTCTTCGTCAGACTCCATTTCACCCAAATCCAAATCATCACCCATGATGCTTTGAACTGAAGACACCTTTTTCACAATGATCACTTCTGGAACTCTAACCTGAATGGACTCGATCTGAGCTCCAACAAAAACACCTTCAATTTTCAAAGAGGCGGCGACGTTGCACTTTTGCCGAACATATTCCAAAGGACTCACCTTCACCAGCTCTTTCCCTTTCTTTTTGAAAAACAAAGAAGACACTTCAATTCCTTCCTCGTTTTTCTTTGTGAACAATTTTCCGAAAAAAATGGGTGATTCATTTGGATTATCGGATTTCTTTTTCAAAATGGACAAGTCATTTGTCATTATTTTCTTTGTTCTCCCTCCCTTCTTCAAAGTGGGAGTCATTTCCTTGACTTTTTCGCGAAGAAATTTTGATACCTTTTCGACCACCTCGATGAACTTTTTTTCTTTTTCGCTCATCCCTTTTTTCTCGTCGAAACCAAGAAAGGACATGGAATATCCCTCCAGTTCTTTCGTTCCGAAGTTGCAGTTCTCAAACACACCCAGAGAAAACAAAACGGGTGTTCTCAAAATGAAAGGCCCTTTCCCAGAGGAATACTCATAAAAGAGCGGAATCTTTTGGTACTGAACTGGTTTGGTTGCGGAATAAATCTCTCCAACCGACAATTTGCTCTCATCAAAATTTCCGACCGTCACGAAATTCGTCATTTTAATAAGAAAAGAAAATTTTTTTAACTCATTTTTTTAACTCATTTTTTTCAAACGGATCAATTCAACATTGCTCACCCATGAGTTGAACGAGTCTGGATATCCTTTCCATTTGACCAGTGATTTGCTTTTTGTTCGGCGAACGATTTTTTCAATCCTGAATATGCTCTGATCAGTCTTTTGCATCTCCTGCTCGTAAAAAGTTCCTTGAATGTCTTCACTGTTGGCGTCAGTGATTTTGTACGTGGGTTGATCGGTTCGCTGAACTTTGGACACTGTGAAAACCTCCTCGGTCCATCTCGGCGTGTACCCTTTTTCAAAATGGGGCTTCTTTTTGTGATCCTCACTTTGTCTCCCATTAAAAATTTCGGCTCTGGTCTTTCTTTTGGCATCTTTCCATTCAGATTCATCCAGATCATATTTCTATTCTTTTCCTCGCTGGCTTCAATCGGTGTCATTTTGATGGACGAGTGCTTTGTGCTGTTGTAATTTTTCACCATTTCGTCCAAAACGTCAATGTATCGGTTGGTGCTGTTGGCTGAAAAATATTTGAACATTTTTTCTTTCATCGTTCTGTTCCATCGCTCAACGACACAACTTTTTTCCTCGTTTTCAGTGGAGTACAATTGAACACCCAACGCTTTCACGTGCTTGTTGTGAAATTCTTTTCCTTTGTCCACCCACATTTTGACACACTTTCTTTCACCAAAAATCTTTTTCAACGCTTCAGACACTTCAAGTCCGGTTTTGCTTTTCAACGGAACGATCCACCCATACTTTGAAAACACGTCGATCACCATGAGCAAATATTTGACACCATTGTTGAACTTTGAAAACGATTGCATGTCAACCAAATCAGCAGCCCATATTTCGTCGATGTCGTTCACAAACACTTTTCTTTTTTTAAAATGACGAATGACCGGTTTGTGAAGCTCCTCTGCAAGCTGATCCGTCCATTTCAAACTTGAAAAAATTTTTTTTTTTTAGAGCCCTTTGGATTCGCAGAGACGCCTAATCCGAATTTGGCTTTGGCTATGATGATGGGCTCGATGATCTTTCTTTCGTTTATTTCTTTTTGAGTGGGGTTTGGAATGGAGTTCATTTCTTCAAGCATCATTTGATCTGCCAAATTTCTGCTTCGAACGTCTGTCAAATATTTATAAGCCAAATCGTGGTGGTATGCTGCATTGTCCACTCTGTCCACCGGTTTGCTCCACTCCTGATACATGTTGGTTGATGTGAGCCTTTTGTCCAGGTTTGTGCCAGGTCCTGCAAAATTCATTCCTGGAATGTGCATCTCTCCTGGAAATTTTGCCCACGGAAGCTTTATTTTTTTTGAAAAATTGTTGATCGATTCGACCAAGTCTCCCCCTTTTGTGCTCCCATGCGAAGAAACAAACTGGCATTTGGTCGTTCCGCAAGAGTCGCAAGTTCCTTTGAGCATTTTTCTGTTGTTTTTTGAGATCTCGTTTCTCAAATGAATGGTTTCGGTTTCTCTTTTGCATTTGACGCAGTACATTTTAAACATAAAAAAAAATTTTTTTTAAACAAAAAAAAATGGAAGTGACCGATTTGTCATGGAATATTGGAAAAAGCAAAAGAGACAACAACCCGCTTTTGCCGAGAAGCATTCGAGGAATCATCGTTGGGAAATCCGGTTGCGGAAAAACAACGCTGCTTCTCAATTTGCTGCTCAAGCCTGGATGGCTGGATTATAACCACTTGCAGGTCTTTGGGAAATCTCTTTTCCAGCCCGAGTACAAAATACTCAAAAGCTCGTTCGAAAAAAATTTGCCAAAAAAGATCATTCTCGATTTGTTCAAGGTGCAAAACGAAATTGAAAAATTGAATTTAAACCCTGAATGCGTCATTAACGACCTTTCAAAAAATTTTTCCGAAACCGAGGACATGAATTGCCAATTTTTCGAAACGGCTGACGATGTGCCTGAACCTGAAGATCTCGATTCAATAAAAAACAATTTGATGATCTTTGACGACCTTCAATTAACCAAGCAAAACAAGTGCGAAAAATATTACATCCGCGGAAGAAACTCCAACGTCGACTGCTTCTACCTCGCTCAAAATTACTTCATGCTCCCACGACAAACCATCCGAGAAAACACCAATTTCATTTGTCTGTTTCCTCAAGATTCAAAAAATATGGACCACATTTTTCGAGACCACGTTTCGAGCGACATGGGAAAAGAAGAATTCAAAAAATTTTGCAAGCGTTGTTGGTCTCAACATCACGGATTTGCCGTCATCGATTTAACCTCAAAAAAATACGAGGGAAAATATCGAAGCGGATTCGACGATTTTTATTTTCCTAAAGAATCCTTTTAAAAAAATTTTTCATCCATTAAAAAAAAATGTCTGGCATCATCATCGACGTGGATGGAAATTCCAACGTAATCATAACAGAATTTTTGGACAAAATCGTCTTTGAAAAAGAAAAAACCGACGAGATGGCTTTTCTCGGTCTGGAGACGTACAACAGCTTTCCAAACATCACCAGCAAAAACAATTCTTTCAGGTACAGCATGACCAACGGAGCCAATTGGGAAAACGTCGTCATTCCAGAAGGAAGCTACGACATCATCGACATCAACAATTATTTGTAAAAAACAGTTTCAAACACCATCAAGAATTACGCGTCACAAAGCGCAAGTTACGTCGCTGCGAATAAGATCAGCTACTCACCTGAAAACATCAAAATCGGATCCAACTCAAACACTTTAAAATCAACCGTCAAACTCGGAGTAAATTATTTGATGGACCTGAACGTCGAAAACAGCATCGCCTCTCTTTTGGGATTCACAAAAAGACAATTGGACTCCAATTCAGAATACGAGTCCGACGACATTGTCAGGATTTCAAGCGTCAACACGATCAGAATCGTCAACAACGTCATCGGATCAGCCTACATCAACGGCTCACAACTCAATTGCATTTACTCCTTTTACCCATCGGTCGGTCCTGGATTCAAAATCATCGAAAGACCCACCCATTTGGTCTACCTCCCTGTCAAGGTACCTGAAATTTCCACGATGATCACACGCGTTGTCGATGTGTCAAATTAAATGTGTCCCAGGGACAGATCGAAAAAATAAAAAAATCCATGATGGAAGGAAAACCCGTTAGCATCCGGATTTCAAGAGATGATTTCCACGGAAACGACGTTTTGCTTGTGACACACACACACAACACCAACAAATTTTGGACGCTATCCATCGAGGAGTTGGAGTCACCATTAAAATGAGCAAGACTCAAGTGGAACACAACGCAAATGTCAAAGGAGGATTCATCGGAGCTCTTTTACCTTTATTGGGAATGCTTGCTGCTCGAGCCGCTCCCGTTGTTGCCACTGGTTTATTAGGCGGAGCTGCCTCTTCGCTTGGGTCCACTGTGATCGATAAAATTTCAGGAAGGGGTGTCGTTTACGTCAAAAAAAATGGACACGGAATGAAAATGGGCACTCACAGAGGAAACGGATTATTTTTAACACCTTGGATCAAAGGAGGCTCCGTCAGAGACGGTCTTTACATCAAAAGCGGAAAAGGTTACGAATCCATCGGATCCGGATTGCTTCTCGGACCGAACTCCCCATTCTCAAGCATCCCTTTTTTAAATTTAATTTTGTGAAAAAATTTTTTTCTTGGCCAAATAAAAATGAACGGAAAAACGAGAATCTTGCGAAACGACGACGGAAAAATCAGAAGCATTAAATTCATTGAATACTTAAGGGACAAAGGTATAGGTCACCGCGAAATTGAACTGTACAAGTCCATTCTCGAAGAAAAACAAGAACAAGAGCATGAACAAAGAAAAAAAGAAATTTTTCGCGCAAGATTTAAACACCTTTACACCCATTAAACTTTTTTCATGACGTGATCGTCATGAAAAAACGTTTTACAGACACCCCAAAATCATCAAAACATTTTCACACCCCTCAATTATCAAAAAAATACAAAACGGAGATCAAAACATTTTCACACCTCTCAATTATCAAAAAAATACAAAAACGGAGATCAAAAATGGTTTTGTCCCAAAACCCGCCTTTTATAGTAGTATTACTCATTGAAAATAATCCCAGTTTTAATAGGTAAAAAGAAATTTTTAATGTTCCCGTACAGTATTAACTATCTTTTTGACCGTAAATTATGTATGATTTATTTTACGGTCAAAAAGAAGTCCATGAGAAGTGCCACATGTAATATTTCAAGTATTGAGTGTAAGCCAACTTTTACGTTATATTGACGGGTTATATCAAATTTACTAGTAAGTTCTTGTTTTATCTCAGAAAAAATAAATGAAATTAATAAAATCTTTTAAAAAACCATTACATTTAGTAAACCATGATCTTTTAACCTTTGATTTCGGGTTTACCTGATAAGATAGTAACATATCTTTTATTAGCTTTCTATGTTTCCTAGCAACTAAAAGAATGTTTCCTCTTTGATCTTTATTGTGAGATCTGTGAAAAAAATTTTCAAATAAACTAATAATTCATTCCGCGCAGTAACTGGTCATGTCAAGGATGCTAACTAGTTGAATAAAATGCTTTTAAATCTTGGTCTAATAAATCACTTAGTGATTGCCATTCTTTAGCTGATACGGTGTGTCCTGTAAGTATAAATGAATAATCAACTCTCCATAGTAATTAAAACCTCTAACCTACTTTATTTGGAGATAATAAAGCAGAAGGAGCTTTTAAACAAATTTCTGATAACTCAGCAATCGGAAACGTTGAGAGTTTCTCAATGATTATAACTTTTGCTCTCAGATAAGGATTTCTAAATGATAATACCACAACCCCAGGAGACAATACCAAGTGATTTACTTATGCTCTGAAAAAGTGAGTAATAAACGTCATAATCTCATTCTATTTTAATTGTTTTGGCAATTTTAAATGGATTTGATTATGATTTGTTATGATTTGCTGAATTTAAGGATCGGAGGTGCATAGTAAACAGCTATAACAAATGTTACCCATGAGATCTTATCTTTCTTCTTAGACCCATATATTTAATGAGTTTGGATGTCATCTTAAACATTAGAAAACATATTGCGTTGGCAATTAACCTTGCATTGTGATAGGTACCTGCGCTGATAGGTTAGAAAGTAGTTTATATTCTCAGATTTAACGTTTATATATGTATGTGTGTGTGTGTGTATGTGTGTGTGTGTGTGTGTGTGTGTGTGTGTGTGTGTGTGTGTGTGTGTGTGTATGTGTGTGTGTGTGTGTGTGTGTCTAAATGTTATAGAACTATAACATTTATACATATAATACTATTAACATTTATATAATTGCTGCATAAAAATCTCTCATTCTAGAGAATTAATTACAAAACTCTTTCTTCTTTAAATAAAGTTTGCAGAGATCGTTGCCCACATATGGGCCTTGCTCAGAAAATTGTTTAAGTCTTTCTACTAAATCATTAGCATAAATTAATCAAATTCATTAGTCATTTTTGCTAAAAAAATCTTTTAGTAACTTGTTCGCAGCGTTCTAAGACTTGAGACTTTGTGTTAAAAAAACATATTTACTTTGGTAATATCGTCCCTACACAAAAACCAAAGAGATAGTTCACCAAGAACTCTTGTCAGAATAATTGTTGTACAAGATTTCCATCCAGTATTTCTTATTGTGATGGCAGAATAAAATCATACAAGATAGTCAGTAATTTTAAGAAATTCAAAGAGATTCATAATCCTTATAGTCATATTGCTTCTCTTAAAAGAGCATCAAGAAAAAGATCACCTCTGGTTTCAAACTCTGGGAAAGTTACAGATACTTACAGTCTGACAGATTCTCTGCTTGACTTTAGCTGTCCAAAATCTCCTTCTAGGTAGTTCACTACAATTGTGATAAAGAATTTCTCAAACGCTGAGGCTGTTCCTTGTTTTGGTGGAAGTTGTTGCAGCAATGAGGACCTTCTTAGTTATCTCCTTTTCCACTTTGAAGCATGCTGGTTTAAAATATTGTCTCGTGCTTGAGCTTTACTCATGAATATTAATATTTTTTATTGGGTCTAAGACTTCTAACTCAACTAATAATGCAAACTTGGATAACCTAAATTAGTAAAGAAAATGTCTAACTCAGTTAAACATTTACTTTAAAAACAGCTCCTATATACCTAAAATGCCCGTGCAGCATTAGGAAAGGATGTGTCCATTAAATTAATTATAGTTTTTCAACCCAAAATAAAATGAATATCTCTATGTGAAAAACAAACTATTCTTGGATATTACCAGATTGTGATTCAGCTCGCATGTTTTTTTTGAAACAAGTTTCTCATCAGAGAAATCAAGCCTTTTATTATTTTTAAAGATTATTTAAAATCAATTATCGTTTAAAATCACACTGAAAGAGCCTCCAATAAATAACTTTTTATTTTAACTATTGTGGAGCATTAGATTGCTGTTCTTTAGTACACAATTTTCGTATTCTTCTTTCTCTGAACAATCTATTAATCTTTCTCTGAACAATCAGTTGCATGTTATGATCATAGTTGTGTTTAATCAAAAGTTGTTAAAAAAATTTATTATAACAAAAACTTGAATAAAAAAACAAAAATTATCAAAAAAAAAATTATAGTTCCTATTTAGGAAAAAATAATTTACAGATCTATCTAAAAATTCCTTTTTGATCTTAAAGTTCTTACTGCTACACAAACTTTTGTATTTGTAATTCAGACGTTTAAGTTTTTACACTATGCTTTTCTCAGAAATCAAGTAATGACTGAAAAATACTGACTTATAAATATTTACAATTTGCCGGAGAAAGCATTACCTGTATTTGTATTACCAATCTCCTTATTTCCTTTGTAGATAACATCCTCTCGTGTTCGAGAGCATGAAATGTTTGGTTTAGTATATTTAAATCTGTTATCGCTACCTGAGGTCAGATGGAATTAACCTGAAGGATACTGTAATTACATGTTACTTGGTTTGAATAAACAAATCAAAGATTGAAATTAGATAAAAATGCAAATTATAAAAGACATGCTGCAATTAAACTGTTTAAAAACTAACTATGAATAATCACATAATTTAGAAACATCTTGACTTTTTAAAACTTTTTTTTTTAAATTGCTTCACATTGAAGAGTTTTGAAATCCATCGAAAATAATGTTTTCAATCTGAAAATGTACCTTTTTTTTTTTGTAACTCATTTTCTGTTATTTGTTATAAACAAAACAGCTAAAATCAATTTAATTACAACTTATATTTAGGTTTCTTAACTAAATATATATTCCAAGACACTTATATGATAAAATAGTAAGACGGCGGTCCTGGTTTGTTCGAAACTTGATATAGATCGAAATTCATCGAACAATTTTAGTTTGAAAACAAAAATGTTCAAAAGTTGTAATTCAGTTCAAATTTGTATGGTTCTAATTACTGTGGATGTCTTATGCATATAATATACAACGGATTATCATAAATCCTTTTTCCTCGGGCGGCAATTTTCAATTTTCACTATTCTTTTCAGATTTCAATGATCTGAGTTCCCTATCATCAGTGATTATCAATAATCTGAGTTCCCTATCATCAGTGATTATCAATGATCTGAGTTCCCTATCATCAGTGATTTCAATGATCTGAGTTCCCTATCATCAGTGATTATTAACAATAAACATTGAAGATCGTCTTGAATTCTCTTCAAAGTATGAAACACATGAGTTTTTTGTTTTTCAGTATTTGTTTTACTAACATACACTGCAAAAAATATATATGTAATCATACATTACATGTAGTACTTGTTTTCCAAGATAATAAAGCTGGGAGTAATATTTGGCTGATAACTGATTTAATTTTTAGAAGACATGCCCAATGTCATCATATTGATATTTCGGACAGAAAGTTGAACTTTTTTAAAAGTTCTGTCTGGTTTCCAAACGTTATGTTTGGTTATCTGAATAACTAGTCGACTCTTAAAATGACCCCTTCTTTTTATTCTTTTAATACCCTCTATCTGATGAAATAGTTTTTTAATAATATCAACTCCTTTTAATTTTGTTTTAAACAAAAAGCCAATTTAATAATAGGCTAATATTAAAATGCGTCTTTGTCCTTATATGAGAAAATATTTAAAAAATTCAACTATGAAAGATTCAAATCCGTCTGTATTTACAAGCTTTGAAAATACTTATAGGAGTCTGGATCCCGATGATGACTCGTTTTGACAATTGGGATTCATTTTTTTGGCAAAAGTCTTTTAAAGAATATGAAAACGGTTTTGGTTTGCTAAATCAACAATGGATTGGCTTAAAAAAGCTAAATGAAGTTACCAGCTCGTTTACAACTGATATGAGAGTTGATTACACGTTCAAAGATGATGTAGCATTTAGCGTCATGTATTACAATGTAAAGATTTACTCAAGTGAATATGGGTATGCCTTCGACTACATCTCATTCAATTTAAAGAATAGTGAGTTAAAATACCTTAAATACTTTTTCACAACATTAAAAAAGTTTATTTTCATTTAAGCTACTCACGTTCGATAATTTTAAAATCACGACGTCTTTTCTGCAGGTCCTAAGACAAATTTATTTTGTAGATCATGAAATATAATTACTTGTTAACTCCGAAAATAATCTGGTAAGTTAAAATTTAAATAAAAATTAACTCTGGTGAAAAATAAGATTTTTATCTTTTTAAATAAAAATGTAATCACTTTAAAAGGAGATTTTGTTCAGTTAATTATGTTAATTTAATAATGAGTTAAAAAAAGTCAAGTTAGAATTTTTCTCTAAGATTGGTGACTTGTACACAAAGTTATTTTTTTATTTGCCAAAAAAAAAAACGCTCTTTAGTTCTAACAACACGTCCAACTTTAACTATTCAAAAAGTCATTTTAAGAAGCCCATCCTTTTTTTTTGAAAATTTTTGGCCATAAAAACAAGTCTAGTAAATTACCAGGAACGAGATTTTAGCCAAGAGTTTGCTTTAAAATACTCGCTGCACTATAAGTTATATTTTGATACTTGTTTTAAAAAGGCTTGATTTAGATAATACATATTGAAGGATTGCTACTTGACTATTTCAAAAACCTTCTGTTAGTTTAAATAATCAAAGCATTCAGCAAAAGAACAAAACTTTTATACTTACATTATCATGTCGCTCTTGGACCATATCACTCCTTGGACCATAATTTTATTGTCAAAATTTTTCATTAGAATTTCGGAATAAAAGTTCTAATGAAAAATTTTGACAATAAAATCATATTTTTACAAAAAAAAAAAATTCAAATAGAAGAGCGGACTGCTCTTCGCAATAATGAAATAAATAAAACATAAACCAACAAAATGATCAAAAAATGTGCACTGAATGACATTTTAAATGTTGATAAATAGAAAGAAATCATATTGAATGATAAGAATGATTTTCAGTGACATAAGCTAAGATTATACGTTCAAAGTATCATTGAGTTCCAGTATTTAAATAAGTTTATGCGTAAATAAGTTTTATTTTATTTTAATTTTTTTTGAGAAAAGAATGTACAACCTATATTTGAGGATGACATTTTGCTTTTGAATTGAGAAAGTTAATTGCTTTTTAATGTTTCATTTTTTTAAAATGCATTTAGATTTAAGTAACTCTTCTATCCCCTCACTATAATAGGTTCTACAACTATTTTTTATTATGTAAATAAGTTTTTTAATTGTTTTTTCATGGTTTACTAGCGTGGGTTTTTTTTTCAAGTGATGATTTATAAAACTCTATCCGTTTTTAGATATTTGTAATGTGGAATTAACACCATCTACCATTTCCCTTCACACCTTTTAAATAATCTTACGCACGTCAAAATCTTTTTTTTATTGTTATTTTAATATACTTTTTTCCCTTTTAAAAAAAAATTTTCTTTTTTTTTTGCAATTGTAATTAGAGAAAGTTTAACTTTTACAGGGTGACCAGAAAAAACGGAGACAAACATTTTTTATCATTTTTTATTAAACCAACAAAAATTAAGTAAAACAACGATTAATAACAACAACATGGACCCTTCGCAATAATATACTCAGCCGGTTTCGAAGTGGCCTCCTCCCGCAGCGATACATAAGCCCAAATGCATCTTGAAATTTTCAGCGATGGGCCGCAGGTCTTCTGGCGACAATCAATCCCATTCCCGGCGCAGCAATTGCTTCAGCGACTCCAAACTTATGTGGCGTGTAGTACAGGCCCTGGCCTCCAAAATTGACCACACGCTGTAATCCGTCGGGTTGAGATCCGGCGAGTAGGGTGCCATTCCGAAGACGCGATGAAGTCCAGAAAATGGGTCCAACACTAGCATTGAGTCGTTTTCGCCTTAAGAGCAGGGGCAGAGTCCTGCTGGAACGTCAAATTCACATCGTCGAGATGCTGTTGGGCCCACGGAAGTACCACAGTCTCGAGAATGTTGTGTCAGTAGACTTCTCGGTTGATTTTGACTCCTTCATCAACGAAAACGAGGGGTGTGTTACCGCTAGCGCAGATTCCGCCCCAGACTATGACGGACTGCGGATTTTAGCAGTGTTCGACAATGACCGACGTGCCGGGAGCCTCAGCGGACCAGCTCCTGTCGTTTTGGTGATTGTGTGGCTGCTCGACGGTGAACAGCTTCTCGTCCGTGAACAGGATGCGCTCCTTTCGCTGAGCAGCGGCCCGACGCTTGAGTTGGCGACTTCTCTGGAGCCGCACACGTTTGTTTTCATCAGTGAGCAATTGAACTTTTTGGAGCTTGTAAGGCATGAGGTTAAGCTCCCTTTATGCCATTTTTCGCACCGACTCACGTATAATTCCGGTTTCAAGGGCGATTTTTCGCATGGAGACCCTCGAATTTCGCTTGGCTTGCTTCCTGATGATCTGGCGGTTGGCGGACGTGTTGACGGTGCGTCTTCCACCACTTCCTGGACGGCAACCATTGTGGCCGAGCTCCTTGAAACGATTGACGACCTTGGACACAGTTTGCTTAGGCACATTAAGCAAGTGAACAATATCACATTGACGCATTTCTTTACGAAACAACTCCAAAATTGCATTAAGTTTATTTGACATTCTAAAAATATTATATATTTTAGAGATATCAAACTATATAATAAAAATGCTGAAGAGATGGTTGAAACCCTGAGTATGCTAAAGAGATTCTTGAAATCATATTTGAAGGGAATATCTTCTAGGGTTCAATGATTTAAAGTAAAAAAGATGTTTGCTTTAAATGCACTTTAAATATTAGATGTTTGCTTTAAATTCACTAATAAAATAAATGAAGTAAAATGAGTGATGTGTAATGATTTACACATTAAGAAATTTATTTCTAAATCACTCTCTAATGAGCCGTTTAATGTTTATTGCCACGTCTATGAAATTACAAACCGTATACACCACTGTACCAAAACATCATAATATTTAAACGGTTTATTTGCACAGTGCTTTCCTGTGCTTTGCGTAAAGGTTTAGCCTGCATGTATCCTCACAAATCTTTCCGAGCTCACAAACCTTTCCCAAATCTCCTAAACCCAAATACTATTTGAAACGTAGTTTTACTTTCTATCAACTTCTTTCACAATTCTTTTTACTACCTTAACATTTTTAACAGAGTTAGTGAATATCTATGGAAACCATTCTACAGCTTTAACGAGGTCCCATTCGCGCACCAGTTTTTCTTCTTTAATGCCATGTTGGTCTGAGAACTGGCTATGCAACCCAATTTTTTGTGTTTTCACGGTTTTATTGCAAAGAAATGGTCTCAGATATCAATTTTTGGCAGAAGGATACGACGTGCTTCAGTACCATCAATTATATATCTATTCAACAAATTATCTCTTATTCTCATACAAAAAAGCAGACAGTTTTTTTTGTCTTTCTTAGCTCGGGCTTTTGCATTTTATCTTTTTGAAAATATAACAAACTTCTCCAATTTTCGGTGCAAAAATAGAGAGGGGGAGGAAGGAATCATCAGTTAAATATATCCTTATTAATAGAAAAAAATAAAACAAGGACTTAAAACGCATAAACACACATTATTAGCTGTACTAAAGCTATTGTATATTCTGAAGCTATTGCATGTTACTGTCTTTTAAAATATATCATTAGACTTCTTTAAGTCATCTTTAAGTTGTCTAGACGTCTTAAAGTTGTCTTAAAGACGTCTTATGTTGGGTGGATTGTATATTCCAAACTACAAATAGCTTTAATAAAAAAAGATAAATTTTAGGCTTATAGCATAATCAAACTTTAGTTCTAGGTCATACCTATAAGCAGTATATACATATATATATATATATATATATATATATATATATATATATATATATATATATATATATATATATATATATATATATATATATATATATATATATATATATATATATATATATATATATATATATATATATATATATATATATATATATATATATATATATAAACGCTTGCGTGAACTACTAACCGCCATTTTTTTTTTTTTTTGTTTCTGAGTTTAACAGCGTGCTAGCCAATGATATATATTAACTAGATTTCTAACTGGAATTTTTTCTAGTTAACTAATTAACTAGATATATTTTAATCTAATAGATTTAAATAATCAAGATACTTTAATCTAGTAAATATAAATTATTAAAATACATAATACTTATAAAGTAGATTTCTAAATTCACTTAAAACAAAACAATTTCGAGCTGAAAATTGGCCTAACTATGATCTAATCCAAATTTATGACTTGATAATACATGTAGGGGAGAACCTTAATGAATGGGACGATTATTGAATGGGACAAACTCAGATTCTTATAGAAGCATCGATGTAAGGATATTCAAATTCCTGTAACAAAGGGTGATAGAAACAAGAATTCAACTGACCGACTCATCCATCCTATTGCTCTATGGCCGTAATGACAATAGATATTATTGTGTTTCCGAATGTAAAAAGTAATTTAAAAAAATTTTTTTTTTTCTGATTTTGCAGCAATTTTTGAAGTT
Source organism: Hydra viridissima (assembly GCF_058129835.1). NCBI lineage: Eukaryota > Metazoa > Cnidaria > Hydrozoa > Anthoathecata > Hydridae > Hydra > Hydra viridissima. Next base: position 7,861,620 of record NW_028324304.1, on the reverse strand, counting down.
ATGGAAAATAAAATTCCATGCTTAAATAGATAGCAGTCTCTAGTACTACAGTGAGTAAAACATTCAAGCTTAATTAGGGATGCTGCAGTCCCTTACTTTTATCCCCATGGGTAATGGGTATTATTTACACACTTTTATACTGCAATATTTTACTTAAATAAAAATAACTAAATATAATATTCTAAAATGAGAAAGTTCTGCTTTGATTGAAATTTAATCAGAGTTAAAATGTTTAAAGTTAAAAATATTTTTTGTGTGGTCTTTATGTATGTATCTATATATTTAACTAGATTTATAACTAATAAACTAATTTGAAAAATGATTGAATTAAATACGTTTATTTTTAATTCTTTTATGTTTGTCCCATTCAATGAGACATACTTAATGAATGGGACAAATGTCATGCTCCAATAAAACTCTCTTTTTACCAATATCCAAATGCAAATCCATTTTTTTTGTTTTACTATATCATTGAGGAAGAGTCGGTGGTTATCAAACATATTTAAATATATATATTAAACAATTTTATCTACGTTTAAAAAGCATTTTGCAAAAACTGTCCCATTCATTGTGGTTTTCTCCTACAATATACTTATGAGATATTACATTTATATAACATTTATAAAGCATTAATAAAACATTTATCATACATTTATAACGCATTAATCATTTATTTGTAATATATTTGAATATATTTATAACATATTACTAACAAAATGCATTTGAAAAAAGTTTCACATAAATGTTTGTGTAAAATCCTGAATATTGGATTAATCCTTCAATAAGAAAAGTGGTAAGAACACGCCTTCAATTATTTAGGAAATTAGTTTTAGTTTTGCATGACCAATACGGGTTTTTTACCCGTCTTTTTTTTAAACCAAAAACTCCTCAAAATTTTTAGTGCAACTACATACTTTCGCGTTAAAAAAACTGCGTTTACTAAGCTTATCATCATAACCTGCATATTTTTAAAAATACATACTTTCGCGTTAAAAAAACTGCGTTTACTAAGTTTATCATCATAACATAATAACCTGCATATTTTTAAAAATATGCAGGTTATGATGATAAACTTAGTAAACGCAGTTTTTTTAACGCTAAAGTATGTAGTTGCACTAAAAATTTTGAGGATTTTTTGGTTAAAAAAAAAGACTAAAAAACCTAAAATTTAAAACATAAAATTTTATGTTCAAAAATATGAAATGCTTATTGAGAATATTTTTAGAGCTATAGAGAATATTTTTACTTATCGAGAATATTTTGATAAAAGTTAAAATAACAGCGGCCTAACCCATTCTTTTTACATTTTAAAAAAAAAACCCAAAAACAAGAAATTTGGAAAAAAGTTTCACACTAATCCCCTCTAAAATGTTGATGTTGTGGTACATAAGTCACTTTAGTCATAGAAAATTACATATTGTTGATTTCAAGTTAAAGTAGAAAGTCCCAATATGTTTTCAGGAGTAAACTGAAAACATCTTGGAACTTTCTACTTTGTTGGAGTTGTTTGAAATAGCAACCTATTTTTAAGCTTACTTTTTATTTTTACACGTTATTTTTCGTGTAATAGCGGTCTTTTGGTGTTCTGATGTTTTTAAAGATTTTCTTCATAAGATGCAATCAGAAAAAATAATTTGCAGCTAAAAAGTAACTTTGTTCACAAAAATTAAAAACATGATAGTAAGAGTTCATGAAGGTCCATTAAAAGTGAAAAACACTCAAATCTAAAATTACAGTAGAAATATTAATGTAAGAATTATCACCTCGCTGTGTTCAGCTCGTGGTAGCTCATTGTCATTGTTGTTGTTGTCATTGTATTACATTGCTCAAAAATAATTTAGATCAAATTTATAATCTCTTCTCGGAAAAAAAAATTATAAAAGGATTAGACAAAAAAGTGTTTTTTAAAACAGAATTCAGCAATTATTGAACGCAAGATGAAGCAACTTCATGAGTGCAGAAATAATCTCTTTTCTCTTGTACATGAGTTTTTTTAATGAAGACTATGCTGTTAAACAAGAAAAGCTTATTATTCATTTTGAAAAATACGAGAAGTAGTTTTCTTTGATGAGTTCAGAAATCACTTAAGTGTATCACTTAGAGAAAAAAAATGAGTGCCGACAAAAGAGATACATAAGTGCAAATGAAGGCTGTGAAGTAATAAAAACTTCAAAAAAGAGAAGAAAATACAAAGTACAAAGACTTTGCATATATACAAATCGGAAAAAAAAAGGGAATCTATTTTGCACATAAAAAAATATGCGTTAGACACAACTATAGGCACTTAAAAGTTTTTCGTATTAAGCAACATCGAAAAAACAATTTACTTGCTTAGATTTTACATACTTTTTGTATTAGTATATTCAGAGTGAAAGCCATGGCTTATAAAGTTAGATATTAAATGGATTAGGAATGTAAGTGTCTTTATGGAAATCTAAATTCCACAAAATTGCGTTTAACTCATCCACATCCCGAAAATCATCCTTCGATTAAAAATTTATAAATAGGAGTGCTTTAACCTGAACTTAACCCGCCTTAAAATGACTTAAGGGCCCCATTAGGGTCCCTGAGTGGTTCACGGTAATCTAAGGGCGAATTTTCTCAAGCAATTTTTTTATCAAAAGTTAAAAATAGTAGAATACATTTCTTTTCAGAACAAAATTAGTATATTTTTGATGATTTTTTAAAATTAGGGTGTGTTTCGGGCAGATCCTAATAACGGGTGGGTTAGGGATGAATTCGGGATAGCCAGAAATTGGCTTCAATTTTCTGGAATTATAAAACTCGTGAAAAAACGATTTAACAGAACAATTTTGCACCCTACAGAAAGCATGTTTTATGAAAATGTTTTGTAATTAAATTTCGCGGAAGAAACTCCGTACCCACCCAACATAAGACGACCTTAAAGACGTATGTAACTTATCTTTAACTCATCTAGACGTCTGCAACTAGTTAAAGACGGCCTTTCCATACCTCATTAAGACGTCTTCCGACAACCAGTTTAAGACGTCTTTAAGACATTTTAACAAGACGTCTGTTGGAACAACCAGTTTAAGACGTCCGTAAGACATCTTAAAATGATGTCTGTCGGAATAACCAGTTTAAGATGTATTTCAGAATAACCAGTTTAAGACGTCTTTAACAGATCTTAAGAAGACGTTTAGGAATTTTTGTGAAGTTAGACATCTAGTTAATATATATCATTGCGTTAGGGAATTCAATTGCATTTAATTTATCACGCTAATTTGTTTTAAATGGGATTCTAAATTTGTTGTCTAGAATATCTTTAAAAGTTTTTACGAAACAAGTTGAAAAACTCTTTCATTAATTATATACTAAAATAAACTTTAAAACTATTTAAAATGTTAACATCAAAAATACACATATTTAAAGCTATTGAATTTTTTTTTGATACTTTAAGTTAACCCCCACCCCCACCCCCACCCTCTCCACTTCCAGTAAAAGTTTACTTTTAAATTGTCTGTCATATAAAAAGGAATTTTTCAGAAAAATTTTGCTGTTTCTTCCTTTGTCCACAAATCATGGCTCTTCGAAGACCAATGTTAAATGCCATAACCATAACGCCTAGGATAGTGCAAATTAAAATCTATTAAATACATCTTTTGCAAAGAATATTTAAGAACTTTATTTTTAGTATTTGATGAAAGTTCATCTTCTTAATTACTTTTTTTCTTTAGCATTAATAAAGACTTTAAATGAAAAAATAGTCGTAAATTCTGTTATTAAAATAAAATTCACAAGAAGGAATCACATGTTTCACAAGAGTGACCATGGCCTACTTTATTCACGGCCGTATATCTCACATTTTTGAGGGGGAAATTAAGAGGCCGATTTCTGTTCGAAAAAATGGCTGCACCAAATATATAATTTTTAAAAAGCAGTTCAAACCTTAATTATATACTTATATTTCTTCAATATAAAAGTGGCAATCGCTGTTTATTATTATATATTTATTCAAGATATATTAGCTATCAAAGATTTGAAGACATTTGTAATATTTGTTGGAGATTTGCTAAAATACCAAAGTTAACTGATTGTCACAAAAATTATTCAAATCAAAGTACATTTATATCTATGTATATTATATTTATCTATAATATATGTCTATATTCATGTATATTCTTAAACTATAAGAAAAATTTCAAGAAATAATTCAAAGAACTCAAATAGAAGGTAAATTTTAATAAAGTATATAAACAAATGCTATACAACTTGCATAACATATAGCTTATATTTCCAATTTTTACTTACTTTTTTCTTTGTCTCTTTTTAAATGTTTTTAAGTTATCATTGCAAAGGAAATCCTTTGATATTTTTTGTTTGTTGTTAAAAAAAACATTGACAAGAATTTTTGTTGAAAACATAATTCCCCAACTTTCATGATTCTCACAAACAAATTTGCTTTTTGGTGCATATTTTTGTACCATGTATGTTGATGACTTAATTACAGGAATTGATAAAGATGAGATTTCATTCTCAATTAAATCCAAAATGGCAAATACACTACAAACAAATTCTGCAAGCTGTTTGGATGGAACAAATAGTCCACCACGTGATAACAGAGATAGATAAGAGTTATTTTCAAGATCGCAGTCCCCAGCTTTCAAATATGCTTTGCAGTTTTCACATTTAGACCTTTTTGATAATTTTTTTGCAACACAGCCTGCTATAGTTATTGCAACTTCTTGACTATTACAATCAAGAGAACTTTCCATAATTTCCTCGCTTTGATTATTAAACAGTTCATCAAGTATAGTTAATGAAGGATGAGCATCTGGTTGTAGATTTTCTTCCCAAAATTTTATATGCTCTTTAATTAAGGAACGACACGACAAAATTCTTTCTGAATTTAAAACTTCTCTTAAACTTACAAGAAATCTGCCCCCACTCATTTGCCTGTATTGTGAGAAACGTCTCTCAATTGGGTCACTTTGTAAACGAGCTGTCATTACATAATCATATCCATCATTCAACAGTTCCTCAACAAGGATTGCTTGAGCACGTAGAGTGACTACAAATGCTGATGCAGTTTGATTTGTGAGGGTGAATGCAGGTGAAAGAGACCACTGATTGATCCAATCAGCCAGAGCTTGGTAAAATGTCATTTTCATGTCTCCTGATACAATAGCATTGCCAATAATATTAGGTGAAAATCTTTGTTTAGAATTAGCAATTGTCCACCAAGTGTTAAAAATAGTTAAAAAATTAGAAACATCTTTTCGATTCGGATAATAGCTTTTTGAAGCCGCAATTGTAGTTTCATCTATAAGTGCTAATGCAAGTGGCACACTTTGTTTATTATTTTCAGGATGTAATACTTCAAATGTAAGTTTAGGAGCTTTTCTAAGTTTACCTTTTAGTCCATTATCGTTATTGTAAATCTTGCATAAATCATCCCAACTAATATATCCTGATGGACAATCAATATTGATATTTGCATTATGATATTTGAAATCTGGAAAAACAAATTTTTTTCCATTTAGTAAGTTATTTCTAAAGTTTTTGACTAAATGGACACTATCATAAAACAAATAAGTCTTCTTTCCATAATTCTGTGGGTGATTTATAAAATATTTTGATTCAGAATTGAACATTGTAACTAATGATGAGAATGCATTAACATTAGTGGAATGATTGTCTGCCACTATACCACGCACAGTGAACCCAGCAGCTATTAGGTTTTCAAGGTTTTCAGCTATTTTTTGTGATAGCCATTTTCCAGAAAATGTCACTTATGGAATTGCTTGAACAATATAAGGAATTGATTCTTTTAGTCCTATTATCATGAATGCAACTATTCCTTTGTACAAATTGCCTTCTTCGTCAGCACCAACATACTCTCCTCCCTGATATTGTGCTGCTTTTTGTAAATACATTTCATCTACCATCATAATACAATCACAAGAGATTTTTCCTTTTCCACATAGAAGTTTTAAAGCCTTTAAAGAATCAACACCTCCTTGTTGAACTTTATTTCACAAAGATATTGATGGTAAAGGGAACTTTTTAAGTAACAGTTTGTATGCCTGCAAAGAAGTATATCTTAGAAGTAATGCATACCGAATCATCTCTGCAGAATATGGTGGCCTACCTTGTGGCTTATAAAGCTCTCTATTTTTAACCTCATCTAAAATAGTGTTGCAATTTTCTAATGTTATGTTTCTAATATAAGAAGGAAAATTTTCTAGCATACTAATTTTATCAAGTTTTGCATTGTGTCCTTTAACAAACCAAGTTGGTAATGGAAGTGGTGTCCCCTTGCAGTGCAAATGCACATTCAGCTCTGCATCAACTGTTATTGATTCTAATATAGTTGGAAAATATGTCTGTTCATTAAGTGCTATATTATAAAATACAACACGTTTTTCAAATCGTTTAAATTGAAACCCAGGTGGTGCTACTGCTTCATTTAAGTCATGTAAACTTGTAAGTGTATCATTTTTCTTGAATGTATCTAGCTGATCATCTTGGAATATTCTCTTTTTAGGGGGATTTCGAGAAGTCTTTGAAACAGGTAAAGATGATTTTTTTTGCAAAAGTTCATTTGAATACTTGGAAGGAACAGGTTTCATTAGCCAATTCAGGGTGCATTTATCACCTCTAGTTATATATTTATCTTCAAAATGAAGTTCACATAAAACAGAATGCTTTGTTGGAATCCAATCTGAACGATTAACAAATCGTATCCAAAGTTGATTTAAGTTTTGGTCTGATGGAAAATGAAATGATGCAATTTGCTTATGTTTGTTGCTTAAATATCCGGATGAACATTTTGGTGCAGCACATTTGTTGACCATTTTTAATATAATTTCTTTAAACTAGTAAATTCTTCAAGAAGAATAGATTTTAAAATAATACTTCAGCAATTTTTTGTCTCAATAACATTAAAAACCGGCCTCTTAATAACCCCCTCAAAAATGTAAGATATACGGCCGTGAATATAGTAGGCCATGGAGTGACATGTTGTATAGGTCGGGTGAATAAAAATGAGCAATTGCTTTTACTCAGTAATTGGTCAGTTTTACATGAATAAAAACTTCAAGAATTTTCCTCATATTTTTGTTCACATAAAGGTAAGCAATTTTCTCAGTAATTGGTCAATTTTACGTGAATAAAAACTTAAGTAAAATTGTTCAAGTTTTTGTTCACGTAAAGCTGACCAATTACTGAATAAAAGCAATTGCTCATTTTTATTCACCCGGCCTTATATCTGATTATACTCGAAAAACCTTTCGCTTCAACGATTAACCAAAAAAACATTTTTCTATAATAAAAACCAGGCTGACAATGTTTTGCTTTTTAGAACGAAGTCAACCGTTAAGCGAGTTTGTTCAAGATGGCTAATATTAAGGTGAGTTTCCACTCATCCTTTTTTTATGCGGGAAAGGGAAAGGGAAAGGGATGGGAAAATTAATCACTTGAGCATGCGCAGTGATTAGTTTTCAAAATTAAGTTACAAACTGCGCACGCTCACGTGATTAACTTTCCCTTCCCTTTCCATATCCCGTAGCAGAAACGAGTGAGTGGAAACTCTCCTTTAGGGATTCATAGTACAATTTTGAACTTTTAACTTCAGATTATAGCACTTTCTATTAATTTTGAGACCTATGTTTTTATACGATTCTTAATCAGCATAAAATTCTCTATCTTAATTAGAGTTGCCAGGTGTCCGGTTTTGAACCGGACAGTTCATTATTTTAATTGTCTGTCCTGTAAAAAACAAAATGAAATACCGGACTTGTAAATGTCCGGTTATTTCAAAATTATGGAATATCTGTTTTTCTTCATTGATTGTTTACGCATTATTTTTAAAAAAATAGCCAGAATTTATTATTTTTTAAAAATAATAAATTCTGTTTATTGTTAGTGATAGTTTTTAGTTACGTTTAATTATATTAAACGCAAAGGAATTTAATTTTCGAACGTTCAAATTTTAGAATTTTTATTGGAGTATTGAAAGTTTGTGTAAATAATAAAATAAACGCAAACAAAAATTTATTAAAAACTGTTAAATTTTCAGTTTTTTGCAATTTCAAAAAAAAAAAGAAACTACAAAAAGCATTCGAGACTAACATTAAATAAACTATGAAAGTAAAAAATAAAATATATTAGAAGCAGGTAGGATGTATAAGAGCACAATTAAAAACTAAAAAAAAAATTAAAAATTAGTATTGTAGTGTAAAAGTAATAGTAAATGTACTTTTCTGAAATAATTTACTTCAAGGCTTGTTTTTAAAAGGTTATGATTTTCAAATTAAAGTAGAAAATTAGTATTGTATTGTACTATCAAAGTAATGGTAAAAGTACTTTTAGCTTTGATAACCTTTATCAAATTTGAGCGAAAGTGACGGGGGTCATAAAGGTTTCTATATATCTTTTCGTATTTTATTAAAATTTAGAAAAAAGTAGGGGGTCCCTCGGCTCATCATTCCTTGTATATCCTAATAAAATGTATTGTAGTATTAGTATATATGTATTGTTCCGTCTTTAGTTCTCCAAATGAAACAAAATGAATTTTCACGAAGAACGTTGGGGGAGGGGGGGGGGAGTCGGATGTATGAGAAAGTGTCCGGTTTTTTTAGAAAAGATATCTGGCAACCCTAATCTTAATCATAAAAAAGGGGTGTGCGAAAGTCGAGTTGCGTCGAAGATTTGGAAACGTGGTCTTCGAAAAGCAAAATCTCTCAAAATCAATTAAACGAGCTTTTGAATATTCTTGAAAAAACATGGTCATTCAGAGTTACCAAAAGAAGTGTGGTGAACTTATGGATATTTTACTATTACTGATGGCACAAATTTTTTTTTTTAATTTAAAAAATGATTCTAAATGTATTGAGTTATCTATAACTATTGATGTTGATGGGCTACCTCTTTTAAAATCTTAAATTATGGCCAATAGTTGGTCTAATAGAGAACTATATTTTCATGATTGCACCTTTCTGTGGAGATAGTAAACCAAACTACTTAGATGATTTTCTCAACGATTTTCTCAAGCAAACTTTACTGTTAAGTGATGAAGGTTTATAATATAATAGTAAAAAAATTGGTAATCCTTCAGTTAAGCGGCGTAAAATAAATACATCCTTTCGCTTTTTCAGCACTTACGGAGGAGATTGTTTTTGTTTTAATTTAAACAAAAGAAAGAAAACTTTACATAATTAGATGGCATAATTAACTTTAACTAAATTAACTTTAAAACTGCAAATAATTATAACTTTTTTATTTAAACTTTACAAGTTTTACAAATTTCTTAAGAATCAAAGATAAAAAATTATTCATTATTTTTGTTTTAATTTCATTTTCCAAAGAAAGTATCTAGTTTTTGATTACTTTTAATAAACTAAAATAAAAGTCTTCAGAATAAATTGTTTTGATTTGGTCATGCACCAAATATATAAAAACGATTCACTGTTTTCAGTTTTTATTTCTTGTTTATATCGTCAATATCCTCTCTAAATGCAGTTTTTTTTTTGTCATTCTCTTACGGTAAGACAGCAATATACATAATAAATTTACTTGAAAAATATTGTGGTGTTTTTATTTCTTGTTGTGTTTTTGTGCTTTTTCAAATAAAAGTTTATTTCAAAAAAACTCCAAAAATATTTACATTCATATAAAATATTTAAATTCATAACTAAACCTTTTAAAAAAAACTCATTACTATTCATTTTTTTATCTACGGGCGAGAGTGATTTATTCAGACGCTTTTGTAACAACAACAAAAGAGCGAAAGGATGTATTTATTTTAGAGACCGCCGATTCGTTACTGTTTATCGGTTTGCGGATTGTGCACCGAATTATCTATGCTAAACGGTTCAAACTACTTACGGATTGATTTGATCCGAAAATAATTTATCGGAAAATAATTCGTTAAAATTTTTTCGGATTATTTTTTCGGATTGCAATCCGATTCGATACTTTCGGATCGGATTGCAATTCGAAAAATTTTTTTCGAATTGGAATCCGAACCGATATTATTTTTACGGATTTACACGGATTCAGAATAAAAAAAGCTTTCGAATTAAGATTCATTTTTATTTATTTATAATATTCAAATATACAATGAAACGAAATGATTTCCTTGTTAAGAAATAAAAAAAAGTCAAAATCACACTGAAAGTTAATCATTTTCCAAATTCATTTCCTGGCCACACAATGTCTTGAATTTTACTGAGTTGCTTAGTGTTTTCTTTCATATATACCAACATCTCAACCTTTGAGATTGAAAGATTGGTTCTTCTAGAGCTGTATATATTCCCTGCTGTTGAGAAAACTCTTTCAGATGTTGATGATGCAGCAGGTATACAGAGGTTTTTTCTGGCCAGCCTTGACATTATTGGGTAAATATACTGGTTTTGTTTCCAGAATTCCAGTACATTTGTATTTGCTGGAACTGGTTTTGAATTCAAATACCCCTCAATTTCAGTAGAAATGGCTTTCTTGGTGCTTGTTTCACCTCCAGGATTAATGTAACCTGCACCAAACACTTTCTTCCTCAGTTGTTCAGTGAAATCAAAGTCGTCATCATCTTCATCATCCAACATTGAAGGGGAAGGAGTGCTTTGGCTAGCCAAAATTTCTTTTTTTGACAGTTCTTCCATAGCTTTTTTTACTGCAGTTTTGACTACTTCAAATTTTTCCCCCTCATCCACAAAGCACATGCCCTTGCTGTTAGGATCTAAAAAATGAGCTATAGAGAATTCAATATTCATCAACTCCCCTTCGAATCTTTTGTTTAGATCTTCATTGAAGTAGTGAGCAAGCTCTGATGACACCTCGGTTTTTGGCTTGATCATCTCCCTTGCTAATCTTCCTCTGATGTTGTATAGGCAATTAATAACGGAACAGATGCTAACATTCTTTTCACTGCTGCATTTCTCAGAGAAAGTTAAAAATCTATGCTAAGTTAAATTTATTTCCAGTATATTTGACAAATATATCCTAGATTATCCTTTATTTGATTTTTAGAAGTTGTAAAAAGAAGATTTGAAAAGGTTTCAAATGCTGAAATTAAACAGCAAATTGGAATGTATTGTAAAAATGCTCCTTCACGGAAAAAAACAAAGTAAAAAGAAATGTTCTTTTTTATTGTTCTATATTGCACATATTATTATATGTTGTTTAAATTGTTAAATAGAAAGATACTTGGTAACAATCCAACTAACTGTATTATATGTACATTTTAAAATTATTTGCGTATTTTTTTAATAGATTTCTTTTTCTTCTTTAATAATGTTTCTAAAAAACACAGTAAGAACTTGAACTTGCTTAATGGTGTTTTTACTGTTGTCAATACCCATTATAATTTGTAGTAGCTACTTAAATAAACCACTAATAATATACAGTTTTTTAAAAGTTTTATTAAATAAACCATTAGGCCGTCTTTAATTACTTTAAACAAACTTTTGTAAAACGTCTTTTCGAAGGACAACGTGGACCTTTTTAAGACATCTTTAAAAGGTATTTTTTCATCTTGAAAAGACGTCTTTTTGTTTGCTGGGGATGATTATGTTTGATTTGGGAAAATGGAATATTAAAACATACTTTAAACATACGGGAATAAATAAATAAATTGAATTTAATATAATAAACATACTGTAATATACTAAACATTATTTTTAGAGAGTGAATTTTTGCGATTGAAGAGTTCTTGGATAAACAAGAAATTTGTGAACAAAAGAGCAAAATAAGTGAACAAAAGAGTAAAATAAGTAGAACTTTTTGATAAACTGAAAAAAGCAGAGTTAAACAGAAGTTTGAAGAAATATTGGTTAAAGAAAAATATACGGAAGTTTTGGCAGTTTCTAATTAAGAGAAAGAAGAGATATTTCTCTAAAAATAGAAGAAGAGTAAAAGAGGAATAAGAATAAAAAAAGAGAAATATGATTTTTAATTTTATTAACGAAATGAATGAGTGCTAACCATTATACACTAATAGTACGTTATATTGAGAACTGTTGTTTAGTAGAATATACTGAGGACGGAAAACACAACCTTAACCCTTTAACAAAATAACCTTGCTTTTTCTTAACCTAATGGACCCCAGACCCTCGTTCTCAACCACAACCTCCCCCATCCTTCCATATTACACTTAAACTCGTACCTCCCTTACCCTTCCGTAACCCATCTACAACCTCTCTACAACCCTTCAACATAAAACAAAAGATTTATAAATATTTGTTGGTTGTAAGGGTGATCTTTTTTATATGCTTAATAAAATAAAAGCATATAAAAAAGATCACCCTTACAACCAACCAGTGCAAAACATATCTAATATGCTGGAAACACATTTAAGTTTCTATTCTAAGGCTTTGTTTTACATATTTAAAAGTTTTTCTAAATAAAGTTTAAAGTTTTTTCTTTTATTCAAACTTCATTTAATAATAAATGCGCCTTAATAAAATATGTTCAGTAAATTTTCACAATGAATGCAAACGATGACGAAAAAAGAAAAGAGGAAAACTTCATTAAATGGGTAAGCAATTATAATAAAGCAATTATAATAATAGGCGTTTTCTTTATATTGGTATCTTTATTGAACAGATAGCAACCATCACTTATGGAAAACTGTGCCTTAAGGATCCTCTAAAATCTAAGGGCATCAATATACAAGTTCTCAAAATATACAATACGTATAAAATAGATTTCTATAATCAAATAAATATAATAAAGAAAACTCATCATATGTAATATTATAACAAAACATTTTCGTACCTAATTTTGGCCTCATTAAACAATAATTATTATTTAATTACACATTTTTAATATATTGATAATATATTTATGATATACCTACGACACATTTACAAAATATTTATGACACATTTATAATGTATTTGTAACATATTTATAATTTATT